>NW_028327180.1:28385059-29010059 GCF_987537825.1 Furipterus horrens
GAATGAGTTTATACAGATGTGAGGTAAGAGGGACAGGGAACTGCCAGTTCGATGGCAGTTTACATCAAGCATTTTTTAGAATTTTTAGTCAAGCCAATCTTTACATGAGCTGACCAAGCAGCTAATGAAGTGATGATCCTACAGGACTCAGTCCTGACAGAGCCACAGAATAAATACTCTATTCTGTCCAATGCATCGTATTTTAAAAGTTATATTGAAAATTACCAGAATGAGGAAACAGGACATTTCCAAAACACTTATCCAATGAGAATACAGGTTAAGAAGTGGGCATGCTTTACATGACAGGACAAGGACTTCACAGCCATCTTCAAATGTTTTCAGGGTTGTAAGTGAAACAAGACCAAGACCAGTTTCAGAATACCTCCAAAGGGCCAAACAGGGTCTAATAATCAGAAGTTCCACAGAGATGCATTTGGTTTAGTATCATTTTTCTGATAGCAATTTAAATTGGTATGCTTAATCATGTACAGATATTTTACTAAGAATATTTTCAAGCAGATATTGAAAAGCTGAATACTGTATAAAGGATGGCAGATAAAAAGTCCTTTTCATTTCTAAAATTGTAGAAGAGAGAGACTTCATTTTTCTTCAATAAGAATCTTTAACCAATAATCCCCCAGCACTCAAATTGTATACAAAATAAATCTATATACAATGTGTGTGCTTGAGTGTGTGTCTGGGTGTGTGAGCATATGCATGAGTGCATAAGTACACAGTGATAACTATTTAGTTGATAGCAAACGCATACTGGTCAACATATTCTTAATGAACTATACCAATCATCAAAAGGTTAAAACTTTTAGTAACTCTCCAGCTAGGATGACACTAAGACAATACAGCAGAAATATTCTTTCAGAATAGTTTGGTATTGTGGAACTTGAATGACACAGACCGAGGTTTAGTCCACACTGCTCTATAATACCTTTGGTTTGAGGAAGGTTCCCTGGCCTCTCTGAACCACCATGTTCTCATATGTGAAATAGGGATAATAATACCTCCTTTGAAATGTTGTGAGAACTTAATGGCATGAGGTGTATAAAGAGCCAAGGACATCATTAATATTAGAAGCTCTCACTAAGTGCAAATTTCCCTTCTTATTTCCCCTTCCTCTGGATGGTTCAACAAATTTGATGAAATACGTACTAAAAGAAATAGCTGTATAATAAGACACTAAATCTGATGAAAGCACAATAGGTGTGTTTAATAAAAAAATTCTAAATTTTTCCTGTTTTGAAAGTTTATATAAATAAAGGAAAAAAATGAATATCAAGTGAAAAAAATAGTAAAGAAAATTAAAAAAATTTCTAAAGTTGAGAGCAATAGTGTTTCACAGTCAAGTTATAACAAGCACACCTTTTGAATGTTCGTTTCCTGACAAGAAGTAGTTTTCATTCTGTTTTCTAAGCAGTGGTGGTACAACCTCAAAGACAACGAGCATGAAATAACACAGAGAACACGCCGAATGTCCGATCCTTCCGGCCAGAGTTGCTTAAGCAGAGAAATAGTTTTGCATGCCTGTCACCAGAGGAAATTGTAAAACGTCATGATATTTACAAAAATATTTTTATTCATAAGTGATCTTACTAGAAGAAATCATACAGAATGCGAGAGATATGACCACATAAAACTATTTAATATTTGTTAAAAATGATAAACATTTTAAAATGAGAATATTCCAACAAATACTTCAATAAAACCCTTAAAAATTTAAATATGTATAAAGCTCTTATAAATCAATAAAAAAAAACATTTAAGC
This sequence comes from Furipterus horrens, assembly GCF_987537825.1. Taxonomy (NCBI): domain Eukaryota; kingdom Metazoa; phylum Chordata; class Mammalia; order Chiroptera; family Furipteridae; genus Furipterus; species Furipterus horrens. Next base: position 28,386,837 of record NW_028327180.1, read on the forward strand.
CTTTAATAAGGCTTGGGCAGATAATACACAAAAGAAACAAATATAATGAAAGAAAAATGTTCAACCTCTCTAGTAATAAAAAGAAAAATTAGCTTTCTTATTTTTACTTTCAAGTTAATAAAGCACATTTTAATAACAATAGGACTAAAACGTGATGTTGTTTCATACTTGCTAATGAGAGTATAAATAGGTATAGCATTACTGCAAAGCTACTTGGCAATACTTATGATTATCATTAAATATGGTGATACTTTTTGATTGGGTATTTAATTTCTAAATCTAAGTTAGGTAAACAACATTAAAATGTATACCATGATTTATGTATCAAGATGTTCATCACAGAATTATTTGTGAAAGCCAATTTTCAAATAATTTAAATGTTTATCATTAGGAAAATATAATGTAACCAGTAAATTAAAAAATTGTGAAAATTTTTTGGTAATTGGAAAATATTTAAATAATAATAATATTAATTTAGAAAGTGAATGAAAAGGTATATGTGATATGCTCTCCATTGTATAAGAACATATAGAACACCATTAAAAGGATATATTCAAAAAATGTGAGTTTCCACCTCTAAATGGTAATCATGGTATAATGAGTATGAAAATTTTCAGAGAAATAAAATAATGACACACTGAAATCTAGATATCATACTTCTATTAATGAAACTTAAGTCACCCTATATTCCAGTGTGATATATTGAATTATACACAGGAAATGCTTATATTTTTCAAATTATATCATGCATTTTCCTAAAATTCTATCATACGTAGATACACAGTTTTGTGGGATTTCCATGTAGTTGAAAATAATAGTTTATAGTAATCAACTTCCTAAAAATGTTAAATATTTTATATCTATAAATATTCCACACAAAATCATGCCCACAGAATAGGGGTGCTGCAAAGTAACTGTGTGTAAGGGGAACATCAACAAACCCCAGCCTACAGTCCCTCATGCTCCTGTGCCACACGTGCCCAGCGCAAGGCTTTGCAGTGCCCAAAGCCACACTGAGAAAAATTGCAGGATACATAAAAGAGAAACATTAGTGAAAATTGAATTGAAAGAAACAGTAGAATTAAACCCACCCTAAGTCTGAAAATACAGTTAAAGTAACCAGGTGGAATATAGTAGAGACTACAGAAAATACATTCTGAAGAATACACAACTTAAAACATCAGATGGCATATAAAAGAACCAGGGACATGAATTCAAAAGACAGTCTCAGTTTTTAAGGACAAATATGACTTAAAAGGATAGGAACTACTTACAGAATAGGAACTTTATAAAGGAACAATTTTTTGAAAATATAGCTCTGGGGGAGAACACAAAGTGGAAAGGAAGAAAGAACATTCTAGAGCAACTAAGTAGTGAAGGGGGAAAGAAGTCAAAAGAGAACACATAGGGCACTCAAGGTAAAAGAAAAGCACTAAACCCTGGGACTCACAATCTCTCATCTACCACCCAAATAAGTAAACAAAACTCCCACTAACACTGCCTTAACCCTGCTACATTGACAGAAAGGGGTACCATTAAATTAAATTAAATTATTAAATTAGAAGTCATGTAACACACCTCAATATTATAAAAATAAATAAAAGGGAAGTACATAGGGAACCTTTGCAAGAAAACGAGAGCAAAAACAAAATTTCACACAAATTAAGTACGAAAAATCTCTTTATCACCATCAAAAAAAAATAATATTAACAACAATCATGAAACAGAATAAATATATGAATCTATACCTTAAATATGACCAAAATACTAAAAACAAGCACTTGATTATATGAAAAATTATTTTTATTCAGCAAGTCATAAATAAGAAACAGAATTGGAAAGGAGAAATGGAACAAATAATTAATTTAATTCAGAAAAATGGCCTTAGAAAATAACCTTAAAAAAGGCAAAGCTATCAGAAATGAAGACTAAATTACAAGATGCCCAAAGGAGTGTAACCTCAATAAAAATTTAGTGAGAAGGTAAGAAAATAACAAATGGCATTTAAAAGGTTAAAAAGGCTAGAGAGAAATAGTAAAAATTAGAGAAGCGAAGATGGGACAATATATTATGAGACACCTGAAGAAGAACAACAAAAACAATAATACAGTGAATAATTAAAATGATAGTCTAAGCACACTACAGGCAAGAAATGGGATACTGAAAAATAACCAGACGAACTAATAGAACCTTCATAAACCAAATAATAAAACATAAAATAAGAAAACGGAAGATATATTTAAAATGTGCCAAATAAAAATATAAAAGAAAAGTAATCATTAAAACAGAAGAACATTTTTTAAAGTCGTAAAGCCTACTTTGTAAACTTTTATACAAAGAAATTTGAAATGTAAATGAAATGAATAATATTCTTATAAGAACAAATTATTAAGCTTGACCCCATTAGAGTGAGTAAGCTTTATGTGTGCCATAGATTTTGGGTTATTGAGTTCTCATTTGCTAAGCTTAAGAAACCATTTCCATACAGGGATAAAACAGGAAACTATTAAGAAACTTCCACACAAAAAAGCACCAGGCCCACTGGCTTTACAGGGAAATTCTAGCAAGTCTTAAAAGACCAGAAAATATGAATAATTTCTAATTTATTTCAGAATATGAAGCATGTATAATACTGATACCTAACCCAATAAATACAATCACAGAAAAAATAACTTTAGGAAAGTATCACTTAAGCATACTGGTTTCAAGAATTCTAAACAAATTATTAGTAAACAGAATCCAACATCATATTTAAACAGGAGGAATTCAAGTTTGCTTCAATATTAAAAATCTATTGATATCAAAATACCATATTAATAAACCTAAGGAAATAAATCATGATTGAACCTACACTTTCAATACATATTCATAATAAATATACTAAAAATATATAAGTTGAGGTCTACATTTATATATATGTAAAATGGGGAAATGCTAGAGACATTTCCACTAAGATCAGGAACAAGATAAAAATACCCACGATCTCTGCTACTATCCACCATTGTACTAGATTTATTAGCTAAGGCAATTAGATAAGAAAAAGTAATTTGAGGCATTAGAATAGGTAAAGAAAATGCAAAACTACATCTATTCACAGATGATATATGGAAAATCCCAAAGACTTAATACTAAAACTAATTCAAAATTCAAAATTTCAATAAGGTATCAGTGTATAAAATTTACATATAAAAATCTATATTTCATAAGCACAAACAACATAGAGAGCACATAATGATAGAGAAAAATTACAGTTATAACAAAAAAACATCAAGTAAAAAAAATTAACAAGAAATGTACATAATATACATGAGGAACTTTTTTTAATTCACAAAAAAAGACAATTATTACTACATTCCCTCTTCCTGCATGGAATAACTTGACATTATAAAGATGTCATTTCTCTCAATTTACTTTTTAAATTTAATATAGTCCAATAAAGATACCAAGAAGATGTTTTTTGAAGTTAGACTAGTTAATAACAAAAGTTCACATGGAAAATAAAGATGTAAACATAGCTGTGAAAACACTGTAAAAGAAAAACTAAAAACTGAAAAACCAGCCTAACAAAGCATTAAAAATACTATAAAGTTCTTTGAATCAAGAGTGTGAATTTGAAAATAAACCAGTGGAATAGAGTAGAAAGTCTGGAATTATTTCCAAATACATACAGAAATTTATTAAACGACAAAGGTGGCATCTGAAATCACTGAGATGAAGACTGACTTTTTAGTACATAACAGAGTATATCATTGAAAAAGACAAAAATCATATGGAGGTCTCACCCTGTACACAAGAATAAATTACAGATGGATTAGGGATCTAAATATTTAACAAATGATAACTATAAGAAGAAACCGCAGGCAAATTCCTCTATAACCTTGATGTGTGTAAGGAAAGTTTTTCTAACAGTGACCAAAATCTGGAGACTACAATAACAAAAATAGATTAATATGACATTATATATTTTAAAGGTACATGACAAAAAAATACCATAAACAAAGTCAATAATAAAAAGACAACAAACTGGAAGAAAATATTCATAAATTATATCAGACTTAAAAACTGAAAGACAAAAAGCTTGATATAAAAGCCTTTTAGAAAGAAAATTGACAAAACCTCATTAAGCTACATATCCACCTAACTTTTGACTCTTCAATCCCATTTCTGAAAGCTACTCTGAAGGCCCACCTCCAATAATACAAAAGTACATATATATGTGGTAATTCATTACAGTATTAACTGTAATTGCAAAATGTTGGAAACAGCATAAATTCCATAATAGGAAATGGTTAAGTGAATTACAGAGCATCCACACAAGGGAGTACTGTACTATGCCACTATGTAACAATGAAGAAGGTATCTACAAATTGCTTTAAAATGATTCTTAAGACATGCTGTTAAACGCAAAAAGAAAAATACTAAAAATATCTGTGGTATGTTATCCTTTTTTTTTTAAGAAAGAGGGAGATACAAGAAAATACATATGTATCTGCTTTTTTTAGCAAAAGAAATACGGGAAAGATAAACTCAAGACTTAAGAGACAAGTAATACCTACAGAAAGTATTTAGGAAAGGGCTGAATAGTGGAGGAGAGTAAGACTAGAGCAGCAAAGATAAGAACAAAGTGCCACTTCTTCAGGTGGATCTTTTTGTATATATCTGATTCTTAGAATCAGAATAATGTTTCATATAACTTTCACATACCCTCCAAAATAAACAGATAATTAAAAAACAATCAGGATATGAGTGGCAGGCCCCAGCGTAACCAGTGTTAAAACACATGAACACTATGAATCCTTTGATACACTGCCCAGAGAACACAACTTCAATTCAGCGTTATTCTTGACAAAAATACATAACTTTATTCCAATCATGAGAAAATATCAGACAAGCCCAATTTGAGGGATAGTAACAAAATAACTGTTCCATACTTTTTAAAAATGCCAAGGTCATGTAAGACAAGGAAAGATTGAGAAACTATTATAGATTGGAGGAGAATAGAGATAAATAGCTAAATAAGTAGATGTGGGACCGTGGTAGAATCCAGGAACACAAAGCGGATATTAGGGGAAAAGTCAGGAAATTCAAATAAGGTCTGAAGCTCAATGGTATTATCCTGATGTTAATTTTCTAGTTTTGATCAATGTACTATGGTTACATAAGATGTGAATATTAGGGGAAGCTGTGTCAGAGGTATACAGGAAGTTTTTAAAATAATTAAATGAGGTTCAAATAAAAGGTTTTTATAAAAATAAGTTTTAGTACCTCTTCCATCATATTGTTCCATCTTAAATTTCCAAAAAGAGGTTCGAATGCCAGAGCTTTAAATTCTTCCAATTGTTTAATCAGGGCTTTATAAGCATTTTCAATCCTCCCCTTATTCTGTAAAAAGAAGACAGGTCACACAAATTGTCTTCAATAAAATATCTGATTACTTTCCAATACAGAAAAATCAGATATTGAAAATATAATTATTATAATATATTGTATTTCTAAGCAAAAAAAATTTACACTAATGTAATTATGGATCATCCATCAGCTATGCTTTTAAAGCCTACCAGCCAGCACTGTTTTGTCTTTGCCAAATAATTTTTGCCTGAGAAGTTAGTGCACTTAATTTTTAACAACTTTATAGGGGTATAATAATCATAACAGAACATTTATTCACTTTAAAGGTATAATTCTATATTTTTTGGTAAATTTACAGAGTTATGCAACCATTACCATAATCTAATTTTACACTTCCACTATTTCAGAAAGAATCATTTTGTCATTTAATGCATTACAGTTTATTATGAAAAATTTCCAACTTACACATAAATAGAGAATAGTATAATCTCCTCCCAAGTACCTATCATTCAGCAATAGCCCTTAGCAACAGAAATTGCACTTTTATTTGCATATCCACAGTCCTCAAATTGACAAATAAAATGAACTCTTTAAGGTGACAGTTTAATAAATTAGGAAATAAATTATTGTATCAAAAAAATCCTCCATTAAAAAATTCCTCTTAAGGCGAGATTGAGAAGAATGTTTGTAGGGCACTCTTCAAACTCAGATTCAGAAATTGCTCCAACAAAATAAAATGAGATCAATTGATTACAGTACCTCTCCCAGTATAAAAACCAATCCCAGAACTGTTCTGCTCACAGTACACAACTAGAGTTCAATGATTGGAGTTCTATCTAAAGCAAAATAAACTATCTTATCATACTTTATGATAACCATCTGGATGTCTCCAAAACTGTGAGGGGTGTGTGACATTACTTTCAAAGAGTGAAAAATATTAAATGATTCAAAAATCATGCAGAATAATCTTCATATTCAGAATTCACTATAAGTAGTGAAAATTAAACAGAAATTAGATGGATTTATAAAGTCAGTATGCATTTTTGACTCCCAAGAGTTCAATATAGTAATTGTCAAATATACCAATACAACAAAATAATAAGATCATGGAATTAAAATTCTAAATACTGTTAAATGCTATTATATTTAATATTAAAAAATAACTTATTTCAGTTATTTTCCTTCTTCATCAAACTTCTCCATGGTTTTCTCATTAAAAACTACTGCTTTAACCATCAATTCCCTAGTATATTTCAGCAACAGAGGTGGAACTTTTACCTCCAACTTAATGTATTTCTGACCTTCATTAATTCAAAAGTAGTACACCACACAGTAGTGAAACAAACAAAGGCTAGAATCAGACTGCCTCGTTTCAAATCCAAATTCTGTTATTAATTTGGTGCTGATGATGAGCAATTGTTTATTCAAGTGTCAATTTCCTTATCTACAAAACACAGATGATACTAACACCTATCCATCTTACAGGGTTGTTGTGAAGGTTAAATAAAATGACTCAAAAGAAGAACCAAGAACTATTGTTATGACAGTAAGTGCTCAATAAATTATTGCATTTGTATTATTATTATTATTATTATTATTATTATTATTAATGTTCTATACCTCTCTTAAACCTATGATAATTTCTATAGGAAAGGTAAAAATCAGAACTGATTCAAGTAATTTAGAAAATTTTGTAAAAGTCTAAAAGGAATTTGTCTTTTGGATATAAATTACCTTCTTGAAAAACATTTGGTTACTGTAGTTGCTTGGCATAAAGTACGCATAAAGTCGAATAATATCAGATGTTTGCCCTGAGGAAAGGACAGCATTGACCTTCATTGCCCAAGACTGAATGATTAAAAAGTTGAAAAGGTGTGTTTGTAGATGGTTCAATCCTTCATCTGCAACTATCAGGAAATAGGGGTAATTCTCTTCCAAGAAAGTTTTCCATTCTTGTGATAAGCATCCAGAAAATGTTGTTCGAACATCAATGGTATTATTATGCTGAAGATGAAGAATTAAGGCAGTTCTCAAAGAAAGAAGTTCAGGGAAGTTGAAATATGCATTCTCAGCATCCTGTGTCAGAGGAATAAAGTACATTATTTTGAAATTATTATTTAGTAGTTTCCTAGGTTATTTAATTAACACATACCATTAAAATCATTGGAAGAATAGGTTCCAACACACTTGTTTTGTTTTTTATTTATTTTTTATTGTTTTTCTATTACAGCAGTCCCATGTTTTCCCCATTGCTCTCCCCTGCCCCCTCCCTCCTTGCCCTTCCACAGTCAATCCCCACCCTGTTGTCCATGTCCATGAGTCATTTATATTAGTTCCTTGACTAGACTCTCCCCTTCTGTTTTATAGTCAGGGAATAGACCTTTAAACCTTGACTGTCATTTCACAAACACATGCCATAAGCACCACTTGGATTTAAATACATATATCCCTGTTAAGTAGGCACACAATACTCAGTGTTTACCACACTGTCCCTTCCCACACTAATTCTTTTCCTCTCCAACCTCACCTCAAAAAAAAAGACACAATAACCTGGTAGAGCTAATGGTGGATGTAAATTGTCCAGGAAAGGGAAGCTGCAGTGCATTACTTTGTTTGAGACGACTGACCCCAGTCATTGTGACCCACCTGAAGCAGCGCAGGTTGTTCTCAACAGACCAAAATTAGTGCAATCAACTGAATGTAAGAATTAGGCTTACAGGCTCTGTATTCAAAACACTGTTTGCAAGCAGTCAGCAATGTTAAAAAATCTAACAGTAATGTGGGTTGCAAATTGACTGAACAGACACACACCAGAAGCCTTAAGAGCAACATGCTGGTTACCTTCAGGGTAAGGAAAGGGTGGTAGTGGTTTATACACATCTGTACTGGAAATTGTTAAAATTTCATTAATTATAGTCTTAATTTTTAAAAAGCAGACCAAATGTATTCACTTGGAGTTATTTACTATAGAGCAAATAATAAAGAAGCAGCACTAATGAGTTTGACATTCTTCTGTAATAAATTGACTGCTGAGTTTTAAAGACAGAAGTTGGAAGACTGGAATTGAGAAATCAATTAGACCACTGTTTAGGAGATTTCTCATCCTATTTCATGATCCATTATTGTGACTAGGAAATAATCTTAAATGTGGTCATCCTGAATACTGGAATTATGGGAAATTGTTTTCTGTTCTTCCCTTAAAATTTTCTAAATAGTTATAGATATCTTTCAAATTGTAATAAGAAAAACTTTCATAATATAATGAATGTTAGTTTTAGTTCTCAAATAGAAAATAATTCAATTGTCACATGGTACCTTGAAGAAAATTATGGCAAATTGTCCTCCTTTACAAATAAGATCCACAAGGTAGCGTTCAACCAGATAGAAGAAGTGGAGCTCCTGCCCTGGTTTCAATGATTTCTCACATATGCACATGACAAGTAATGAATCTCCATCAATCAGAAAAAATTCAGATTCAACAAAATCATTGAATATACTGGAATAACTAAAATGAAAGCAGTTAAAACAAAAATTACATATACATTAAATAAGGTCCAAAAAGGCATTGGTCTTGTTATTATTATCACTATCATCAATAGCTGAATTTACTGAGAAGTTATTTTATGTCAGGCTCAAGGCTAAAACTTTTCAAATATATCCATATGCATGACTATCTTTCATAAAAAGAAGGCAGGATCAGTCCCAGTCAGGCTCTAAAGTGATAGGGAAAATTATGTGAGACACATGGCAAAAGCTGGATTGGATGCGAGAATTAACACCCATATTCTAAATACAGACCTGTATTATATTTCCTTCTACATAATCAATCTCATTCCTTTATAATACAATGGATTCATTGACAGTTGTAGACAAAGAAAGCAAGCTCTAAAATTTCTGTATTAAATAATCATATGTATAACTATATACATATGTAAAATACTATAATATATATTAAGATAGATGATGATATAGATAAAAAGATATCTCTTTGAGGTCAAATAGATATACAAGAATAGGATGTAGAATTTTACATCTTTTTATTACTACAACACTACTCACTCAGCTCTCGGCATTTCACTCAAAATTAACTCTGATATTTTGTTTAAAAACACTGTGTGTTCTTCTAAATCTAAAAAAAAGAGAAAGAGAGAAAGAAAATGGGTTATTTTCAATCTGTCATTTTTAAGAGCTATCATTTACTTACTATTAAAAATGGAAAAGTAATAAAGTTATTTAATTTTATTAAAACTGTGCAACATACAGAGTATTTTATAAATTATGAATATTTTAAATTGAAAATTACCCATTCTTGCTGCTTCCTGTGCCTCCAGGCTGAACTGGAAAATATTAAATACAGCAAATATCCTTTACTTGGGTACCTCTACATGGCAGTTATTAATTAAAATGGCAGACCTACAAAAAGAGAAAATAGAAATGCATTCCATGAACAAAAAGTACTGAATGACTACTGTGTGTTAAACAAGACATACAACACTGGGAATACAAGAATAGACAAAAGTCAACATGCTATCAATTCTTATGAAATTTAAAACTCTTAGGAAAGACAAATATTAATCAGATAATCATATAAAGAATAAGAAATTTCAAATGTGAGAACGTTAAAGGGATCAGAGGAAGCTTCCCCAAAGAAGTAATGCTTGGGCTGACTTCTGAAGGATGAAATAGGAATTAATTAAGCAAGTTGAGAGGGCAGGTAAAGAGAATACCAGAATACTATGTGCAAAAGCCCTGTGGCATGAAAGAGTGTGGATGGAACTAGATATTGAAAAGAAGCAAGCCAAGCTGGAGTGGAGAGAGTAAAGGAAAAGCTAGCTGTGCTAGAGGCGACTACAGATATATAAGGGCACTCAAAGCCTTGGAGGGCATGTTTTTGATTTTAAAATCCACTGACAGATTTTAGCAGTTATTATTATGATTGGTTTTCATTTTGAAAGGTTACACTGGCTACAGCACAGAGAATAGACAGAATGGAAGCAAAAATCCAGTTAGTAGAGAGAAAGCTATTGTTTAGAAGAGTAATGACAAGTTTGATCGAATAGAGCTTGATGGTAGTTGAAGCACATACTGATATTAAATATTTAGAAAGTGAGTTTGATATGATCTGGTAATTAACCAGATACGGAAGCGGGATAAGTCCCTAGGATTCTACCTGACTCAACAGGAAAAATAACTAGGCTATTCTCTAGTTATTTAGGAACAAGATCATATTTCAGGGAAAGATCATGAGTTCATTTGTGGTCAACCTGAGTTTGACTTGCTTTTGCAACTTGCCACAGACAGGCCATGTAAGCAATTAAATACACAGTTCTAGAAGTCAAACAAAAGGTCTGAGCTAGACCTGAATATGTGGGTAACCCGAGTACCCTGATATGTGAGGTCAGTGGTGTAGATGAGCTTGCTTGGAAAGACATAGCATCATGAAAAAGAAAAGGACTGAAAATCGAGTTTTTCAGATCACTAATATTTAATAAGTGCCAAGAGAGGAGGAGGAGTCTGCAAGTTAACTGAGAAAACTATGAAAGTGGCAAAAGAAAATGTACTTGGGCATCCTGTCAGAGAAAATAAATATTGATGCATTTCTCAAATATGCACACAGTGTGTTAGAGTTCTAGTGAAACTTAATAGATACATGTTATATGACATTTAGGAACATATAGTGGTGAGGTACACATTGGTACTAAATGTTAAACTAATAATGCAAGGAAGTATATGGCTGTAAAAATAAGCAAATTAGAAGAATGTTTAGGAGACAAAGAAGTGGGACAGAAGCTTGGTCTGTCACTCACTAAGTTATTCCATCTTTTTTCAAAGATATAGAGAGCATCTACTCCTCACTGAGCATTGTACCTGTAACATAGCCAAATATGCAAGAAATACGGTCCCCTTACCTGATAACCTGGTAAGGGTTTAAAGCGAATTAAATTGAACAGTGTAATGTGCTGAGTGATCCAGAAGAAATGGCACAAGAAGTCATTAGAAGGTTGAAAAGGAGTTTTCCAATCAACTGGAGTGGTCAAGGTCCTGCGTTCTGAGGTCTCAAGGACACACTGAAAAGATGGTGAACCATTTTAGCATGTTGGGGAAGGTAAGAGATACAGAAGATGGCATCCCAGAAAACAAAACAGCACTGGTTGACTACTCAATGTATGTGAAACTGCATGACAAGTTGGAGCTTCCACAGGTCATTCATTCTGCATGGCCTAACACTGGGTAACTTGATTGTGGATGAAAATTGGGTATGAACCAGATTATAAGGCCCTTTAGCCTGGGAATTAAGCTTAGGCATTTTCCTGAAAACTCTCTGCCACCCATTTCATGCAATCCTCAACCTCACTAACTGCACAGCAGTCATACTGTCTTCAGTTCTCGGAATGGTACTATGCTCAAACAGAAAAGATGGGTCAGTGAGAACCAAGCAAACAAGAGAAATCTAACCCCAAATATGTTACAGAAGGGAGAGCTTCTGAAAAGCTTCAGATTCTACAAGATGAAATAAGTTAATTCATAGGTTTCCAGATGTTCACAGTGCACTTAGTCTCAGGAATATTTTATGGTACTCTTAGGAAAAAATAAATATCTAATAGTTCATTTATTAAGTAGTTAGCTCCAAACAAAGTAGTAAGCATTAGCAACTTCAGTTGAAAATATAATACACGTGAATTGAGAGAAATAATAGTTGTGAATGAAATGTGTGTGCCTGTTGGACGCCGCACAACGTTTCCACAATAGCCACAGTAGCAGAATAAAACCCTCCTCAATTTGACAGTTAAGGCGTTCTGTAGTCTCCTGCCTGCTCTCCTCTCATGTATCCTACAGGAATCTTTCCTTATTAAATTTTACCCAAAGTCATATGTTCCTAAACATTCACACAGAATTTACAGTCATATATGCCCAGTTTGCTCTCATTTAATGAAGAGGCATAATAGGGAAAATAAAACCAGCTATCTACCATCATAATCACTGAGTGAATATGTGTTAAAAAAAATTAGAATCACTAGACATTTGAGGGGAAGGAAATGAGAAGCCAGATGAATAAAGCTGATTCAAGGACAAAATAGTCCTTTAAAAAGCTCTGGGATTAAGAAGCACAATTGGTAGGTACAAAATAGACAGGGGGATGTTAAGAATAGTATTGGAAAGGGAGAAGCCAAAGAATGGGTAGGCATGACCCATGGATATAAATTAAAGGGGGTTGGACTGCTGGAGGGAGAGGAGCAAAGGGAAAAATATTGGGACAACTGTAACAGCATAATCAATAAAATATACTTAAAAATAAAAAAATTTTAAAAAGGAAAAAGAAAGTTCTAATTAACATTCTCAATAATTACAATGATATCTAACTTAAAAGAAAAAAAAAACAGTTACACCAAGAAAAATAAAGTAAATGCTCATAAAATTTTAAAATATAATTTCAGAAAAAAATTATATGCAGAACAATAAAATGGACATGCTGAAATTTTGTTAGTGATCTAGGGGTTAAAAATCTAGAAAATTTCTTAGAGGACAGAGGAAAAAACAAAGAAATGAAAAAAAAAATTAAGAAATATAAAGAATAAATCAGCCCTGGCTGGTGTGACTCAGTGGATTGAACACCAGCCAGCAAACCAAAAGGTTACCAGTTCAATTCCTAGTCAGGACACATGCCTGGATTCGGGTCAGGTCCCCAGTTGGGGGCACAGGAGAGGCAACCAGTCTATGTTTCTCTCACACATTGATGTTTCCCTCCCTCCTTTCTCATCACCCTAAAGTAAATAAATAAAATCTTTTTTAAAAAAGAATAAATCAAAAAGTTCTCAATACATCTCATAGTAATTCCAGTAAGATTCCAAAATGGAGTGAGGATAAAAATAATCAGAGATATAATGAAGTAATATAATAATATTAAACAAAAGTTTAAAAAAATATACATTTTTAGACTGAAAAGATTTTTACAAATACTAAGCAGAAATAAGGAGAAAAGAGAAAACCACACTTAGACACAGTTCATTGTAGAGCTCCAAGAACAAAGAAAAAGACAAAGATGGGCTACAAGAAACGTAAGTCAGAGAGACCATATGTGAAGTGGTGAAATGCATCAGCACTGTTGACAGACTCCTTGGGTTTTAATCCTAGTTCTGAAACAGACCATAGTTTTATAACCTCAGGCAAGTTATTTATTTTCTCTCTGTCTCAGTTTACTCATCAATAAAATTGGGATTGTCATGGAGAGTAATACTCTCCTCTGGTTGGGATTTCAAGCAATTTAATATATGAGCTGCTTAATACAAATTAATGAAAATAGTATCTGGCACACAGTTAGAAGTTATTAAAATCAGTAGCATTATTGGATGTTTTGATAAAATAATGTATTTTAAAGTTCTAAGGGGAAAATAATTTAAATTTAAAATAGAATTCTGTATCCAGTCATTCAATCCATTTAAGAGGGCACAAAGACAATATTACTAGACATGGAAGAAGTCATAAATTTCTCCAACTACCTATTTTAAATAATAATTTTATTTAGAGATAGTAAATTGAAAAAATCAAGAATGAGACAATCAAGAAACAGTGAAACTATGGATAATCCAGAAGAATTAAAGGAAGCTATAAAGAAAAATAAGTATATTTATATGAGAAGATAGATGTTAACTAAACCTTTTGAGGTAATAATTTCACAACATATGTAAATTAAACCATCATGCTATATGCCTTAAACTGATACAGTGATGTATGTGAATTATTTCTCAATAAAACTGAGAAAAGTTTAAATAATGACACCACCAAATGTCAGTGAGGATATGGAGAAACTGGGTCACTCTTACACTGCTGGTTGGAATGCAAAATGGTACAGCCAATCTGATAACCAGTTTGGTAGTTTTTTAATAAAACTAAACATGCTACTGCCATACAACCCAGCAATTACCCTTCTAAGCGTAGCAGATTTATTTAAAATTGCCCCAAACTATAAACAACCCAGATAATTTTCAATGATTGAATGGTTAAACAAACACTTATATTTGTACCATGGATTATTCTTCAACAAATAGAAAATTGAACTGTTGGTATATACAACAACATGGGTGAGTCTCCAAAGAATTTTTTTTTTTTAGATTTTGTTTATTTATTTTTAGAGAGATGGGAGGGAAGGAAGGAAGGAAGGAAGAGAGGGAGGGAAACATCAATGTGTGAGAGAAACAGACTGGTTGCCTCTCACACACCCACAACCAGGGACCTGGCCTGCAAGCCAGTCATGTGCCTTGACTGGGAATCAAACCAGCGACCCTTTGGTTTTCAGGCTGATGCTCAATGAACTGAGCCACAGAAGCCAGAGCTAAATAATTTTAATGAGTAAAAAAAAAAATCCCCGAAGAATACAAACTGTATGATTCCATTTACATAACCTTCTTGAAATGGCAAAATTATAGAAAGAGAAAACTAATTAGTGGTTACCAGAGGTTAAGGAAGAGGTGAGAGTCAGATGGAAGGGGGTGCGGCTATAAAAAGGGGTGCGGGATCCTTGTGGTGATGGACCTGTTCACAATCTTGGCTGTATCAATGTCAATATCCTCGGGTGATACTGTATTATAATTTTACCTTATGCTACCATTGAAATAACTTGGTAAAGGATATACAGGATCTCTCTATACTACTTCTAACACGTGCATGTGAATCTTCAATTATTTCAAAATAAAAAGTTTAATTAAAACATCAAATAAAAAAGAAAGAAAAATAATAGGATCTATGATAGTTTGAATTTAGAAAAGTATTCTGGTGACCATTAACACGACCTACAGTCACTTCACCTTCACAGTTCCACGTCTCCTGGAACCAGGTGTGGTACCTACACAGCGGCTCTTGCGCTCACCACCTCCTTGTATCTCCTTGGATGGCTGCCTCCCAGACTGTGAAGCCCTCTTAGGTTTGAACCTCCTTCTTTTTTTTGTGGAGGTCAAACGTCTTATCTGAGATCAGTCTTATCTGAGATCCTGAGAGGTTTTTCTCTCCAGGGAGTGGTTTTTTTCCCTCAAAGGAAAGATTTCCCTCAAAGGGGGCGATTGCCCTAGGTGTCAGTCAGCATGCTGTTGGGGCGTCTCAGGAGTGGTGGGACATTGTGGCAGCTTGCTACCACGTGGCAAAAAATAATTTTATTTTCCTCAGAAGGGATTTTCCATGGCTCAGGATTGTAAGAAGTTAACCCCTAGTGGGGAAGGGGGTGAGCTTCTGGCAGTCCTCATTTAATTGAACTCTTTTGTTTCCTTCCATTGTCTATGTCTGTTATGGTGTTTGCCATTAAATGCAAACAAAATTCCTAAGGAAAGAAATCCAAACCTCTCTGAGACAATGGAATGTAGTCTGTGGTTACTAATCAGAAGTTTCTAAAGGACAAAATAATGTCCCTAAGAGAATCCTAAAAAAAAATTTTGGCCATTAGAGCGGGTGCTATACAATTTCTTACTGTTTGTTCTACCTGAAACCTGACAAGATATTTCAAAGAATTTATTAACTTTATGATCAGAAATTTGGCAAACTTAGAAGTCAAATAAAATTTTTAAGCTTCAGGAGATTTTAACGTCTTTCTAATATTAGATAACCAGAAATGTAAACACAATCCACAACTGCCTGAGACTTAACAAACCAAAAGGGAAAAAAACACAAATGGCTGAAAAGTTTCCCTTGTCTAAGCTGTCTGCCCTCAGTCTCCTTAAAAGATTGTTTATCGAGGACAAATACAAATCTTACAAGTCTTAGCCACCTGAATGAATAACCTTAACTTATTACAACTAATATAAGTTAATGGATTTTCCCTGTCTCACAGCTAAAAAAATTTTTTTTTAATTAAAGCTATCAGGTCTCTGCTTATCTGTCTCCCTCCCTATATATGTATGTCTGTCTCTGCCTCCAGAGAATGAATATAATTGATTTATAAAGAGCTCTATTTAATTGGCTTGAAGAAATTAAGCTCTTATATAAATTAAGAAATAGAAACAATCCTGGTTATTTCAAAAATTTACCCCTTATAATGAAGCTGGCTAAAATTAAATTTCCTAGAGTAAGGGTTACTTTTTTTAAATTAAGTTTTAATATCAATGG
Organism: Furipterus horrens; assembly: GCF_987537825.1. Taxonomy (NCBI): domain Eukaryota; kingdom Metazoa; phylum Chordata; class Mammalia; order Chiroptera; family Furipteridae; genus Furipterus; species Furipterus horrens. The sequence continues at coordinate 28,403,277 of NW_028327180.1, forward strand.
CGTGTTTATGTAAAGCTGAAACTTAATGTTATTTCTCTGCTGAAAAAAAATTTTTATGTACTATTGATATATTATTTAAAGAAGTTATTTAAAAAGATATTTGCTTTATATAAATAATTTTCTATATTTTTATAATAAAATCTTTCATTGCTTAAGTAAACCAAGTCTTCTTAATATTAAAATAGCTACATTTTGCTCACAATTATGTATAGTAATATTCTGTATTTGTTTTTGAAATTTTTTATCATCACTATGTTTAAATGAATAATTAAGTATTATTCCACAATGAACTCTTTTATTTGACCAAATATTTTAAAACTTTTGCTGTTTGACTAAGTTCCCAAGATCAGATATTCTAAATTAAATCTTATTGACCTAAGAATAACTTTGGGATATTCCAGAAGGCTCCTGAGACATTTCAAATAAAATTCATCTCTCTTTATGAAGAGGGGAAAATAGAACATGAAGGCATAGGGAAACATACCTTGCCTCCTCAAACAACTACAGAAAAAATTAGAACTGGACTACAAAACAAATATCACACAGAAGACTGAGAAAATTGAGCTCTATGCAAGCCCAACAACCAAGGATTTCAAGAAGATACATTCATCCAGATGGGAAGCAGGTGTGGAGAGGTGGAAAGGCGTGGAGAGGCACAGCAGAGTGGCACAGAAAGGCGGCCGCACATCCACACATGGTGGATAAAAATTGGGAGGCATACTTGGGGAACAAGGGATCCCAGCCCCAGAGCAGACCACCCAACCCAGGGTTCCAGCACCAGGAAGATAAGTGCCCATAACTTCTGGCTGAAAAAACCAGTTGGGGTTAGGGTGGCAGAAGAAACTGCAAAACTCTTAGGAAACTGCTCTTAAAGGGCCTGCACAGACTTAGGACTTTCACTCCCTCTGGGATTCAACACCAGGGCAACAGCTGGAGGGGCACCAGTGGTATACAGAGAGAAATTGTAGTGACTGGCATCGGGGTGAGTGCCAGGAGACAGCTTCCTCCTGGGAAGAACTCCAGAGGCCAGGCAGCAGCATTGTTGCCTCTCCCAGCCCTCCCCAACACAAAGGCACAGACTGGTGACACAGGCTGCCCCACCCTGGTGATAACCTAAGGCTCCGCCCCATACAACTTACAGGTATGCTTTTCTAGAATAGGCCACACTACTAAGACAGGGAGTCAAAGCAGCTCTACCTAATATTTAGAAACACACACAGAGAGGCTGCCAAAATGAGGAGACAAAGAAATATGGCCCAAATAGAAGAACAGAACAAAAGTGCAGAACAAGAACTAAATGAAATGGAGATAGGCAACCTATCAGATGCAGAGTTCAAAACCCTGGTTATCAGAATGCTCAAGGAACTCATTGAGTACTTCAACAGCATAAAAAAGACCCAGGCAGAAATAAAGGTTACATTAAGCGAAATAAAGAAATATCTACAGGGAACCAACAGTGGAGGGGATGAAGCTGAGACTCAGATCAACAATTTGGAATGTAAGAAAGAAAAAAGTATTCAATCAAGAGCATCATTTTTAAACCTACTTCACAGGTCAAAATGGGCAACTAGTTACACACATAGTTAAGGACGCTTAATTCCTGGTGATGTCAATTCCAATAAAGGTACCAGATTTGGAAAATTACTGTTTCCTTGGGCAAGTATTATAATAACTACCACTGCAACCGTCAACCAGGAAACATCTTTAAATTTCTTTGCATGAGTCATAATAGACCAAAGAATTGGTCTTGACCGTATCTTGCCTAAGCAAGGTGGAATTTACTCTTTTATTAATACCTCTTGCGGTACTTGGATAAAAAAAAACCTCTGGTAAAATAAAGATGGAACTAAATAAAATATGGGTACAAGCTAACGATTAAATACAGTGTCCAATGATACATCATGGTTTTTTAATATCTTCAGCTAACTTCCCTCAAGTATTACCTTCTAGTTCAAATCTATTATTTATTTCATCTGTTATTATAGAAATGTTTGCTGTTATGAAATTTTGTGTGCATAGCTCAATGTTACAGACATCAGATAATGGTTGCTCAATGTTTTGAAATGACTAGTAAGGCCTTTGAGATTTCTCAAGAGGAACCTCAAGAAACTTCAGAATGCCCTTAAAGAAACATGAGTGAAAAACCTTCTTTTTTTCTGGTGCTCTTGTTGATCAAATGTGGCATAAAGTTCCTAAGAAAAAGAAAACCACTTATTCTGCTACTTGGGACATGATATACCAGGAATGAGCCTTCAATGAGACCAACAATGGCATGACATACCCAAAATGAGCCACCTGACTAGAAAGACAATGATGCTTATAATGACTTATTAGTGTTGTTTTCTTTTTTGTTCTTTCTTTTTTGTTGTTGTTGTTGTTGTTGATTAGTGATGCTTTCAGAGAAACATCTTGATCGAAAAGGAGGAAAATGTTTTAAAAAATTATAAATGGAACTGCTTTAAAATGAAGCCAGAGCTGCCATGCCAGAGAAACTGCCTTGCACATCTTATACCTCAAATATTTGCAGTGTTAAAACAAGGCAAAATAACATTTGCAGTGGGCTTAAAGCAAGAATTTGTCCAAAAGAACTTTTTGCAAAGATATTAAGAAAGCAGATATTGTGACTACCAGACTGATGTCTCCCAGACTAAAAATTTTAAAGATTGTTTAGAATTTGGGCCACTATGGTATGTTATCTGCACCAATAACAATGTGGTTCTTCTATTGATATAATTGTTCCTTTTCTCTTTCTCATAAATACCCTTGTCTTTGTTTCCTAATCAGAACATTATTTGGGCTTCTGCCTGAATCAGTTCTTCCCAAATATTTCTTTTATTTATCTTAAATAAATGCTTGTTTCCTCTCACTTTTATCTTTAGGTTCACAGTATCAATTTCAAATAGTAGTCTTAATGATCCAGTACTACATTTCCCAGCCAAACATGGAGATTGCTTCTACCATAAATAATATGTACATAATCTTAATTTTGTAAACACTATTTACTGATTTTCTATTTTTGACTCAGCATAGAAATGTCATAAGATAGTCTCAAAATACTATAAATTATGATTAACGCTGACAATATAAAAATAACATAACCAAATTGGGGAGTTCAGAAAGGGGTGAATAGTAGAAAAAGAAGAACATATACTAAGTTTCTCATTTTTCATAGTAGAAAATCTACAGATAAAATCTAACAATAATGTATCAAAAAATAAGGATTTCTGAAATCAAGATGTTAATCTGCCTTTCATATAAGTACTGCACCATTGGGTTACCAAATAATAGAACTGGCAAGTTTCATTTCCGTTAGCTGGAAGTAATCCACCTAATAAAGAGATGGAATAATATAGTATCACCATTTTACAACTCCTGTCAAATTAATAGATCTTGGTATTTCAGGTGGCAGCAGGAAAAATATAAAAAGGCAAATATCTGCTTTCATATAGAACTACACCATCATTGAAATACTCTAGCCAAAAACAAAAATTAAAATTAAACCTGAATTTGATCAAAGCTCTAGTAGCAATGACAAAACATTTAGAAGACAAGAACATGATGAATGATCTCAGGCCCAATCCAGAGAAGAGGGTCCAGGGAATGGCGGAGTCACCTGATAGAAGAAATCAAGCTCCTAAAACACTGCCTGCAGAAGAACTAACCAGCAATGGGCCAACTTCAAGATGAGCTCCATGAATCCAGCCACCCTAATCTCCTCTCCTCAGTGTGGGCAGGCCCTGTGAATTTAATGGGATAGCCTCTCCCATGATTAGGTTATGTTATCGAAACTGACAGAGGATTCTCCTGTTGGCCTGGAAGACATAAGCCGCCATGCTGTGAGAGGGCCATGTGGCTAGGATCCGAGGGTGGAAGCTAAAGGTTGCAAGTAACCCCCAGCCAACAGCCCACACACACACACACAAAAAAAAAAAAAAAACAGAGAACTCAATCCCACAGCTGTAAGGACTTGGATTCTTCCAACAGCCTGAATGAGCAGCCAGAGTTTTGATAAGATGGCAGCCGCAACCAACACCTTCATTTCAACCTTGTGAGGTGCTGGGTAAAGGGCTCACTTAACCTGTGCCAGACCTTCTGATCCACCAAAACGATAAAATACTACATTTCTATTGATTTAAGCCACTAACTGTGTGATAATTCGTAATGCAGCAAGAAAAAACTAATTCATGCCCTAAACCATTATTTTTATTTTTTATTTTTATATAAGAAATAAGTTCTTACTGTGTTAAGCCACTGAAATTTAAGGGTGCATAGGAATCACCTGGGAGGTCGTATTAAAATGTAGATTCTAATTTTACAAGTTTGGAATTGGGTCTGAGATTCCATGCAGAGGACGAAGCTGCTTGCTGCTGCCAATATATAGGGTTTCTGTTTTTTTGTTTCTTTGTTTTCTGTGCTGACATGTAACTTCCCTTGGTTGTCCTCAATACGTCAGATCCCAGGCACACTTTCTTGGAAGAGGGCCCTTTAAATGCCTGACACTCTCCCCTCTCCTTCAGACTGCAGACCTCCGAGCTCATCACGGATGTCGTCCCTTTCCTCTCGTCACCCCAGCCTTGCATCCGGAGCCGGGGTTACCAGAAGCCAGTCAGCCACCGCCTTCAGGATCCCATCGCAGTGGCAACATCAACTCCCTACACCCCAGCCAGTGCGCCCACCCGATAGCCACTTCTGGACCACCTCCCACTTTGATCCGAGACACAGAACCCCCGCGGGACATCACCGCTCCCGGGACACCCTTCACCTTGACACACACACCACCTCCAGCCCTACGCCGGGCTCTGGAATAGCACCCATTCCTCACCCCATACTTGGAATTCGGAACCCAGACCTACTGCATCCAAAGAGCCGCTGACTGGCGCGCTCCGCGGGAAGGGAGTGACGATGAGGGGGCCGTAAGCAGAGCCCGAGGAAAGCTGCGGGGCACCCTGGACCAGGGCGCTGAACTGAACTGAGTGGAGCCGCCTCAGCCAGTCCTTTAATATCTAGGAAGCGAGTTTCGTTTTCCATATCAGCCAGTCCTTTACCACCTAGGAAGTGACTTTCGGTTTCCTTTCTCATCTCGGCGGCATTAAGTTTCGGTTCTCGCCATCACCCCTTGGGAGACAGGTTTAGGAAGAGTGGGTTTTAGCATCTTATCTTTCTTTTCAGTTTGAGCCTTATGAACGAGACAGCAGAGGCAATAATACGGACTTCGGAATTTAGCTATAAAATAGAGGGAAATGAGGCAGAGAAATCTGGGACATCTGAGGAAGGGAAAAGCAACAAGGGTGGAATTTAGGAGTAGATGAAATATTCTGAAATTAGACTATCAGACCGTCCACCCTTATCCAAAGAGAAAAACAAAAACAGTACATAACAATACATGAACTTAGAGTTTCTGTTATGAGAAGCTGATGATTTCTGTTCTATGTGAACTATATGTGGAACTTTCATGGGCCAAGAAACAGCATTTTAAAATAAATTGAAAAGGCGGCATGCTCCCTTTTACTTCTGGTTTAATTGATGTAATTTTCACTTAATTTCTGCCTGTTGAGAGTTGCAATTTGGGTTTTAACACTAGTCTCTCTTTCTCATGTCCTAGTGTGCTTAATTTCATGAATGCTATAAATGTGCAAATACATGAGAATTTCAGCAAGTGGACGGTGGGTTCAGCAGTGACTTTTGAGTAGTCTTAGGATCTGTGGGAAGCCACAGGTGCTTTGCAGGGAAGGTAAGAGCAGAGGTATGAGCACTGTCCCACAGGGAAAGCAGAGAAGAGAGAGCACAGTGAAGGACATACTTTCTCGTCATAAATTGGAGAGTTAAGTTGTTAAAAAGTTGAGATTGGAGAGAGTGGCCATTTTTCACATCCATCAGGCTTTCATTTATTTATTTGCAAATTTGTGATAAGTGTTTGTTGATGATGACATTGAGAAAGAAAATAAAAGAACTTGGAGCATGACATCCAACCCTCACAAACATCTCTAATGTACTTGTCTGTGGTAAATTGAATAATGCCCTCCCTGCCTCCAGCCAAGAAGTCAATGTCCTTAATTCCTGAAACCTGTGAACATGTTAACTTTCAGAGTAGAAGGCACTCTGCAGAATAAACCAAATTAAGGATTTGGAGATGAAGAGATTATGATGGATTACCCAAGTGGGCTCAAAGTGTCCTTGTAAGAGGGAGGTCTGAGCAAAGGATCAAAGAAGGCAATGTGATGACAGAAGCAGTCAGTGACAGACTTGGATGACTTTGGAAGAAGGGGCCACAGTTTAAGGAGTCAGGTAGTCTCCAGAAACTGGCCACAGCAAGGAAACAGATTCTCTTGCAGAACCTCTAAGAGGAACCAGCCCTGTTGCTACCTTGGCTTCAGCCCATGGAGATTGATTGTAAATGTCTGCCTTCAGAAATGTAAGAGAAGTTTGTGTTGTTTTAAGCAACTGAATTTGATGTCATTGCAGCAATAGGAAACAAATACACTATAGTGAAATAATATGACAAACTGAAACATATTTACAAGCAATGGAAATTATGAATTAGGTTATAATAAGAGGTAGCAATTTCATGATGTGTCTATTATTTTTGTCATTTTATAGATGAGACAAATAAGGTTTAGAGGAATGACATAACTAGCGAATGCTGTCAAGATTAAAAACCTGGTCTAAACCAAAGTTCTACTTACAATCTTCTCTATTACATGATCTCAGATAAATGCTTCACATTCTATAACAGTATGTCTTCCACTAATGGGCAAATAATTTTGTTTTGCTTTCTTTTTTGGTAAATTATTGAGATGTTAAGTTTTTTTAATATACAAAATGTTTATATGTTTCTTTCCATTTTTAGTGACAAGTGAAAACTCAATAAGCCTTAACCTAATCTTTTTCCATTTCTCGCTCTAGTGTATTTAACGAACATACAAAAGCTCTAGTCCAGATGGGCTTTGTCCAAACTGATAATCACAAGTCCATTTCTGCTTTTCAGATCCCTCCCTTTTAATCTCTGAACTTCAGCCTCTTGGGACTCTAGAATGTTTTTCTTATCAGAATGACATCTTTGAGTCAATTCAACCTATCCCTAAGTAACATGTTCAACTGTTTAAGCTGATAGACTTCTACATATTTGTGGGCAATTTATCATTTGGATCAATTTATTTTTTTTTCTCTGTACACTGAGGGAAGTAACCCAGTTTGTGTCTCATCAAACTGTTTACAAATACATCTGATGCTTTTTATTTTTCCCTAAGCCTTTGGAATATTTTACAGTATTGGTTACAACCCCACAGAGCTTTATATTCACTTCAAGTTCTTTCTAATTACAGAAGGTCTCTTTTTTCAGATCTCTCTTAGTTTTATGGTAACTCCATATAACACCCTTACTTGGAATCTGGGAAGAATACACCAGGCACCAACCACACCCAGCATAATGAACTCCCCGTCTGGATTTGGCTGCCTCCTCAAGCATCTCAGCCCATTATTCTTCAGTGTGTTACATCTTCAGTTTCACCCCATCAACTAAAATGTATTGTTCACTCCAAAAAAGACTCAAGTCACTTCTGTTTTAGAACACTAACAAAAATGATCCCCCACTCTATTTAAGCCCTTCTCTTTTTGGTATAGTACCTTTCAGTTGTCTACACCCAAAGTCTATACTTCTTCACCCACTCCAAATCCTCAGTCCCCATTAGTCCAGATCTGCTCTGAAACTGTTCTGTCAAAGTTCACCAATGATGAACCAGTAACTAATATCTCCAGACAATGCTTGTATGGTCTATGATGCATTTACTTCTCTCTCTGATATATTTGAAAAAAATTTTAACCAATTTCTTCTCCAAAGAGCCTTTTCTCCCTTGGTTTCAGGTACAGTCGTCTTCTTTAAAACCACTTATCTTCCTACTTTTTCTAACAGCATTAATGGAACCATCACACAACAACTGATCAAATTAGAAGACTGGTAATCATTGTTCATCTCCCTTATGCCCCAGTGAACTTGAATTCTTAACACTTATGAAATCTAGACTCTCCTCTCTCTCCCATTTTTTAAAGGCTAGAGCAAGTGTCACCATTCCTATTCTGGATTACTGTAACAGCCTATTCCCTCCTGATTCTATTCCGTTTTCCACCCTGCTGCCAGGGTTACCTTTTAGCATTAAAACTAAGCATGTCAAGTCCCTGTTAAAAGATACTTCGACACATCCTCATTGCTTTTGGATTAAATCTACCTATTACTATTTCCTCTCTTTTTAGAACCTTCCAACTATCTGATATGCGTCCTCTCACCCCATTGGTAAGAACACAATTCCTGCCCTAGAGTTATGGGGATGGCCAAACACATGACACCTGATGCTGGACAGATGTGATTTACAGCAGTTTATTAGCCACATATACTCACAGCCCAGGGCAGGAGGAGCCCACACACCATGTAGGGCCACACAGGACTTTTAACTCAGGAGCAAAATGAACAAGGTGGAACTGTGGGAGACAGACTTTGTGTTAACTAGAAGGTGGAGTGACTCCAGGACTGAGCAGGATGGCTCGTGATTTTATTTCGGTACTTAGAACGGTGCACAATTAAAAGTTTATGAATTTCTTATTTCTGGAATTATCTTTTTTCTTTTTTGGACCACAGTTTACCATGGGTGACTGAAACCACAGAAAGGAAGCCTCAGATAAGGGGTGAGGGGGATGGACTACTGTACTAGTCATTTATATAATAGCACATCATTTAGCCAACACTGATAGGATGGAGCCAAAAATTTTAATAATATTGAGTATTGGGTATGAGGGCCTTACTGGGGCCTACAGCATTAAGGTTATGATAATCCACTGTGAGGAGCCATTCATTCATTTCAGGTTTAAAAACATGCCAAATTGGACTGTTAAATGGAGAAGCAGTGAAGAGAATCACCCCTTTATTCATCAGATCATACGTAATTAGGTCTTATGGTTAAATTACTAAAAATTATTTGTCAAGAGTATAGCATTCTAATACTATATTGTTTTGTTTTATTTTTTCTCTCATTATGCTGTGACAGCTCTTTCAGAAGCTTATTGGACATGTAGCTTTGTAAGGAATTTCAATATGACATTTTTTCAGATATAATGGACTTTTTAAAAGCCTAGATTGTTGAATGCTTTCTAAAAATCATAATACCAATATCTTTTATTACAAAGAGTTCATTCTCTTTGAATTAGTTTAGGTTTGAATTTGTGATCATAACCTCAATATTAAATTTATAAATTATGGCAATAATAAATTTATGTGAATACCCATGGAAAAGTAATTAAGTCGGCAATAGTTTATCTACCTTTTTGTCCTTCAGAGACAGATAAAACATTAAAAAAAAATCACTGATGCAGTTATAAAATTAAAATGGGAACACTGGGTCTGTTATATTTCTGCTACAGGCTTTTCAACACCTGTTGATTAGTCAATGAGAGGAAACGTAGGGGGCTAAAGATATGCCAGTTCTGTGAAAATTCCTTCTCAAAATAGTGTTAAGCAAATTGTTAGTCCAACAGAAGGAGACAGTGAACAGACCTCAGAATTTTGTGTGGCAGAGCAACTGTCTTCAACGGTTAGCATTTTAAAAATATTTAAATCCTACTTTGGTCCAACAGCTGATTTCCTCCTTTACCGTATTCTTCCTTCATTTCTGTTTTTCCAGAGAGTGACAGCACACCCTTCCATTTTAGACTTTCTTTATTCTCTTTAAAGCAGCTTTTGAAATTGTTATACAGCTGTCCCTAGTTGTCTGGCAGCAACCACACCACTTGCAAGTCTGATCTTCCCTCGCCAAGTATCTCCATCAGGCTTGGAAAATGTGGGCTTGAAGAGAAACAAAAGGCTGCAGGTTTTGAGTTAGTTCATATAAGTCTCAAAGCCATTTTTAAATATTCAGTTATTTTGGTAAATTTGCCCTTTCCTTCTAGTGAACAAAAATAAATGAACTCTCTCAGTCAAGCCTTTTATTTCTCTTTATATGAACTCAATTTAAAATGTTAAAATCTTCAGCCATAAAAAGATGCATACATTTTTAATAATTTACTCATAAATACAAATGATTTTTCTTCTTTCCATTAGTATTCTATAATGAGTATTTCTATACTATTATAAACATTTCATAAACATCAGTTTCTATGACCAATTTTAAATTCTATGAGTTTACTTGACCATTGGAAATTTAGGTTGTTACCAATTTTTTTCTATTATACATAATGTTGGGGTAAACATGGTAACATACATGTCTTCAAAGAAGAGTAAGAATAGGTCAAAAGATATGAGCATTTTAAGGCATGAACATCTAAAGTGTGCAGAAGCTAAACTGCTTATAAATGAATCTAAAGATTTGGAAATTCACAGACAAGAGCTGGCCCAGAGTAGAGGACACTTTATTTCAGGGATTGAAAATCAATGAGGGTCATTTTAATGCTCTGGATAAAAACATACTAGGTTTGCCAGTATTGCTTTACGCCTTTTCTAAGTTCTGGGGTAATTTGCTATCTAACGATGCATAACTGATACACATTCTTTTTTTGTTTTTGTTTTGTTTTTTGTTTTGTTGTGTTCTGTTTTGTTTTTCTATTACAGTTGTACCACTTTTCCCCCCATTGCCTCCCCTCACCCTGCCCACCCCTTCTCCCAGAGTCAATCCCCACCACATTGTCCATGTTTATGGGTCATTTATACTAGTTCCTTGACTAGAACCTTGCCCTTCTTACCCTCCTTCTCTCCCTCCCCCACCTCACCCCCCACCCCCGTTACTGTTTGTCTACTCCTTGTTTACATGCCCTTGGTTCAATTTTTTTCATTTGTTTGTGCAGATTAGTTTCCTGTATTAGGTGATATATGGTATTTGTCTTTCATTGCCTGGCTTATTTCACGAAGCATAATTCTCTCTTGTTCTTTCCATGTGGCAAATGGCAGGAGTTCCTTCTTTCTTTCTGCTGCATAGTACTCCACTGTGTAAATGTACCACAGTTCTTTGATGATCCCCTCATTAAAAGATGGGCACTTAGGTAGTTTCCAGCACTTGACTAGTGTAAATAGTGCTGCTATGAACACAGGGGTGCATAGGTTCTGTTGAACTGGTGTTTCAGAATTCATTAGGTATAATTCTAGCAATAGAATTGCTGGATCAAAAGGCAGTTCCATTATTAGTTTTCTGAGGAAATTCCATACTGTTTTCCACAGTGGCTGCACCAGTCTGCATTCCCACCAACAGTGCAGTAGGGTTCCCTGTTCTCCACATCCTCGCCAGCACTTGTTTTGTTGATCTGTTAATGATGGCCATTCTGACCAGCGTGAAATAGTATCTCATTGTAATTTTTATTTGCATCTCTCTGATGGCTAATGATGTTGAGCATTCTTTCATATGCCTACAGACCCTCTGTATGTCCTCTTTGGAAAAGTGTTTGTTCAGGTCCTTTGCCCATTTTTTAATTGGGTTGTCTGTCTTCTTGATGTTGAGTCATATGTCTTATTTATATATTTTGGACATCAGTCCCTTGTCTGAAGTATCATTGGCAAACATGTTTTCCCATATGGTTGGTTCCCTTCTCATCTTGCTGATGTTTTCTTTTGCTGAGCAGAAACTCTTTAGTTTCATGTAGTCCCATTTGTTTATTCTTTCCTTTATTTCCCTTGCCTTAAGAGATATATCAGGAAAAATATTGCTACGTAGGATATTTGAAATTTCCCTGCCTATATTTTCCTCTAGGACTTTTATGGTGTCACAGCTTGCATTTAATTCTTTTATTCATCTTGTGTTTATTCTGGTATATGGTGTAAGTTGGTGGTCTAGTTTCACTTTTTGGCATGTCCCTGTGCAGTTCTCCCAGCACCATTTGTTGAAAAGGCTTTTTTCATTCCATTTTATGTTCCTTCCCCTTTGTCAAATACTAGTTGACCATATAGACCTGGGTTTCTTTCCGTGCTTTCTATTCTGTTCCATTGACCTATATGTCTGTTCTTATGCCAGTACTAGACTGTTTTAATGACAGTGGCTTTGTAGTATAGTTTGATGTCAGGTATTGTGATTCCTTCTACTGTGTTCTTCTTCCTCAAATTGCTGTGGCTATTTGGGGTCTTAATTGGTTCCATATAAATTTTTCAAATATTTGTTCTAGGTCAGTGAAATAGGTCATTGGTATTTTAATAGGGATTGTGTTGAATCTATAAATTGCTTTGAGTAGTTATGGACATTTTAATGATGTTGACTCTTCCCATCGATGAAGATGGTTTATGCTTCCATTTTTTTGTATCTTCCTTAATTTCTTTCTTCAGTATTATAGTTTTCAGAGTACAGGTCTTTTACCTTCTTGGTTAAGTTTATTCCTAGGTAGTTTATTTTTCTTGTTGCTATGGTAAATGGGATTTTTTTCTCTAGTTTCTGTCTGATATTTTATTGTTGGTGTACACAAATGCCTTCGATTTCTGAATATTGACTTTGTACCCTGCTATTTTGTCTAACTCACTTATTAGGTCAAATAGTGTTATGTGAAGTCTGTAGAGTTTTCTATGCACACTATCATGTCTTCTACAAATAATGACAGTTTTACTTCCTCTTTTCCCATTTGGATGCTTTTATTTCTCCCCCCCCCCCACTCTGGTTTCTGTGGCTAGAACTTCCAAGACTATGTTGAATAGGAGTGGAGAGAGTGGACATCCTTGTCTTGTTCCTGATCTTAGGGGGAATGCTTTCAGTTTTTGCCCATTGAGTATGATGCTGGCTTCAGGTTTCTCATATATGGTCTTTATTATGTTGAGGTATGTTCCCTCTATTCCCATTTTGCTAAGTGTTTTTATCATAAACAGATGTTATACTTTATCAAAAGCTTTTTCAGCATTGATTGCTATGATTGTGTGATTTTTATCTTTCATTTTGTTTATGTGGTGTATTATATTTATTGATTTGCAAATATTAAACCATCCTTGCATCTTTGTAATGAATCTCACTTGATCGTGGTGTACGATCCTTTTAATGTGTTGCTGGATCCAATTTGCTAATATTTTGTTGAGGATTTTAGCATCTATGTTCATCAGTGATATTGGCCTGTAGTTTTCTTTCTTTGCTGTGTCTTGACCTGGTTTTGGAATTAGGGTAATACTGGCTTCATGGAAAGAGTTTGGGAGTCTTCCTTCTCTCTTCTTGGGTTTTTTAGAAGAGTTTGAGAAGATTATGAGTTAGTTCTTCCCTCCATGTTTTGTAAAATTAACCTGTGAAGCCATCCATTCCAGGGCTTTTGTGTGCTGGGAGGTTTTTTGACTCTTTCTTCAATATCACTAGTTGTTATCAGTATATTCAGGCTTTCTGCTTCTTCCTGATCCAGTTTTGGAAGATTATATGTTTCCAGAAATTTGTCCATTTCATCTAGGTTGTCAAATTTCATGTCATACAATTATTCATAGTAATTTCTTACAATCCTTTGTATTTCTGTGGTATTGGTTGTGATTTCTCCTCTTTCATTTCAGATTTTGTTTATTTGGGTCCTCTCTCTTCTTTTCTTGATGAGCCTGGTTAAAGGCTTGTCGATTATGTTTATCTTTTCAAAGAACCAGCTCCTGGTTTTATTGATCTTTGAGTTGTTTGTTTAGTCTCTATGTCATTTAATTCTGTTCTGATCTTGATGATTTTTTTCCTTCCTCTCGCTCTGGACTTTGTTTGTTGTTATTTCTCTAGTTCTTGTAGCTGTCAGATTAGATTTTTTATTTGAGATTCTTCTGTCCTTTTTAGATAGTCCTGTATTGCTATGAACTTTCCTCTCAGGACTGCTTTCACTGTGTCCTATAGATTTTGGTCTGTTGTGTGTTCAGCATCATTTGTTTCCAGAAATTTTCTGATTTCTTTCTTGATGTCATTGTTAACCCATTCATTATTTAATATCATGTTATTCATTCTCCATGAGTTTGAATGTTTTTGAGTTGTTTCCTTGAGGTTGATTTCCAGTTTCAAGCTATTGTGATCAGAGAAGATGATTGATATAATTTGAATTGAAGAATGAATTTGTTGAGGCTTGTTTTGTGTCCTACTATGTGGTCTATCTTTGAAAATGTTCCATGTGCAGTTGAAAAGAATGAATATTTTGCTTCTTTGGGGTGCAAAGGTCTATCTATATATATATCAATTAAGTCCATTTGATCTAGAGTATTGTTCAATTCCTCAATATCCTTGGTGTTTCTTTGCTTCAAAGATCTGTCCATTGTTGACAATTGGGGTCTCCTACTATGAGTGTGTTGCTGTCAATATCCTTCTTGAAGTTCTTCAAGATTTTCCTTATATATTTGGGTGCTCCTATGTTGGGTGCATATATGTTAACAAGGATTATATCTTCTTGATGGATTATCCCCTTAAGTATTATGAAATGTCCTTCTTTGTTTCTTTTTATGGCCATTGTTGTGAAATCTGTTTTGTGTGATGTAAGTATTACCACCCCAGCTTTTTTTTCATGTCTATTTGTTTGGAATATTTTTTTCCATTCCTTCAATTTCAGTCTGTGTAGATCTTTTGTTCTGAGGTGGGTCTCTTGTAGACAGCATATATGTAGGTCATGCTTTCTAATCCATTCAGCTACCCTATGTCTTTTCATTGGTGCATTTAATTCATTTACACTTAAGGTTATTATTGATAGGTACTTATTCATTGTCATTTTTCTCTTTTATAGCTCTGTTTCTCTCTGTCTCTCTCTCTGTTTCTTTATCTTCTTAAAGCAGACCTTTTAGCATCTCTTCCGATGCTGGTTTAGTGGAGATGTATTCTTTTAGCCTTCTTTTGTCTGGGAAACTCCTTATTTCACCTTCCATTTTGAATGAGAGTAGTCTTGGCTATAGGCCTTTGTTTTTCATTGCTTGGAATACTTTTTGCCATTCCCTTCTGGCTTGTAGTGTTTCTGTTGAGAAATCTGATAATAGCCTTATCGGAGCTCCCTTGTATGGTATTAGCTGTTTCTCTCTTGCTGCTTTTAGGATTCTCTCTTTGTCTTTGAGTTTTGCCATTTTAATTACAATATGTCTTGGAGTGAGCTTGTTTGGGTTCATCTTCATTGGGACCCTCTGTGCTTCCTGGACTTGTGTGACTTTTTCTCTCATCAAGTTAGGGTAGCTTTCTATCATTATTTTTCAAATAGATTTTCTATCCCTTGCTCCATTTCTTCTCCTTCTGGCATTCCTATGATACGGATACTATTATGTTTCATGTTGTCCTGCAGCTGTCTTAAAAGCTCTTCATTCTTTTTCATTCTTTTTTTTGTTTTGTTGCACTGTCTGGGAATTTTTTTTCCATGCTGTCCTCCAGCTCACTGATCTGGTCTTTTGCTTCCTCTAGCCTGCTTTTGAGTCCTTCTACTGTGTTCTTCAATTCAGAAATTGTATTCTTCATTTCCTCCTGGCTCTTAATGATAGTTTCTGTGTCCTTTTTCATGCTGGTGTAATTCTCAGTAGGTTCCTTGTAGTTTCCCTGGAGTTCTTTGTAATTTTCTTTGAGCTCGCTGAGCTCATTGAGCTTCCCTGTAAACCATATTTTGAATTCCATGTCTGATAGTTTGCTTACCTCTATTTCATTTAACACTCTTTCTGGGGCATCCTTCTTTCTTTTCAATGGGGGGGATTGTTTCTCTGTCTCTCCATTTTTTGTGACTCTTCTTGTTTTTTTCTGATTCTTAGATTGATCTGCACTTCCTGGATTTGCCCCTGGTGGCATAAGATCATGTCCCAGTCTGGGCCTAGGAAGCCTGTTGGAGATTACCAGAGATCTACTGCCTTTGACTGTCTCCTTTAGTTGTTAATCTATTTAATCTGTGATTAGCTATCAGGCTTAAGCACCAAGATTGGGCAGATTAATTCCTATGGGCATGGCTATTGCTTTTCCTCAGGCTGACACTACTTGAGGTGGGGGGAGTGGTCTGCCTGCAGTATATGGAATGAGTCAGCACTGGGACATGGTCAGCTGCTCCCTCAGTTCTCTCCTCAAGGCCGCTGCCCCAAACTCTCCTTAATTGTCTCTAGTCCTCTCTGCCCTCCCTCTGCTGGAGCCAAGGGTAAGTGGGTGCCAATATATTTTCAAATGTGATCCCTTTAAGAGCTCTTTTTCTCCAGCTGTTTCTTTCAGGCCAGCAAAAAAAAAAAAAAAAAACCCTGCAGCTTTTCACTTTTAAAAGCTGGGTACTATCTTACTTTCTGCTCTTTTGCTATAGGCAGGGAAGCCCAGCTGGGGGTTTAAACCACGCCCTTATTATGGGGAACCCCAGGCTGCTGAGATGTTTCTCAGTCCCTTCAGTTGCCACCTGCGGGAGCCCAGCCAGCTCTTTCCCATCTCTGCAATTCCTACCAGTCATGTTGTGATGAAATGGCCTTTTCTGTCTATCCGTGGTTATAAGGCTTCTCTCCAGCTAGTGTTCAGTTAGTTATTCCAGATGATTTCTCCACAGTTAAGTTGTAATTCCAGAATGGTCTTGGGAGGAAGTTAGTGTAGCTTCCACTTACTCCTCTGCCATCTTGGATCTAGATCACATTCTTAACACTTATCCAGCACTCCAGTCCACAGATATGGGTCACAACCTATCAAGGCCATAATGCTTTCTGCTGGGGAAGGGTTCATAGGAGCCGAGAGCAGTGGGCTGCACATTTGCAGGGGTCCATTTTGGATGTGTCAGGAGAGGGGCTGTGGCTAAGCCAGAGCATGGTGCACTGCGCGGCAGGTCCTCTGCCCTGATGCACATTTTGACTTATGATTTTGAAAGTGGAGCACATCCAAGTGTAGCTGTAGAACCAAGGGATTTAAGATGAATATGATAGGGTATGGAATAAATAGACAAATATGTGCTGATATCACCCAAGATAATGGCAGGACTTGGGGTGAAGAAGAGAACCAAGAGCCCAACTGAATCCGAAGTGTTGATTAAATGAGGTAGGATGGAGGATGGTCAACTCAAATGGCAAGAACTTCAAAAGTGCCAGCTTTTGTACAATCTGTGCATGTGTTCAGTTTCACAGAAAATAAGAAGGTAGTTATCTAAACCTTCACCATACTTAAGCTAAATATTGATACATTGTATTTTTTAGTGACATCAGAATGTGGGTAATACTTTCAAATGATTTTTTAAAAAATAACTCACTAGATAAAATAATTAAATTGAAATACTAGTATAGATATTTTAAGTTATAATAATGCATGAACTTTATATATTTGTCTTTCAAAACATTAAAGCTTACTAAAGAAAACTACATATAGTTTCTGGCTTCCAATTAAAACATTACTACATAATATATCATGTTGCTTTAAGTTATACTGCATTCATTATAGGTTGAGTATACCCAGGAAATTTTTAGAACATTAGTTGTGAGTCCATAGATTTAGTACATGTTCAGAAAGCAGACTCAAAAAAGCAGGCTTTGAAAAGGAATGTTGTTTAGCTGATCAAGATATGCTTAGTGTACGTATTAGAGAAACAAAGACTAGTAAAGTCATATGTTAATTAGATCTCAATTTTAAAAAGATGAGGGAAGTCAGTACATGGTAAGAACATTTGATATGTAAACAAAGGAAAAATAATAATAGCAAACAATTACAAAATGCTTACCAAGCTCCATGCACTGTTCTATATTGCTGAATTAATTCATTTGATCCCCATTATTACCTTATGGGGAAGGTACTGTTATCTCTGTTTTGCCAATGAGGAAACATATTTCAAAGAAAATTTAAAAACTTATCCAAGGTTACACACAGCTTAGTGAATGGTTGATTTGGAATTAGAACCCAGGCAACTCAGCTCCAGAGGTCATATTTGTTTGTTTGTTTGTTTGTTTTATCACAATGCTAAATTTGCCTCCTTGTTCATAACGACACAACTTAATGTGAAATACCCATAGATTTCTGGTTGCAAATAGTGTCTTACATGATGGCATTAAATGCTTTAAAGCAACAAACAAATCAACTTAGGTCACTTAGAGATTATTTTCCTTCCTCAGTCCCTCTGAATATCTATGCCCAAGTTCAAGGCAAAGCAAAGTCTAGTACTTGGATGTGAACCAATCATATTTTCTAGCATTGAGTTAAGTTTTTTACAGAAATTATTTTATTTAACTCACACCACAATTTAATAAATTAGTTATTACTATCTCCATTTTTTCAAAAGTGGTCTAGGACCTTAAGTAATTTTCCAGACATTAAATAGCTAAAGTAAGACAGAGCTGGGACTTAAGCCGAGGTCTGGCCCAAAGTGTGTGCTCTTAACCACTCCTTCACGTGGGTGCTGGACACTAAACATGCACCTTGCCAGCATGATGTATTTCTTCCAGAGTATGGGTTAGGGAAGGCTGGCTGATCCAACTTGAGTCTAGACCAACCATCATACACAGTCCTCAATGCTCCAACAAACCAGTAAGACAGACCTAGGGTTCCTGCAGTATATTTTCAAGAAAACTGAAAGTTTCATTATAACTTGCCAAAATCCCATTCCCAGATATTTGAAATATTTAGATATTTTACAAAACAAGTTATTTTAAAATTTAAATTGGTATGAGATTATGAATAATGAATCCAATTTCTCTTTAAATCCCTACCTCAGAGTAATGCTTTCAGTTATGCCAGAGCTACAGAGGTACATGTGTTTCTAACTAAAATTCAGAGCCACTCTAGACAGTGATCTAGATAAATATTGTCACCTTTTGGCAGAATACCTCATTTATTTACTTTGTCCCAATTATGGAAGAGGAAGGAGATGTTTTCTTACACTTCCCAAAATTAGTGTTCTCAGTCATACTATTATTTTATGTCTACCATCATTTGGTTTTAGTTAACTACCACCAACCTGAACATTTGGATATTTAACAACACATATTTGGTTTTAGTGCTACCATTTAATGTATCTACCTCCATATGTGTTTGTATGTATTTTTCTATGTATATAATTTAACATCATCATTGGATCAAGGTGCTGGGAATTTCTTTTATACAAAGCTTCTATAATTAAGTTATAGAATAATTGTTTCTGCTCTGGTGCTGAAGTTATTACCAGAGCTAATCCAGGGTACAAAGTGTTACAGATTTAATGCATTCCACTTTAGTTCTCTTTATCAAAGCTACATGCTCAAAATCTACTCAAGCTTTTGGTATTATAGCACATAGTATTCAGGAATGACTCTGGGTTTTAGTTGTCCTGTCTATAAATGTAAAATCAACATATTAATAAATTGTGAGGATTTTTGTGCTTTTACATGTGTGCATGAATATATAATTTGATTGCTAAAGGATCACTCCTAAGGTGCCTACTTAAGTAATGATGGTTATCTATAAGAAGTTAATAAGGCAAAGAAACATAAAAAAATCATAAGTAGGGAATTAAAAGGGTAATAAGCACAAATAATTTTGTAAGGGTTGAACTAGAAACATGTATCTATTTCTTTAGCATTAAAATCAGCTCTATTGTTTTTTTAATATACATCAAATAGCAAATGTTTATTTATTTCTACCCATTTTATATGAGTGAGACAAATTAAAAACAAAACAAAAACAAAAAATTATAACACAAAAAATTAAGCTTCAGTAACTCACCAAAGAGATAGCCCAGGCATTTTATCCAATTGTCTTAACTTTTCAATGAGAAAGAGAAACATTTTTACCATATCTTCTAAACTTGACAACAAATCAAGACTAAGATTCTTCAGTATCCTTTTAGCCTGGAGTTAAAAATAATTTTTAAAAACAATATGCATAAATAGACAAAGAAAAGAATTACATAATTAGCTAAACATTGAAGCATTTTTCAGAGTTAATTTTTATGGATTATTAAAAAATAATTTTTAAAAAATATATTATCAAGTAGTAAAAAAAAGAATAATAGATAACAGTATGAAAGAATGGTTATCAAAATATAAACAATAATAGATATAACATACAATATATGGCATTTTGATGACATTACAAATGAGTAAGGAGGATAAAGATTGTTCAGATGTTATATAAACTGTTCGAGATGGTAACTCAGGGTTTCTCCTTTTATTAGATAGTAAAATAGCTTCCAAATATATTAAAGAATATATAAAATCAATGAATGATAAAATAGCTAGAAAAAAACATAATAGAATACTTATCACTTATCTAGATGGAAGTAGGTTTTCAAACTTAAAGTAATACAAAAATCACCTGAGAAAAGTTCAATATATCATATAGTATAAAAATTAAAACTCATTTATGCTATAAAAGCATAAATTCAAAATGTAGGAAGTCATCAATAACCTTGAAAAATATATAGACAAGAAAAATAATTTTATGCAATATGACACAAGGTTAATATTTTTATACACATTAAAATGTTTTAATTACTACAATAAGATAGAAATTAACATAAAAAGTTTAAATTAAAAAACAGGAACATTTTTAGACCTTCTAGTATTTTTAAATAAAAAATAAAGCAAAATTGCTATAAAACTTTTCTTTAGCAAATTAGCAAACCCTTTTTTTTTTAAAGAAAACAAGGAATAGCCCACTGATATCCTCATTCACAACAGTGCAGTGAAAATGGCTTTTTCATAAATCACCTACTGCTGAGATTTTCTTCTTTATAACTTTCTGTGTTGTAATTTTTCAACAAGCAACATGAAAAACTCTTAGAATAAAAAGAAATATTTGAATCTTGCTTACCAATAATTTACAATGATATAGAGATATGCTTAACTGAAAATTCAAGAGATGAGTTACAAAACAGACTGAATGTGCAACAAATTGTTTACCTCAGACTGATGAATTGTGGGAGAAAACTTTTAGCTACTCCTCCTACATATTTTATAATTTTCCATAAAGAGCATCTACTACTACTTTTAACCAGAAAAGAAATAAACATTATTTTATATCAAGCAAATACTAAATTCCTTTTCACAGCATACAATGGAACAATCTTTGTGAAATAAATAGTAATATGCTATCATGAATACATTTTTTTGATAAAATAAATTTTCCTTGCTAGACAACATTTAGGGTGAGAGGGTAGAGAGTTCTTACCATCTTTACATTTATGTCTTTTATCATTGTTGTTAAAAGGGCGAATAAACATGGTGTACAGTTAACAGATCAGAACCAAAAGTCGACCAATCTTAATGCCTGATGATATCTCTGAATCTCAAAGTAGCCACTTTAAGTCTGTCATTGAAAATTTGCCTGTCTTTTTCAAATGCATTTCTATTTCCTCCTCTATCATCATTTACATGTATCCGAGAAACTTTTTTTTATGTAACATTTTTTCATTTGTCCAAAACATACTTAAGTTGGCTCCTCTACTAACTCCTAGTCTTGTCAATTATCATTACTCTGGAGTAAATTCCTTTTCTGTGAGAGCAACATCAATAATATTGATTCTCCTACTAGCAGGCTCTCTGTTTTTAGTTATTAAAACAATCTGAAGGAACCATAAGACTATAGGCACATGTTTTTGTGAGTACTGGGCTAAAATTCCCTCCTTTCTTTTTTCGACTTCAGACTCTACTTCAGAAAACATATTTAAATGAAATTTCTATTATAAAATGAAAAGTGGTATAGAAAATGGTATTGACTAAGTTATTTACCTCCAAACAGTTAACAAGAGAAACTTTGCCCCCTAAATATGAAAATTTCCTTTCTTTACTTTGTCATTTTAATATAACTTATTAGTTCTATTTTTGAATTTTCCTTATATTTTCTCAAATGTTACTTTTTAATGACTATTTTATTCTTAAAAAGAATGAATTCTGTATACAATTGTTGGGGAAAAATACTATAAAATCTACATTAAAAATATAATAATATAGTCCCATTTTTTATTCTTTCCTTTATTTCCCTTGCCCTATGAGATATATCAGCAAAAATAACAGCGTTATTTACAATAGCCAAGTGCTGGAAACAACCTAAGTGCCCATCTGTAGATGAGTGGATCAAAAAACTGTGGTACACTTACACAATGGAATACTATGCAGCAGAAAGAATGAAGGCACTCCTATCTTTTGCAACAACATGGAGGGAACTGGAGAGTATTATACTTAGTGAAATAAGCCAGGCAATGTAAGAAAAATACCTCACCTAATACGGGAAACTAAAGAACAAAGAAATGAGCAAAATAGAACCAGAGGTATGTAAATAAGAAACAGACTGACAGTGACCAGTGGGGATGGGGGAGAGGGAAAGGGAGGGAAAGAAGGGGAAGGGTCTTGTCAAGGAATTAGCATAAATGACCCATGGACATGGACAACTGGGTGGGGACTTAATGTGGGAGAGCGGGTGTGGGCAAGGTAGGGGAGAGCAATGGGGGAAAAATGGGATAACTATAATAGAAAAACAATATAAAGAAAAAATACAATGATATATTTAAATTTATATATCTCCTTAACTAAATTTCTAAATTGTTTAAAATGAACCTATTGAACATCTTTTTATGTCCCCATAACTTGTAACATATAAGCCCATGATAATAGCTGAACCCTTCAAAAGAAAGAACATAGAGCAAAGCCAAGGACAGGATGAAAACTAACAGAGAGAAGAGAGTATAGTAAAAGAAAAGAAGAATACAAATCCAATAAGGTAAATAAAGTATCCCAAATGCTAAAAACAAATATTTTCAAGAATTATAGAATAGTCTCTGTCATGAAACATAATGAAGTCAAAAAGAATATCAGGAAGAATAACTGATTATTTCAAAATATCAGCTGCAACTAATTAAGAGAATAAGTGTGTTTGACTGAAGAGTAACTTTTCCATATTCTTTAATAGCATTAACTTAAGTAATTTCCATGAATATAAATTTATATATTTCTCTGCAACCTGGGCCAAGTTTCCCAGTCTTACACCATCATATCATAAAGTTGGATGCTATATTGAGGGGAAATGGTAATGTGAGAAGGAATCCACACTTTTCCATCTGTTAATAAATAAATTAATGGAGACATAAATGAATGAATACATGCATGGGAATATTTACTATTCACTTTATCTTATATTATAGCCTATGCATCAAGTCTTTATCCATGAATCCAGAGGCATTAAGGGGCATAAACTGAAATATCCCACACCCATAAGGATCTGTTAAAAAAAAAAAAAATCTTAATCAAGAAGGATTCCTAACCCACTGAAGCAGAAAAATCCCAAGTCCACTAATAAATTTTCATATATCATGACTATTTGTACCAGACAATAAACTGACACTTCCCTATGAAACACCTCCAGAATGCCACTGAGGGTATCGGGCTATTGTAAAACAAACACTAATAGTGTGGTCTCAATTCGGACAAGACATATACCTTGCTATTTGAGACATTCCTTTGAAACTGTAATTGAAATATAGAGATAAATAAAAATTAAATAAAATAAGATAAATAATAAGCTAAAAGCCATAGATGCTGGTAAGCATTTATCTGAAATGCATGGGAAAAGACTTGAAGGCAGTTCTTTCTAGGACTGCCTGGTGCTGACACTCTCTCCAGGGGCTGAGCAGCTGTTCTTTCATGGCAGAATACAGTAATTTGTGGTGAACACTATGCAGCTCTTCCCTTTGCCCCATTTGGCTGTAGGTGACTCCTCGCCACAACTGGATTAAGAACAGCTCGCTCATCCTGCTCCAAACCTTCCTTTCTGAAATTATTTCCATGAGAGAATAACAAAGGAGAGGATCAAGGTTGGATATTCCCTCTTATTCTCCTCTTGCCTCAATTTAATCTGCTTCCTCTTCTACTTGAGCAATTTCAGTTTAATCTTGTGTAAATGAGTAAATACACACCTCAGAAAGTTAGACATAGATGTCTAAACATTTTTTAAGAAGTGTAAGTCTCTGTATCTATCCCCAGGTACGATGTGAAAGAGTCAGAATTGAAGGCTCATTCAACAGCATAGCCAGGCAGAAGTCATATGGGGTCAGAGGACACTGTTTTGGTCATGTTGCTTTCCAGTCACTCCATTAATAGCTACTAAGAACAGAAGAAGGTACACAGCCCAAAACGATGACCTCACCAAGTACTCCTAGCCACTATTCTCACAGCTGATTGAACGGTCTTAAGCACAGTAAACCATAAAAACAATGATAAAATATTATGCAATTAGACAATGATGGAATTCTATGATGAAATGTCAAAAAAAAATTGTTTTAAACTGATGTGTCTTTATCATCTATCTATTCTCTAGGCTTGGAGTTGGTGAGTAGAGAGGCATGAGGGGTCGGAACATGTTCCATAACATTTGATTTGGGTCACTACAATGCAAATGAAAAGTTTGTCAAAGTCAAGTAAAATTCCATTTGAAAATTACATGAGGCAGAATAAGCTGGGCTTTGCACACCCTTGATCATCACTGTTCATAGTCTATGAAGTCATTTGCACTCAGTCATTCAATCATGCATTCAGTCTACAAATCATTCAGTGTAACATGTAAGAGCATTAGACCTTGGGGTCAGACAATCTGAACTTATATCCAAGCCTGACAGTTACTAACTGTGAGTCCTTGGGCTATTTAACCTCTCCCTTCCTCTCCTTCCTCATCTATAAGTTGAGGAAAATCACAGTGTATTTATTATAAAGACATTGTGAAGGGAAAAAGAAAAATACATATAAATGCTTAGCAGTGCTTCCATGTAGTTAAATGCTCAACATATGTCAGTCATTGTCATTCCACAAAAATTTTTTGAGCAGATTTTAGATCTAAAGCTCTATAAGCTAGCTGCAAATCTTAAATTATTTGCCCATGGTCCTACTAAAAAATATTCTCTAATTCTACATACCTTTGCCTAAGCACAATATTCTCTGTATCTATGCAAGTATCTCATACAAGTGCTTTAAATGCTACCACATTAGTGCTCTACCCCAAAGAACATAGATTTCATTTTGATTTCTTGTTCTGTTACTGAAATGGGTCCAACAAGATTTTTTTTTAAGTTTTTATTGATTGATGAGAGAGAGAGCACATGCACGAGAGAAACATTGCTTTGTGGTTTCACCTACTTACATTTTCATTGCTTGTTTCTTTCATATGCGCTGGCCAGGAATCAAACCCACAACCCTAGCATATTGGGACAACACTCTAACCAACTGAGCTAGCCAGCCAGGCCAACAAGTTCTTAATGTAAAGAGGGACTCTTGTTTTATCTTTTAATTACACAGATTTATCAGATGAGGATTTCCTAGATGTTAACTCCACCCTTCCTCCCTTTCACCCCAAAGTACATATACATATATGCAAACTCTACATGTTACAAATTGATATCTGGTTCTCTTCCACTCTAACAATCTATTCCCATGGCTCAACTCTGGACTTCATTCTCAACTTGAGAATCATAAACTCCATTTCCCTCTTCAGAGCTCTCTCTTTTCTCCCAGTCTCTCAGCCTCCTCAACAGCCCCCTGATGCCTCCCTAGGCCCACCTCCATGAACAGTCAACTCAACCTTTTCTTCAATAACACCAACTGCTTCATCCACTGACTTTCCTCTGTGTCTCCCCTGCAGTTTGGTAACCTGGATCAATAGAACCATGCTTTTCCTGTGTCAGGACATTAAGATAAATTGTCTAATGTTTATCACTTCATATATGTTGCTGATGACCACCTTTTCCTATTTATTTTATTGTGGTCTTAAAAGCCCTACAGCATTTTATTGTTCTCTTCAAGTCCCTTCAGCATATATATCTGCTATTTCAAAGAGAATCATCTCAGCTGTCTGACATCTTCTACATCCTTACTTATAGCCTGCAAAAACTATATGGTACTTCATAAGCAACACAACCAACCCCTTTGATTTGGATTTTATTACCTCCAGCTCCCTGAACAATTCCACCCCTTAAAAAAAGTTTTCCTATACCTTTAACCTCTCCCTGTCTACAGATGTGGCAGGCTTAATAATAGCTTTCCCCAAAATGCCCAGATGCTAATCCTCAGATTTGTGAATATGTCACTTTACACAGCAAAATTAACTCTACAGATGGGATTAAGCTGAGACTCTTGAGAGGGGGGAATCACCTTGGATTATCTGTGTAGAACTGTTTAATCATAAGGGCACTTTTAAGAGGGAAGAACTGTTAAGCGAAAGCAACCTGGACTTAATGACTTGGGAAATTTTCAACCTGTGCAGATTGCAAAAGATACTAAAATTAGAAGATTCCTTGTCAGCAAACCATTGTGTTAAGAAAGTTAAGAGTATGGCTAAACAACCTTTTGCTAGTACCTCAAAAAATGCCTAAGGTAAGAGTAATTAATCACACAGTGTGCTCATGAAGAGAGTAGGAATGTGGCTCATGGATTCCCTTCAGCCTTCTCAGCAAAAGTCAGAAATATAAATGGGATTTTCAAGAAAGACTCTTTTCCACTGGAGTGGATCCCTGAGGCTACATAGGAGATCCACAAGGATGTTATGTTAGCAGAAATGCTACCAGCTTAAACTGAAGGGGACAGAGATAAATAAATGAAAGGAGGCTGTAGGACTCCCATAATTCTACAGACAAGTAGTCAGTTAAGCTACTCAACTCCAAACATGTGATACCTTTCCCCAAAGCCACAAAGGATTCTGCCCAAGCTTTGAAATCTAATGGAGTTTGCTTTGTTAGATTTAAAAATTGGAGAAACTAGTGATATCCTTTTTCTTCTATTTTTGTCCATTTTGAATGGGAATGTCTATAACTGGTACTCTATCCCTGTCCCATCATTGTGTTTTGGAGCAGATAACTTGTTTTCCAGCTTCAAAGATAAACACAAATGGAGAGGAGTTTTGCCTCAGGATGATTCATATCCAAAGTCTTAACCATGTCTCATTTAAATACTTTAGATGATCAAATTTGGGTCTTTTAATCTGATGAAATTTAGATGGAAGTTTAGACTTGTGATACTATAATTAGTTAAGGCTTTGGGGGACTTGGGAATGGGGTGAATATATTTTGCATATGAAATAGATGTGAATCTTTAGAGACACAAAGTGAACTGTGGTAGACAAATAAATGACCCCCAAAGATGTCTGCTTTTTAATCCCCAGAACCTATGAATATTTCTTTACATGGCAAAGAAAATTTCTATATGTGATTTAAAGATTTTGAGATTGGAGATTATCCTTGATTATCCAGGGTGAACCCAATATAATCTCAAAAATCCTTAGAAGAGAGAGGCAGGAAGTCTGAGAGGAGAAAAGATGCTATGCTGCTGGTTTATAGATAGAATAGGGTGCTGCAATCCAAGTAATTCAGGCATCCTCTAGAATCTGGAAAAGGCAAGAAAACATACCTCTCCCCTTGAAGCCCTGCTAACACTTTATTTTAGACTTTTGACTTCCAAAATTGTAAAGAACTAATGTGTGTTTTGAGCCATTAA
Organism: Furipterus horrens; assembly: GCF_987537825.1. Classification (NCBI taxonomy): domain Eukaryota; kingdom Metazoa; phylum Chordata; class Mammalia; order Chiroptera; family Furipteridae; genus Furipterus; species Furipterus horrens. Next base: position 28,430,575 of record NW_028327180.1, read on the forward strand.
GTTTGTGGTAATTTATTACTAAACAACAGAAATCCAATGCAAGTGTCATTTAACATCCATTCCATTAAAATATTCAAGTCACTTCCATCTTTAAAACAATGAAATGAATAAGCTTCTTCCCTATTTCATCTCTTCCTTTCCAATGTGATATCTTACAGGGGTATACATTTATCACCTCTAGTTCTTCCCCATCAAACTCCTAAAGATTATTGATCTGGTCTACCTTTAGCCTGGAATCTGCCCTGCAGTTCATCTGTCAAATAGCAGCCATGATGATCTATTGATTGCCTAATCCAGACAACACTGTTCAGTCTCCTTGACTTATTAACGTCTAGGCAATATTTGAAACCTTATACCAGTCTCTCCATTTGAAAGGACCTCTTCTCCCTTGATTTCAGCTACACTATTCTCTTCCAAATCTACTTTTCTTCTTATACTCCTAATGAGGATTAATAGCACTGTCATATATTTCTAACTTTCCAAGTAAGAAACCTGGGAGACATTTGATTCTTCACTTCCATCAACTCTCAGTAAGTTCTCACCTGTGACATATCTAATGTTTTTAGTTATATATCACCTCCTCCACTTGCTAGAATGAGCTTCATATTTTGCCATCTGGTTTATTGCAACAACCTATTTACTTCGTGGTTCCAGCCTGTTCTCTCTGTTTTATTTTCCACTCTACTGCCAGAGGAATTTCTCTACCACATAAACCTAATTATGTCACTCCCTGGTTTAAATCCATTAACATTTCTTCATTGCTTTCAGATTAGATCTGCCTATTCATATTTCATCTCTCTTTAGATCTCCCAAACATCATAGCTTCATGATGACAAACAAGTATTTTAATTCAGATGATCTATCTAGTAACAATCCCACCACATATTAGCTTCAATATAGTGGCTAAGTTAGTTAACTAGTCTCAACTTTTCATCTATGAGATGTGGATAACCTAACTTAACACAGCACTGTTAAAGGATTAAATGAATTAGCTTTTGTAAAGAGGCCAAGTACAAAGCAATAGGACACAGGTATATTATTATCATCATCATCATCATCATCTTCAGAGAATACTGAGAAGCCTGAATAGAGCACCAGAAAACATGTCCTTCCTTGAGTTACAAGGCAATACAAGCCTTAAAATCCTTGTGTTGAGTGATAGCAGTAGTATCAAACCAATTGTACTCGAACACCGTATTTTCTAGTTATTCCTTGCTAGTCGTTTAAACATATATTTATCAAGTATCTACTATGTCCCAGGTCCTTTTCATTACACTGATGATGGAAAAGTAAACAAAATACAAAACCCCTTTTTTCAGAGCTTACGTTCTAGTGGAGAACATAAAGAGTAATAACAGAAGGAGAAAGATAATTGTTAAAGATAAACCATAAGAGAACAAATACACAAGGAAGAAGGGATATAAAATATTGATGGAAAAAGGAAGTTAAATTTTAGATGAGATAAACAGACACAGCTCCACGAAGAAGGTGACTTTTTCACTAATGATCTGAGGAAAGTGGTGGGTCCTGCCATTCTGTTTTCTGGGAGATCTGATGAGTGACTGAGAAACAGCAAAGTTCAGAGGTAGAGTGAGCCCCATGGGTTTAAGGAGCAGCAGAAAGCTCTGTTGTGCTGAAGCTGAAAGACCAGGGTGAGAGTGGAAGAATATTAAGGAACAAAGAAAGTAAGCAGGCAGCTTATATTTTACCCCAGAGACCAAAATAAGTACTTTGGCTTTTACTCTGACTATAATATGATGTATGGCATGGTAAACATGGTGAGAATCTTGGCCTTATTTAACTTTTTAATGAAAATTTGAATAATTCATACACATATTTCTTTTGCTCTGAGTAATTTCTTTTATCAAGAAAAAAACAGTATAAAAACAAATTATAATTCTTAAATGTTTGACAGTCTAACACTTTATATATGATTTTGGCTTGTTTTTTTTCCTCTAATACTGATATACCATTGTCCTAATAGCTTTTATGATGATTTGCTTTTGAAACCAAAATAAATCAAGATACAGTAGTTTAATATACTTTAGGATTATAATGTCAACATTTTTTTGAAAAGTTCATTCTATATCATACTAATTTAGGTTTCAGTTGTGTAACCATTTGCACAATATTCAATTTTTAAATCGTAAATAAGCATGGTATTAACAAATGCATATGCTGTGTGTATGGAATAGCCATTACCTATAAATGTTGTAAATAATCTGTTTAGCTTTTCTCCTGCAGAAAGGCTCCCTGATTAAGAAACGATATGCTCCAGTGACACCCCAGTCCCAGTTATAGAAGTTAGATGAGAGCACTGGGTCTGCAATATTTCTGTCACAGGCTTTTTCAACACCTGTTGATCAGTCAATCAGAGGAAACCTCCGGGGCTGAAGATATGCCAGCTCTGTGGAAATTCCTTCCCAAAATAGCAAGAGCTGAGCAAATTGCTAGGCCAACAGAAGTAGATGATGGACTGACCTCGGGATTTTGTGTGGCAGAGCAAGTGCCTTCAATGGTTGACATTTTTTCAATGTTTAAATCCTTTTTTGGTCCAACAGCTGATTTCCTCCTTTATCATATTCTTCCTTCATTTCTGCTTTTTTCAGGAAGTGACAGCCACATCCTTCCACATTAGACTTTCTTTGGTCAGCAGCTTCTGAAATTATTATACAGCTGTCCCTAGTTGTCTGGCAGCGAGCACTCCACTTGCAAGTCTGATCTTCCTTCACTAAGTATTTCCATCAGGCATGTAAAATGTGGACTTTAAGAGAAACAAACGGCTATGAGTTTTGATTTAGGTCAAATAAGTCTTAAAGCCATTTTTGAATATCCAATTATTTTGGAAGTTTTGCCTTTCCCTTCTAAAGGAAAAAAAAGAACAGTCTAGTGATGTCTTCATACTCTTCAAAAATATCAAACCAACTCCATTTAAACCATTAAAGCTTTCAGCCATGCAGAGATTAAGTTTTTTTAAGTTATATTTGAACTGTAAAACTATTGGTCTCCATCTTATTTCCCTTAGGGTAATATAATAAGCTTTCTCTCTATGCTAATATAAACACCAGAAAAATGCTTTTTTATGACTACTTCAAAATACCATGAATTTACTAAGTCCTTCCATAATGTGTATTTAAGTTGTTTCAACTTTTTGCTATTATAAATAATGTACAATTGAACATGTTTCACATAAAGCTTTTCCCAACATAAGGGTTGTGTCTTCAGAGCAGATCTAGGATAGAGCAGGTCAAACAAAGGCTATGACATTTTAAGGTTAGCCAGATGAAGATAAAATGCTCAAATGCAGAATAGGTCCACCTTTAAATGGATCTTATGATTTGCAGATTAGCAGGCAACAGCTGATCCACAGTAGTGGAAACCCTGTTTAATATATTAAAGTCAATAAAGTTTATTTTAATTCACCTAATTGAAACATACTGAATTCAAAATTTCTTTCACTAATTATTCTCTGTGTTATACCCAAAGGACTTCAAAAAATGTTACTTTCTAATAGGTTTGTCAGTAAAGAAGAGATTTTAAAAGATTACAATGACTAAGTTCATTGTGTGGTAATTTTTTTAGGGGGAGTTCATATTTTTATGGTAAGGGTAATACAAGCACAAGAAATTTCAAATGCAAAAAGGAAAAAAATAATTGACAGTTTTCTTTAATCTTACTTACTTTCCAGATATAATAACTAGTATACAATGTGCTTATGTTACTTACTACCATATTTGTGATATCTTTTCCATATCACTTCCTGTTATATATTAGAAAGTGTATTTTAAATATCATCATTATTACTAAGGACAAGTATAAGGAGTGATAAGAGTAATAGTCAAGACCATCACTGATGCCATTTTTCTTTCTGATGCCACTTTTAGAAGCAGCAATGCAACATGCACACTGGAGCCAAGCCCCTCACCCACCCCTATTTGCAACCCATCAGAGTGAATTTGCTCTCCCAAATTGGCCACTGTTAACCTTCCAGGAAATTTTTAAACTTTTTCATTCATGTTCCAGAAAAAAGAGACAAATTAGAGACACAGATAATGACATATATTTATAATTATACATACAAATATATGATGGTGCTACACCCTGTTATGTGTACTACTTTTATCCTAATCTTACCTGCAGTATAGTCTTATAACTACATACTTATTTACTCATTCCACAGCCTTTTTCCTCCCGTTTGTGTGAGCCTGAAGGACTTCAATTTTTCTAAATGAAGTGAATGAAATGAAATAGGGATCCAGTTTTTTAAGGTCAGTGGAATTGAACAAGGCCAAGAAATAGACCAAAATATATGTTGTTTACTTAACTTATGCTGCCATTTGAATGCAATGTTCTTTCTATACAAGCATGAGGTGTAATTTCAATTAATTCATTATTCCATTCCTTGTTTTTTCCTCCACAAGGAATTTGCTGGTACTTCAACAGTTTTTAGAGGGCTACTTCTCTTCCAGTAATAATTGTGTGAATAAATATGTGTATGTATACACATGCACATACAAACACGTCACTTTAATCTATCTTAATATTATGTGAAGGTAGAACCATTTTCTTCCCATCCCACAGAGATGAAAATTAAGAGTAGATGGTAAATTTTGTCCAAAGACTCATTCATTATCCATTAGGAAAGCCATATAGCTTTTCTAAGGAAAAGAACTTTTGTCTTTCAGATTCTTATAATATTTTTAAAACAAGCATAGTTTGCTGCACTGCTCACAATATACGAGAAAAGTCGCATTTCTTTATCTTTTTAAATAAAATGATATATAGCTTTAAGGCCTTTCTCAGAACCACAAGCTTTTTTCTTTCTCTTTCTTTCTTTCTTCCTTCCTTCCTTCCTTCCTTCCTTTCTTTCTTTTTCTTTCTTTCTTTCTTTCTTTCTTTCTTTCTTTCTTTCTTTCTTTCTTTCTTTCTTTCTTTCTTTCTTTCTTTTCTTTCCTCTTCTTACAGTTTTATCACTTTCCTGGTATTAGAGCAAAATTTAGGAACCAGGCATTGCAGAGAAATGTGAAAGAGGCCTCCTTCTGGTCTGGACAACATGATCACCACTAGATTCATTGTGAGGTTTCTTGTTCTAGCCCCCATGACCCCTAGAAAGTAGAGGCACCCACTTCTTTCACTGTAGCTCCCAATGCCATTATGCTTAATGCTCAGTGCCCAGGCACAGTGCCCAGACCCTGCTCAGTGTCATGGCCAATTACAAATCCCACCACCCCTCTGTCCTTCCTGGTTCCAAGAACCCTGTTCTCACCCAGACTGGAACCACCATCTCCCTGTAGAAGCACCAGCCCCCATCTCCTGAAGATAATCCAATAATATGATTTCAATCTTACATACAAATCAATGTCATTTGACAAATCAACGTCATGTGCTACTTTCAACTTTTCATTTCTACGAACATGTGAATTTTCTCCTGTAATAAAAAACACTAACCATTATAACACTTGACTATACTTCCTGGAAGGAGAAAGAAAAAACATATTTTTATTCATTAGTGAACAATCCCACAACAACAAAATAAGGATGAGTCACTAATTTCAAGAATATTTATCTTCCTGGGAATGTTTTAGTGAGAGAAAGATATCAGCATGAGTGTGCATGTCCTCAGCACACAACTTAGGTGGGGTTGTAAAATGAAACTGGGATTTACAAATTATTGCCTGGATACAGTCTGGTCCAGAAAGAAGAAAAAACACTGACTCCTTCATAATTTATCATTAATACAACATTAACATCTGTTAGAACATTGAGACAAAGGTTGAGTCATATGGTTAGCATCCATTTACCTTTAATTTAATAATAGTATTGTTATTAATATAGTCACTGTATATATGGCATTTTTAACCACTTGCCTAGTTAATCTCAATAATTCTTTCCATAATTAAGGTGATATCATGGAGAGGTTACAACATATTTGTTCCTATAACCACTTTCACCCTCAGTTTGCCTTTGGATGCTACAGAGGTTTTTATTTAATTTTTGATTATGACATTTTCAAACACAAAAATACAGATATTAATGTAAGTGACACTCACAACAATACCAAAATATATCAAATGTTAACTTTTTTTTTTACATATTCCTGTCATTACCAATTTTTAGAAAGATAGCGCTAGATACAGTTGAAGATCCTGATCCAGGTCCCAGAAATTTCTTCCAGTGCTTCATCTTTTTCAAGTTCTGTGTTCTTTAGATTAGAAACTGGATCAACTATAATGGTATTTTCCAGACAAGGGAAGATGCAACACTTCATTTCCAAGTGAACTTAACAGGGAGGTTTTGTGTGATTATTTTCTGTCCCTTAGATTTGGCTCTGCTACCTGACCTTGGAACAGAAAAGCTTCCTGTTCTTGTCACAGCTATGTGTTATTTGAAATATTAGAGTATGTTACAATGAGATTCTACAGAATAATTAAATGGCTGTGAAATATTTGTTTTTACAATAGTAAGAGGGTTCATACTTGTCCTGAATACTGTTCATTCAACATTTATTTATTTCAACAAATTTTTGTTGGGTCCACATGATGTGATAGGCATCGGGCTAAGAACTCAATGTCACAATTTATATAAAATTAATTCACTGTATGTCTATTTAATCCTACTATGAACTATGTCTTTAATACACATCATAATCATATAATAATTTTTAATTAACAAGTTGAAGTAAGAGAAGAGTGGACTTTTCACTCAATTTGACAGGTACTAAGTTTTTAAATAGTTAGTGGGCTTAGTATTTTAGGATAATCTATCATATGAACTAAAAGTTAAATGCACTGAGAAGATTACAGTTAGAAGGGTATTCCTTATAATTGTCACTTTTTCTCCTTACGGTTACTTACAATACTTTTAATTAACTAAGAATATGTTAAAAAGAAAGGTGATGATTTTCAGACACAAAGTCAGCGTGTGGAGGTATAAGTAAATCTTGTGTTTATTAGGTCCATAGAAAAATCATTTCTACACTAAGCACCTTCAATTTCTAAGAACTCAGCACTCAGACCTGGGTTGCCTCCCAACTCCCTGCTGGAATTCCTGATGGTGGCAGTCTGAGGGAACATGAGTTCAATTACCAAATATAGCTGAGTGGAGTAAGAGGACAGACAAGACTCTGAGGCCACAGTTGCCTCAAAGTGACCACGGACCAAGCAGTCTTTAATGAATAGGCAAGGCCAACCTCTGCTCCCCCAGAAAAGAAGAAATGATCATTTGAACTCCATCACCTTTCCGGAGTCTTCCCAGTAATCAAGGATTGAAAAGGTCTGTAAGATGTATCATAATATATTAATTAGTAGGGCAATATTTGTTAATTTTTTAAAGCTAAAAATATAATAGTAGTTTCCCTGAAGATATAATACTAGTTAGAAGATGCCCTTGGTTTTTCTTTTATTTGGAGAGGGAAAGTAATGGGAATTTCATCTTTCCAAAAAACAGAATATGTAAGATTTATCTGCAGGCTTTATTTCTATTCATGCTATCAAAAAACTACATTTTCTATAATAATCTTAAGCATGCTAAATTGCTGTTATCCATTCCAAAAAGATTAAATGTTCTTATGGAAACAACATTTGTCAAAATTGTGTATGTTTTATTTTACAGAAAATAAGAATGTAGTTCATTTGACCCTCACCCATACTTAAGCTAAATACTGATACTTAAATGATATACTATAAATTTAATAACATTTTAAGTTGTCAATTATAAATTCAAAGGATTATTTAAAATCAGTTGAGAGAATAATAGCAGTCATTTAAAATTATATCTGTACATAAAGTTTACATACTTTTCTGAAAAGATAAAGCTTACTAAGGGAAACTAGAGTCCAGTCAAATTTAAGCATCACAGTATAATTTTAAATCATGTTTTTTTAAGTTACATACAAAATTGTCTTGAATCCAATACATGAGATTAGTGCAAAATGATTTCAGGCTCATATTACTTTTTAAGATTTACTAAAAATACTAATTGCCTTTTAATATGAATAAAGTGACCACATACAGAGTCCTTTGCCTGACAATATGTTATTATTCAAAATCTATTCAATCATGTATGTGCATAAATTCAATTCTTATTACTTGATAATACTTTCCAATATTTTTTCCTCAGAGAAAGAACTTGAATGCTCACTTCAATTATCCAGATTTTAAAAATCAGAGTCTACTTGACAAATGATTGCTAACAGTAAACATGACCTAAGAGATTTATTAAGCCAAAAACTGCTCCATACATGCATGATTACATATTCCTAGAAACAAATTAGTCCTCTCGCATTCTAGTGTCCGAGATGGATTAGGGTCTGTGTCTTGGCGGCTCTATGCAATTCTCTGTCTGAGCTTCTGTTTTACTGCTAAAACTGAGCATCAAACAAAGGTCCTGCAGCACGCTTCACAGCTAAGTACGCATTTAGATTACACTGGACAATCACAGTCACTTAGATTTCTTTACCTCTTGTTTTAAAAATGTAGAGAGAAAACATTAGTCAGATTTCAAAATAAATCTGGCACATTCTTATAGATACACCAACTGAATTCTGCCTCCCAGATGAGAACTCCACTTCATTAATATTATATGTGTGGAGGATATCCAAGGGTATCGTGATAATTAAGTTCCACTCAGGAATTTAGGTCATCTAAAGTTCATGGTTGTGTCCTGTTAAATTCCAGTGAAGAAAACGAAGACAAGTAAAACAGCTCTGACTATAATTTGTAACTATTAAATTATATTAGAGAATATAGAAGCAAACTTAGTAAATAGGTTTTGAATTTAGGTGACAGGAATAAAGCCCTGAATGAGGGCAATGGCAGTGGAAATGGATGATTTAGAAGTAAAATCTAGGTACTTGAAACTGATTCAGTCTGGTGGATAAGGATGCTAATATGAAGAGGCTCCCAGGGATAACTCCAAATACTCTCTCTATAAAATACTTTATATGGCTGTTATGGATAGTAAACGAGCTATTATATTATGCCCCTGAAATTGAGATAAAATATAGTGTTTGGTGGGTATTTAAAACTGTAGAATAAAAAATACATATTTTCCTGTAATAGTAATTTATTTAAATATTAACAAAAAAGAAATCCACATGTATTATCAAGAAATAGTTTATAAAATTGTGCATTTTTGGCATCAGATAAGGTTTTAGAAATTTTTCATGTTTGACTTTTGCTCTACAGGGCCTTTGGTGAAAAGAATATTACAATAAGAGAAGGAAGGAAGGAAGGAAGGAAGGAAGGAAGGAAGGAAGGAAGGAAGGAAGGAAGGAAGGAAGGAAAGAAGGAAGGAAAAGAAGGAAGGGAAGAAAAACTGCAGTTAAAAAGGAAGGAGGGAGAGAGGGAGGAAGAAAGAAATGAAGACAATTTAGGTGATACAAATGATTTAACACATCATGAAGCAATATCTTTTCAGAGAACTGCCAAATAGGGGGAAAGGTATGAGGCTTTTATAGGATTAAAGAATAAAGAACAAGAAAGAGAAAATTAGAAAATGTCTGATTGGCTTGGGCCACATAGTCAACCTTGTTTGGGGTGAGAAGGAACAAGAAAGTCTGTATAGAGCCGAGCTGGCTGACTGGATAGACTGGGTTTCGGGTCAGGCAGAGCATTTGAAAGGACAGGAGAATTATCTCAGTTTCAGTTTGCTGCTGTGGCACCACGGGAAAGAGTAGCTCATGCTGGGCCTAGAAATGTACTTCAACAAAAGGAAGAAATTTAGTTTATAGGCCACATGTGATTACAAAACAAGAGGCAAAAAAAGTTTTAAAGCTTTTCAACTTCAGTTTTCAAAGTCTAGGTTTTCTTTTAAAAGATATTTAGGATTGAGTCATTGTACCAACAATTTTTACTACTATTTTAGCAATTGTTTGAATATAAAAATAAGCAAGTAAAATATTAAATTTAAATTTTAAGATCACTCATAATTTTAACTTGTTTTTCAAAAAATGTGAAATAAGCAACAACAGAATCCCCTTAATGCCCCACCCCTCAGCCTGTCCCTGCCTACACCCTACCACAGAGGAAATAAGCATTAACTGTCTGGTGCATCTTCTTCCAACCTTTTTCATGTATTTATTCCTAACCATATACACATTTTAAAATGTCTATTGAAACGTTACTGTCTGGACTTTCTAAATTGCCTGGCCCATGAGCTTTGGGATACTGCATGATCCTTAGTGCCTGCCAGCCTTTTTGTAACATCAAACACTTTTTTTCTTTCAAAATTGTCGATGTCTCCTCAAAGTATTACAGAAACAGATTGTAAAACCACCCTACTATCTAAACTCTTAAGTAATACCCTTAATATTCCCAATAGGAAAAGAAAACTTCTGTGGTTAAATGCTGGTTTCAACCCTAAGTCTACCATTCCCTGACAGTTCAACTTTGGCCTCGAACATTTTTATGCTGTACTTTGGGTAACAGGGAATAATAAAAACAAGAATAATCTTTATCCCATCAATTATTCTAAGAATCAAATGATTTACCATATGAAAGTAGGCAATTCATAATTCAGAAGCTGTTGTACAGTAAGTCCTCAGGGAGGCTAGGTTTTATTGTTTGAAATTGAGTTCTTTCTACCAGACTGCTATTTATTGTGCATGTGCCTTGTCTTCCCCAAGTTCCTCCCAAGTCAAGGAAATACTATATCTTTCGACAGCCTCCAGTGTCTTGTCTCATAAGGGATCCTGGAGGGCATGTCCCATAGTAAATTTTTACTGACAAAATAGAGGATTATCCTGGATATCAGAGATCTGACTTCTAGGTAATTATCCTCAAAAGTCAGCAATTCTAAAAACAAACATTATTCACCATTTCTAAATTTGTCTCCACATCTTCTATTATTTTTATATTTGCATATGTATGTGAATTTTATATATTTGTATGACCTATTACAAATTCAGGAACTCACAAATAAATTTTTTCCCCAATACTAGGATAATAATGCCAAGTAAATTTATGATAAGAGGTTTATGCCAAAATGTGTGATACACATATCAAATATAAAATATTCAATGAAAACTTATGTTCTATATTTCAGAGTAGAACATGAGTCCAACAAAATTCAGTTGGGGAAAGGTAATGAATCATAAGATTACAATTAGAAATAATCTGTAAATTAAATAGTATAAAATTTCTTAAGAATTAATGAAATAGGCCCTATGATTTAACAAAATAAGTGTTCAGGAAAGTTTATATTTGAAAGCAATATTTGCCTGTGATATGCCAAGATGTTGATAAGCTGCCTGTGGAAGTTCAAGATGGAAGGGAATCTGTACTGTCTCACAGTATTTTCCATTCCTCCCAGACCTTTGCTTCATCACATTTACTTAAGAGTTTGCAGGGAATATAGTCAATAATATCATAATAACCTTGTAAATGAACAGACGGTTATTAGATTTGTGGTGGTCACATTGGAAGGTATAGAAATGTCAAATCACTATGCTATACGCCTGAAACTAAGATAATATTGTATGTCACTGCACTTTAATTTTTAAAGAAAACTGAGCTTGGCATTATGCATAAATGTCAAAATTCACCTGGAATAATTTGCCTTCGGAACATCGTGAGGACACCCGCAATTGCCTCCATAATACCATTTGAGAGAAACTAAAGTGGGTATAATTCTCAATATCAAATACCAGTTACATTTTTTCCATCATCTGCCATGATTCAGACACTGTGCCAAGCATGAACCAAACAAAGACTGATGGTTGCCCTTCTGCTTTCAAGGACTAATGGAGAACATGTTCTCTACATTCATATTTATAATTAAGTAAGATGAATGCCATAATAAACACCATGGAACATGTCATGTTTGAAAGGAGGAGCGAATCATACTGACTTGGGAACTGTAGAAAGCACAAAAAGAAGTGAAATTAAGTAGTTTTCAAGGCTGAACTGGGATCTCAAACACAGAAGCAGAAGGGAAGGGCAAACAGAACAGTATGTCCAAAGCATAGAGACGTAAAAGAACATGGAACATTCAAGGAATGATGAGCAGGCCAGTGAGGCACAATGGCAGTGTGGGTCAGAGTGACGATGGAGCATGTGGCTGGAGAGTTTGCACCAGGGCAGACTATCCAGAGGCGCACAGATAACCTGAATATCATGCTTTAGACCTTCTCTTATCAGCCCAGGGTACCACTGGGGAAAAAATACCCAAGGAGTGATGTGACCTTTCCTACCATCTGAGATCTCCTATATCAATTTGTTCAAACTATTTTAACAGCAATTTCATGTTCCTCCTTGTGTGTAAGCCATTTTTACTCTAGTCTAATCTCTCTAATCTCTCCTACTGGTTTATATGATCATTAAGGGAGACAAACTATGTATGCCTGTCTCATCTTTGCCCTCCTTAAAGCTTCCCTTGCACAGAGCAAGAGATAAAAGAGTTGTTCAGCCCTGGCTGGTGTCACTCAGTGGATTGAGCACTGGCCCACAAACCAAAGGCTCAACTCGCAGTCAGGACACATGCCCGGGCTACAGGCCAGGTCCCAGGTTGGGGGTGTGCGAGAGGCAACCACTCATTGATGTTTCTCTCCCTCTTTCTGCCTCCCTTCCCCTCTTTCTAAAAATAAATAAACAAAATCTTAAACAAACAAACAAAAAAGTTGTTCAGTTGACTTCATTTTTCACTTATCATTCTGGGAAAGGGAAATGGGAGAAAGAAAGAATGACTATAAAATGAGCAGAGCCAAATAATAGCCATTTCTATCACGGTGCATAAGCTAGGACTACTCAAATCCAAAATATTAGAAAGCAGTGTGGCATATGAGAGTTTTAGGGGAAGTGACAATTAGGTTAAATTATTTGTATTTTATTTTGTTTTTTTATTGTTGTTCTATTATAGCTGTCCCAATTTTCCCCCACTACTCTCCCCCCTGCCCCCACTCCCACAGTCAATCCCACCCTCTTGTCCATGTCCATGGGTTTTTTATGACTAGACCCTTCCCTTTCCCCTTCCCCTTATTAATGATGGAGATGATGAAGAAGACACAAAGGACAAAAAATACTAAGGAAGGAGTTTCTAGACAATTCAAATTTCTTAAGAGAAGAGGATAGAGACAAGGAGCAGAAACAATTTAAAGATATAGGAGAAAAGTCCTCAAAATCTCAAAATCTTACAATCCCACTTGCCAAAACGGAACACTATTTTTTTTTTTTTTTTGGCATTTAGCTCACTTCCTCTTTACTCATTAAAGACTACAATTAGTTCTTTTGAATGTATGTCATTTCTGTGTCTATCACACCAGCATAGAATTGCCAAAAGCACTGTTTGAAATCAAACATGAAATCTCAGGGAAATAATGAAGATGTTCACAGTTGTATTTCTTTTGATTACGACCTTTTTACCTTGGGGTGCTGACTGACACAGAAATCTCTGAAGCGTAATTTTCCAGTGAGTTGGAGCCACCTGGAAACTTCTCTTGTTCATCCACATTAAATGAGCATTTTTCTTAGATGACGTGCATGTTCTAGCAGCAATAATTGGGTTGCAAATTAAACCAGAACCATGTATGCCATAGAGCTATTATTTTCTTTTTCACTATGCAAGCAGTTTTTAAGCTACACCTAATCCTGACAACTGGGTCCCGTCAGATGGCGCCTCTTTAAAACCAAAATAAAAGTTAATAAGCGGGTGATTTAACCTGCCTCTGGCAAACATTTCCTATTTTAAAAAGAAAATTGTTTCATCGTTCAGAAGTTTGCTTTAAGCTTTCTCATATTCTGTTTTTCATGAAATTATCATGAAATCATTTTATGTTCAGTTCACATGAAATATAATTAAATTAATGGCAGAATTCTGATTTTTGATTTGCAGTTTTCTTAGTCTGATATATTGCTTAAGATACTTGGTTGTTAAAATTAAAATATAATGGCAGTAAAGTGTACGGTCAAGATCATTAGCTCTGGAGTCACTGGCTGGGTTTGAATCGTGGCTCTCTTACATTTTCTGCCTTAGTTTTCTTCTCTCTAAATTGGGGCATGATGTGAGAATTTTAAATGAAAGAATCTACATAATGACTCATGACACAATGCCTACCTCATGGTGAGCAGTCCATTGTTGGCCTTTACAATTATCATGATCATCATTATTAGTTCTTATGTATGTTATATGAATTCATTAAGAAGCTGATGTTCTATAGCAAGAGTTGGCAAACTTTTTTCTGTAAAAGTTTGGATGAGCATTTTAGGCTTCATCGATCATACAGTCTCTGTTGCAGCTCCCCAACTCTGACATTGTCCCACAAAAACAGTCAGACAGTTACATGGCCACACCCTAAATGTGGTCAGAAGTCAAAAGGCTCTGCCCCTAAGGTGATCCATTCAGACATTTCACTATCTTAACATACATCCTTCCAGATCTCTCAGTCATTCTCACTATACCTTTTTTTTTCCCCTTAAGTCTTTAGTCCCTTAATCGCTTTATGTTCAAATGCCTACCCATAAATTCCAATCTAGCACTGACTTTAGAATCCATGCATCTTGCCAATCTTCTCAACAACCTTGCCCACTTCCTTCCCATTTTACCTGTGTGTCAAAATCTGGGTCATCTACCTCCATGTCTTCACTTCGACTGCTGAGCTATGGTGGAGAGAAGTGCTCAATTGCACAGATTAATGACATTATAAATACATCATATCGAACTTCAGCTAAGCCCTCACCTCTGCCTATAAATCCTTAAGGAAATTTCTCCCTCTCTACAACAACTATTTTAAATTGTCTCCTGTTCTATTTAACTTCCAAACGCACAGAAGCCTCAAGATAGGGACTCCCCTGTTTTTCAATTATAAATTTATCCATATTCTCTCTCTCTCTCTCTCTCTCTCTCTCTCTCTCTCTCTCTCTCTCTCTCTCACACACACACACACACTGTATTATTTCTCTCCTTTGACAGTGAAAGTATTGTCCCCTCCAAACCGAAGCCATCTATGTACCATAATAACCCATTTCACTTCCCATCCTGGCAGACCTCTTCTATGTATCATCCCCGGTTTCTTACATGGATCTTCTGCTTCTCCCTATTGACTAATTCCATTAACAATGAAACATGTTCCTATGTCACATACTAACAAATAACCTCACTAGATTCCACACTTTTGTCCAGTCGCACTGCCTTTCCTCCTTTCTATGAGCTTCTCCAAAGAATCAACCACACTTACAATCTATACTTCCTTCCCTTTCATAACTTCTCAACATAACTGGAATCTAGTTTATATCTCTGTCATATAACCAAAATTGCTGTTGCCAGTTGTGCTAAATTTCCCAGTTGCCACATCAAAAGGGTACATCCTCCTTCATGGGGCATTTCCATGACACCCCCACTCTCCTGGTTCAACCCCAACTCCCTGGAGGCTTCTTTCTTTTTTCTCTCTTGTTGACTTTATCCACTCTCACAGCTAATGGTACCATCCATGGCCTAGTAATTCCCAGTCCAGCTTCCCTTTTCCTTTGGGCTCTGGGCCACTATCTCAAATTGCCTTCCAGGCATCAGTACCAGTGGTCCCAGAGTTCCCTCAGAAGCAAAAAGTGAAAATTAAAATCAAGCTTCATTTTTTTCTCAAAACTTGCCTCCCCCTCTTTTGTTAAGTGAGTTAATAGCACCGTCCATCCCATTTTTTGAATAAGAAATCTATAACCCTGTCTCTGCATCATCTTCTCATTTAATTAAGTGTCAAGTTCTGTCCTTTCTCTCTTATACCTATTGGTTCAGTCCATTCTTTTCCATCTCAATGTCACTTGTTCATACTTCTATCATCTTTTTAATCTATTGTCAATTGTGTTTCTTAGTAGCAAGCATCAGAAATAGTCTTTGGTCAACTTGAGTACAAAGAGATTTACTGATAGAAATGGTGCCAACTCACAGAATGAAGCCAGGAGTCTGTGCTGGAGGCAAGACCACAGCCGGGACTGTGCCAGAAAAGGGCTCCTGGGTGGCTCTCGCTGCACCACAGCTGAACAGCTCACATCACAGCTTCCATCTCCAACTCTGGACACACCCCCTTGCGCCGCCACCACTGCCCCCTCAACACTCCATGCTGGATCCTCTGCTCTCACAGCCAATGTCCAGCTGTTTGTCAGAATGGCTCTGCCGTGGACCTTGCTTCCAAGTCCATGATGGATGCATCTGTTGCCAAGTCCAGGCCACGTGCCAGACTTCTGCCTGGGCTCCACGATCCTGGAAAAGCAAATATTTGGAGATTTTACATCCAGTTGCTCACTGTGGCTCAAAATATAAGGAATTATCCAAAACGAAGAAGGAGGTTCAGATAATGGGCAACCAAAAATAAAACAATGAGAAACGTAGATAGCTCCTAAGTGCTACAAAGCCTTCTCACTGACTTCCTTTACCTTGCCTCCTCTCCTCCAGACTCTGTCTCCAACCCAGGCTGCAATCAGTCACATTTCTAAATTGCAACTCTGGGATGTTTCTCACATACTTAACAATCTCCTTTTGTCTCTCAACTTCCCATAAGATAAATTTCAAGCTCTTCACAAAGCTTCAGGCCCTCTCTGACCCCACTCCTGCTTTCTAACCTTTATCTCTGGCTATTTTCCCCACCTCCAGGTGGATTTCTGTTTAACGGAATCTCTCTGACTTACCTGGGTCTGTCATACTCTCTTGGGATGCAAGACTTTCTACAATCATGCACTACTGAAGAAGGGCGTGTTGGTCAATGACAGACCACATCTGTGATGGTGGTCCCATAGGATTATAATAGAGCTGAAAACTTTCTATCGCCTAGGGATGATGTAAGCTGTCCTAGAGTCATGGCAGGGAGGCGTAAGGCATTACTGTTTCTCACCGATCTCAGTCAATCGATAGCGTTGCTTGCTATTGGATAGAAATGCCTGGGGCCCTCACCTGAGCCCTATAAGCTTCCCACAGGCATCTCTTCTTCCCAAGCCAGTGTTACAGCTGGCCTGACGCCGTGGTTCTAATTATGACTGCAAGACACCCTTCAATGTTGAGTATTATGAAACTTGGGAAAAGAGTTTATAACTTAACAACCCTGCAGTGTTAGAGAGGCACAGAGCAAGTTCTCAAGTAGGGGGGTGGGAGGGGCGTGTGCTTTGAGGGTGGGAGCCTAGGATTTGGAGGACTCACTCTTTATGGGTGACTTTAGAACATAAGAGCAAGAATTTAAAGCATGGGAAGGAGGAAAAAAGCAGCCCAAATAATTAATTATCAAAATCAACCAACATCTAAAACAAAAGCAGCCTCAGTCACAGGAGACACCTGGCTCTTTATCTAGTCTTGTGGCTGGTGTTTATTCCAGATTGCCTTTGCTGAAGCAGATGCTTGTAAGGGAAGGTCTGTTTCTTTAACAACTTATAAAGGAACGGCAGGAAACACTATGAATGTGTGCTTCATCAAGGAGCTCACGCCAGCTGAAGTTGAGTAAGAGTAGTGGGGGCTGGTGGAAGGGGACTGCCATGTGGCCGTGTACTGTGCCACAGGGGGACACCAACACTCACAGCAGCCAACTCTCAGTGGGAAAATCAGAACCATTTTTAAGGCATGGATGGGACTTCACCATCTCCCCAACAACACAGAGTCCATCCTACATCATCTCGGTGCTGTGTCTGGAGTGACGATTCCCTGGCTAAATGCTTACAGGGTCTTTTCTACCTCCTGTTGGTCTCAAGACCAAAACCACCTTC
This sequence comes from Furipterus horrens, assembly GCF_987537825.1. Lineage (NCBI taxonomy): Eukaryota > Metazoa > Chordata > Mammalia > Chiroptera > Furipteridae > Furipterus > Furipterus horrens. The sequence continues at coordinate 28,448,247 of NW_028327180.1, forward strand.
CCTACGTTTATTGCTTACACACTGGTGCTGACTGCATTTGGTGCTGCATTCTTGCTGAGGAAGAGAAAAAGCTCCAAGACATGGTTCACACCCCACTGCAAGCCACCAGGACTCCAGAGCTGCAGGTGCTAGAAAGCAAAGTCATGATCTCCCCAGATGTGCTGTTCAAAGAGGGGATTAAGATGCACAGGAAGGACCCTGTGGCAGAACAGCCAGTTCATCATCTTCTTCCTGGCATCCTTAGTGTCTAAAATGTGCTGCAGCTACAATGTCTCTGAGATCACGCACTTTGCACCACCCAGTGGACAAGCATGTGTTTCCAGATGGCCTCACAGCTCAGCTATTTCCCATGGAGAAATTAATTAACCAGATTGCATAAGTGGAAACCCAAACCAAAAACTGGCCCCACTCTTTCTTCTTATTATTATTGATTCGAGAGAGAGAGAGAGATCTGTTTCAAAAGTTAGTCACTTCAGAATCCATGGTTTTGTTTCCAGTACCTACCTGGATTTTCAGCTTTGCCTACTCCAGGTGTGGCTGACACAAAATGTTAGCTAGGACAAGGTTCTCAAGGTCTGGGCCATCCTTACTAAATGCTATTATTGCTAAATGTTAAAATGTAGCACAGTATTTTGCAGACCAGCTGTAAATAGGATAAGTTTTACAGGAACCCCACCTGATAAGTGTGGCCAACTGCAAAAAGAAGAAATCAACAAATAGTGTATATAAGCAATGGCTAAGCCTCCATCCTGGAAGGCAGAGCTTGGCTGTGAATCCCCTATCTCCTTTATTTGCTGCAAGCAAATAAAACTACATGTGACAACCACATCTTGATTTTTAATAGAGCACCCCAAATGGTGAACCTCTTGAGTTTGGTAATTAAATGTTTCGCAATCTCTACCAACAGTGAGTTTGATACAAAAAGTGAATTAAAATGAAACATATTGAAATATTCTAAATACACTGAAAATAGCTATTCTCCATATATGGGCTATATTTAAAGAATTGTTGAGGAATCAGAATGGTTTCACCCTGGAGTATATACTGAACAAAAGAATTAGAGTAATGTTTGGGTGGATAAAGAGGCGGGGACAATGACAAGACCGTTCTAATGGAGTTGTAAGATTTACTTAAATAACAGTGAGGAATATGGATTAGTAGATAGAGTAGGACTGCAATGTAGAGAATCTCATAACTGAGGCTCAGCAAAGTGAGTAATCATTCTAAGAGGACATCTAAAACACAAGTATAGCATTCAACCAAAGGAGATATGGTAGTTTCCTAATGAGCTTTAGGATCCCTGGTTACGAATCTTTTGTTGAATTAGCAAATTCTATCAATTACCACATCCTAAGGGGTAGCAGGTCCTTCAGGTGCATTTCTGGAACCCCTCTACATAATGCTTTTTGAAATTAGAGAGAAAATAACATTTCACTTAATAAAAGAAAATCACATTACTCTAAGCAGAATCCCTGGATGGGAAACTGCTTCAAAACAAGCAGCTCAATTCTATCCTCATAAGGCATACCTACCTTCAGGAGAATGAACTTACCAAGTTACTCCTGACCCAGCTGATGAAGCTGAGCTTCACCACACCCAGCAAGCCTCCTTAATTGACTTTCAGGCTCAATCCTGAGCCAAAGATCAACTCTGACGTTTTCTAGATCTTCTCTTTATCATCCTATGAATAATATATAGAAAAAGAGCAGCACACAGAGTAATATTGCCTCACAATATTTAGTTCAAAATGTAGTGGAATTTAAACTGATGTCCAATTATTTGGCAGATAATGAAATACCTTTTATTTAATGCTGGTAATATTCCCATATAAATGTCCTATTCAGAGCACATAGTTCTCTCATATGTCCTTGAAGGTTAGATAAGGTTCTCATAGCAACTAAGCTCTTTCCCCTTCCTTTGACATTCTATCCAAGTTTTAGATTATTTGTATGTTATTTGTTTAATGTCTTCTCCATTTCTCCCTTTGTAATACACCACATGACTTTTACCTCTTTAAACATAAGGATTGTGTCAACAGTCTGGATCAAAACTTTGGCAAACTTCAGCCCCTGTGCCAAAGCCATCCCACTGCCTGTTTTTGCATGGCCTATGAACTAATGATATTTTACAGTTTTAACCTGTGGTAAAATATATCAGCGTCCCTAAATAGCTTTACTGACACACAGCCATGCTTATTTACTCATGTATTTCTATTGCTGGTTTGATGTTCTAATAGTAAATTTGAGTAATTACAATAGAGACAGTAACAGCCCACGTGGTCAAAAGTACTTATTACCTGGCTCTTTTTTAAAAAAATGTTTGCCTATCCCTGATCTAAAGCATGATTATAACTCTAGCATCTGAAATTTTATAAGTGATTATTAACTATGCACTAAATTAACTATCAAATGAGTGAATATGAATGCATGTGGCTGGACAAAGGAAATAAGGTTCCAAATATTTCATTGATAGCTAGAAACAAAGGAAGATTGGAATCAAATGTATTTTGTGGTCATTTTATAAGCAGGGTCGGATTTACTTAAAATATCGAGAAGCTACTAATCTCATAACATTAATGAAATAGAACTTCCGTGAGGTGTATAGCAGGGGTGGAAGGGAAGAAGACTCTGAGAATTGCAGAGTGCCCTGCACTCATAGTGTTTGCTGCAGATATCAACTTCTTTAATTCTTCCATGCTGGTTAGTAACATACTTAATATTCTCTCACAAGGCAAATATTAAAATAAGATGATAATGTTTCTTTCAACATATAGAATAGAGAAATACCATTTTTTTAAAAGTACAGTTGATCCTTGAACAATACTGGGGTTATGAGAGCCAACACCATTTGGAGTTGGTAATTTGACTTCCCTAAAACTTAACAGTAGGTGGCCAGGAGCAGCTAGGGATTCAGCCAAGCATGGATAGAAAAGAGTATTTTAGATTTGCAGTTGGGAATGTGAAAATGCTGTTTTCCAGCATAGTTTGTTCAATCCATGGATGTGAGGCTGAGGATAGGTAGGGCAGGCTGTATTTATTGAAAACACACACACACACATACACACACTTCAGACCCATGTTGTTCAAGGGTCAATTGTGTATTTGTTCACCTTAATGTTTCTCCCAATTTGTAAATTAGTAACATTAGGATAACACATACACAAACACAACACACACGCACGCACGCACACATTACTACTCATGGCAATACTGTCTATGTTGTCTTTCAGAAGTAAACTGATTTCCAGTGCCTCTAGCCTTCCTGCTGAAAGCAGACAAAGAGTGTATGAAGACTCTTCAAATATGTCAGAGACTTCCTCGCATGACTCCTTCTATGATTCCCTATCAGACATGCAGGAAGAAAGCAAGAATGCTGACGGCTTCCCTGAGCTATCTGCTTTTCTCAGTCAGGAAGAGATAAACACGAGCCTTGACCTGGCCCGGAGAGCTATAGCCAACTCGGAGACAGAAGACTTTGACTCAGAAAAGGAGATCTCACAGATTTTTAACACCTCTCCTGTAAGCTTCTGTGAAAATTCTTCCCGACAGGAGACCAACCTGGGGGAGCCCACCTCCTCAGGACGACCTCAGGATAAGAGGCCAGAAGGACAGACCGAGCCTATCTCCTCACCTGGTTCAAAGAAGAAACCTATCACCTCACCCCCACTTGCCAGACCCAGCTATATCCGCAGCCTGCGGAAGGCTGAAAAACACGGTGCTAACATTCCCAGCACAGGTGTAAAGCCCAAGCCGGCATGTCAAGGTACGCCTGGCCCCCAGGGCCAGCTGAGTGATAAGGCTAATTTCATTGAGGAGCTGACATCTATATTTAGAGAGGCGGCAAAGCCAAGAAACAGAAACTCAAACGGGGAGTCGTCTTCACCAGACAGTGGGTACCTGTCCCCTAAAAATCAGCCGTCAGCCCTGATGAGTGCCTCCGCCAGCCAGAGCCCCACCGAAGACGAGCAAGAATTGGAAGCAGAAATGAAGCTACCCGAGGCCAGCCACTGCTACCGGGCAGACCAGGACGAGGCAACGCGGGGCAACAGCATCGCTCACCCCGCGCCCCATAACGCGCTCCCCTTCCCATCAGCTCCTCGGTTCATCCAAAAGCTGCGGAGCCAAGAAGTGGCAGAAGGAAGTAGAGTTTATTTGGAGTGTCGGGTCACTGGAAACCCAACCCCTTGGGTCAGGTAAGAATTCTTTTATTATGAATATCAAATGATTTGTGTTGAGTTTTGGTTTTTGCTTTAATGGGGGAGGATAAGAGATTTCCTGTATAGTTAGCCTTTTGGGGTCTGAAGTGGTGTTTTCAAGTACAAGGCGAAAGCACCTCAGAATGGCCAATAGTAATTGATCTGGTTCTCCCCGGTGGGATATATCTGTTGTCATGAACCACCTAATACCTGGGGAAAGCAAAGGACCGGGCAGGCATTGAAGAGTACACACAGGCTGTTATATTGGACTCTAGAATTAATAACAGCCAGGGAAACATGAAATGAGCAACTGATCATTCCAAGTGCTGTGAAAAGTGTGTGCCTAATTTGAATTTAAGTCGCTGAAGATGGCTGAAAATGTAGCTAAAACTAGAAGCTGTCTGGTAGTCCCGAAGTGAAAGTCACAGGTGTGCCGAGGCCAGTCACAAGCATAGCCACCAAATATATAATCTGGTCTAGGCCTGGGCTACACTGGCATATAGTCACTGAAGGTAAGCACACCCATGCGCGTACCGTGTTGTGCAACCAAGGAAGGCAGAACGTTCCTACCAAAGATAAACCAAACTGGGAGGGGTGCAGGTCTGCTGTTCATGCACAGGCTCCAGCCACTGCAGCAAGGTGCTGTAACAAAGTAACAGGTGCATGAGTGTGCAGTTAGTTGGAGTCAGTAAACACATCACCATATCCATCAGAACTTCTATAAATTCTTCCTCCTGAATTGCAGAGCTAATACCTTCTGTGAAGAAGGTTAAGAGTGACCCTGGAGTCAAGACTGCAGGGTTTCCAATCATGGGTCTACCTTTTACCAAATAGGCAAGTTACTTTGTTGACACAGTTTTTTCAGCTGTGAAATGGAAAATGACAATGCCTACCCCATTGTATTTTATGATGATTAAACAAAATAATATGTGAGAGAGAAAAACAAGACCTGGCACCTAGTGACTACTGCATTGGTATCACCCATTATTTTTATTATTTCTCATTTCTTAATGTTTTATGCCAAATTAAGAATAACATTTCCAGTTAAGATTATACTATAAAAAAATAAACCATTCACTTATTTATTTTTGAATGTTTTGCTTTTACTAATGAAACACGTTTTACCTAAATTATCTAAATATAAAAAAGTAAATTTAAAATTATGAAATTTTTATAGATGATAAAGGACATTCATTATTGGCTAAAAACACTAGTACTTTTTATTAATATATATATTATTATTATTTCACAAATCACAAACTTTACCTCATGCTACATCCACTAATACACACTTTGTCAGGGTTTTTCTTTTTTTAATAGTTTGACTAATTATTGCTTACAAACATGGAGTAAGCTTTAGCATTACTGGCTTAAAAGTGGTGTTGAGGCAGGGAATTTTTTTCCCAACCAATTTGTTCGACTGATTCACCTTCAGTCAGTTTTTACAGTAATTTTACTATATTTTACAAACTGACAGCAGGGGGCAGTAAAAAACTTCTTAATGGGTTCATTTAATTAAATATGTCATCCTCAATTCTGTCATCTTAATACATATCTTTTCCATTAAAAAACGTTTCTTATAGTTTTGCCTATAATAGAAATGAAATTGAGTATTTCTTTTGGATTTTATTTAAAAAATTTTAAGCCCACTAATTGTGGGAACATTCTTCACTAGAAATATATTCACAAGTCAAACAGTTCCACAGGTTTTCAAGTTACATATGGCTCCATTTAAATAGGCCCCTTCCAAAGTATTATTGTAGCAAGTGAGTATACCATACTCTTTAAAAAGTGAGAAAAATAAATCCATTTGATATCAAAGGTTTAATTCAACTGTACAAAGTTTACTTAACCATTTGATAATTTGAGGGACCATCAAATTCATGTTTCTGCCTCTTTTTTTATGTGGGGATGTTAATTTAATTAGTAGCTACAGAGTTGTTAGTTTTCTCTTATCATCTCTTTATCTACCAAAGTCCATGACCGATGTTCATTAGTCATTACACGTTGTGCCCTTCTAGGGTAATTAAGTCTTCGATGAGAATGTTCCATTGTTTAAATCATCATCATTAGCTGGTCATTTTTGTGTCCTTTTGAGTTTGGGAGGTTTTGAGGGTTTGGGGTTCTTTTTTGAGGGGCAAAGTAAATGTGCATTGGATTCTCTTAATTTCTGTTCTTAAGATCTCAGCCCTCTCTGCTACGGACTTGTAAGTGCACCAAAAGCCTAGGAACATTCACTGCGCTCCTTTCCTACATGACACATTTGACAGTCTAAAGAGAAAATCTTCTTTGAAGGAAATTTTGTGTAAGGAAGAGTTCCATGTACTGGGCCATTTTAGAACCTAACTCATACTGACTAATCCAGGGACACATATCCCAGAGATCAGGTGGACCTATTAATGGGTAGGCCACCTGGATAGGTCCCAGAAGCAGGTGACAGAACTTGTGGGGAGAGACCTGGCAGACACTGGCTGTTGGTAAGTGTAGAGATGTTCATTGTGGAGAAGTTGGCAGCCGTGCAGGAGGTGAGTGAGGTGAAGTGCAGTGGCCAGTGGTAAGATCCAGACTTACTTAAAAGGAATACACCATAAGGTAATATGGCAGCAGGTATCGGGTACCAAATACAGGGAATTGGAGCACAGGGAGAAAATTCTACCCTTTAGAAGTTTAGTTTAAGGAAAGGTTAAGTCTACTTATCTGCTTCAAAAAAGACAAACGGGTGGAGCAGGAAGTAGAGACCCAGTCACGATTAAATGAGGAAGGACTCCCATGACTAAACATGTGCTGGATTCAAAATAGGGAAACAAATCGCTAGACCTACATGGCTGGGCTATTATGCTGCTGGCCTGGAGCTTCTTAAATTTGACCTAAATAGGGACCTTGATATAGTGAAACTTATGGATGTACGTGAAGTAGCCCCCGCCACAGGAAGGATTGATAGAAACGGTAGGATCAAAATGCCAGGCCAGTCACTGCAAGACATTTCTACTTATCACTTCACCCTCCCATAAATATAACTGGCACAAATACCAGTTATAACCATAAATAGGACTGAAAAAAGTCTATTCTGCTCCTGTATTCCTGCATAGTTCTAACAAAAACTCAACAATAGACAGAAAAGCTGGTGGAAGAAGAGCTGTGTGTAATACCTGAAATTATATACAATTTAGGTACTACTCAAATTATATGCACATTATTTGTTGACAATTTGAATTCTTATATTCAATTTTAAAAAGTCAGAAATCCCTTACATCACTCACCTTTCCTGTTCTCTCCATTCTCAACTTTTGTTAGTTGATGAAAAACTTATGAAGGATTTTAGTTTAAAATTACCTATAGTATTATTAAAATGATGTCTTATATTTTCAGTTTATACTTTTAAAAATATTTCATTCTGGCAACCATATATTTTAAAGAATGTAAGTATAAGAAAACCAAGATAGAAAACAAGAAATTATTTGCCTAATAACAGAAAATAATTGATTACTGGAATATAACTCAGGTTTTCTGATCCTTGATCATGTTCTGTAGTGGTTCATGAGAGGATTTCGCCACTGTCACTGCTGTTTTGCTGCTTAGACAAGGCTTACTGACAAGCTCCAGAAATGGAGATCAGTGGAACCGATATGTTTAAAAATTTTCTAGGATGGGAATTCATATTCTGAATATCTTTAATGAAATGACCTACTGATAATTTCCACAACATTGTTCTATATGTTAAAAACATAGCCTTTTATACTTATTCTTCTACTTTTTCTCTCTCTCTCTCTTTGTGTATCTTTTCTCTCTCTTTGTAGTAAGTTAGTACTGTAAAATAATTCAATGTAAACAAAAAAAAAATTGTAAGTGGAAGTGGGGAGGCAGATATTCTCCATTAAATAACTACAAACAAGACATCATTCCCAATTCATGAACAGTAGTCCAAATCATCCTTATATTCAAATTATATTGCTAGGTAAATATACGAACATACCCATCAGAAAAAAACACCTTTAAACACCCACTCTTTGCAGTAAAAATTGAATCCAGCAGTAGCCCAAGCATTTTTAATATTCTAAGTATGATTACTTATATCTAATCATGAAATGCCTATTAGGTCATCATTTAGCCTAGGAAAGTTTCAATTAATGTATATAATTAACAGCAATTACCTTTTTTTCTTTTTATAATCAAAACTCAGCATCTCCAATGCCTCTAATTAGTTTACATTAGTATCACTTTGATCATCATCAAAAGCCAAAGCATGAGGATTAGCCATATCAAAATTGCAATGCTGTCTGCAGAAATTTCCATCTCCCCAAAAGAAAACAGAAGTATAAACAAGCCACTAATGCACTTTTTCTACTAAGGGTATGTGGTATACCCCACATATTGAACACTTTGGTTTGGGACAATGTGGCAATGTCACCACCAGCCACTGCGTAAAAGCCAGGTGGCTTAGCTCAGGACTATTGTTTTGTTAAAGAATATTGTCAGCAATGAGATACCAGATAGTTCTATTAGATTATCAATAAGAAAGTTGACAATACAAGGGTTCTTACTGCACATGATATGTGACTAGGTACAAACAATTTGGGGAACAATTTTGTGATACACAATAAAGTTAAAAATGTACAATACCCTGAACTTTTTGTAATACCCGGTTGCCTACTTGACATCTGTACTTGGATATCTGATAGGTGTATCACATTTCGTTTACCTAACACTGAACTTCTGATTCTCCTCTCATCCAAAAACCTTCTCTTTCTAAATTTTCCCTATGCCAACAGATGACAATCTTCCTTCCAGCTGTTCAAGGAAAAAGCCTTGAATTTATATTCAACTTCTCTTCTTCTCGCACCTCACATTTCCCAATCCATCCAGCAAATCTAGGTGGCTCTACCCCTAATATATCCAGAATCTGACCACTTCACCTCACCTCCACTAAAGAGGGCCTGGTCCAAGCCACCAGCATCTTCCTCTTGGATATTAGTTCCTTCCTAATGCATCACAGTCTATACAGCACCTGGCACAATTCTTTTTAATGAAATTCTGATCACAATGCAAAACAAAGCTACCCCAGTGCCTTATCATCTCACTCAGAGTAAATTCTGTAATCCTTATGAGCATTACTAAGGCCCCTTCTCTCTGACTACATCCTCTGCTACCTGCTCGCCCCTGTTCAGTCTGCTCCAGCCATGTGGTGTCCTTGCTCTACTCTAGCATACCAGACATGCTCCTGTCCTAGGGCCTGTGCACTTGCTGCTTCCCCCACTTGAAATGCCCTTCCCCCCAATATATGCAGGATGGACGGGATTCTTCATCTTCTTCATATCTCTCCTTAAGTGTCACCTTCAGAGTATAGCCTTCCAAAGCCACCCTATGTAAAGAAAAGATACTGCCCACTGCATTCTCTATTCCACTCTCTCATTTTGTTTTACTTGCTAAATTTTTCTTAATTGTTTGTCTCCCTCAGTAGAATATAAATTCCTTGAGTACAGGAACTTCTATATGGTTATTACTATTGTGTCCTTTAGGCCTAGAATGGTGCCTGGAATGTAACAGGTGCTCGATAAATATGTATTGAATACATAAATGAATAAATTCCACTCCTATGTATATACTTGGAAGAAACTTTTATTCATGTGTACAAACATAGATGTATAAGAACATTCATAGCAACATTGCTTTAAAAAAAAAAAAAAAAACTGTGAAGAACCTAAATAGTCACCAAAAAGAAAATGGTTATCTCTTTGAGATAGTGATTCATTTCCTCTAGCTATACATCCAGAAGTGAGATTGCTGAATTGTAGGGTAGGTCAATTTTTAATTTTTTGAGGAAACTTAATATGTTTTCCATAGCAGTTATACCAATTTACATTTTTACCAACAGTGCACAAGGGTTCCCTTTTCTCCACGTTCTTACCAGTGCTAGTTATATCTTGTCTTTTTTATAATAGCCATTCTAAAACAGCCTAAGCGTCTGTCAGATGAATGAATAAAGAAAATGTAATACGCACACACACATGCACACACACACACAATGTAATAGTATTAATCCACATAAAAGAAGGAAATCTTGCCATTTGCAACAACACTGATGGGACTTGAGGGTATTATCCTCAGAAAAATAAGCCAGACAAAGACAAATACTTTATAATCTCATTCATACATGGAACTTTTAAATAGCCAAACTCATGCCAGGGTTTAGAGAATGGGGGAAATAGGGAGGTGTTGGTCAAACAGTATAAATTTCCAATTATAAAAGGAATAAGTCTGGGGAACTAATGTACAGCATAGTAACTATAGTTAACAGTACTGCATTATATACTTAAAAATTGCTAAAACAGTAGACCTTAAATGTTCTCACTACACACACACACACACACACACAACCTTGTAATTATGTGAGGTGATAGATGTGTTAATCAACCTTATTGTGGTAATAGGAAAGTCATCCCTCTATGCACCTTTAACTTATATAATGTTAGATGACAATTACTTCTCAATAAAGCTAGAAAAAAAAAGAAAGAATGGTAAATTGTGATGTATATTCATACAATAAATGAATTAAATTTTCATGAATCAGGATGTCTGAAACTCACAAACATGATAGCAGTTTAAAAAGTTGCAAATAATACTTAAATTGCATGAATAAGTCTATCCACATAAAGTTAATATTGCAAAACAGGACTATTTCAGGCTTAGGCATATATAGTAAGAGTCTTCTATAGAAAAAAACACAGGATTGACAAATACTAAATTTCATATAGTGATAACCATAAAGATAAAGATGGGTAGTAGAGACCCAGGTGTATATTATTTTATTTTTATATTTATTGAATCTGCTTCTGTAAACCAGTGAGTGAAATGGACTAACCCAGTATCACTGAACCCAAGAGATATCGCCTCTGAGTTGTTGTTTAATGATTTGAACATTACAGAGTGACAGCAGCTGCCTTATCACATTTTCTGGGTCAACCCATGACACCATGATGCTATGACAGGTCCATTGCACTGTACATGGCAATGCTGCTAGTGGATCAAAGAGCAAGCTTGATATTCAAGGCAAATGTGGAGTATTACTATGGTCAGAAATTTGAACTGATTGTAACAGTCATTAGCCAGGAAGTAGCAGTAGCCAAATTAGACAGTAGCATCTGTTCTAAAGAATTAATTCTATCATTTCAGTTTGCAACTCAATGGTCAAGTTTCTGGATTTAACAAGAAAACCAATCAATAGACAAACACCACTATAAATTTTCTGAAGAAATAGAGGCAGTCACAGAGAAGCCTTTTAAAATTAAAAATATGCTTGTGCATAAAAACATATATATCCTCATGGAACAGACAGCAGAGGAGCTTAGTAACTTATAATACAGATTCTGGAGCAAGAGTGGGAATCTTGGCTCTATCTTCTATCAGTTGGGTGACCTTCACAAGTTATTTAACTCTCTCTGTGCCTCGGTTTTCTCGATGGTAAAATGGGAATAATAAGAGTACCTACCTCTTGTGTTACTATGAGTGATAAGTCAGTTAAAACAGGGAAAGAGTTTAGAACTGTGCCAGGCTTATGGTAATATCTTAGTAAATGTTAAGATATTGTTATAAAGTTTCTATTATTATAAAGTGTTCACTTTATTGTTTATGGTCATCAGTTTGGTATAAACTCCCTTAAACTTGACCTTCTCAAAAACCTTTGAATTTGTTTTCTTTCTTTAAAATCTTCATCCTACGATTACCTTATGTACTGCTAAATATTCACAATGGTATTGAGTTTACAGAGAGGGCACACTTCAACATTATAGGCTAAACAAAAAAGTTATAAGTAATACAATATATCTTGGAAGGTGTTTCTGACCCTATTTGGACAGTGAATCCTAGATTTATATCTCTAGGACAGAATCATGGCTGCCATGGGGTACAGTGAGGTCCTCTTCCCTTGTCTCTTTATATTTTCTAGAAACTTTTACCTACTTGGCCCTCTGTTCCTTCACTGCTGCAGGGGTTGGGATCAAAGCCAAAGAAAAGTAATTGATTTTCATCTCCTACAACTAATTATCTTCCCACCCTCTCTTTCTAAACCTCAAAGCTGTGAAGGTCATCCTTATTGTGGATTACAGTCAATTTAAAAAGCCTTCAAAAAGTCAAATCTCTTTGCCTATTGTTCTCCTGCTGCTTTTTAAATGGCTTGGCAATTTTCCTAAATTTATTTCGTGGTTCCTTGTTAAATATTTGCCAAAGCCAATTGAAAGTGGTTCCCCAACACGTTAGCTATTCCCTATTTGTTTGTTTTTATTCCAATAATTTCAGCAGGAAGAAAACTAAAAGTAATTTAAGTAACAAATGCAGGCTTTTCCTCCTGCTAGATTAAGCTGGCTTTGATTTTTTATTTCCTTCATACTAAGTATTATACCATACAGCTAAATTCTCAGAAGGAATAGAGTGTGCTTTTTGGAACTTTAATTTATTGTTATGCAAACTACTGTGAAGCAGTTCTTTTGAAAAAATTTGACTCTGAAGTTTCAGATACTTTCATGGTCAAAACTATTCAATGTCTCAAATCTTTTTGGTAGACTTACTTTATGTACTTATTGACAAGTTTTCTTCTTTTGCCTGGGGCGGTACTGCATCATGGATCACTGAATCTGTTTAGGCATAATTACAGCAATTTAAGAACTCCACTTAGACATTGCATTCTTTTGACAGTTACAAGGAGTTTACTTTATAATACATCTGTAGCAAGTACAATTATAAGTCTGAAATTTAATACAGCTTACCATGCTGACCAAGATGCAACATTTCCTATGAGTAGGTGTGTTCAAATGATGTGTAGCAATAGAAATGTTTTTGGTTTAATTTTAACTTGATCCAGAAATAGTGTCATATTTAATATCTGCCGGAATAGGAGTAAATTGCTAGTCACCTGAGCACTGATAGGGGAAACCCAATGAAAAGTCTTTCCTGGAAAAAAAGATTGGTAATTCCAAGTGGAAACTTTGTTCTGTTGGTTATGAGTTCTAACAGTGAAATCTGGTTCTGTATAAGAGCATATGATAAATTAGGCCACAGAAACAGTTTCCAATCACTGGTTATAAAATCCACATGTGGGCCAGGAAACTTAAATAAAAATACCTTAAGAAGTAAGATTTTTTTCCCCCTAATGTAACAGTTTTTAGCCTTGATCACTGGAATTGGAGAAGTATTTTCCAATGGGGAAACAGAAAACAAGTCTGAGGAAAAGTATTTCCAAATAATGGAGGAGAATTTTCAAAGAAGGAGGAGGTGAAAGAGGAGGAAGAGAAAGGGAAGGTGAATAAAAGAGGAAGGAAGGGAGGGAGGGAAGAAAGAAGGAGAAAATTCACATTTGAAGATAATTGGTTCTTTCTTTAAAAGCCAGAGAGAGAGATCTTCAAAATTATCTTTACCATCATAGAAGGTATCATGGACTAACTGCATTAGCAGAGGCTGTTCCATTTGTGCTTATGTATAGAAAGGGCAATAGAGGTGTAGTTGATTAAGTCTAGGGAGATGAGGTAGAAATGTTACTGTTTCAGTTTTGGATTTTGAACCCCACAGAGATTAAGTATTCGCCACATCATTATACAAAGTTGGCTTTGATGAAGGGGCGTAGACCAGCAAGCTTTCTGGAGTAATTATGACTACTAAGAAGGTATTAGTCACAAATAAGAGGATTTGATCAAGCATGAGTTTAACTAGGCCTAATCACACCTGTCTAGGGGCTTTGTCATGCCCCTAATGAAGAGACTTTGACAGTTAACACCAGAAATTTAACTGTAGCAGTATGTCTGTGCAGTCATTGTGCAGAATTATACATATGAGATCGGTCTGGGAAAAGTCCAGCCATTGTTAATATACCGAGAACGGTTTGTGTGACATCGATGTAACCTGGCAGCTGAGGAGAGTGGACTGGAATGTGTATGTGTGAACAATGATGACTTCACTGTACGTCAGTTGGGGCAGTAGACACCTTTGAGTGAGCATGTGTACCATGTCACTATCAATTCAAAATGAATGAGCAAGTAGAGCAACAGATCTGTATCAAATTTTGTGTTAAGCTTGAACATTCCTCCATGGAAATTATTTGAATGATTCAGAAGGCTTTTGGGGATGCTGCAATGAGTGCAGCAGAAATAAAAGTGTGGCACAAATGCTTCAAAGATGATCAGGAATCTGTTGAAAGTGATCCACATTCTGGAAGGCCTGAAACAAGCAGAACACCTGAGGATGTTGAATGTGTATGGACTGCCATCAGCAAAGATCTGTGTGAGGTCCTAAGGTGCCTGCTTTAATAGGGACTAAGGCATCATTGTCCTGTGCACAATGTTTCTTATATCTTGTATCTATTTCCATAAACATCTCTATTTTTCATAGTATATGGCTGGACACTTTCTTGGCAGACCTTGTATATCTAACCTGTAGGAAGTTTATGCTAAAATATCATTTTCTTTCTTCTCAACCTTTCATTGATTATTCTAAAGTCATGAGTTAAAATAATTCTTTTTATTTTTCTTACAGAGGTATGGAAGTTAAAACTGCAGGAAAACTGTTATCATTATCCTAGTAATAATAATAGGTATAATAATATTAATAGCCAGTATTTTTTGTTGAGTATTTAGCATGTGCCAGACATTCTTCTGAGATCTTTCCATTCATAAACTCACTTATTCCTGAGGTAAATACTGCCGTATTGCTTGGATTCTAAGACATATATTTTGTCACACTTTAACACCTTTGTAATCAGAAAGCATCCTTCCGTGAAGAGCATTTTACAGTCAATGTCAGTGACCACAGTCATGATATGGTTGTCATTGCCTGTGCCCATACAAATTTGGTAAAAATTGTTTATTTTGTCATTTTAGTGAGTTATTTGCATTGTTTATATTACATGCTGGTTTTTTTTCTTAATAGTTCATTTTTTTAAAAGGTGTCATATAGTGAGTGACATGGTAAGAGTCAATGAATGCAGTATTATTATCTCTACTTTTAAAAAAAGAAACTAAAGCATGAATTGTTTAGGAAAATTGCCCAGTTGTCCACTGCACTCTATTGCCAACAAAACCAAGTGATGTGCACAGCCTTTCTTACTGAACAGTACGCCAGCAGAAAATTAGGATGATCTCCAGCTACCCTTAAAAACACCTAGCATAACAGTTGTATTTCTTTAAAAACAAAATGCCTATGAATGGCTTCCTTCCTGTGTCCCATACAACATTAGGAAAACTTGGGAAGGAGCCATGATCAATGATTTACTGGTCTTTGTAAGAAAACCTTACACTGTGAACATGCCCAGCCCACTCTGTAGTGTTGACATGAGGGAGACCCAACGTCTTTATTAGTAAGAACAGTCTCCATTGATGTAGCTTGTGAGGGCATGGGCTGTAACTTCCACTATCAAAGCCATTCAGCCAGGCCTCTCTCTTTCTCTCATAAACAGAGCAGTAATCCCAAGCAGAACATAATAGGTATAATTTGTAATCTAGTGTGGTACCATTTATTTCTTAGGTTCAGTGGCCAGCATTTTAATTAAGAATATGTTGTCATATGTTGGCCAGAATCGTGATACATGCAATCATTCCATACTCCAACAATGAGGAAGAATCATTGTTGCCTGAAATAAAGGGGAAACAGGCCCCAATAACACCAACAACACATTAATTCAATTGATTTCTGATAGACCTTTTCTACAAAAGGCCATTACAAAATATAATACATTAAGGTCAGTTTTTACAGAATAAATTACTTAAACTTTGAACAGGCAGCTATTAAGAGGGAAGTATCAATATCGAAGAAATGAAATTGATTTTTTTGGATGACACATAGGATGAGCATCGTTATAGTATTAAAAGTCCATATGCACATCAAAATGACAGTCCTCGGCCCAGCATAACTAATGTTCATCAGGAGCCCTGCGGTGTGATGACGACAGGGGGAAGGTGTTACATGTGTAGTAGGAGGAGTAGAAAGTACTCAAGGGAAATGCCATCTTACCTCAGGTTTGGATCAGTTCCGTTTAGAGGAAATAGATACTGCCCAGTAGTACATACTCAGTTCCACAAATAATCTTGACCACCTCATTTCTATCCTAGGTTTTAATATTTGAGAAACTATTTTAATTGGAGGTTTCTGGAGCATATCATTTAAAGATCCCATTTGTTTTACTATTTGTTAATGGGACATGCCAATGTGCTACCTCAAAGTAGAGATGCCATCAGTTTTAACAACTGAAATTCCACAGAAAACCAACCAGTAGAATCACTTTAGCATGAGAACTGTTGCGTGTTTGGATTGTAATTTTTTTTCCCATTTCCAACATGCCAATGCAGGTAGAATAATAAATCTATTAACAAGGTATGATTATCCTACCCCAAATCAAAATAACTTTGCTACCACTGTATAATATATAATATATACCTATAATACTTACATTGCCAATTTATTTTATCCCTTTTTTAAAATTAAAGTCATTGGTGTGACATTGGTTAATAAAATCATATAGGTTTCAAGTGTATACTTCCACGATACATGGTCTTATATTGCATAGTGTGCCCACCAACCAAAGTCAAATAATCTTTGGTCACCATTTTGGTCTCCTTTACCCTTTACTACCCCACCCCCCATCCCTCTTCTCTCTGGTAGCCACCATATTGTTGTCTGTCTTTATGAGTTTCAGTTTTATATCCCACATATGAGTGAAATCCCATGCTTCTTAGCTTCTTCTGACTTATTTTGCTTAGCATAATATTCTCAAGGTCCATCCATGTTGTCACAAATGGCAGTATTTCATCTTTTCTTATGACTGAGTAGTATTCCATAGTATAACACATCTTTATCCAATCATCTATTGAAGGACACTTTGGTTGTTTCCATGTCCTGGCCACTGTAAATAATGCTGCGATTAACATAGGGGTGCATATATCTTAGTGAATAAATATTTTCAAGTTTTTCAGGTGGATACCCAGAAGAGGTATTGATGGATTATATGGAAACTCTATTCTTAATTTTTGAGGAACCTCCATACTGTTTTTCGTAGTGGTTCTGCCAGTTTACATTTTCACTAGCAGTGAATGAGAGTTTCTTTTTCTCCACTACCTCTCCAACACTTGCTATTATTTGTTTTGTTGTTAATAGCCATCCTAACATGTGTGAGGTGGTATCTCATTGTAGTTTTGATTTGCATTTTCCTAATAGCTACTGAAGTTATATGATATGGGAGCATCTTTTCATATGTCTATTGGCCATTTGTATGCCTTCTTGAGAGAAGTGTCTGTTCAGGTCTTCTGCCCACTTCTTAACTGGATTGTTTGTTTCTTTATTGGTGAGTTATATGAGTTCTTTATATATTTTGTATATTAACCCACTGTCAGAGCTGTTGTTTGCAAATATGTCCTAGTATGTTAGCTGTCTTTTTGTTTGGTTGGCATTTTTTTGTTTTGTTTTGTTTTCCTGTGCAGAAGCTTTTTTAGTTTGATATAGTTCCATTCATTTATTTTTTTACTTTATTTCTCTTGCCTTTGGGATCAAATTAATAAAATATTCTTTAAGACCAAGGTTCATAAATTTAGTACCTATGTTTCTTTCTATGTAATTTATTTTTTCAGATCTCATACTTAGGTCTTTGATCCATTTCGACTCAATTTTCGTGCATGTGGACAAACTGTAATCTAGTTTTTTTCTTTTTTCTTTTTTTTTTTTTTTTTTTGCATGTGGCTTTCAAATTTTAGTAGCACCATTTATTGAAGAGGATTTCTTTTCTCCATTGTGTGTTTCTGGCCCCTTTATCAAAAATAATTTGCCCATATACATGTGGTTTTATTTCTGAGCTCTCAGTTTTGTTCCATTGGTTCATGTGTCTATTTTTCTGCTAACACTATGCTGTTTTGACTATTGTTGCTCTGTAGTATAATTTGAAGTCAGGTAGTGTGATACCTCCAGCTTTGCCCTTTTTACTTAGGATTGCTTTGGTTATTCGGGGTCTTTTGTGGTTCCATACAAATCTGATGATTTTTTTGTTCTACTTCTTTAAAAATGTCATTGGCATTTTTATGGGGATTGCATTAAATCTTATATTGCTTTGGGTAATTTAAAATATCATATTTACCTAGTTCCTTTCATCTGTAAATCTTAAAATCGTAACATTTATTCATTCAGAATGCTCTGTAAAATGGCTTTAGTTCTTTGGAATTTAAAGATGTGTCTTCTAACAAGAAAAAACCCCTTGTCTTCCAGCACAGAGTTCAGCTTCCCACACAGAGATCCTGAGCTCACAAAGTCATGTTTTTCTCAGACCACAAGACTAGCTCTTAGCTACCTGCAGTTCAGAATGCACTATGTAATCTCAGCAGTTTCTTGACTCTATGGAGTCTTCCTCAAGTTCTCAACTGTCACACATGTGTTTCTTCTCTTCTTTTGAGGTTTGTCTGGCTTTCAGATTTTGACAAATCAGGAAAAGATCAAACCCAGCCAAAACCTGTCTCTCATTATAGTTTGCTCTGGTCGATATGTTAAATTTTCTCACATTCATGAATTAAGAGTAAATTATGATCCAAACTGAAAGACAAGTTGGATTCATCTCTTTCACTCATATCCACATTGCAGATCACTGCACTCCCACGCTGAGTGCTACCTTTCGCCCTCTTGCCTCACTTTCACCTAGGAAGCCTGCTTACCTTACCCCCTCAGGTGGATTTATAGAAACACAACTTAGTTTGCCTTTTAGCATTCTGGTATAGCTCCTTACCTGCTCTAATTACCCCTGCTTAATGCCCACATGATGATGGGTGATGAGTTTTAGAATTTACCTGAGGCTCTTGGCACATAGAGTATTTTCTCAAACCCTCACCTGCATGGCTATGTTTAGTCAACCAAATGCAGTCAGCAAATTTTAGATTATCAAAGCAGTAAGCAAGCTTGAAGTCAGGGGTTAAAAAATTACAGAGAGGCAAATGAAGGCTGAAAACAGAGAATCAGAAAGAGGCCAGGTGAAGGATTAGAAGCAGATGGCCTCAGAAACTGTTCCAAGAACAAATGAGAAAAGGCAGAGCAGGAGATAGTTGAGTGTTAGAGACCATCACCACAGACATGCACCAAATATTTCCAGATCAAACCTCCAGGGGAAATAAGTTAATATGCAAGAGTCTCCTGCTTTGCTGACCAGTTGTGAAATTTTTCTCAGCTCTTTATGAAGAAATACTTGTTTGCTCACCACATTTATGTGACAACAATCCTAAAGTGACTTGAGTCTTTGCTGAAAAGAGTAATGTTCATGGGTTGCTTCCTTATGTCTTAACAGTATAAGCGCGGAAGGAAATGTAGACAATACCTCCTTTGGGTTCCCTGTGCCTTTACAAAGTCTTAATGAATCAGAAAAGAAATTTGCAAATATGCCTTTGGACTAAGTTGATACAAAATTGTATTAAGGTTATGAAAATAAAAGCATTTAAATATGAGTGTGCTCTTTGGTCTGCTCTTGCAACTTTTGCCCCCTACCCCCATATCCTCTGACTGGTCATCTTTCACAGACTGAATAAATCCTCTCTCCACTCTCCTCCACCCACCTCTCTTGCCTGTGGAAACTGACCTGGGCAGGGGGTAACATATTTCTTCAGGCTCTGTTTGAGTTCAGCCACCAGGGAGCCCTGGTAGGTTATAAAAAAAAAGAGAGAGAGAGAGAAATTCAAGGTACTTAGTCCCCTAGCTTCATCCCTGTGGGTTTGTCTGTCTCTATCCATCAAATGAAGGTCTTCTCTCAACATGCTACTCTCTTCTGTGTTCAGGAAGCTGCTTCCTCCCTTGATCTTGCGGCTTAGTGGTGGTAACAATCAGCTTTATAGATCCAAGTAACACATTATCCCCGTGGATCTACCACCTTTGGATCTACTTCCATCATGGAACTGTCCTTGTGTTATCTGAGATTTATTGCATCCTCTCTTCCTAGCTGAGACCACAGCATCATTCTTCTGATTGCCATATCTATGTAGAAAGATGACACTAAATCCTTATAATTCACATATGGCAATACTACCAATTCCTGAAATACTTTACCCTGAAATTACCAAAGCAAATTTTGGATTACTCACAGGCAAGTTATCCAGCTTGGAAATTATTTCTCCAGCTCTGTGTTCCCTTTTACTTCTCATTGTTTGCTTTTAGGCTTTTTAAGTAAACTTCAATTCCAATCCTGATGTTCAGTAAAAGAATCACATTGATGTGAAGGTGGAAATCACATTTTACGTCATTAGTGGAATTTCCTTATTTATACATTCTCTGCCAATGAGAAAAATAATGAATAACACTTAATTAATCATTTTGTATGCTTGTAATTCTTCTAATGATCTTATATCCATACTCTCATCCAAGCCTCATGAGAAGTCTATAGGGTGGTCTCCATTATTACTGTACAGTATCACCATTTTACAAAGGAGGAAACTATGTAAAGAGGTAAGTGTGTTACCCAAAGACACACTCTTTATTAGTAGTATATAGGGAATTACTAATTCTAAAAGTTGGCTATTTGGCAGACTTCTTGATTATTGATGCATTATTGAACTAGTGTTTTGTATTTTAAAAATTGTGCATAAAAAAGTCCAAAACTTAGTGACTTAAAAACAACAATTTTTCTCATTATCTTCTTCTACTTACTGGTCTGTTTGAACACTAGCTACCACAAGTGTACTCTCAGATGATTTTTTTCATGTCAATAATGCTGGACTGAGTAGACTCTAATGAGAATCCAGGACAAAGGATACCATGGAGTGAGAGTGAAGAGGATGTACAATAGGGGAATAGTTTCAATTAGAAGTCAAAATGGAGGTGGGCACAAGAGTCCAAATCAATGCCATGGAGGAAATGCCCAGCATATGAAATAGGAGTACCTTTAAAAATTGTGTTCTGCACACAGACTGAAAAAAAAAAAGGATGGAAAAAATATTTCATGAAAATAGAAACCCTCCAAAAAGCTGAGATAAAAATATTTATGTCAGACAAAATAGACTAAAACAAAGACTATAACAAGAGATGATGAAGGACCAAGAATTCCACTTCTGGGTATTTATCCAAAGAAGCCCAAAATACTAAATTGTAGAAACTTGTACATATGTTCATTGCAGTATTGTTTATAATAGCCAAGCTATGGAAGCAACCTAAGCGCTCATCAATAAATGAATGGATGAAGAAGAAGTGGTGCATATGTGCAGTGATATGACTCAGCCATAAAAAGAAAGAAACCTCCCCATCTGCAACAACATGGATGAACCTGGAGAGTATTGTGCTGAATGAAACAAGTCAGACAGAGAAAGACAAATGCCATATGATTTCACTTATATGTGGAATCTAAAAAACAAAATAAATGAACAAGCAGACCAAAACAGACCCATAGATACAGAGAACATTTTGATGGTTGCCAGAGTAAAGGGGGCTTGAAGAGATGTTAAAAGAAAAGCAAAGGGATTAAGAAGTACAAATTGATAGTTACAGAATAGTCAGGGGATGTAAAATACAGCATAATATAGTCAATAATATTATGATAACTATGTATGGTGTCAAGTGATTACTAAATTTATTGGGGTGAACACTTCATAAGTTATGTAAATGTCTAATCACTGGGTTGTACACCTGAAACTAATATAATATTGTACATCAATTATAATCAAAAAATAAAAGTTATTTTTAAAAAGTTTGATCTGCCCTTCAAAGCTTGACTCCCTCTTTCTGCCGCGTGACCTATAGCAGAGTACGCGTGGAATGCAGGGGGCGGGAAGAAGGTGGAGAGCTGCACAGCACCCAGCTCAGAAGGGCGTGGCCGCCTCACGCTCTCCCTGACCTGCATTTCCAGGTTGCAGAGGGAAAAGCCATAGCTCATTTTCCCATCCAAAAAATTTGACAAGTAAATTGCTACATTCAACTTGTGTCTGTTTTATTAAAATTGGAGAATAATTTTTAATATGAAAAAATTTTTTGAGATACCATATTTGATTTTCAAAAACTCTCTAAGATCTAATTCAACAACAGCCTCACTGGTAGGAGGTCTTGAAGGACGGTAGAAGACTGTCACCAAATCAAATAAAGCAGGTGTGATTTTAAATCACATAATCATGCAACAAATTATTCAGTATTGATATTTTTGTTTTTCCAAATGAAAACCAGATAAAATTAATGAAAATAAATATTTTAAGACATCAAACAACATGTATGCCTTCTTTGCCTAAAATATTGCTTCAAACATATATTTTCATTTTATAATATGTGTAAATTTCAAACTAGTTCCACATTTTTCAACCAGGTTTTCCCCCACTCCAGATGGTACATATTTTTAAAATATTTTGTTTAATCAACCTGCTTTGGTCCTCATGTCCTGTGTAAGAATAATTACATATTGAAATAATTGGAATAAATCCTTCAGGACAATTTACTCTTCAGAATAGTGAGTTTATATAATTGGCAGAAATGGGATAACAATAGCTAACTTTAATTTACCCACTTCAACCAGCAACAGAGGAAGATAGTTCATTAAGATATCAAAGGCTGGAAGTACAATATTTTACCTGATCATCCCAGTCTTCTCACTAAACTAAATATTTCATTGCAAGTGGGTTCTCTGCCCTTTTATTTCAATATTATTGGGTGTCTTTAGCATGAATTTAGAACATGTTATTCATATAATGAACACTTATAGAATACTCTCCAAGGGTAAAGCTCTGTCAGGTGTCAGAGGGTACAACAATCTGGTCCATAATTTTGGTAAACAGAATTGCAGGAGGAAGCCAGACACATAGTTATTTGTAATTGGAAGTTCCTGCCTCTCAAGATATAGATATGATTGCCACCTACTCTTGCCAGTTTTATGACTTATGGAAGTTCAAAACACACTCTAGGATTTCTTCCACTTCCTTCCTAAACTTCTGGGCTTCTGTTGCTGCACATGCTGCTTCTGTGCTACAGAAGTGGTGAGGGATTAAGAAGCATAACTGGTAGGTACAAAATAGTCAGGGGGAAGTTAAAAATAATATAGGAAAGTGTGAAGCCAAAGAACTTATATGCACAACCCATGGATATGAACTAAGGTGGGTGGAATTGCTAGAGAGAAAGGGGGTTCTGGGTGGAAGGGAGCAAAGGGAAAAGCAATTGGGACAACTGTAGCAGCATAATCAATAAAATATACTTTAAAAAATAGAAGAGAGTAGACTCAGATGTGTAAATGCAGCCTCTCTTTAAGTTTCACATCTAAAACTTGATTCACATTCATAAGCCTAATAAACTTCACAGGAAATGGTGTGAAAAGAAACAAATGAGAGGTCAGGAATGCCCACAATATGTGTGAGCTACGGGGGCAGTTGACCTAGGTAGACATGCATGTTCACCAATTACCCTCAATGACCACTATGCCGTTGCAGGGTTTCATCAGATTAGCCTAGTCCTTGCCTCCCCCCATCTTACTCTTGCTTCCCTCCCCACTCAACCCATCTCTGCTTCAATCTTCTCTTCTCTCTTGGATAGAAACAGAAGGTTCAAATTATTTTTCTTCTAAGAGGGCAGCATTCCCCTCCTCTGAAGTCTTGGAATCATCTGACACCTAGATATTTTCAATACAGAATTCTCTCCCTGGAAGAAACTCTTATGCGAACTATAAATCATATTTTAAAAATATTCTTCCTCTAATCACATACTCTTAATTCAAGGCATGAATAAAAAGGAAAATAATATATTCTATTATTAGTGATTGTTTATAGAAGCAAGATTTATTGATTATTATATGTATATGAATATGTAAAATTGTGGGATATATGATGATTTTTAATACTATTTGGTTATAAAGCCATTTAGAGTAACAAACAACATTGCTTAAAAGACTAAGATAGTTTTTAAGCTAATAATGATGCATCTCAAATTGATGATTAGGCCCAGAATCTTCTGATTATTTGCTTGAACAAATTATGGGACTAATGGCTGCTTCCAAATTTCTGGAGAGAATGCCCCAGGTATGGATGTAATTGGTCTTAAAGCACAGGAACGATAAAGTACCAATGTTTTGATCTGAGCAAAGCTGCAAAGTCAAAGAGTGAATGATTGTGCAGGACACTGGATGACCCCTGTCAGATATCTTCTGTCTCAGTTCTAACAAACTTGGCCTAAGAAACTCAGGCTATAAAGTTTATAAATAAACAAAAGGGGCCAGGCCACGCATAATGAATACTCACCAAAAAAATATGAATGGTGCTGAAAAACACTCCCTCACATTAATGCTAATATAATGCAGATACAAGGCAGATACAAAGGCTGTCTTTATAAAGATGATAGCCATCAGGTCAACAGGAACAGCAGCCCTACTAAGCACATGTTAAACAGAAAGTCACTCTATCCATAGAGTAAATCCTTTCCTGCCTTGACGATATGTGGGTGGAGGTAGGCTGTCTTCGTAATAGGCCTACTCCTATTACAAAGAACCCACAAGGAAATAAGATCTTTAATACAGCACATTATTTATACCAGCCATCCTAGATCTTGATTCGCAAATATGATCTACCAAGGATCACCAGGTATTATAGGAAAATAAATAGCATGAAAGAACTTTGCTTTTTGTCTCTTCATCAAGATGAACAAATAGAACTGATCCCACAAGGAAGCCGAGGTACCTTAAGAAAAAGTTTAAAAGAGAAGGTTTTTTTTTTTTCCTACTCCTAATTAACAACAGGAAGACATAGCATTGATAAAATAAAAATATCTTCTTATGAGGGAAAAAAGAACAGGACATAGTGAAATTTAAAGTAGAATGATGAAAATAAAAATTTTTGTGGGTGGTCTGAATAATCAAAGAAAAGGGCTTATTATCTCATATTGAAGGAAAAACTATGAAGTTTCTTAGTATGTAGGTCACAAAGAAAAGGGGATGATACATATGGGGAAAAGGATAGAGACTTGAAGGAGATTCATGAAGCCAAGTTCCATTCAGTAGAATTCCATAAGGGGAAAACAAAGATAATGGAGGGACAGGATATTATTGAAAGAAATAGTAGAAGAAAATTAGTCTTTGGTGATTAAATGCAGGCATCTTCAGACAGAATTTGGGCAGAATAAATGTCAAAAGACTTACAAAACTCTTCACTCAATCTCAAAATGAAGAGAAAATTCTAAAAGTTTCTAAGAATCAAAATGGGTTACCCATATCTACTGAGATAGAATCAGATGAACATCTGAAATTTCAATAGGAGTACTTAACCTCTGAGGACAATAATGTAAATGATATTTCTGTGTCTATGTTTTCAAATAATGTCTGGAAGAATATACATCAAATTTTGGGAGTTCAGGGAACCAGAAAGGAAGAGTCACTTTTTCCTTCCTACACTCTGTTGATTTAATTTTTTAAATGATCTTGTATTACCTTTGTAATTAAATTATTTTTAAAAAATATTAACTATGGCAGCAGTGAATAGAATTAATTGCCAGGAAAAGAGGCTGTTAATTCAATTAGGAGGTTATTAAAATAGTTTCCAGCAAGAAACTGAAGGAGAAAAAAGCTACAGCAATAGAAATGAGAGGCCAGACTCCAGGAATATTTGGAAGATACTTTTAATGATCTGGTGAGTTATAAGAGAAAGAAATGATATAGATGATTTCTAAAACTGCTAGTCTGAAAGATTAAGTGAATGATTATGCCATTCAGATGGGAAAGACCAAAAGAGGAAGAGATTCATTTTGGATGTTAGAGAAAGGGTGATAGATAACATGTTTATTTTGATTTTGAGCTGCAGATAGAGAATACATACAAAAGGTCCTGACTGTGATCTGAAATAGAGGCTGGAGCTTGGGAGGTTTGTCCTGTGTAGAGATAGCTGGGCCATGGGGTGAATGGACAAGGGAGACAAAGATTGATGACTGAGTTTTGTGAAAACCCCTGCACTTAGGGCAGCTGCGAGAAGCCAGTGCTACTTGACAAGGAGTGTTCAGAGAGAAAGGAGAATCTGTAGCGTTCAATGTCACAGCTAAAGAAAGACATTTTCAACAAAGAGGAGAAGGGCTTGCCAAATCAAAGGATATGAGAAAGAAGAGTAGAGACCCAAGTTTTGGCAACTGACAATGCCATCTTCTTTAAGAAACTTCAGATTAATAAATATTTGAATGGTCAAATAATTCCACATAATATATTAAATGGCTCATCAGGTTATTCTAATATAGGCATCTCTTCATTACTGAGGTATTTTAACATCTTAAGAAAGACAAGGGTTAAAATTTCTTTTCAGTTAACACATTAACTTGATTTCTGGAGGAAACCTAAAGTTGGAGAGTCAGGATGGATTCCAAGGTTCTGAGCTGAGGTCAACCTACATAGCCAGGAAAGCCAAGTCCAAGGATAAGAGTGGAACTGATGCCAGGGTGTAACAACCAAAGTCAACAGGAATAAGACCACAGCCTGACAACCGTCAGAGACTACAGGGACACCAGGAGCAAAGGTGTTAGTCCGAGTCAGTCAGATGACATCTCAACTGCTGCCATATGTGTTTGAAGCTAATTTCCTTTCTTTGACCACTCCTACTCTGCCTTATTAAAGTTGACAGGCAAATGGGTTGTCATCTGATAGTATTTCCCAGGAAGAAAGTTTTAATCATTTATATTCCCAAGATCTATGACCTATAAAAAAATCCATATGGGGAAGACTGATAGTTTTCTAATGTATATTATGATGAAAGAGAACCAGCATCTCAAATGGTGTAATAGAGGAGGTGGTTCCCTAACAATTTTTAAGCTCTTTATATCTTCCATTGAACACATTTTCTCTTCTAAACTTCTCTAGTACATATTGTTAACTTCACATGTCTGGTTCTAATCATTTCCTACTTTTGTATTGTCATCTTTTCACCCATATACATTTTATCTTCCCCTCTGTAATGTAAGATTCACTCACATCATTCATGCTTTATTCTCCTTTTAATTCTCTTCATGCCCTAGAATGGTGTCTAAAACATTGATAGTTTATTCCATGCTGATTTATTACATTACCCACAGATAATGAACGCTGAGGATTATTCATAATATTATACCCTTATAGAGATTTTTATACATTTAAAAGCATTTTAATGTACATAAGATCTTTTAATTTTTATAAATATTTCTTAAATAGGAAAGATCATTATCATTTAATAGAGGGATAAACTGAGGTTCAAGATATTCAGTGATTTTTCCAAAAGATTCAGTGTTACAACTAGAATCCAGATTTCTTGATTCTTAATTGGGTTCTCCTTCAACTATCAGAACTGCTATTTATTTTCTGTAATAATTGAGATTCAGAGAATTCAACCTTTGTATCCTAGGCCAGAGGTTCTCTTATGGTGATGGCAGGGAGTTGGGGTGGAAAACAGTATCAGAGTGTGTGCATTCACATACCATTCTCCAAGATGTGGTTGGAAATGCAAGGTTATCACATTGGGGTATCACAATGGATAGAAAATGTTTCTGGCATTTATGTTAGACATCTAGCAATATTGGACATAGCACAATGAGAATTAACCCATGTGAATACCAAGTGCCCCCCTACTGGAAAACTCCACAAGTTTAGGCAAACAAAGGGAATTATAGTCACCTCTTTAAATAACTGCTGCATAATCTTGCCTTACAATATCTATATCAAGAACCAAAAAATAATAATTTTAAACTTTTAGCCATTATTCTTAAAACCAAAGAGGGAAAACATATGAATGGCAAGTGTCCAAAAATTAGTCTTAGGAGGTAACTGAGCGAAAGCAGAAATCTGGGCTCACATTCTTTCTACATAAATATTGCATCATCGCACAAATGATCGTGTAAGCAACATGGTGTGTATGTACAACAAAATTTAAAGAACTCTAAGCACCCAGATGCCAGTTGGAGACTTCACTCAATAAACTGTAATTTTTGTCACTCTTTACTTGTCTTAATTAAAAGGAGAGTTAAGTAAAAATGTCTTTTTCTTGAAGTTAGAAGCTTTCTGCTCCTCTTCCTTCAAGTATTAGTTTGAATCATCGAATTACCCTGGAGCTGTGACTCTCTCCTGCTTCTCAGGGACCCCTGATCAGATGCTCCTCTTCAGTTTGTCCTTTAGCCCAAATGGATTCCCTTTGACCTTTCAGCAAAACAAAAGAAAAGAAAAGAACATGTGATGGAAACCTCTTTTTCTCAGAATGCCACAAAGACTGTAACAAGGATAAATCCTTCTTGGCATTTAAGGCATTACTGAGCTACCCATTTTATTCCCCTCTCCCAACCCCTCTACCTTTGAAAATATTTAGCACTGAAAAAAATTTCCTAGACTTTAGTATTTAAAAATTATCTTTACTACAGATGCATTTGTTAAAATGATAGGCCTCTGGGGTATTTATATTGTTTAGGTGGAGAATATAAAACTGAGGGAATATTTCAGGTACAAAAAAAATTCCTTACCTGTTATGTTAATTGTGACAACAAACAAATGTTTTAATGAATCAAAAAGTAATAAAATCTTTTCAAATCCTGAAGCAATTATTAGTAAAACTGTCACTTAGAAATTCTAAGAATGTATTCATTTTCTGCTCATCCGGTCCACTGGAGCAAATTGTTTATCTGTGATGTTTTATAAACTAACATGCATTACTTTGTATTTCCAATTATATTTCAATTAGGAAACCTTATAATTATCTTAAATCAAGCAGCTAAGAACAGAAATACCTCATAGTGAATCATACTCACAGTAATAATGAGACCCTCAAGGTCTGGCATTTATGTTTACCTCAGATAGGCGTCCAAAAATTGTGATGATTATCCAAACTCTGCAAACATCTTGAGTCTGCAAAATTTGGCTGGCAATCTTGTGGGAACAAGCGTTTTTTGCAAAAGCCAGTATGTCTGCTTGTTCAAGTCCTGGCTCAAAGTCAGACTCCAAAGGCAGATGAAAATGAGGGAGAAAATTCTATCTAAATATTTGAAAGCTTCAGAATTGGTGAAGATTCATGGGGAGGAAAAGTTTATTTTCATTAAAACCAGTTCAATATAACTTATACCTATTTCTATATTCACGTTTAACCTGTTACTAATGTCATAAATTGGACTCTCTCCCACTTACAATGAGAATAACCATTCAAGAAACTTCTGTAAGATATTTTATATTCTTGGATCCCTTCCCCATTTTAACACACAAGAGTAGAAATACCAAAATAAGTTGTGTTTTTATTTGAATTGTTCTAATATATAGGCATTATAAGTAAATACTTAGTAAGGTATTTACTTAAGCAAGTAGGGTATTAACTAAGATAAAGAAAAATATGTGAGTTGAAACAAAATGGGAGTTATTATGAATAATGTAATAAAATATGCCTCATGACTGAAAGTATAAGAACTAGTGATTATTCTAAGTTCACACCCTTTTTTCTATCTGTAATACAGTAAAATATTGTAAAGCCCTTGCTTTTAAAATGAAAAGGTAAGCATAAAAAGAGGATTTGAAGATGTAATAGAATGTGAAATTTCTAAAATCATGACATTCCAAGTAAAGGCCAGATTTATTTTAAATTTAAATAAAATTATAAAATTAATCTAACTGGTTAGCCCCTAGACACTAATTTTTTTTTTCAGGTTAACTTATGTTACAGTTCTACCTGTACTCATTCTGTTGAGCTTGTTCTTACTGTCCAGAACAGAGGCAATCATACAAAGTTGAACATAAAATGAATTTGGTTTCCGGTTAAATTTCAAATTACACTGGGAATACTTTTGGAATAATTTCAGATCTTTGGGGGAAAAAAATCTTCCTAACTCTCTCTGTCTTTACAACAATCTCCCAATTTTTGGAAGCTATGATTTCATGCTCACATTGTTCAGAATTTAGCACTTTCCCCTCCCCGACAATAAAATGATTAATCTTACAGGCCATAAAAACAGACATTTTTCACAGGTCAGCATATGTTTATAATGTACAATAGAGCTAGCTTCCAGGATTATAACTTGGGATTTATTTTTTAAACATTTTAATGGCACACCTAATTTTAATTAACCTTCACAACAGCTGTGCTATTCCATTTTTCAAATGAAGAAAACTGAGGTTCAGAGAAATTAAGTAACTTTTCCACAGTTTATCAGCCAGAAACCTATAAAATCTAAGTTCAAATCTAAGTGTTCAGACCCCAAGTCGAGATGTTTTACTGTTAACTGTTTAAAGTAGGATTCATTGGAAGATCTAAAGATTCTGCGGGGGCCTCTCACCATTTCTTTCCATAGTTAATTTACATGAAATGCAGCACTCCATCTCATCACCAAACGGCTTGAAATTACCTTTGTCATCCTTGTTGATTCCCTGTTGATTCTTCTAAACTAAAACACAGCTGCAATGCTCAGATCTGTCATACTTTTATGAAAGAAAGCATATTGTACTCCAAGAATCTGAATGGTACCTGAAGCTAAAAAAGAACATTAATTGTGACACTGTGTCATGACCAGGTCATTCCAATCTTGGTGCCGGAACATGAGCCCTTAGGATTTTCTCCTTAGCAGATACTCTAGCTGGCTTCCATGAAGCCTTTGCACAGCTATTGACAGTAATAGGCTGCTACTATCAGGTTCCTCCTCAACTTTTCACTTTCACAGGCCGAGGCTCCAAAGATAAATTACAGGCAAGCTTAAAAGATCAGGAAGGCTTTCCTATTATAAGGGTGGCTAATTCGGTTTGATTTGTGTCTGTTACAGTAATTTTGCCTTTCTCCGGGCTTCTCTGCTTCTGATACACAAAACTGAGGAAAAGTGCCTCACATTCTTCACGCTCTAGAGGTTGCCCTAATGATGTTTTTGTCCTGAAATGGGCTTTTAGAAGTAAAGGGGCCTTGCCAAATGGTGACAATTCTATTTCAGCTAGACAGAAGCCTGAGTTCTGGCTAAAGTAACAGGAGCTATTAAAAATGAGTTTCAATTCTTTAGTTTGTCCATTTCTGACGAAAGAGCAGAAGGTATGTTTATGTTTATTTTGGCGTTCTTCCTTCTCTTTTTGTCTTCTTGTTTTACGTTTTAATGACTCGTTAGCAGTGAAAGATAATACATTCCTCCCTAGCCAAGAAAAGTTGTGGGTGTTGTAAACAAAAAGTTTCTTTGGAAAGAAGAAACTTTATTCAAGCACACAGTTTGCACACCAGGGCGATGTAGCCACTGGTGGGAACAAAGTGTGCTCCACCCAGACAAAGGGGAAACTCTTTTATAAAGAAAGTTTCCACCCAGGTACCCAATTTGGCCCATTTTATGCAAATGAGGTTTCCAAATTGTGCAGTTCTGATTGGTTTGTACAGATGCAAATGAGGATATCATTGTGCATTTCTGATTGGATGGAGTAGGACTCAGTCCTTTGGTTTGAGACAAAACCAGAAACTCCCTTATAGTGGATGACTTGGGTGGCAGAAGCAAAGTACAGGTTGAAAGCATAGTTTGCGGCTTTTCCCATCATGCAGAGTGCGTGAGAGGCCTGAGTCAGCAACTGTCACTAGACTGTAGTTACGAGTTTAGGCCTAATTAACCACAGCAGTCCATTCTGACAGATATATTTCTCTGGGTTCACAGTATTGCACATTTTACTAAACCTCCAGTGACTCTCTGAGGCTCTCCTTGCAGAGAGTTTCCAAGAGGTGGAAAGAGAAAATTACCTGTGGCTGGAATGACAAAGGGCCGTTTTGCACCATAATGTTATTAAATTAACTGCAGGGAGCTGGAGTTTTTATTTGGCATTTCTTCACACCCCACTCCAGCCTTTATCTTCCATTACATTTGTGCAAAAGGACTCTAGATATACTTTAAATTGGTTGACTTATCTTGGAAACTGTAGTGTGTCTCAGAATTCCCTAGGAACAAAGTGACTTGCACAGTCTTCCTGATAATAAGTACGGTTTGTTTCAGTGAAATTTATACTTGAAAGAAAACAATGGAAAATGTGGTACAAATGCACTGCAGTGTTTATGCAAATATATTGACTCACTGTTACTGAGGGCTCAATCAACCGAGCAGTTCATTTCTTAATGCAGCAGAACTTAAAATGGAGATAGCCAGGGAGGCAACTGCACTCCTTCTTCATCCATCTGTAATTATTTAGGTTTTACATTTTTTCTTTATCTTTGCTCTTCTTTCATATGTGAATTGTTCAGACAACCACATTTTCAACAACAAAATCCAGATTTCTATCTTACAAAAATATCCTCTCTTCGTTGTCTTATCAATTGTGATACACATTTCGCTGTAAAGTAAAAAATCTTGTAATTGAATTTTTATTTAATTTACTCTATCTCACATTCATTGTATAGTATATATTGTCTTTAAAGAAACACAAGCTGTTCGATTACCTAATTCGTTTGCTGCAAAATGTTAAAAATTGACTCTTTAATTAACAGATTTTGTTGAGCAACTACTATGTGTAGACACTATTCAGGTTGCCTGGAATACAGCAATGAAAAAAATACAAAAAATTTCTGACCTCCGCAGCTGACATTTTAGTTACAGGGGTGAGGGAGAAATAGTGGTGGATAAACTATATATTTATATTCTTAATCTCATAAAACTATTACACTCACACATGTACACAGACACACAACACCTTTAAGATTATATTGTTATTGTCCATATTTTATAAATAAGAAAACTGAGGCACACAGAGCGTAAGTATTGTGTCCAGCATCACACAGGTTGGACATGACAAGGCCAGGATTTTAGCCCAAGAGATGTGGCTCTGGAGTCTGTGCTTTTATACTGAATAAAACTGCCACTCCCCCATTAATGACCACTGTGGCAGTTTTTTAGTGATATAGAATTCTGAAGCAGTTGACTAAGTGCCCTCACCTGAGAAACTAGTCTTTTACCTAATTTGACACTTCACATCGGACAAAATCCAGCAGTTTCTATAAATAAAGAACTTAAAGCCATGACTATGCAAAGCTAGTTCTTTTTATTTATTTTATTTTATACATGAACAAATCAGACAGAAACCAACCTTAAGTAAGAAACTTCCGATTTCTCAGAAAAGTCTAGACTTACATAACAGCCTCCTGACTTGCATCCTAGCCTCAGATGCGGCCTGATTGAGACTTCGGCTACGACCTTGGAATTTATCCAAAACACAGGGTGTCATTGTTTTTCTCATGTGGAAAATACAGAAATAATACTACCTCTTGGGTTCTTTTGCATATCAAATAAGGTTTCATAGGTTTTCAACAAAAAGTAGAGCAAAATGCCTTTGTATTCTGCATAAGGGGAGGTAAATGCCTTCAATGCATCCTGAACACACTCACTAAGTCAGACAAGCAAAATGCGGCTTCCCTTTCCCTCCCTTCTCCAGGGCCCAGAGCAAGGGCCATGCCCCCAGAGCCTCCACCAGCCCCCTTTCATTCACCTGCCTCCTCACACCTCTTACATCTACCATTCACGTAATTATACATTCTTTCGTTCCACTAAGATTTTGTGCCACTTCTACTGCAATAGATCTTAAATCCATGTGAGCTGGTACTACCTCAGCTGCCTTTAAGAGAAAGGATGCCTAGTGCTAAAGAGCAGAGCCCCGAAGCTGTCGGCTGGGACTCTGTGCCCAGCTCTACCACCTACCCACGATGTGACACGGAGAAAGTCACTTGCCCTAACTCTGCCTCACTTGACTCAATTGTAAAATAGAGATGATAGTATTGTGAAGAGGAATAAATGAATTAATAGATTTAAAAGTGATCAGGATGACACCTGATTCACAGTAGGTGCTATGTAAATTATCTTCATCTTCTTTTTCAATAGTATCTTCCCTCTCCATATAGTCTTGTCTCTACTGTCCAGGAGCTAGAGTTGAGTTTAACTGAACTAAGTAGGCAAGATGTACTACTAAATGGAGCATCTAGCTTAATATAGAAACCGTGCCATTGTTGCTATTACAAAGAATAGACATTTCTACAACCATAATGAGGTCGAGGAGGTGAACTGAAGCGTTAACTTTATTAATCACTGTACATGGTACCTATTGTACCCTGTCCTAAGAACCTGAGTCTTTATTTAAAGGGAGTCTTCCCACACCCACCCAAGCTTGGGAAAGGTACCCTGCCTTACAGACACCATTGGCTACCTCCAGCCTTTCAAGCAGCCTTAATAAGTAGTAAATCTACAGATTGTATTTCATAGCCAGAGTGTCACAAACTTTTAGTTCTAGTAGATCATGTAAGTGTCTGTGGAAAGAAATCCACGCTCTTTAGAGAGAAGACAAGCTCCGTGAAGGAAAGAATTTTCCAGTTGTGCTTATTCATTAGAAATGTATTGAATAAATGGATGAATTTGGTATCTATGTGAAATAACAATATTCACAGTAGTCCCCCACTTATCTGCAATTTCATTTTTCATGGTTTCAACTACCCATTGTGAACTGCATTTGAAAATATTAAATGGAAACTGTTAGGAATAAACAATTTATGCATTTTCAATTGAGCATGATTCTGAGTAGCATGTTGAAATCTCACGAGTCCCACTCTGTCCAGCCCGGGACATGGCTCATCTCTTTGTCCAGCAACTCCACGCTGTCTACTCTTCCACCAGTCTTGCTCTCACCCCTTAGTCACTTAGTGGCCAGCTTGGGTATCATAAAACTATTGAGGTTTCACGGTGCTGTGCTCAAGTAACCCTTATTTTACTTAATAATGGCCCAAAGCTTAAAAGTAGTGCTTCCTTTAAGTGAATAGGTAAAAGTCAACTTATAAGGAAAGAAAATAATCATATTCTGAAGTTGCTAAGACCTATAATAAGAAGAAATCTATCTGTGACATTGTGAAGAAGGAAACAAATCATGCTAGTTTTGTTATGGAAGCTCAAAGTGCAAAAGTTAGGGTCACGGCATGTGATAAATGTTTAGTTAACACAGAAAAAGCATTAAATTTGTGGGCGGCAGATTCAATTGAGGGCAACATGTAGCACCACAAAACATTAAGCCTATATGAAGACTTCAGCAAGGGGTCCCCTGACACAAGCGACACCAAGCTGTTTACTGCAAATCAAGGATGACTACACAGATTCAGGAATAGGTTTGGCATTTGATCATTTGACATCATCCAAAGAAGGAGGAGGGTGAGTACCAGTACAGATATTTTGAGAGAGAGACCAAATTATTCTTCTTGACATTATTATGTGAATAACTTTTATTAAAGTAAATTGTTGTAGTTGTTCTATTTTATTATTGTTGTTGCTATTCTCTTCCTGTGCCAAATTTATAAATGAAAAATTATCAAAGGTATGTATGTAACAGAAAAAACAGTGTATATAGGGTTCAGTACTATCTGCAATTTCGGACGTTCACTGGGGGTCTTGGCATGTCTCCCCCATGGATAAGGGGACACTACTGTACAGCAGCAAAACTGCCACATATATGATCTTTCTATTTTTACTGTCTCAATACTAGAAACAAATTTCTTGATTTATTTTTATAACAAGGTAAATATCCACAATATGCTATTCCAAATATCATTGATTAACCATGTATATATCTATGTATATGTTTTAGTTTTATAAATCAGAAATTGAAGTATATTTTCTGTTCACAGTTTTTCTCATTAATATATACTAATTATAAGACTATTTGAAATTTAGTCTTATGTCTATATTATTCTGTGCTATAGTGTTATTAAGAAATGAACATGCTTTATTCATTCATACTGACAAACATTTTCAGTTATACTATGTGCCCAGCATTATGTTAGTCCCTGTGAATATCAAGAGAAATACATGCAGTCTGCCTTAAGTAGTATAACATGCAGAATAGCTTGTGTACTGATGAGTGTTGAGGTTAATGTGAGTGTTAATCATGCATCCATAGGTGCATTTTTTAATGGGAAACTGCCCATGGTTACTTTCAGGATATTTGAAGATTGGACAGTGAGCTTGTTTTTATAAATGAGTCAAGACAAATAAATAGCTATTTAAATTTTTATTCTAATTTAAAATATAAAATTTTGATTATGACTTTTAAAATCATCTAGGTGTAGTAAAATTTCTTAATGAATTGTGGAATCTAAAGAGTAAGTTTTATGTTTATTTCTATTATCAGCATTGGTCTAAAACAGGAGTTCTCTACCTGTGGGTCATGGCCCCTTTGGGGGTTGAATGACCCTTTTACAGGGGTTGCTAAAGACCATTGGAAAACACATAAATAATTACATATTGTTTTGTGATTAATCACTATGCTATAGTTATGGTTGGGGGTCACCACAACGTGAGGAACTATATTAAAGGGTCGCGGCATTAGGAAGGTTGAGAACCACTGGTCTAAAATTTCACATTCCTTATTATTTCCTCATTTATTCAGAAAATTCCAAGGGCATCCCTGGAAAAGCTCACTGATTTTGCAGGTAATCTTACCTGTCAACCCAACCTAAAAGGAAAGGGCTCACTCATTGTTACACTAGGACACCGCCCACCTTGCTAAACTTGCTGACCGAGCTAACCTTGCTCTCCTAGTCATTCCCAGGGGCTGAAGGGAACAGCTACTTCATACCTTGGGGGCTTTTAGGGTGCAAACACCATACATGTGCCTTTCAATGACCATCATTCAGCGTGGATGAAGGCCAGCCTTATCTAGATAACACAAATCTGATCTCCAGTCCTTGGACAATTAAACTAATTCTCTCTACCCATGAGAAGAAAGAAAATGGTGGTTCCAGAGGCGACCCAAGTTCAGGCTGAAACTAGTTTCCCCCATGAGCTTTGTTTTTTTCTTCCCATTCTCTCTGGTTTTCAAAACTCAGATCCTTACCTAGTCTCTCTCTAGAGCCCGAGTCCCCAGCTGCCAATGACTATTTCCTTTCCTTTCTTTAAATTGAACTCAAGATACCTTTGATTTCTCTTTCTCTTTTGCTTCTTCCAGCTCATATGTAGCAAATTGTATACAAACTAATACTCACCTTCCTCACCATTTTATCTGATCTTTTTGATAATCCCGTTTCCACATCTGCCCTAGATCCATTCCATACCCACAATGTTGCACTTTTCTTCCCCTATCTCAAAAATGATATTGCTATAACTGCCTGGTATTCATTTTTAATGGCCAAACAACTGAGTTTACATAATATGCATTTTCTACATTCAAGGACAGTTTCTATTCATATATGATTATGCTGAGGAAGATGGAATGAACCCTCACACAGCACTTTAAAATGAGCTAATTAGTTTAAGTGCTAGAAAGATACACTTATTTCAAACCCTTCATTTTCCTGATTTAACAGAGGAATAGAATGCTACTTAAATGCACAATTCTATTCTAGGAATAATGGTTTCTGTTCGGGAAGAAAACTTAAGGTGGCCTTTTTGTTTTACTGAGCATTATAACAGGTATTGTATATGCACAGGTTGGCTGCAACTGAGTTTGAGAGTAAGGAATGGGGGAAGGTGGATTGCTGTGGGTAGTAATCTGAAAAACATATGGAATCCGTGCAGGAAACCTGAGACAAAGTGAATGAAGAACAAAAATGAGAGGAGCGAGCAGCCAGTGAGATCAGAGTGTTGAGCACATATCAGCAGAAAGGAAGAAATTCCCAAGAGTAGGATGGCCAACCATAAATAAATTAACAAATAAATGAATAAATAAAGTTTTAAGAAGAGGGGTGCCTGTTTTTCAATTGAAAATTTTTATTGTTCCTGTTCCATAAGCCTCCCTTGTCTCCCCAAATTATCAGTAAAAAAACCTCATAGCACCCAAAAGCCTTGTGTGAGTGGACTTCTACAGAAATCAGAAGCCTAGCTAGTTGGGTCCATAAACAGTACAATAGGTATGTCTAATCCAGGCAGGATATTGAAATTTAAATGTAAAGAAGCAGGAGCTCAGATCCAAAAGTTACCTGGAGAAGTCAAGCCCCAGAAAACTCACAGAGGTTTCTTTAGGTCCTTAAACTTTCCATAGGTCTTGGAGCAGGAGGAGGTGATGCAGGATAATCTGGGTTTTGAGGATGCCAGCTGATAATGTGGATGACAGAAGTCACCCTCCTCCAAACCAGCATCGGTCTGTCCCATTTAAAATGTGGTGGCTAAGACATAGTACAAAATCCCAAATGGTTTACTTCCAGCACAGGAAAAAACATAGGACTTTTCTCCTTTCCTGGAACTTATTACATACTTCTGTTCATGCTGTTAAAGCAGCCCATGTTTACATCGTGTGTGTTACTGTGTCACCTGCTTATCTCACAGTCCAATTTCCTCTCACACGAACAAGCTAGGTCCCCGCCTCCTCTCCCAACACCACACTAAAGAATTTTAGTCTGTAATCTAAATTTAAGACCTTATATTTTTCCCTATTAAATTTCATCTTTTGGGTTTTCTTGGCCAGCATTCCCACCTGTTAAAATATTTTAGAGTTCTTATTCTGTTGTCCCGTGAGTCAGCCACAGATTTGATCCATATGCCTTCACCCTGTAAGGATTTGTAAGGTGTTGCGGAAAAAGAAAAGGAATATGAGTCTCAAGCTGGATTGTGGACCTATATTTATCACTAGCTGGGTGTCCCATGAATTGGGCCAGTTACTTAAACTTTCCGAACCTCAATTTTCCCACCTATAAAATAAAAAAAAAAACTAATCTCTGGCAAATTTGCCTCAGATTACTATTATGAAAATCAAGAGGGGTGTGTGTAAAATACACACACTTTCAAATCAGCCTTTTAAACTAAAATAATTGTCATATAAATGTATGCATTGTTAACATGAATAGCCCCCCTATATTCTGTGAGGACAAGGTAACCCTGTCAATAAGGCCATGAAAGCATGTTGAGTTGTCTCAGATACCCATGACTGGAGTACCCATGAGTATCTCATTCTAGATGAGTCCTTGATACATACAATTATCCCACATTTGCTTCTTGGGTGCCTACTGTATATACGTACCAGACTGAATGTACCAGGTGCTTAACATAAAAACATTAGTGAGACACCAATATCTTATCTCAAGCCACTGTTGAGAAATTCTTAAAAAATGAAAGAGAATGGGAGAGTTCAGCAACTAAGAGCTAATATTTACAATTATTGCTCTACTTTAAAAAGGGAAAGGGCTCTTTCTCTGTTCTTTTTAGATAAAAAGAAGAAAAAGCGGTCATTTCCTTCTGACTCAGGAAAAAGACAAAATGAAAAATCTCTAATTCTCTCAGTAGATCTTATTACTTCTAAGATATCTTCATACTTCTTTGTTTTCTGGTGTACCTAGAGAAAAGAAGCAATCACTTGAGATAATTTTTTTTTTGAAGACTAAGTTCTTTCCAGTGATTAGTTTTATCTAAAGAGATTCCCTGAGATTGAGTCTCAGAAATGGTGAAAAAAAATATGTTTAAGTTGAGAGGCAAACAAACACAGGAGCTTATCAAGATGAGGAGACAGAGAAGTATGACCCAAAAGGGGGAACGGAGCAAGGTTTCAGTTGGAGAACTAAGTGATGAGGAGATAGCCAACCTTGCAAATGCAGAGTTCAAAACACTGGTGATAAAGATGCTCACCGGCTTGACTGATATGCTTGAGTACAGCAAACACATAAGGGAAGAAGTGAAGGTTGTGCTAAGTGAAATGAAGGAAAATCCACACAACACCAATGGTGAAGGGAAGGAAAGTTGGGTTGAAATCAATGATTTGGAACATACGGAAGAAAAAAACAGTCGACCAGTGCAGAATGGGGAAACAAGAATTGGAAAAAATGAGGAGAGGCTTAGGAACCTCTGGGACAACTTTAAACATGTAAATATCCGAATCATAAGGGTGCCAGAAAAGGAAGAAGAGCAAGAAATCAAAAGCTTATATGAGAATATAATGAAGGAAAATTTACCAAATTTGGCAAAGGAAATAGACATACAAGTCCAGGAAGTACAGAGAGTCCCAAACAAGCTAGACCCAAAAATGACCACACCAAGACACATCATAATTAAAATTCCAAAGGTGAAAGATAAAGAGAGAATCTTAAAAGCGGTGAGAGAAAAGCAGAGAGTTACCTACAAAAGGATGCCTATAAAAGGAACTTTGCAGGCAAGAAGGGACTGGCAAAAAGTGTTCAATGTGATGAAACACGAGGACCTACAACCAGAATTACTCTATCCAGCAAAGCTATCATTTAGAATGGAAGGGCAGATGAAGTGCTTCCTAGACAAGGTAAAACTAAAGAAGTTCATCATCACCAAGCCATTATTATATGAAATGTTAAAGGTACTTATTTAAGAAAAAGAAGACCAAAACTATTAACACTAAAATGACAACAAACTCACAACTATCAACAACTAAATCTAAAAAATAAAAACAAGATCCAACTAAGTAAACCAGAATAGGAACAGAATCATAGGTTTGGGGATCTTTTGGAGGATAATCAGTTGGGAGGTGAAAGGGGGAGAAAGAGGGATATGGTGCAGAGATTAAGAAGCATAATCAATTAGTACAAAATAGACAGGGGGAAGTTAAGAATAATATAGGAAAGGGTGAAACCAAAAAACTTATATGCTCGATCCATGGACATCAACTAAGGGGGGGTAAGATTGCTGGAGGGAAGTGGGGTACTGGCCAGAGGTGAGCAAAGGGAAAAAAATTGGGACTACTATAACAACATAACCAATAAAATATACTTAAAAATAATAATAAAATTAAAATTATTAATAATTGTATTATTTATTTTAAATAATAAAATAAAAATTTAGTTATTTAAGTAATAACTCAGTACTTAACACCTGATGGTGTTATACATAATCATTTGTAATAGAGAGACTTCTTTTTAACTAGGACTCTTCTCTAAAAGATATGCTTCCTAAACATTACACATTCTATTTTTTACCCTTGTAATGGGAGAGAGGACACCTGAGGGTAAAGAGGTCATAGGCAGGACAGATCTAGACAGGAAGCTTTGAGACCAGTTAACCACCTAAAGCTATTCCTATGATTTATCTAACAAAGTAAGCGACCAGTATTTTATAGAGTAAAGCTTTAGCAAAGACTGTACTCAAAATAAACTTGGAATGATTTCAAATGCAAACAAACAAACAAACAAATATGGATATGTTATTCCAAACCCCAGAGCTTCTTATTGAAATGGTCTGAGGTGAGGCCTGGATATCAGCAGGGAAATGTAATGTGTGGTGTCAGTTGGAGTCACTGTCTAAGACATAAAGCCCCAGCAAAAGTTTACATTGAAAACTCTATAAGAGAGCATCCTATAATACAATAAAGTAATAAAAATACTTTGAATTTTTTAAGTATATTTTATTGATTATGCTATTACAGTTGTCCCAAATTTTTTCCTTTTGCCCTCCCTCCACCTGGTACCCCCTTCCCTCCAACAATCCCCCCACACCCTTAGTTCATGTCCATGGCTCATGCACACAAGTTCTGTGGTTTCTCCATTTCCTTTACTATTCTTAACAACCCCCCTGTCTATTTTGCTCCTACCAATTATGCTTTTTATCCCTGCACCTTTTCCTCCATTCTTCTTCCCCTTCCCATCTGATAATCCTCCAAATTATCTCCACATCTATGATTCTGTTCCTGCTGTAGTTGTTTGCTTAGATTGCTTTTGTTTTTTAGATTCAGTTGTTGATAGTTGTGTTTGTTGTCATTTTACTGTTCATAGTTTTGATCTTCTTTTTCCTAAATAAGTCACTTTAACATTTCATATTAGGGCTTGGTGAGGGTGATGAACTCTTTTAGCTTTACCTTGTTTGGAAAACACTTTCTCTGCCCTTCCATTTTAAATGATAGCTTTGCTGGAGAGAGTAATCTTGGTTGTAGGTTCTTGCTTTTTATCACTTTGAATATTTCTTGCCAGCCCCTTCTTGCCTGCAAAGTTTCTTTTGAGAAACCCACTGACAGTCTTATGGGAACTGCTTAGCAGGTAACTCTTCTTTTCTCATGCTACTTTTAAGATTCTTGCTTTATCTTTAGCCTTTGACATTTTAATTATGACGTGTCTTGGTATGGTCTTCTTTGGGTCCAACTTGTTTGGGACTCTCTGCCCTTCCTGGACTTGTATGTCTATTTCTTTGCCAAATTAGGAATGTTTTTATTCATTATTTTTTCAAAAAATTTTTCAATTTTTCGCTCTTCCTCTTCTCCTCGTGGTATCCCTATGATTCAGATGTTGGCACTTTTGGAGATGTGTAGTATCCCTTTTTAGTGATGAATTTTCTTCCTTTACAAAGGTTTTGATGTCACACCTCTAAAATAAAAAGTCGGTGTTGCAGCCTCTGAACAAAAGACATAAGAGTAGTCAATGAAAAACAGATGTTCATCCTGGTGGGGGGTTCAAAACAATTTTTTAAGTCAGATGTCT
Source organism: Furipterus horrens (assembly GCF_987537825.1). Classification (NCBI taxonomy): domain Eukaryota; kingdom Metazoa; phylum Chordata; class Mammalia; order Chiroptera; family Furipteridae; genus Furipterus; species Furipterus horrens. The sequence continues at coordinate 28,490,703 of NW_028327180.1, forward strand.
CTATATGTGTTTGTACAGTCTCAAAACACAGACTCAAGCTTCAAGTCTATATATTTAAATGCTCACCTGTTTGATATGATAATGTTAATTAGGCAAACAATACATCATTAAAATCAACTATTGGATGCACTGATCATTTCCATCCTTTATTTTTATGGATATTTTTAACACAAGATCTTGACATTTTTAACCCAAACTCTCCCTCTTATTAAAGACTTCACCCAAAAAAGGGGGGTGGTATTCCATTTCTAGGGAAAATATATCTCACAGTTTATCTCAATATTTTGGTGAGAGATGCAAAATCAAAGATATCCATCAAATGGATATTCATTTTTAGAGAAGGTAAGTATTAGACTTTTCTGGCCATTCATTCACAGAAAAATATGTGAGTTGGAATTTACAAAACAACTTTCTAATACTCAGAAAACCTAGAGATTTTTAAATATCTTATTTTTAATAGCATTTGGCAAAAGGCAAAAGACAATGAAATTTTATCTCCAAAATGAAGTTGATGCTTCTAATAATTTATTTATGTAGAGTTACATTATTTACAAAACACTTTCATACATGCATTCCTCCCAATATCCTTGTGTAATCATTTTATAAATAGAGAATATAAATCTGAGTAATAAATAACTTATCTGTTAACCATAGGAAATATAAGACATTGAGGATAAAAAACCCAGGTTCACTTATCTCAAAACCCAGTGCCATCTTATTAAATGCCTATGATAAATCTAGGTCTATGGTAAGCCTAACTTAAACAGGGTGGCTTTCCTTTGTCTGAGCTAGCATGAAACTATAAAATCTTCATCAAAATAGAAAATGAAAATGAAGAAAAACATAAAATTCCTACTTTAATCACACCATTTAATGGAGCAGATTATCATATTCAAATCATCTGAGTTCCTGCAAGCATACAAATACTTTAGTTATTGTAGTTCTATGTTCTTCTGGGATAAAGTAGAATAAAAGTCAATGAGACTCAAAGGAAAAGCCAAACGTGAGACTGAATCAAAATTGGCTTCTTTGGTAAGATGACAAAACACAGTGAGTCAGTCCCAAGCCAGACACTCCCCTGGACTTCTGAGTCTGCATTCACCACTCACTACGTGAGCACACTCTTTTGTAACTTTACTAATCACACGGGGCTCTCAAAATCAAAAACTTGGTATGCAAGCAAATTATTCTCATTTACAGGAGGTCAGTATTCTTGTCTGCTAATAGGCACATGTCATGAACCCTTCATGTATTAATTTGGCTTTGATTTTCAGTTTGATATTCTGTCCCAAGTACATGCCATTTCATTGAACTATAATGTTTAACTTACATGCTACCATTATTTTGTGGAATAAATGGTTTCTAACAATGTATCTGATTACTAATACTGATGTACACACCTTGAATTAATGGAAAATTTGCCAGGACTGGTATGTAGCTGCTACAAAGTTCTCAGATGCTTCAGGAAGTTTTACATATTCTAAGTCCAGTGACAAAAGTTTAGAGTTATCTATGCACTATAATTTGTATCTTTGTTGCATATTCTAAATGTTTGTACTTCTTATAGACTTATGACTAACATTGTTTCCCAGAAGATTATACATATATATTTTTACAGTGGCCTATGCAGGAGAAAGTTCAATCATTGCATTCTTGCCTGACCTGCATAATCTATATTTTTCAATCTCTATTAATTTAATGATAAAATATAAAGCTATCATTATTTACATTATTTGAATATTGATTACATTTAAAAATGTTTATCTGTCTTTTGATTTTTTCTTTTGTGAATTCTTTGCCCATCATTTCAGTAATTAAAAGAAACTCTAAGCTAAAATTAGGAAATTATTAGCTATATATATTTTTCACTTGCTTAAAAACTGGCAATGTGACCTCATTAATAAAAAAGGATTCCATGAGTGTACACCATAACGTCAGACTTGGGAGTCACGATTTCTTGTGTGCAGCAGTAGAATTCTTGGGTACTTTGTACATTAAGTAAAAAGAAGTACAGTAAAATTTCAAAAGTAGTAACTATGGATGACTAATTTATTACATACTCTTTTTTAATTTTTTTTTCAGATTTGAAATTTTTTAATCTAAAAAAAATTGCATTTCTGAAGAGAATGGTAATTCTTCTCAGGGGGGTGCTATGTGGCTGGTCCTCTTGCACTCTGGTAACTACTGTAACAGCTCTCTCCAGGCAAAGCCTTTTACTGCATTCCTGCAGAAATCTCCCTTGTCTTATTCTTTCATTGTCCAGGTGTCTGCTCATCCACAACTTGTCAGAGAGAGTGGCACTGTGTACCAGTAGGTGATCCGGGCAGAACCTCCAGCTCCCTTTCCGTGAAGACTTACCAAGTCTTCCTAGCTGGGTAGCTTTGAGCAAGTTATTTCACCAGTCAGGTGCTCTGGGCGGGGCTTTTCCGCACAAAAGCTCTCTCTCCTCCAGTCACTGGAAGGGTGAGCAGCAGCTGCGGGTGTCTGTGGCTACACTGAGCCCACCCTGCTGTTCGGATGAGCACCACTGCTTTATAACTCCATACACTGGACTTCCATTTATTTACTGGAACTTCTGGTTATTGCTGGTTTTGTGGTAGTTGTATTCCTTCTTAGTTGTGGAGGGAGATGGAGCGTGTCAGTCTAGGTCTCCATCTTGGCCGGAAGTCTCCTGTGTTTGTTTGCTTCCGTGTCCCAGGGAGAGCTGTCGCTCCTGTCTGGATGAGTATTTCTTCTTTATGTCCTTGTTTGCTGGACTTCCATGCACTTTGACTTTCTGGAACTTCTGGTTGTTTCTAGTTTTGAGGTAGTTGTATTCTTTCTTAATTGTGGAGGGAGATGCAGCATGTCTGTCTATACATCCATCTTGGCCGGAAGTCTTAATATCTTTTTTATTGTTTTTTTTTTCCATTACCATTTATCGTCCTTACACTCTCTTGCACCTCCACGCCCTACCCCCTGCAGTTACGACACTTGAGCAAAAAAGAGAAAGAACTTATTATCTACTCTTTGAAGGATGAGTTGTGCATGTGGATTAAAGTAAAACTGAAGATAGTTTGTTAAGATTTTCAAAGGCCTTTGACAACAGTTCAGATTAAAAATAGTTTTGTTTTGCAATGCTTTGATTCCTTTTAATTGAATCAGGAAGTGTGTGACACATTTGTAACCCGCTAAAAAAGAAAACAACAGGCAATATGAATCACAGATTTAAAGCAGCCTTTCTAAAGACAGAGAACTGATTTGGAGGTAGGAAACCAAGGACAAGTCTACATTAAATGAAGTAGAATTAAACAGTAGTGTTTTCTTATGACCTATGCTTAAAATGTATGCTTTTAATATTGTAATAATGATTTGGAAGAGGAAGTATGCAGTGACATTTCCAATTGGCAGATAACATTGAGCTCCTATGAGTTTTCTTTTTGAGTGGAGAGGAGATGAGAAGTTAGTTTGTCTGGCTTTTGAGTTGGCAGAAAAGAGGCAAGTAGGTTTAAATGTGGACAAGTGTGAGATTATAGCTTTAAGGAAGTTGAATACTGCAAAATAATGAATCCCTGGAATCTATGACCTATCTCACACCATCCACTTGGTACGTGAGCCCTGAATACAAACTGGCTATAGCAAAAAATCCATCCAGTTCGACAGCTAAGCTTTCCTGTTTGGAAACTCAGTGACAAGCATTATCCTTGTTACAAAATCACAACACATCTATAATAAGAAAGCTGTGGAAATTTTAAGGGAAATTTTAAAAGCTAATTATTGTTGTGTATTTAATACATGTTAGGAATAATGCAAATACCTTGCATGTTACATGGATTTATTAGAGCTGCACAACATCCTTATGCGGTCAGTCTCTGGTATTACTGGTCCATTTTGAAGATGTGAAAACTGAGTTACGGAGATATTAGGTTATATCACTCAAGCTTGCCCACCAGTAAGTGAGGAGTTTGGAATTGAAACCAGTCTAAGAGTCTATCTTTTACTGTCCTCATATGTGATAAAAGGAAAAACCATTTCCATGAAGGGACGTGAAGGGATTGTGAAGAGGGCAGGCCAGTCTGGAAAAAGAAAGTCACATAAGGGCTCTTATAAACATCTACAAAAAGTAGAGGTGGATAAATTTAAGGCAAACAGAGTGGACTAACTCTAAAAGAAGGTAATTCCTTTATGAGTCATTAAAGTAAGTGAAAACAGTGTTTGCCTCTAGGTAGAATGATTTTGAGTGATTTTTCTCTATGTTCCTGTATTTTTAATTATATGCAATGAGATGCATTTATCATAAGAAAAACATAAACAATTAAAATATTTAGTTTACTTTTCTGGAGTCCAATCTTCTTTTAGTGAGTTGTGAAAGATAAGCCCCACCCCACCCCCAACCCACCGAATACAGCTCTATCGTTGTTTCCCCGTTTCTTTTCAATGAGTTGAACTCGTTGACACACTCTAACTGCCTGCAATAATTGCTACGTGGATATATGTTAATGCCGGTTAGGAGCAGAGCTTAGAGAAAGGAACCACAGAATCTGAAGACCACTAAAGCTGCTCCAGAGGGTTGAAGCCTGAGAAAAACCCACAGCAGGTTGCAGCCTTTTCGTAGCCAAGAAGGAGGGAGATAACCTGGATCCGATTAGTGAGGAGGGGGATAGATAGTCTGCTGAGACTGGAGCCACTTCATTCAGACCTCTGCATTTCAGCCAGCCTTCTATGGACTCTGCTTGCTGGGAAAGCTTGTTTCTCCCTGGGTTCCTTCCAGAGCAGCCACAAGGCTATGTTCAATTTTTTTGAGAATCCTGGGTCTGACTCTTAGAAGGAAGGATTCAATATTAGTAGATCAGTCATCTCTTTTTCTGCTTTCTGTTATACAATTAAATCAGGAGTGAGGAAGATCACCATAAGAGCAAATAGGCCAGCTGTTCTGTGGCTGAATAGACCTGCCAAGTGTAACAGATTTGGAAACAAATGCAGTTCATTCCAAGGCAATTGATTCAATCCCTCATTATCCATCTATGTATTCAGCATCATGGCCTGTCTTGACACCCTATTAATAATTTATTCAAAAGCTTAGCTCTGTATAGCATACTTATTAAGAGCTAGGAGCCCAGTAAAAAAGACAGGATCAGATGCAGACTAGCTGTGTGACTTAGGACACGTTATTCAACCTTCTCCAAGCTCCATTTCATCATTTGTAAAATGTGGATAGAACAATCTTAAAGGTCAGTACTGTAGAGTCAAGAGAAAATGCTTAGGAAACCTCTTAGCAACGTTCTTAAAACATATTATGTGCTCATGGTGGCTCATATTATTAGTACTTCTTAAAGTAGGGAACGTCCAAGAAAGTGGAGTGTTTTCCATCTTCTATTCACATATATTTTCCATTTCTTAAAAACAAGTTTTCTGGGTGTAGAATTCCTGGGTGAGAGTAAGCAGAGCACACAGCCGATGCTTCCAATGTGTGCAAATTAATCCCTTGATAGCATGAATTAAAGAAGCCAGAGACATCTATCCCACACACAGGCTTGAAACCCTTACCTTCTGTTATTCTTTTAGTCATGTAAGTCCTACCTACGGGGAAGATTATTGCTAATATCAGACTTCATATCCTCATTGAAAGTAGCTGAACAACAACAAAAAAAAATGACCCAGGAAAGTGCAGAAATGTGTGCCTGAGAAAAAGGTGTGATTGGAAGTTTCAAAGTTTGGGACACTTCCTTGGTGCTCTCTTGCCTCTAAAGTATAGGGGGCTCCATACTCTTTTGTGACTAAGATGGAAAGTCTAAACGAAGTGAACCCCCTCATCCTATAGTTTGCATCCCTGTTTTATTCTAAAGGCAGCTACCTCACAAAGACTAGAAGGAGTGTAGCAGGTGCTCCTTCTGCCAGGAAACACCGGTTTTCAGTGGGCTTTCAAGTCCTATTTCTACTTACTGTTTGTTCACTCTGTGTTGCCCTATAGAGTTTCATGCATTGAGGATGTCCCCATAGACCAGAGTCTACTTCAAAACTGAATTACTGTCAAATGGTTTTCTGTGTTTCTCTGTATGAGTGCTAACTTTGAAACCTATAGCCATTAAATATATCTATTAATTCATTCTAGACACACCCAATATGTTGAACTAGTCCATGTCCCTTTAAGTTTCTCTCATGGTACTGAGCATCTTCTCTTTCCTCTGGATGTGACCTGTCCCCTCTTAAATAAAACTGCCTACATTCGCTTGAATTCACAAGCACAGCTGCCATTGGTAATGAGAAGGCCTAATCCCAGGAGCAGGGAGGGGACAGAAGAGTCTCTACTCAGCTAGATGGCTGTGCTCTCACTGGACCTGCGATGGCTCAGGTCAGCTCCTTCCATCCTTGGGTACTTGTGTGAGCTCCACAGGCTTTCTGCTGGGCTCCTCCTCTCCAGCTCCAGTGACCTGCCAGGCGCATTCTCATTCCCAAGGGCCATGTGCAGCTCCTTCCTTGTCCCCTGCAAATCAGTGCGACACATCCAGTCCCTTTCAGATGCAGTCTCCTCTCATGCCTCCAAGCCACCCTCCTGGACCTCCCGCAGCTCCATCCTACATGTCCCATCTGTGATGCCCCACATTCCTGACTCCACAAACTGGGAGGGAGGGAAAACATGTCAACACTTCCCTGGCTCAGAGGGGCTCAAAGCTTCTCTCCCCATATCATTTTCCAGGAGAGAATAGACCCCAGTCCACAGTACACTGCAGCTTTCTCAGTCATGATTAAGCACCCATGTTCTGTGTATCACACATGTTAGGAGCATGTTTCAGAGCCCAGAGGTGGTCCTTGCCCATAGCCAGGCTCCTGGTCTAGGGGTAGCACCCTCTCTCAACCCTTTCACACACCAGGGCATGTTGGGCAACAGCTGTCTCCAAATCAATCTCCTGGCCAGTTTTTCCTGTCTCTGCAAGCTCCGACCACTGTTGATATCCTTCATAATCTCAAGGGCTCAAAAGCCTTGAAACAGGATCTTAATTGTTTTCTTTGAAAACCCACATGTGTGGATTTGTCTCAGACACACATGGGTACCTGATCTCTTCCCCACTTGTACTTCAGTTGAAGCAGAGGCCGGAAGAGCCCCATTCTAAAATCCTATTACATAAGTGAAAATGGAATTTCTTTGGAATGGCATTTATTGTCCCGGTGCCAGAGTGAGTTCATCATAATCAACATTACAGAGGAAATACCAAAGGAAGCAATAATGATCTGCCATTTATTGTAAAGCATGACCTAGGTGTGTCTGCTTTCTGTGTTTACAAAATGACAAGGTTAACACTGTAATGTAATTTTCCACAGAGCAACTGAAATCACAGACGAAGACCTTACTACAGGACTAGGTTAGAATGGTGGGACTATCCATATGACTTGATTTATTCTAAAATAGCTCCATATAGTTCTGACTTAATGCTAGAAACTTCCCCTTTAATTCACCCTGAATCACAAGTGCCCTTGGCAACAAAAACATAAATATTTTCTCCAGAAGACTGCAGTAAAGTGCAAAAGGGCCCTGGATATTCAGCCATAACAAGGTTTTCATAACACTTTATATTTGCCCATAAAATATCTGCCTTAAGATTATTTTCATATGAAGTCTTTAATCTCTAAAAGCTTGAATTAGTTTAACAAGTTACCCAGCCAATGCTATATGCTATAGCAAGACTCTAAAAAAAAAAAAAAGAAAGAAAGAAAAGAAAAAGAAAGAGAGAGAGAGAGAGAACTTCAGGACAGTTTTGCTGAAAAGAGGGGCCAGTAAGAGCACAGAGCAGGGGTATTGACCCAACCTTTCTGATAAATGATTAAAAAACTATTTTCTTTCGAACTTGGTAAAGTATGACCTAACCTTGACAGTGGATATTGATCATTAGAGAATAGAATTATATCAAAATTCAAACACAGTTGAAATATTTTAAGATAACATTTCAATATGCATATTTCTAATGAAGGAACATTATTATAGTGATAACAACCACTTTTAAAGAAACTTGAGTCTCTTAAATAAAGTGATATATAAACCAGTGAATGTTACCTTGTTATTTTTTTAAATATTCAAGACCATATGAAATGAAAATGGCAACATGTTTTTATAAATATTTTTACTCACTTTAACAACTTTTACAAATTTCAACATATATTTCATCTATAAAAAGTACTCCCAAAATGCAGTTTCTGGTGAAATACGAAGGAATGTGGTTATCAATACAGTAACTTCATGAGAGGCACGAACTAAAGCAGGTTATCGATGTTCTTTCTGAGGACCCATAACTAGATTTGTAGCTTACGTTGAAACAAAATAGTTAAGGTATCCCAAATGAAATGCATGATCTAAAACACAATCCCCTCTCCTCTATAAAGCCATTCCCTTGCTCTCCACAATGACACCCATCACCTCACACAATCTTGTAAGAACGAAGTTCTCTCATCAGTAAAACTGCATCTGGGCCTGAGGCAGGCGACAGAGAATGTACTAGATCTGCACACAATGTTGACAGTGTAATCGGAAACGACTCAGTGATTTCTAGTATCAGGTTCACACATAATTTGAAGCAGACAGATTTCTTTTGAAACTTTCTCTAAAAGTTTTACTTAAACTGGAAGACAAAGAGTACACTTATCAGAAAAGAAATTATTCTTAGTAATTAAAATGAAGCAAAGGTTAGTAAAATGATTTAAGTGACTCTTAGTATCTTCCCAAGTAGAACCTGTTCCCATAGTACCTGTTTCTGTGATCCAGCCATCAAAGTGTCAGAGAAGAATCTCATTAAACCATCCAGACATTCATTTAACCACCATGTATTAAGTATCTAACAAGTGCCTAGTAATATATTAAAAACTAGAAGTATTAACATTATGAAGAGAAGATCCAATCCGATCTTCATGGAACTTTAATTTCTAAATACATTTTCACAGAGAGTTGATTTGCCATTTGACTATCCATGCTAAAAATGGACAAAGCTTTTATTCTGTTGAAAAATGGTAACACACACACAGTATTCTAGCATAACTAGGCTGTTGATTATTGTGTTGTTAATTGTGTCAGCCTGATCGGGCTAAAGGAGGCCCAGATAGCTGGGAAAACATTATTTCTCAGTGTGTCTGCCAGATTGTTTCCAAAAGAGGTTAGCATTTCAATCAGTAGCCTGAGTCAAAAAGATCCAATGGGCTCAGGGCCTGAACAGAACAAATATATGGAGGAAGCGTGAATTCTCTCTCTATTCCTGAGCTGAGACATTCATATTCTCCTGCCTCAGGACACGAGAGTTCTTGGTCCCCAAGCCTCCAGGAGTTATACCATAGGCTCCCCTGGCTCTCAGACTTCAAACTTGGGTTAAGTTATACCAGCAACTTGCCTTGTTCTCCAGATTGCAGACAGCATATCAGTACACTGTGGCATAGCTCAGCATCAATAATCTCATGAGCCAATTCCCATAATAAACTTATATGTGTATAAATTTACACAAACACACACACATATATATATATCTTATTAGTACTTTTTTCTCTGGAGAACCCTAGTATATACAGAATGCTATTGTCTGAATGTGTGTGTTCCCCTAAAATTCAAATGTTGAAAACTTAATGGCCAAGGTATTAGGAGGTGGGATTTTTTTAGAACTTAATTAGGTGATGAGTGCGAAGTCCTCATGCATGGGATTAGTGTCTCTATTAAAGAGACCCCAGAGAGGTCTCTCACCTGTCCATCATGTAAGGACACAGAGAGAAATCTTCAGTCTGCAACCTGAACCCAACCATGCTGGCAGCCTGATCTTGGACTTCCAGCCTCCAGAGCTGTGAGAGAGAAATTTCTGTTATTTATAAGCCTCTCAGTCTGTGGTATTTTGTTATGACAGCCTGAACTGACGAAGACAGTTATGATTCTTTTGCTCTGCAAAGCACAGTTACCTGCAGTAACAGAGTAAGCACTGTCCATGGAAAAGGAAGAAAACACGTCTGTAGTAGAGGGGGAGGCATTTCAGGTGCCGTTCATCTGCCCCGGGGCCAGGAAGATGAGAGTGAGACCCTTGCAGGCCCTGCTGAGGACCCAGTCCTGTAGGGCCCTAAGCTTCCCTCGATACAAAGATGAGCCAGTGAAACCCATCTCAACTCTGGGGCATTTTTTTCCCAAAGTTGCTACATGCAGATGCTCGGAGAGGTACTTATAAATAAGCAGGCCACCTGGGAAGGGCTGATAAGCAGATGACCAGTTTTCAAAACTTGTCTTTAGTTAGGAAAAGGCAGTTCAAAACATATTCATAAACTTCTTTCTTAACTTACTAAAGAGCTTCATTCATGCTTCCAGTTCACAGATTATTCAAAGGGGTTGGCTCTTTTATTATTTTCCAGTGGCTTAAAGGAGATTGCCAAAGTTTACTCTGACTTGAAATAGAGGAGATCCCATCCATTGGTATTTAAATGGACTAGTCCATCTGAAATGGAATCCATGTTGAGATTCAACATGTATACACTTAACTATTTCAGGAGAAATGTTAGTGGAGAGAATAAAAGCTACTGTAACTCCTTCCCTCCATTAATCAACAGACATTTCCACATAATAATATTTAAATGACATGTACTTTATATTTTACCTACCACTTTTACAGATAATGCCTAAGCACTTATCCTCCTAACAACTGACTTATTATCTTATAGATTTTTAAAAAGTACTTGGACTTAAAAAAGTTAAAAGATTGGCTCAAGGATCACACAGAATATAAAATAAACAAGAACTCCAATCCAGTACTTCTAACTTCAGTGTCTTTTCACTCTACCAAACACCTCCCAGTATGTGCTAAGAACACCTTTCTTACAGTCAATAAATATCTGCTCAGCGTATTTTATGTACTAGGTGATTTATATATATGTTTTCTAAACCTTACAATACTTAAAGTAGGAAACACAGGCACAAGAGTTTCAGTAACACTTGAGATTTATTCATTTAACGATTTATTCATCATTAAAGGAGGCTTAGAGATGTCAGTGTTCTAGGCCTTAGGGATATAGTTATGAGCAAGATAAGTTAAGTTCCTGCCTTCAAGGAGTTTATGTTCTGGCATGAGAGCAAATAAATAAACAAATAAGTAATATAACTTCAAGTGGTGTTATGTGCTTGAGGCAGATAAAGGATATAGACTGGGGAGTAACCAGAGATGCAGGATTACTTGAGATGGTGTGGTCAAGGAAGATCTCCTTGGGAACAGCAGTTCAGCAGAAAGGAAAGTTTTACTGGAAGACGGCCATTGAGGAAAGGTCCTGAGATGGAAACAAGAATGGTGCATGTGACAAGCACAAAGGCCAGTGTGGCCAGAGCATGCAGAGAACCAAACCATACAAGGGCCCTGAGCAACAGAAAGGAGTTGGCTCTGATTTTGATTGTGGTAGGAAGCCATTAGACGATTGTAGGAGAAAAAATAATCTGAGTTTTGTTTTCAGGAGATATCCGTGGCTCCATACTCTTTGTGGAGAATGCACTTTGGAGAGTATGTAAAATGAAAGAAATGAATTCACCTGAAAGATGAGGGGCTTCTTGTAGTCATGGAAGTGGTGAAAAGAAATAGAATTTACAATCTATTTTTGGAGGGAGAGCTGGAAAAACATGCTGACAGATTGGTTGTGGGATTTGAGAGATGGAAGAATGAAAGATAACATGAGGCCTGCTCGACTGAGTGGGTCTATTAAATGAAATGGGAACAATTGGTTGGTGGACAGGTTTCCCAGGTTAGTGATTGAGAAGAGAGCTGGAATCAAGATCCCTGTTTTAGATGTGTGACATTGGTGATTCTGTCAGTTCTCTGATCAGCGACCACAGAGTAGTTCGCTGTAAGAACCTGGAGCTCAGTGGAAATGACAGAGCAAGAAATAAAAGGTGGGGAGGTGGCATATACAGACATTTAAAGCCACGGGGCCGTATGGATCTGATCTGCTAGAAGTTGAAATTAGACAGTGCCTTGAGTGCCTTGTCAAGGTAAGAAATGTCCAGATGTGTACAGAATTTGTATGAGTTTATTTGAGCCAAACTGATAACATAGGCCAGGGAGCAAGATCTCAAATGCGCCAGAGAATAATAGTTTTGCAGCTTCTTTTATGTGAAATTAAGGAGGGAACATGAGGAAGATTACATAAAAGTGGGAGAAAGAAAGGCAGGGATCAGACTATAAGATAGTTAAAATTATATGCTTTCTTAGGGGTGGTTATACCTTCAACAGGTAATACTTGTGGCCATCTCAAAGGTGTTAACCAAGATGCATAAGAACAATGGACAAGACTTGCTTTAAAACCTTTCACTAAAGAAGTTGTATGCCTGGGGCATGACTATCCACCAACACCTGTTCAGTTAAGAATTTATGATTTATTACAGCAGTTGTTTTTTGTCCACAGTCTTTATTAATTAAAGGACACATAGATTATAATCTGAGGCATTGTGTTATCAGATATCTTTGACTACCCATCTGAATGGCTAAAACCAAGTCTCAATACAGCTGAGCACATTGAGAAACTTTGAAAATATCACATATGAAACTATTAATTTTACCCCTCAATCTTTATGTTGGTAATTTTAATATATGTGTATTTTAAATGAATATGGATATATAGGTGTGAAATTTTAGCAAGAAAAACTATTCAACTTCAGTTAAAAGTGCATGTGAGGAAGTGGTGGGGTCCCCATGTATAGATATAATACATTATAAAAGTTTTGCCTAATGTGATGTGAATTACAAACTAAGATTTTCCAGGAACTAGGCTTTCCCTGATAGTCTCTCTTTCCCAAGGTGCTGTTTTTCAGATTGTGTTTGACAGAAGCAAAAGAATTATGAAGCAATTCTAGAAGTGCTGTGAAAGAAAACTTGTCTGGGCTTCACTAGGTTGGGGAAGATGAAAAGCCCCTTCTGAGCCTCGCTGTCCTTTACTAGGACATTGTCACAGTTCACAGTATTGAAATGTGACTTGCTGGGAATTCTCTCAACATTTACTGAGATACCTGAATTGGCAGGTGTCTTGTTTAAATGCTAATAAAGCCAGTATTTCTTACTAAGGTGAGATAAGATAAAGCCATGTAGATTCCAACATAATCAGTGTTGCAGGCAAGGTGACCTATTCCCCCTCAGTCTGCTGTAAGTTTTCACATGTAATCTCTTTATAATTCTTTCTGTACAAATATAAGTGCTTATCATTCTATTCATTTGTCTATATTCATAGAAGAATCTGAGGAGTTTCTATAGCTTAAAACTGTATTAGGCACAGATAGAAATATAAATGAAATACATTACTCTTCTAGAGCTCATTAGAAAAGATGAAATAATCTAAAATTATGGACAGAGGCAGTAAAATAATATCTATATATGGCCAAGGGCAGAATATACAATGTCTATTAAAATTCTTGCCTGAGACCAATGACAAGTCTATGGAGAGATTCAAAGTTTGGGGGCTGAACCTAGAAATGGAAGTAAATAAAAACAATGACCTGCATAACAATATGTACTACATATTCAAAATTAATCTCTCCAAGATTACAAAGTGATTTGTGTAATTATTAACTTTAGGTCTGCGTCTTCATGTTTTTTGAGAAAATTCCTGCAGATTAAAATTAACTTATAGGTCTCTAGGTCAATCAATAGTGGAACCATCCTCATTACTTTAGCTCCAAAAATATAAAATAAAATAAGCCACATATTTTCCTAAAGCCAATATTATATTACCCTTAAGAAAACTTTAGTCCTTTACTTTTTTTCCCTAACCAATGCTGCCAACATAAGTGTCTATTTCAGCTCAAATTCATATTTATGAAACAAATATTTGTTGTTTACTATATGTTAACTAGACATTGCAGTAGGCTCTGAGGATATGGCAGGGGACATTTAGACCCAGGTCCTGTCCTTTGCACACAAGTAATTACACATGTGATAAGTGCTACAAAAAGGAAAACCTCAGTACTATATATATTTAGAGCGAGGGGACAATGCATTGCCAAAGCTGAGACCTGGAGTAGGCTTAGAGATAAGTGAGGAAAAGAAGCAAGGAAGGACCAAGAGAACTGTGTGTGTGAAAGCTGAAGGTGAGAAAGAATACGCTGCATTCATTCACTTAATCCCAACCCAGCTTGACTGAAGCAAAATGAGCTCCAGAGAGAGGGACAGGATGACACTGGAGAGGTAGAGTGGCCAGTTCTAATGTCATCTGGATGGCAAGGAACAGCCACAAAGGCCTCACACAGGAAAGCACATGGTCAGATTTATGCTCTGAGAAGAGCATTCTAGATGCAAGAGTTTGTTGGTTCATAGCATTTCTAGTCTGTTGTTAAATAATGAAATAATGTATTTTACCTTGTCATCATCACCCCCACTTCATGGGAAAAAAAAGAAAGCTCATGGAAGAGAGTTTGTTTTGAACTGAAAAAGAAAAAAAGGTGCCATAATCAAAAAACTGATTCTTTCTTTGGTGGTCCATGAAATTTTATAGCCTTGAGAAAATTTTGTCTTCTAAATCTCACCAAATAATGCTGGTATCTGTTAAAGAATTAGTGTGTTTTGTGTTATATAGTGCTTTTTTTTTCTTTCTTAAAATACCCATAGAATTTTTGACCTGTTCTGTGACCAAACTCTGGACACAAAGGGACTATTTTGATTATAATAGTGAGAAATAGATCAGAGATAACATAACAGAAAGGATATGGCCTCTTAGCATTTAGCTAATCTCTTTGGCCATCACCCAACAGAAAATTTTCTCTGGGAGTGCTTGGAGTATCAGTTACTAAAAGGTAATATATTTTTTAAATACACCAACTTCAGCTTACTCTCTTTTTCTAGATTTAGACCTTGTTATATAGAATAAAATTCTTCCATATTTTATGGGGAAACACCTATAATTATCAGTTCTAAGTACTGACATTTTGGAAATTGTACTGATTCCATGAAAATATATACATGTTCTGTTCAATAAACATATTGCTTCTTAGCATGCTTCTTCCCACAGCGACATGAGGAATACCAATTTCATTCTTTTCTTCTAGCCTTTGTTTTAACTACGGTAACTATTGCATTAAAAGTGCTAAACAAAAGAAACCTATATATTGATATAAACAGTGGAACCATTTATGTGTGTATTTTTCATGGTCATAAAATGAAGGGTCTCCACATAGCTTGGATTGCCAGGCTCAGCAGAAACCAGCAAATGCACGGAGGCTGGGGAGTCACCAGATTTTTCCTTTGAAACATCTTGTTTTAATTGGGAAGGCAACACAAGAAAACAACTGGAACCACCTTCCACTGCCCTCTTTCTAGCTGTGACCATGACTCCCTCACTTGCCCTGTCAGTTGTCTGTTGTAGGAAGAGGCACAGTTCAGTAGCATCACGTGGTGCTCATATGTTTAAGTTCAAGAAATTATTGTTTATTAGATACCAGAAGCATCACTTGTTGGGCTGTCCATGGAGGCTCTTTTCAATGATCTAAAAATGTTTTCATTTTAATTTTGAAAAATACTCAGGATGAAAGTTGCAATTCCTCAGTTCTAGTACAGAACTTAAAGCACCATGGTCCCTTCTGGTTTTATGAGAAATTTTGTTAATCTATTATTATGAATCTATTATTTTTGGGTTTTTACTTCTATTAATAACCAATAAGCAAATATATAGTCAAAAAACCTACTGTGCTTTACTTATCTAGTGATAAAGAGCAAATTAGAGGTACATAGAGAACTAAAAAGTATCCTACTTGTTAAGATAAATAATTTAATATATTTATCTCTTAGTATTTGGCACAGTTAGGACCATTACTAAAAATTATTTGTTAAAGGCATATCTAATATGCTTGTTTTCATGTGCCTCTGTTCATTACATGAAGTTGAATTCAGAATCTAAACAGTCTTCACTTCACACAATCCCACAAAAATGCACTCACACTCAGTACAAGTTGAAAAAAATAGTAGGATGTTTCTCTAAACACAAAAAGAGAAACATCTGCCTTTGAATTTCTTTTAAATCCTGCCTAAATTGGCATGTGCTTTACATTAGTCCTGTAATGTTCAAACTTGCATACATATGTGTGCATTATGTATGCTCACCCAGTTTGGTGATAGAGTATGTGTATATAATATATACCTCTGAACTGCTTCACTTAAA
The DNA here is from genome assembly GCF_987537825.1 of Furipterus horrens. Taxonomy (NCBI): domain Eukaryota; kingdom Metazoa; phylum Chordata; class Mammalia; order Chiroptera; family Furipteridae; genus Furipterus; species Furipterus horrens. The sequence continues at coordinate 28,506,816 of NW_028327180.1, forward strand.
AGTTGGGGGATTTTTCCTCATGTAAACCTCCACTAAGAAAATTTTTTTAATTATGTGTGTGTGTGTGTAAAGTCATCATGTACTGCTTTAATTATATTTTAATGGATTCTCAGAGTTAGGGTAGATGAATTATTCTTTCATATTTTAGGTATAGTGTCCTTTTAAAAAACATTTACGTGTGGTTGTTTAGATGTAAATTCCTAAACAGGACGAGTCTAAAATCTCAGAAGTCATCTCTGGTTTACTTTTTGCAACAGCTGTTCGAACTTGGAGAGTGGCATAGAAATGTCCATACAGTGTTACAGTTTGTCATAGAAGAAAAACATCTTTTACCTCCATTGGTGAGCATCTTACTTATCAGCAAACACATTAACTCAAACAATAACCACTCTTATCTGCAAAGGCCAGGTTCAGACTTATTAGTGAAGTGAATTGGCAGCCACCCCTCTCTGCATAGCAACTGGGCAAATATTGTTTCAGCCCACCAAGTGACCAATGAGAACCCAGAGAGGGCTGTCAAACCTTTACAGTACAAGTAGCATTAGTGTGAACAACCTCTCTTTCACTCTTCTTACCCTTTCATTTAATCTTTACTGTTTCAAGAGTATGATCTCATCTACCCACTGTAAGTACTTGAGGACTTTTATGAAGGGAAAATATTACAAAGTGCTGAAGTTTGCTTCAAGAGCAACTTAGGTAGGCACTTCTGTTTAATTATTGGCAATTTGTACATATTGTGGTATTTGAAAAATACTGAAGTAGGAGAGCATTCATTATGGCTATTTCTAAATGTCAGTTTATAAATCAATAACAATGATGATTTTTGTTATTGTAGAAAGTTCTAGAGTAACTAAAATTTAGCAGACTGCGTGTTTTCTAATCACTTAATGAATGAACCAGGCATCCGGTTCTGAGACACTAGAAAAATGGACGCTCTGGAACCAGTTAGTGTGGCATATGGTGAATCAAAGTCAGATTTGACCCCCACTGCTTTGAAACTGAAACTTTGTTGACCACACCCTTCATTAACTCATCTGCTGCCAAGCTGTTATATCACAGAAGAGAAAATTTAATAAAAATTGTGAAATGAGAGTAACTGCAGTGATGAGCTTTTAAAAACATGGTTGGAGGCTGGCTTCTTTTTGCATTTCTAAAGGAAGTATCACCAGATTTAGATCCGTACAATGCAATATAAACCATGTTTCCTGTGTCTCTCCTTCACTTGTTCTTTTTGTCTTGTTTTATGATGCTGGCAAGCTCCGAAGCCTCTGCCTCCTGTGTAAAAGTATATTGTTATAACTCAACAGGGAATTGGGGCTTCAAATTACCTCCTCTGGGTACAATAACCTCTGTTGTTTACTGAGTGCAAAGTAAACAACCTGCTTTAATGTCAAAGGTTTTAACCCATTGTGCTGCAAGGTTTACAAACAGGAAAAAATGTTCAATAATTCTCTCTCCATTCAACTGATGCCTTTTATTTCAAACCAAATTGATACTGTCTTTATAAATGCTGAGATGTTTGTTTTTTGTTTTTAGCCCGAAAGAAAATTCCCACAGATGCAAACTCATTCTGGCCACCTAAAAATTTTGTCATAGACATAGCATCCTTTCTCTCCCCTGTGGGTTTTGAAACTTGGCCACGTGGTATTTTTAAGCTGGCAGAGTAATACCATTTAGACAGGGCTTTAGGATTCTCCTTAATTGAGTACAGCAGGTTAATGAAAGTGCCAATGTTCCTTAAAAACAAAAATGAAAATGCTCTGTGGACCTAAAGCTAATGCTAAATATTAGATTAAATTGCCAATTGCATTTTTCCATGTTTATCTTCTGAGATAGGAATAAAATTAAAGTGTGTTACCATAGCAGCATCTGTAACATTTTATGAGACAAAAGAGCCTTTTTTCCACACAAAGATCCAAGCCAGAAGCATTATCCATTAAGGGAAGCAAATAAGGCTAGAGGGACATATTTTTTACAGTCATATTATGGAAATACTAAAGAGCCAATGTCCTGAGGTCACATTGTGGAACACAGCTGTTCGCATTCATTTTTGTCCTGTATTGACACTCTTGGTAAATTTCTGAATACTGATCAGTTCTTACCCTCCAACATACCTAAAATTGGAAGAGTTTTCTCCCATCCACATTTCTTCTCAAATCACATTTTAGAGATAACAAAGTGGTGAACATAGATATATGCTTTGTGAAACATTTATTTAGGCTTTATGCCTGACTCGGTTTTGTAATCTTGATTTTTACTTTCTGGATCTTATTTTTTTGGCTCTATCCTTTTAAAACAACGACAGGGTTCTCGTTCTAAGAAAGAATAGACAACTTAAAACCTCTGGGGCTGTGACTTTACTTGGCACTTCATCCTATCCACCCTTGCCTTCCTTACCATTCATTTTCCATTTCTCCTTTCTTGCATTTATTGTCACAGCTGCCTCCTTTTCTTCTACATCATTTACTCTGCAACACACGCTCTAGACACTTACCCGCCAACTTTTTTATTCTGTGTGTGAATCTGTGAACTCTCCATGTCAGAGACTTTAACTGTATGCATTTTATAACTAAGAGAACTTTCTTTTCTAAATCTGAGCACAATCTCCAAGTTAATCAAGTTCATCTAGTTCAAGACTTGATTTGCTACAGTAAACATAAAGGTAATATTTATATAATTTGTCAACCAGTCAATTAGTAGTTTTAAGGTTTATCTAAGGAAAAAATTTCATGACAATCCTTAACTTCTTCTAAATTCTATAATATAATTTACTTTCATAAACCCAGAATTATGAAAACTATACAGGACATGCCACTCAGTTTCCTCTCTTCTCCTTATTATCTAATTTTTAGCATTCTTCGTAAGTCTGGTTTTGTGGGGAACATGAAAGATTCTTTGAAGCAAATGTTATGCTATATACAACACCATCTTTCTAAAATTGCTTGCTGAGTGAATTGCTAAACCAAAGGGCTGTAAAGTTTCCTCTGCACCTTTTAAGCCTGGACAGAAGTTAATGTTCTGAATAATTTTATTGCCTCTTGAGAATATTGCAAACAACTTGGCTCAGTTATAGAATTTTTGCATATAAGCATCATCTCTGCCAGGCTGAGTAAGCACTTGGGGAAATGTTGTTGAGGGAGAAAATCAGTAAATAAATTAATAAGCAACTGAATAAAACATCCTGTGTAGTACACCCACGTTCATAAGGGCATTACTCATAATAACTAAAAGGTTGAAGCAGCCCAAGTGTCCACTGACAAACTAATTGATATACAAAATGTGACATACACACACAATAGAATATTATTCAGCCACAAAAAGAAGGAAATTCTGACACATGCAACATGGATGAATCTTGAAGATATGCTAAGTGAAATAATCTGGTCACAAAGGACAAATACCGTATAATTCTACTTGTATGAGGTACATAGAGTAGTCAATTCATGGAAACAAGAAGTAGAATAATGGTTGCTGGAACTGGGTGAGGGGACAATGGGGAGGCATTATTAATGGCTTCAGAGTCTCAGGTTTGGAAGATGAAATGTTCTGGAGATAGACAGTGGTAACAGTTGCACAACAATGTGAATGTGCTTAATGCCACTGAACTTTGCACTTAAATAGAGTTAAAATGGTAAATATTTTGTTATGTATAACTGACCTTTGAATAACCTGGAGGTTAAGGGTGCTTACCTGCCTTTCACGGAGTCAAAAATCCACAAATAACTTCTGATTCCCCACAATCTTAACTACTAATAGCCCAATAATATGGTCATTTAACACATAGTTTGTGTGCTATATACATACATATTATATACTGTATTCTTACAATAAAGCAAGCTGGAGAAAAAATATCATTAAGAAAATCAAAAGGAAGAGAAAATACATTTATAGTATTTATTGAAAAATTGCACATATAAGTGCATCCATACAGCTCAAACCCATGCTCTTCAAGGGTCAACTGTATATTTTAGTAAAAAAAAAAATTTTAACCTTATATACAAAGAGAAATATTTTATTCATGATCAGGACAACAAGTTATATGTACAGTATGTTAGTTGGGGAATAGGCTTGGTCCTTAGAAGACCTGAAATACTAGAAAGCTAATACATGAAGAGAAATACACCGCTTATTTGAAAAATAGACTTCCTGTCCTTCTTGATGCGATTCCCAGTGCAGTGGACACAGCTTCCTTTACTTGCCAGGGAAGTCTCACACTGCATTTATCACTTTAACTGGTTCATCACCACCATTATAATCATCAGTTTGGGACATCAGTGTTGAACATTTGCTATGATCCAAGCAAGCACTCCATGAAGAATTTCATGTACTCAATATAATTTAATCTTCCAGACAGTCCAATGAGGTGGATATTTGCCAGCTTCAAAAACTAAGATCCAAAGAGACTAATTATCCAAGATGGCATGTTTGATTCAGTAGGAAAACTGGGGTGGAGACTCAGGTCTGCCTCCCTCAAAAGGCCAGGATCTTAATATTTTATTAAGAATAAAATTTTCTTAATAATATTAAGAAGAAAAATATTAAGAGGACTTCACACCATTTGATTTACCCTAGTTTCTTGAGCTCTTCCAGAACATAGGAATGTTTAATAGTCCTCTCAAACTCAATTTGTCCAAAAATAAACACCTTATTTGACCTTCCACTTCCCAACGTCTTCCTCATATTTTCTCAGAAAGTGATGCCACCATCTACCCAGATGATTGACACAAGCCTGGGAGTCAGGCTCTTGTTCCTTCACAGTCAACTTCATCACCAAGGCCCACTGGCATGTCTTCCATATCTGAACACCTTCACTACTCAACTTGGTCCAAACTCATCTTCTTCCCAGACATCAATAGCTACCTTCCAAATAATAGTCCTTCTTTTGTCTTCCATATGGTGGTCAGAGTGGTCTTTTAAAAATTAAATTGGATCATGACATTAGCTTGCTTGTAAACCACCATAGACTTTTCATTGCATTTAGAACAGAAGCCACTCTCCTTAATATGGCCTACAAGTAAGGTTAGAGCCTACCCACCTCTCCCACCTCATCTAACACTCTTTTTCTTATTTGACTCTTATAGCTATGTCTAAGTAAGTTGAATTTCTATTTCTTAAGATTTCCAAGCATAGGAAATCACAGGGCCTGTGAATTTACAGTTCTTTCTACCTAGGACACTCTTTAAAGCCCAGGTCTTCACAGTCACAGGCCCCAGCACAAAAGTTGCCATCTCAGGATGGCCAGCTCTGAACACTAACTAAAGGATCCCTCTCCCACCCCATTTCTTCCCATTCTGTTGTCTTTTGTTAATTGTGTATCATTCATTTCTACCTGAGATTATTTCTCTATTTTCTTTTGTGTATGTTTATCCATCTCCTTCCATTAGATCTTTAGGTCCTTAGTAACTGGGAGTCTGTCTGTCTTTTCCAATGCTATACCCCCGTGCCTAAAACAGCATCTAAAGTGGAGTATGAGTGAATGAATGAATGGCTAAGAAGACTGATGGTCTTGTAAGTAAATATAACCCAAACACCCTTCTGACTTTTATCAGTGGGTAAAAAGAACAATGGAAGGATGAGTGCTATGATGGAAAAATGCAAAGAATTCTAAGAGAACATGGGAAATTGGAGAGGAACCATGTTAGACAGGGCTCCCTGGAGAAAGTAGTGCTTATAAGAGGCCCTCTTTCCTAATCTCTGTTCATTTTGTAATAAGAAAGCATAAGGGTACCCTTCTTAAAATGTATGAAGCAGTATCACATTACTGCTGTGGCATATTAACCCTGATACTCTGTCTCTCAGTGCTGGAGACTACTCACATAACCATGATCACTATGCTCATTTGTCCTCAGAATATAACCTCTTACTTTTGGATCTTTTAAAGAAACACAATTTCTGGGAAACATCTCTCTGGGTTTTTTTTGTAAGGTTTATCCTTAGCTTGCCAGGAGAGCTGCATTTTTGGATGCTCTGTGCCACATCTTGCTTTCTGACTCTTATTGATATTGTCATGGTGCTTAATTAAGCATAGTACTGGCATAAACAATAGAGTTATGGAATGCTGGAGATAATAAAAAGGGTATGTTGAAAAGCATCGGACATTTATTGGATCTTTTAAAATACGATTTTTATAAAATCTTCCAAAGTCAGAGATTTTTTTTTAAATTATTTTGATCACCTGAGTCATTTTTCACCCTTAGTGAGGGCAATGGATCAATAACTGGTTGTAACTAATTCTGTTTTAGAAGATAGTTACAGGGATGTACCTTCTACATTTTGCCACTGCTCAGCCTCCTTAAACTCTTACAGTAGCTTCTTCCTGATCTTTCTACTTGTTATTCTCACCTTCCTCCAATCCATCTTCAAACTACTTTTAGGCCAGTGGTTAAAAAGATTACTTCATGCCTTCATTATAAATGCATTGTACTGTAGTGACCTTACTTAGCTTCTTTGTCTATATAATAGACTGTATGCCTTTTTATCTGAATTCTTAATTATACAATATCATCTAACTTATGGTAGGCACTCAATAATAAGCTGAATGATGAAGCATTCATTCCTCCAAACCTTTGCATCATCAGCTCCCCCTTTATGTTAACAAGGAAAGGAAATACTCAGTACCCACTCCTTTGTCCTGAATTGGAGTTGGAGTTCGCAGTGTTTCAAAGTAGAACTTTTTAGATACTACAGAGAACTCATAATATGATGGCTTTGTCAATAGTTGCTATAAAGACTCTGGGGGGAAAAGAAAGGTAAAGTAAAAGATTAAACTAGAAAAATTTCTCAGGCATAAAATGTATTTATCACTCTCTGACTCAAAAATGGAGATTGACATTCAGCAGTATTATCTGTCCTTTCCCAATTGTTATATCTGCTATTATTTTTTAAATGATTTTTGTTGTATTTTTTCCATTACCATTTAGTTCTCTTATTCCCTCCCCCCTGTAATCACCACACTGTTGTCCATGAGCTCTTTATCCTTTTTGCTCATTCCCTCTATTCCCTACCTTTGCCCTCCCCCTTTAGCTGCCATCCTGCTCTCCATCTATGAGCCTGTCTTTATTTTGCTTGTTAGTTCAGTTTGTTCATTAGATTCCATATATAAGTGAGATTATATGGTATTTGTCTTTCTCTGACTGACTTATTTCACTTAGCATAATGTTCTCCAGGTCCATCCATGCTGTTGCAAAGGGTAAAACTTTCTTCTTTTTTATGGCCAAGTAGCATTCCATTGTGTAAATGTCCCATAGTTGTTTTATCCACTCCCCTACTGATGACACTTGGGCTGTTTCCACATCTTGGTGACTGTAAATAATGCTGTAATTATTTTAATATCTGGGATTAAAGACTTGCTTAGCCCTTAAGATACTAGTTAATCCCTCTTAATCACCATGGCTGTAAAACAGGTATCTGCCTCCAGCTGATTATCTGCCTTGAGTTAACCTAATGAGCACTTGTCATTAAGTGTGTTTAAGAAGAAGGTTACGGCAGTGATTCCCCCACTTTAGCATGCATCAGAATTACCTGGAGGTTTATTAAGACAAAGATAACAGGGGCTCTACCCCACCCTATCCCCCAAGTTTATGATTGACTAGGTTTGCATTGAGGCTTAAGAATTTGCATTCCTCACAAGTTCCTAAGTGACACTGCTATTGGTCTACAGAAACCACCCTTTAACCACGTGGTACACAGTGCTTCTCTAACTTTAATGCACTTCTGAACCTCCTGGGTGTCTAGTTAATATGCAGATTTTTATTCATTGGTTGTCGGGTAGGATTTGAGATTCTGCATTTCTACAAAGCTCTCAAGTGATGCCAGTGCTATTGGTATGCCACTACATTTGAGAAGTTCTCTTCTCTGGCTGCTGATCAGAATCATGTGAAAAGCTTTAAAATATTGCTGCCCAGATCCTGCCACAGGATTCCATTCCAGTACACCTATACTCGGGCCCAGAAATCTGCATTTTTAATGAGCAACTTTAGATGATTCTATAACTGATGATCCGTGGTGCATACTTGGAGGAAATGTGCTAGCAGCAATAATCAGTAGCATTCTATTTCTCTGTGTACATAAAATGATTGGTATGTAAAATATGGAGGATCTTCCTATGACATTCAGTATATTAATTTTAAATATTTTGAAGAAATACAAAAAAAAACTGACCTTATACAGCAACACTTTTTATTATAGCTTAATCCAAGTTTTTTTTTTTTTTTTTTTATGTAGGAAGGGTTTAAAATATATCAAAAATATTAGCAAGTTTCCTTCCCTTTCTACAGAAAAAGGTATTTGTTGTGCTGGGGACAAAAGTGGAGAGCAGAGAGGCAATGTTGATGTTCACAAAAAAGACATCCAGTTCCGGGGACTCTGGAAGGGCACTAGGCAAGAGGAGAGGAGAGGGAAGCAAAAGGAGAAAGCCAGCATGCGGAGACGGGCAGGAGAAAAGCAAAGCACAGAGTTGAGCAGCCGCCTGAGAAGTGGAACTTTGGGAAGAGGGGAGACATGAATGAGGAAGTTTAGGAATGTGTGCAAAGCACCGTTACTTCTCGGAGAAACTCTTATAAAGACCCAACTACTTTTAAGAGTTCTTCAAACTTGCATGCTTCCTTTGGACACAGCACATACTGAGACAAGGTGGTCTAGGCTAGTTATGAAAAACTTGTTAATGTGAAATTTAAAAATAATATTTGTTTGCTCTACATTATCTTCTAGGGTAGGCAGTTTCCCTGGACATATATCCTCCATTAATTTAGGGTTTCAAAAAATGTAATTCTGAATCAAATAGTCTTTACAAAAGCATTTCCAAAATTTGTGTTCTAGATAAATGAGCGTGGAAAATGTTTAAGCATATGGAGGGGAAAAAGAACACACAGAGATGATAAATGATAGATACATACATACATACATATATTCCTAATGTTATGAGGAAAGAAACCTATGATATAAAGAAAGTAGCTCATATTTTTAAACTCAGGATTTCCCAGACTCTTTTAAACAGAGAAAACCGTTTGAGACACACCCATTAACATTTGGTGAAACTCTGTTCTGTAGAATTTCAGTTGGTACTCTCTGTATATTTCAATTTCAACTTTTACCTAACTCCTAGCAGTTTTCTATTTTTCAACTAGAAAAAGGGTTTTCATAGGGGAAAAAAGAGCATATGAAGACCAGAGAAAGGGATAAAGGAAAAATAACTAAAAACAGACTTCAGCTCTATACTTACCTGAGGCAGACCTTGCTTTCAATCCTTAGGAAGTCCCATTAACTCTCCCACAATAGGAGGACATCAAGGTAATTGACCACAATGGTTAATAGCACCAGTTTTGCCCCATCATGTAGAGTCCAACTGTTCGAAAGTTACTTAATCTCCCTATGCATCATTTTGTATCTTCATAAAATGCAAGTAAGAATGATGTCTCCCCCAGAGGGATGTTCTGAATATTAAATGAAATTCTGTACCGAAGCGTACAGTAAGTAGCTAATGACTGTCAGCTATCATTATTATCAAACACAACCAATGGCTAAGTTTCAGTCTATGAATGTTTGAGAAATTGAACTTGAAGAATATAGGAATACTCAGATATTATAGCAATTCCTTTAAAGGTAGGTTATATATGTACACAGGTAGGTATAAATCAACATATATTGAAGTAGGTAAACATGAATACACGTATAATATTGGGTAGTTAAAATGAAAATAGTTTAAGTCAGTGTTCCTAAAATAATTATTGAGGAAAAATGAGAAATAACATACCAGCATCATGTCCATACCCCTATTGTGAAGTTGAACTGGTTGCTTAAGAAGGCTTTTTTATTACATCAAAAATTTTTTCAAAATAATTTCTTACCTGATATTTAAAACATAATTTTATGGTATACTCATTTTTGCCTCTAACCTAAGCCAGGGCCCATGCACATAAGACTTTCCACTCTTACTTGAATTATTTCATACTACTTGTTTCCAGTATTTCACCCTTCATTGAAATCCATAAAGGACTAGGGAAAGTGACTAGAGTTGATAATAAAATAATAATAAATATAATAAAAATGACAAGAGTTTATAGTGCAAGAGTAAACAGCATACTCATTTAAAAAGTTTCTCATTTTTTCTCCCCGATAGGACTACAGGTATCCCCCATATAACATGGTACTTCCACAGCAGAGTTTCCCTCTGACATGGTTAGAGAATTGGGGAAAACTTCTGTATAACATGAAATTAGGGAAATCCCCATACAATATTGAATGTGATAAAATTTTGGACTGTATTAATCTAATAAACTCATCCACCAAAGAAATAAAACCAACAACATTAAATACTTGTTGGAAAAATATATGGCTGAAGTCAATTCAAAGTGAAAATCTAATCGAGCCAGCAGAAAACAGGATGGATGCAATCGTAGAACATGCTAAGTCTTTAGGAGGGCAAGGTTTTGACAATATGACTGTAGAAGATACCCAAGAATTGTGGTAGGAGAAGAAACCGATGTGGCAGTTTTGATGGAAATGACATCTGGAATGTGCCAAGATAACTTAGAGGATGATAGCACTGATGAAAATGAAGAAGTTAAATAGTTTACTCTAAAAAGTGTAAAGAAAGGCCTAGACTTAGCCAAACAGTCAGAGTCATATTTCTTAAATGAAGATCCTTGCACTGAAAGGAGCACAAAGTTTAAGAGAGAACTTCAAAAGTGCTTAGCACTGCATGACAAAATTTATAAAGATCTCTCAGCTAAAAGCAAGCCATCTAAAATAACACATTTTTTGCAAAAAGTAGAACATAGAAATCAAGATAATGCTGAAGAAAGTTCAGAGGATGAGGATATCTTGTCAAAAAGAAAACGCATTTGGTTAATGGAACTTAGTGATGATGAAGAAAACCTTACTTAATCATATTAATATGTAATACTTTTGATGAAAATTGTTTTAATAAAGATATTTCTCTTAATTATAAAAATACAATTGTATTTTTTTTCAATTTTTGGAAACTAACCCCCCTTTTTGTACTTGTTCTTTGTTTCCTATAACACAGATTCGCATAACACGGCACTTGTTAAGGAACCTAACAACCGTGTTGTACGGAGGTTACCTGTATCAGTCTCTCGTAAATGTTTTAACCAAACCTAACATATTTATGCTATAGCCCAAACAACAGGAGAAAAGAACAAGTAGTACATTTTGCTATGTGCATGTCATGAATGTCTAAAACGAGGTTTCACTTAGAGTTCCCTAAAAAGGATGTACCAAGATCAGATCCCATTTCTAGTCTCCGTATCTTGTCCCACTCTAATGCGGTTTGGCATAATCTGAAACCATTACATGTGGACATTGTGGAAAAATTAGGCCTAGATTATGTAGTGCCTTAAGACCCTTATGTTTTTTCACCTCTTTTCTGCAGGTTTAATGAATATCAATTAATATTAATAAATTATGATTCCCACACCTCATAAGCATCCCTCTGCTGAATTGTGTTATTTGTCTAGGTTGATTTGGAATGACTGCAAACATGGGACAAATGCCAAATAATGAAGGTGATACCTTCACTGGGTCTTCTGCATCAAACAAATATAATTTTAAAGTGACATGTTCATGAATGATCTTTTTCAGAGCCCAACAAAAAATAATTTAGTATTTTTTATCTTTTTATTTAGATTTTATCTTAAGCCTCTATTAAAATATGCATTAACACTCTTAATTTGTATGACTTGTTTACAAAAAGTGGGCTATATAAAATAAATATCAATTTTAAAGCATCTAAAGAATTTTTTCTATCTCAATCACCAAGCATGTCAGAGACATTGTTTAAATGTCCTCTATTTTAATCTTTGCTTTGTTTCTGCCATCCAAAAATAAGCAAACTTTAGGAATACCCAGCTGTGTTTCTGAATATGAATATTCAAATGTGAACCATGTGTGATGGAGAATTCTCTAATGGCTAAGAATATAGATAGACTGGATGGGGATGGTTTGATGGAAAGTTATTATATATTTTCATTTATTCATTTAACAAACATTTATTTTTGTCCTGGTACTCAGAGTATGATGGTGAACATAATACTCCCTCAACAAGAAACCACACACACACACACACACACACAGAAAGTACACATTTTCCACTGGAGTTTTTCTCTATCTATTAGCTATTTTATATCAGTTTCATAACTGCAAACGGCTTTTCTATTATGAAAATTCAAGTTAGCTAGTATAATAAAAATTCTAATGGACAAAAATACATGCTTGTTTTAGGAAGATATTCTATCTGAGAATAGAGATAATGTTGCCAATCTATTGAGCAGCCTCTTAAAGATGTAAGGCCCATGGGATATATTGTCTGTGATGCATAATAAAAAAAAAGTATTTTCAATAACACATTGCAGTTTTCCAAGTGGTTTCATAACTATTATCTTGTTCAATCTCACATCAACTCTGTGAGTGGTTTGTGTGCAAGGAGAAATATAATATGTTAAGTGTATGTGGAAGTGGGAAAATGTGTTATGCGCATATATGTGTGTGTGTTGGTGCAAGAAAGGGAAGGTGGAACAAGGTATTAGTAACCCATTTTATGGATGAGGACATTAGAGGTGTAGTCGACTGGCACTGGAATTTCAGTCAAGCTGGTAGACCAGAAAGAGAGTTGAAAGCAGACTTGTGCTTTTACCCCCACTTCTCTCCACTCACCCAACATCTCTAAGACCCTTCATGAAGTAAGGATTAGAGACATCTCGTAGGTCACCTACAGAATAATGACTACACACGAAGGCATTCTTCCACAGAAGATACAAGGGAAAAGGACTGGGAATCCAGCCCCCAGTGCACAGGCGTCTCCTGGGCCCCTGGCCTGGACATTTTAATTCTGAGAACCCGGGCCAATATGGTGTGCAGCCTGTTGTTTTCCGAGGCACCAGCGGAGGGAGCATGTGCACACAGTAACTAATGAAAATCTCCCTGGCAGGGGCTAGAACAAGCTGCCCCTTCTTACTTACACAAGCCAACTTTGCAGAACAATGTGAGAGTGGACTTGCAGAATCCTCTTAGCACACTTCGGAGACCAGATTTGTGATTTTCACACAGCTGACATACTATTTTAAAATATTGGCTCAAAGTCCTTTACATGGCAGAATATCAGGAAAGCGTTGGCTAGATAAACTCCTTTCCCTAAAACCCAATAGAGTAATTCTCTTAACTCTCATAGGTCTTTCCACACCAAAGCTTTGTTTAGATGTTACTAATTGGTTTATATTCTGGTAATTTTGTTTGAAACTGGGAAGAAATGTCTTTGCAAATTTATGGTTTAGCCCAAGAGAGGAGCACTTTAAGATAGCGATAGTGCTATGGTAAACTACATCTCTCCTGATTCTCGAGAGACCTGAAAGAAGAAAATGAATGGCTTTCTCTCCAAGCAATAACTATCAGAATTCTATTTCCACCCCACCAAAAACAAAAAGCAAAAAAACCTGAGCTTCTACCCCCTTTATTCCAGTGTTCCCCAAACTCATGGCAAACCACTGGGACCTGAAAATGTCCCAAATGTGGATAGCAACTCCCTTTTGTAGACTACAGAGTACATTTTTAACACACCCCATTAGACTTCATAACTGAATATTAACTTGGGATTGTATCACGGCCCAGAATTGACCGTTGCCTGGATGCCAGTCCCAATTACTTTTGCCCTAGCCGATCATTAATTTAGGGATTTGGGGAAGGGGGACAAGTCTCTGTCTTTACGTTAGAACTGTTAAAACTGAGGTAGCCAGACATTTCTAGACTTGTCAGGCTAAAATGTAAGTTACATCAGTTTCCAAGTGGATTAGCATTCAGCATTGAATTCTAATTGTAACCCCAATTCCTGGTCATCAGCCAGCCCAGGACTTCGAGCAGCGGGGTTTATTGCTTCCTGGGTTCCCGGGGTCATGCTTTGGAGGGTGATTTGGGCATCTGTGGAGCAGGCCTAATTTAAACACTAGGGCTCTTTCAAACCCTAATGTAACAAACCATCAATTCAGTCTCTCAGTTGTCCATTAAAGCTTTTGCAGAATTTAAGGATATTTTTTCCTGGACTTCCTGATTAAAAAAAAAAAAAAATGCTTCCTCAGAACAAAGAAATTATGGCCAGGAAAACCTTGTGACAAGAGGGTGAATAAATGAAAATGTGCAGCCTCCTGGGAAGTATCAGGGTAGAGCAGTGCTTCTCAATGGGAAGAGGGTTTTGTCCCCTTGGAGACCTTTGTCAATGCCTGAAGACATTTTGGTTGTCACACCTTAGGGGGTGGAGGATGCTACTGGCATCTAGAAGGCAGAGGCCAGAGATGCTGCTTAAACTTCCTATGATGTACTGGAAAGCCCTCCCAACAAAAAAATCATCCAGCCCAAAATGTTAGTAGTGCTGAGTTTAAGAAACCCTGGTGTGTAAATATAAACAAATAATCCTCTAACCTTTCAAAGGACAGCAGCTAGAAAGGTCTTCAAGAGTCCAGGAATTTGCGAAATTGTGGAGTCATGATAGGACATCACTGAAGGAGAAGTTTTTTGAAGGCCGTGTAGGTGGCATCTGGTCGAATCATTGCATCACATTTGAAATAGTTTTTACCTTTTACTTCATTGGCTGGGACACCCGCTTTTTTCCTTGAAGAGCAGGAACCGCTGACATCATTCAGTAGCAGCCCTGCTTGGCTGGCACGGCAGACAGCACATCAGATTTCCCAGGCAAGTCTACCCAACACAGGCTCTGCCAGGGTCTCTAAGCACAGGGAGGCTGGGCACTAAGCGCAGGGAGGCTGAATGTGAAGGTCATGATCAGGGGCAGTTTTGCCAATTCCTCCAGACTCTTCTATTTTTCTCTCAAATTTCTGATTGCCTTATGCATGGCCAAGGTTAACCCTTGCCAGCTGCCTTTTTTCCTATTCTCTTTGTTGTCTGGTGTACCAAGTCCTAGCCAGCAGTACTGAGGCATGAGAATTCCACTACCTCCCTGCATTTCCCACCACACGGGATTCTACTCCATGTACTGAGTTTGGGGAACTCACCTGCCATTCTCAATAGCCAACGAACTGAGTCACCACTTGGCCCAGGAGTGCTCAGATGACTCATTGAAAGGCAGTGGAAAGCCTAGGAAGGGTGTGTGAGGGGAGATTCAAAAGGCAAGGTGAGGCTATAAGGGGAGAGAGAAGAAGAAAGGAGATAAGGACTGTGGGGGTTGCCCCAGGAAGTTAGTATTCTGCTGTTTTTCTCTAGAACAAATTCATTTAGTCAGGAATTTGGTTGAGATTGAGTCATTCCCAAGATGAGTCTGGTCCTAACTGGCCCTGCTGGATTTGGGTCAGTCTCCAGGGTGGTCTGAGAATGCTGGGGGGTGGCCACGGTCCTTTCCACTGGTGATCTCATATGTTTGTGCAATTCTGACTCACAGATTTGCTTTCTTCTTCATGATCCCATTCTCAGTTCCCTACCAGGATCACTGGTAGAGTTGGATTTGTGGAAGATCCCTGGAGCCAAACCCCTTAAACTATAAAGCTGGTCCATTCCAAAAATCTTCAAAGGCAAAGAAATATTGGATGGGGAAGGACGCGAGCATTTTAAAGCCTATTTGCCTACCTTGTCAACCCCAGATGCATTGTCTGTGGATATTTATGGAGAAAAGAAAACAGTTTCTGATACTTTTTTAAAAAGCAGACTCTGGATATTACTTCTTCTCATGTTACTTCACTAAAATAATTTTATAAATGCAGAATGAACAAGATATGTTAAGGAAGAGCCTTGTTTAATCTCTATCGAAAACCCCTTTGAGTAAAATTTTCCTTCAGCCAATTTCTTCTTTCAAGCATTCCCTTCTATGAATCACTCAATTTACAACCTTACATGAAATCCAGTTCTCAATCTGACAATGAGTTTTCATATTTGGATCAAAACTTGAAATGGGAATTTCTGTAAAACTCTAGATAATAAGACAACCTTTCTAGAGTAATACCAGCTATTGTCAAACACAGACTTACCAGTTCTCAGAACTGGCCCACTGGGCAGGGAAAGTCTGCACCCTTTTTAAGGCTCTTGAATGTGCTGTAGTTTGTTATTCAATGATTGAAAATATATGAAAAGTTATGCTTCTAGAAAATCTATCACTCTGGTCCATGTCTGATCTAATGGGAACAGCTGCATCATCCCACTGAAGGCAGGGTTTTTGTCAGCTTAGTCCCTCAGGGCCAAACAGGTGCGACCCAAACCCCAGTCTAGGTGGGAGACCACCGGGGACAGCCCAGGTGCTTTACGAAGCTCCAGGATGAGATCAGAAGTTGGCCCAAATCCTTCTGAGTCACAATTCTGAGTCATTTTTTTAAAGACAATTCCTTATTCACTTCCTCCTGTGACTACCCCTGCCTGTGTTTTGCTGTCAAGCCATGGGGTATCTTTCCTGGATAACCCAGCCCACTGTTCCCCTAACCTTCATCACCAAAAATTTATCGCTGAGCTAGTCCCTTCATATTTGAAAGTGCAAGAGAGAAGGTGACAGGTTGACATTTCTTTTCACAACTGGTGTCTATAGCAAAGACTGGAAAGAGAAGTTTGGGGAGTTATTAAGGATGAGAAGCTTAGTTGCTACATTATATTGTAATCCAGATATCCGCTGAGCCTTCTTGACACCAAGAGAATGGAGCCTGATGGGCTCTTTTGTATGATGCCATGCCTGAGAGACTTAAACCCTTGAAGATTTCTTAAAATTCCAGACTGCTTTTGCTCTCAGGACACTCTTTGGCTTCTGTTCTTCACACATGTGTGCTGCCTCTGTTTGGCCCCATGTCAACCTTCCAGCCCTTTACCAGTTTTTACAAGGAAGCCCATTTGTACCAAATGGCATATGGCAACAGAATTTGCTGAAGCCTCTGGGACCAGCAAACTTAGCTCAAAGTTCTTTCCCAGCTTGGCCAGAAGTCTTAACCTCTCCAAATAAGTTTTAATGTCAACTGATCTCCAGTGTATATCTTGAATTTTTCCAACAAATAATTCTCTTCCTCAGAGAAATTCTGATACCAGTGAGCACCACACTGTTTCAATATCATTATGAATTCACAAGGCTAACACTGGGTTTCTACACACTGTTGGCACAGCACTACTTCATGTCCTCTATTTAAAAATCAAATATTAAGTATTAGGACATATGGTTTTCAATCTTATTTTTCTGGTAGGTATAAGAAATGATTCCTGGTCACTAAAACACTAGGAAAAGGAGGTGCAAGGGATCAGCTGGGGTTTAGAAGATGTTTGTAGTCTAACTGATACCTAAGCAAACCTATACTTCAGTGCAGAAAGGCAGGCATCATGAAGCAAAGAATGGGGCGAAATAGGTGATGAAGAGCATTTTCTTTTCACTCAGAAGGGAATCTAGGAAGTTTGGACTTTTCATCTAAGCAAATCCCAGCTTCTTTCTAACAGAGTTGTTGCAGTGTCTCCTCACACAATAGTATTAGAGAGATTTTCGCAATACTGTGAGTCTGCATCAAGATACCAAAAGCATGGGGCTTTATAGAATAGGTGATAGGTTCAAATCCCAGCAAGCCAAATACTCACCATTTAATTCTAACTGGGTTTAGCAGTTTATGAAGAGAAGATTATCTCTCCTTACCACATTGATGTGAGGATAAGAAATGTAGGTTTGTAGCATAGCCTGAGGTATAAGCTGACATTCAATAAAAGTTAGTCCAACTTTTATTACTGTGGATTCTTTCTCATTAGGAGTACAATCTTTCACTAAAACCTTACCTCCAACCCTGAGCATAACCGGCAAAATTTACTCAATACTATCAACTCTGCATTTATGTATGATTACTTCTATTTCTATATTATATTGGTGTATCTCAAAAACTGGTTACATCATGCTAAAGTGTGCCTCAAAAAACAACTGTTAGAAAAGAAGCATACAATTTAACAAATTGATCTGCTCCTAAAATTCAGGAACTCTACTGCACAAAGGTCACCACGTTGCAGTGAAAAAAAAACCTAGTTAAAATATTTTACTTGATTTTACCATTTGACACTAACTCTTCTTCTATTGTGGCTTATTCCTTAGATATCAGATCACTATTGTAGAGGTGGCAATTTGAGGTATTAAACAAAAAAAGCTCATCTTTATCTATATCGTGTGTCTTTTCTAACTTAGTCTGATCTGTGTAGAAGCCAAGGTGTAAAGAATAGTGTTATTGTACTGTGTGAAGCAACAAGCCCTACAGGACCAAACTTGAAGAGGAATCTAGGTCACTGTCCTGACGGATTTGAGCTTTAAAATTTACAAGACACCTACATGTCTAGAACCACACCAAATAGTTATGTGAATCCAGGTTTTACTTTTAAGATTTACAGTTGAAAAATTAGTCAACTATGCAAAAATTACACCAAGAGACAATGAAGTATGACACACAGTGAAATTATGATTCCTGAATAATCTTGTCTATAAATTTTATATTATAGGCTTCATTTGATTTTTAAAAATCATGATATGTGTTTTTTAAATGTTTATGGTTAATTAAATATAATATCCTCGTAAGGTTTTCCCTCTTTACTCTTAAAATTCTCATCTCTTTACTAAACATTTTTTCAACTACAGTTAGAAGTTATTGGATTCTTTCGAACGTAGTGGGCTACTCACGCCACCTTCCTTCAGCTGGGTCTGTTCTAATTAAAGAGAAGAAGAGAAACCCCTCAGGTTACTCTTCCTACTCAGTATATGTCTATTCAGCCAAGAAAAGTATTTTGTTTAATAAAAAAATTACCAATCGCCAGGCAAATGGAAAGGGAGGCGGTACAGACAAAACCATGGATAATCAAAAGTTTAGATTTGAAATTCGCACCAAATGCACATGTCCTCTTCCATGCATAACCTCTCCCAGCTGGGTCTCTTTAGGAAAGTTTTCATCTACCTAGAAACTAAAGGAGGAAGAAGCCAGAAAACAGGACGATACCCAAAGCAAGTTGGTTATCCATAGTAATTAACATGGGAATATGCATCTCTACTGAAATAGAACACAAGGAGAGATTTCTAGAAGTAGTATATTACAATTTACTTGTCAGTTGTTTGGAATCAGAATATATTTTCCATTAGAAACAATTTTACAGGTAACAGAAGCAACAGCTCTACCTAAGACACAGTGGCAAACACACACAGGAGACTTCTGGCCAAGATGGAGGCCTGGACTGACATGCTCCATCTCCCTCCACAACTAAGAAGGAATATAACTACTGCAAAACTAGAAATAACCATAAGTTCCAGAAAATAAATGGAAGTCCAACATATGAAGTTATAAAGAAGTGGTGCTCATCTGGATGGGTAGGAGGGGTGAAGCCAGGACCAAGAGGTCAAGCTGTGCTGGCAGTAGCAGCAGTGGTGATGGCAGCAGGACAACAGTAAGCACAGACACCCATATTTAAGGGGAGGCGAGAAGTGCCCGGGGAGCACACCCAGCTACAAACCAAACCCATCAGCTCACAATTCCAATGCCGGGGAAGGCATAGCCCCATTGCCTTGGACTATGAGGGCCGGAGCAGGTGGGGATGGAGGAGGAGGCTCCCAGTCTCTCAGCGGAGAGTGAATAGCAGGAATCCATCTTGGACCCCCACCCCCACAGAAAATGTCACAGCATGGTGAGAAGGGTCGCCCAGTTGTGACGAGTGCACAGGGCTCTGCCCCCTATAGCATAGGAGGTATGACTGCCCCACCCAGGAAGCAAAGGTAAACACAAAACTGTAAGGATGGCACAGATCATGATAGAGATCCCAGTGATGCAGCTGACCAGACAGCAAATATCTAATCTAACAAAGCAGCAGATAGGAAATCTTTCTGAGGCACAGTTCAGAGCTTTGGTTATAAAAATGCTTACAGACCTAACAGCAGATCTTAAACAAGACAGGGAGGGAATGAAGGCCAACCCTGCTGAAATGAACAAAAACACATACGAAACTAGTGGTGAGGGAAAGAAAACCAGGGATCAAATCAACAAATCAGAACATAGGGAAGGAACAAACAGGAAACCAGTGCAGAAAGAGGAAACGAGAAGTGAGATAAATGAGGAGAGGCTCAGAAACTTATTGGACAGCTATAAGCGGGCCAACATCTGAATAATAGGGTTGCCAGAGGTGAAGAAGAAGAACTAGAAATTGAAAATTTATGTGAAAATATAATGAAGCAGAACTTCCCTAACTTGGGGAAGGAAATAGACTTACAGGTCCAGGAAGCACAGAGAGTTCCAAAAATACTGGACCCAGGGAGAACCACACCAAGATACATTATAATCAAAATGTCAAAAATTAAAGATAAAGAGACAATCTGAAAATCAGCAAGAGAGAAGAAGAGAATTACATACAAAGGGGTCCCAATAAGACTATCAGCTGATTTCTCAAAAGAAGCTCTGCAGACAAGAAGGGACTGGCAAGAAATATTCAAAGTAATGAAAAGCAAAAACCTATAACCATGATTACTCTATCCAGTGAAGCTGTCATTCAGAACAGAAGGGCAGAGAAAGTGCTTCCAGGACAAAGTAAAACTGAAGGAGTTCATCAGATTCAAACCACTGTTATATGAAATGTTAAAAGGACTTGTTTAGGAGAAAGAGGATAAAAACTATGAACATTAAAATGAAAACTGTATCACAACAACCAACAACAGAAGCTAGGGAATCAAAACAAAGACAAACTAAGTAGGCAACGAGAGTGGGAAAAGAATTATAGGTATGGGGAACATATTGGGGGAGGTCAGCGGGGAGTGGGGAGGGAGGAAAATGAGGGAGATGGTACAGAAATTAAGAAGCATAGTAGGAGGGAGTGGAGTAGACACAACCAATGAGCATGGACTAAGAGGGGGGGACAACTGGAGGGAGAGGTGTCACTGGGTAGAGGGGAACAAAAGGAAAAGAAGTTGGGAAAAATGTCACAGTGTAATTAATAAAGCATATTAAAAAAATAAAAATAAAGTAAAATTAAATTAAATTTAAAAAAAGAAATAATGTTACAAAGAAGGCACAGTACAAAATCCTTATTAATCTGTTGTCTGTGTACTCTCTGCACCTCTCATTTAATCTTGTCTTGTTTTGTTTCATTGGAAATGAAAAATAGAAGAGAACAATGCTGTTGCAATTTCAGTCATTAAACAATTTTAGAGATATAAAAATGTTTTTTTTTTAATTATTATTTTCAGGAAACATGCTTCTGGAAAGGCATTGAATAAGATGCATTTTGGGAGACTTGTAGAAAGAGGCTATCAATACCCCTTGGTTTTAAATGTTTCGTTATTGGCTCTTTTACATTTGTCAGTCACAATTAGGAGACTCTTGGAGAAACAAATTAAATAATAAGAAAAAGAAGTAATAGGGGAAAGGGTTGTTTATTTTTAAAAGCTAGACAAGCTTTGAAAAAGACAGGGAAGGTAAGGAGATGCTTAATAATAATTTAAGTAGAAGTAAAAAATTCTCTAAGGTGGAATTTGCCTATCAGTTACTAGGGAAAGACTGCAAAACAGCATGTGAGGTATATGCAAGGCAAGTGAAAACTCAGAAAAATAAAAGGGCAATTTCTTACCCTGGTCCCCAAGTGACACCATCGTTCCTGGCTATTGAGTTACTCAAAGCAGAGGTGTGGAAGGAGAGGCAGTGTCCTAAAAAATATTCACACAACAGAGGTTTGTAACATAGGATGTCAGTATTTTTGACAGGCTTGTATAGAACTTAACGAAACCAGCATAATGAAAAGGGCATGCATTTGTAATCAAACTGACTTGAATTTGAATTCTGGCTCTGATATGTAATGTTGGACAAATGTTAGATAAATAGTCTAATCTCTCTGGTCCTCAGCAGGATATATTACAGATGAACGTACAGGTGTTATTGTGGGGATTCTATGTACAGCTGGTGTTGACTAGACATTCAATAACTGACAGTTATTAGGCTTCTGAAATCTGCCACTGGTGCCTTCCAGGTTATGTGTCCAGTGATATGCCCATAGTGTCTGAACCTGTACCAGATTCAGTAGGTGTTTTTAACCTGTGATATATTCCAGTAGATAGTAGACCAAGAGCAGTGTAAAAACATAGCTAACTATGTGGGATTGTCAGAATTGCTATAGAAACTTTGCTGGCCTTATGACTTTCAAAAAGGATTCCAATTACTACAATATTCTTACAGAGTTATCTATTCCAAGTAAATGAATTATCTCTTTTACGGCTCAAGTTCACATGTATTTGAACTAGTCATTGTGGGATGCATTTTCCCAAGTGAATGATAAAACATCAAAAAGCTGTGGATTAGATAGGTTGACTAGATGTCAATAAAGACCCCAAATGGGTACTTTTCTGTCCCTGACCTCCATGAGGATGAAAGGTGGGGGGACCTGAGGTTTTATGCTCTCTTCATTGAATCAATAATTTGGTTTCTTTAACAATATCTGTCAGTGTGCATGTCTAGAACCAATGAAATATTTTAACTTTCCCAACTCTGCTCTACTTTGGCAAGTGTGGAAGAATAAATGAGAAACTTACACTCCCAAAGCACAATGATTTATTGAGAAGGTCTGCACGACAGAACAAGCAGATGGGATGACGCCAGAAGCATATGGGATGGTGGTCTCCCAGGGACCTCCTTTCCTCCACCAGATCACATCACTTACCATAAATGTTTACAAGGCTTTGAAGCCTTTGTCCAAGGCATTTATTATGCATAATTATATAAATGAGTATTTATTAAAGTATGTATATTGTCATTTTAATGACAAAATCATGCCTCTCTATAGATGTTAGCAGTTTCCACTTAATGTAAAGTGTGGCTGTATTGCAGTAAGTGTGTTAACCCACTTATAGTGAAGCAGGACAATATCTCCAGATATCCGTGGTGATGTCTTTGAAGCATGAGAGTGAGTGTGGATGTGCACTCAAGTTGTGAGAGTGGAGGCTCTGAGGGACCTAAGGATAAAATCTGCCCACACGCATTGTGTTGTTTTTGCCTACTCAACAGAGTGTTCTACTTACCCATACCACGTTTCTGTTGTTATAAATGTACTATAATGAGATTTTTGGGTGGTTTGGGTATACTGTTTCATCCACCATCAAATTTATAGATTTTGAGCACATTTCATAAAAAATGTCTTGAGTACCTATTATGTGCCAAATCCTATGCTGGATTTTGTGGATTTAAAGATGAATGAGACACACTCCTAACATGCAAAAATCTCTTGGTCCCATGGAGTAGAAATATGCACAATATGTATTACATTGTAATACATCTAAAGTGCCACAGGGGTACTGTAAAACATATGCTGGGAAACATCAGTGAGAGGGTGATTAATTACTCCTTGGGAATCCAGAAAAGTTTTACTGAGGTGGCATTTGAAGTGGGCCTGAAAGAGGAGACGTAGCTTGTCAGTCAGGTGAGCAACTAAAGTTTGTGGTCCGGGGTGGGGGTGGGGGCAGGAGCACTTTTGAATGAAGAGAGTGTGTTTCCATGTGGGGCACTTTTGTCTTTTGTATGAGGTCGGCGCTGTTCACTCATCAAAATCTACACAGAGCTGGGAGCCTGGGGAAGTGACCTTTGGACATTTCAGTCCAGTGAGAAGAAAGGCAAGGGCACTTCCCCTGGAGGACAGTAGCCTGGGTAGCTCAGGGTTGTACTTTCAAAGCCCCCCTTGGCCATGAAAATGCAAGTTCTGGTTTTGGGGCCTGTTCTCTTTCCAATTCCAAGAACAGAGTAACTTACCTTGTATAGAAAGGAAGAGATTGCCTAGAGTCCTTGATTTCTAAGAAAAACGTTTAACCAAGTACTTTTACTGTTTCAAAATGTTGCTGTCAGTTGGTAAGCCTAATAAAATTAAATGTTTTTCAATTAGATAAAAAATAATTATACCCTAAGCAAGGCTGAAGGACCAAAAATTGACAGAGTGAAGAACTGAGCTCTACCCAGAGTTCTCGCAGATGAATTAAAAAAAGAAAAATGACAGTCAATTGATAGGCAAAAGCAATAAATACAGAATTCTATAGAAAATAGTATAATATAAAAATGCTCAACTTAACTCATAATTAAAGAAATATAAATTAGAACAACAATGATATGCCATATGTTACTTATCAGATTGGCAGGTATAAAAAATTTCAATACTACCTAGTATTGGCAAGAGTGTGGGAGAACAGGCTATCTCTTAAACTCAGGGGGGGAGCCAACACTTGTCCTGAAGCTCATACAATTTTGGAGGACTTTTAAGAAAAGCAATACCCTGTTAAGTACAACCTTGAATTTTCAGTTAGAATAAGAAAAATTCTAATGAATTATACATTTTTAAAAGATAACAAATACCATGAATACTGCAAAATCTAGAAATAACATATTTGTATTAATCTACAGCCCTGCATACCTCCATAACACCTATATACCTGAATTTTTTATTGCATACTTTCTGATTATCATTTCATGTGAAAGTTTTATATTTTATAAAGAGAGAATAGAAATGTAAGTCATGACTGATCAAAAATTTTTTATTTTTGATACTTCAGAAAAGTTTCCAATTCACACCTTATTGAAACTATGTGTATTTTTAAAATAACTATCAAATTTGAAATACATATAAAAATTTCCTTTCACAAGATTTGTAATATTTCAAGGAAGTTCAAATGTTATACTCATATAGTGACTAATCAATCTTAAAGACTTTTTGAATTGATGGCACTTCCCTTAGTAGTTGATGTCTTTGACATGGTGCTGTACTATGCTGTTGTGATCCATGCCAGTATTTCCTGTCAAATCAGCAGGAAATTGAATCATTCTCAATGTATTAACATGATTCACTCTTGTTCATAAATTTGATTATCAAACAAGCCAAGAACCTATTCACTATCTCTACTTAATATTTTATAGTGTTATTTTAATGAATTACTGCTTTAGGAGGGTCTTGAACTTTTTTAAAAATTCACCTCTTAATGTCGAGATAAATTCTGTTGATTTCAGCACTTATTTTTATTGCTTTGGTTTCATATTGCACTAATTTTTCATCTGAATTTAGTTTAATTTATCTAATAAATAACTTTAAAGATGAACAAAAGGACTTTTCCTATATGTCTATATCTGTGGTCTGTAATTTCTCATTTATTATATTGACACCTTTTACAAGCTCTTTACAAATTTCAGTTAAAAGGGCATATTCCCAAATCAACTTCCCCCAAGACCTATCCCAAAAATACCCACTAGTGACTCTAACTCTGCCTGGCATGTGTGGAGCATGACAGCGGAGAAGCAGTAGTCATAACCAACTGTAGTGAAAATAGCTTAATTTTACTGAATTTACAAAATTATTAGAACCATTTATACAGTTCCAGGTCCCAAGCCTTTAAAGGAGCCCGTGGGAATAAGGAGATCTGAAGCTGAAGATCAGCGAGCTCATTGTACACGCTCCTCAGCACACCCTATGGTGGAAACAGAAATTCTAAGCATATATTCGGAGGACTGTTTGTCAGTATCTACCAAAATTTAGAATCACATATCCTTTGATCCAACACTTTCTCTTCTAGTAATTCACTCTACAGATGGACTCTCACAGAGAGTCCAACTTGATGTACAAGAATGTTCCTTGAAGCATTGTTTGTAACAGAGGTAAAAATGGAAACACTCTATTAATAGAGGATTAGTAAGGTTAGTTATGGATATCCAAACTATGGTATGCTGTGTGGCTATTAAAAAATAAGTTAAGAATACATTATATACAAATGCATATATATATATGTGTGTGTATATATATATATAATTCAAATTATATGTTAAATTAAAAAATAAATTTAAAACAGTATATGTAGTCCAGCTACAATTAACTTTATATATAACTATATTTATGTGAAAAATTTCTGGGCAGGCACAAATCATACTCTTTACAGTTGCTACTTCTAGGGATTGGACTGATAGGACAGAAGACATCTACCTATAAATATTTGTATATGTAATATTATTTCCTCCTTTTTTAACAAAATGTTTTCTTTTATAATAAAAAGTATTTAATGCTACTGCTCAAAAAACTATTTCTGCGACTTCTCATGAATGAATTACTACTTTCTCTCTTTGGACTCATCTTTTTAAAACATTAAATTAAAGGTCATTCCCAAGAACATTTGCTTACAAGTGGCCTACACCACTTGTAACTATTTTCTTTTGTTTGGAATTTTATTTTTGACTACTCTGTATTAATCTCAATCTTGTGACCATAACTTCAGTACAAAGATAAACCCAATGTTTTTCAGGATTTCTTGAATAATGCCTTAGTGGAATAAAATATCATGATGATTGGGGGCATTAGAACTATTTGAGGTATTTTTTTCTGAAACCAGAATAGTTATTATTTTTAACAGTGGGCACTGTGATCAAATAGGGAATAAAAAGAAATTCTTGCCTTTAAGTGGTTATTAATAGAGTATGAGAGACTAGAAGACTACTAGTCATCTCAGAAGAGAGGGATGGGTACATTCTACAACATTTGCAAGTGTCTGCCTTAAAAAGGAAAAGGTAACTCATAAAGAATATAATATCTATGATGCAAGGTCAGCTTTGCCTGAGGGGGAGAGGGGAACTGCAGGCTTGCTTGTGAGTCATCTTTAGCATATGTTACTAAATGATGCAAGGATATTAAGAAATCAGTGATATATTACTATTTCCTTGTGTCTCATTGTTTTCTCTTCTGCAAGTTTTGATTTGCCATAGACCTTTTTAAAGGCAGAAGGAAAAAAGGAACTCCTACCACTTACAATAACATGGATGGAACTAGGGAGAATTATGCTTAGTGAAATAAGCTAGGCAATGAAAGACAAATACCATATGATCTCACCTAATACAGGAAACTAATGAACAACACAGACAAATGAGCAAAACTGAACCAGAGGCATGTAAACAAGGAGCAGACTGACAGTGATCAGGGGGGAGGGAGAGAGAGAAGCGGGGAAAGAAGGGGAAGGGTTTAGTAAAAGAATTAGTATAAATAACCCATGGACATGTACAACAAGGTGAGGATTGACTGTGGGAGAAGGGGTGGCTGGATAAGGGAGGAGCAATGGGGGGGGGTTGGACAACTGTAATAGAAAAATAAATAAGTCAAAAATTTAAAAAATTTAAAAATAAAAATGAAAAAGAAATATATTTTTCTACTCAAAAAATAAATAAATAAATAAAAGTAATCTTAGCTAGTTACAACATAAATACCAAAAAAATCTAGCTTTTGACAAATTATTTGAAAATAATGATGTGTCTATATTCTGACAATAAAAACAGACTAAGTGGCTTGTTTCAGAGCGAAACTGTTTTGTTTTGTTTTTTTAATTATTAAAGTAGAGGCTGCATGCAATATTAGCTGAATTTCAAGTGTACAATATAGTTACCTTACAGGGGGATCACCACAATAAATAGTAACCATCGTCACCATACAAAGTTATTACGATGCTACTGACTATATTCCCTGGGCTGTACATTACATCCCTGTCGCCTATTTAATTTATAACTGGAGTTTTATACCTTTTATTCTCATTTGCTTTTTTCACCCATTACTCCTCCTCCCTCCCCTCTGGCAACCATCTGTTTATTGTCTATATCCATGAGTTGGTTTCTTCTTTGTTTTGTTTTGTTTGTTCATTTGTTTAGTCTTTTAGAGTCCACATATAACTGAAATCATATTGTCTTTGCTCTTTAGGCATGAATTTTCCCCAGGTGAACAAGATTAGCTGTTGGTCACTTTGGTCCAGAAAATCTTTTGGGCATTAGCTCAATCCATGTGTCATTGAAGAGCAGTGATTCTTAAACTTCATATGCATAAGAACAGTGTAAACAACTAGGTAGAAAGAACCAACCACCAACACCACAGCAATGTAACGTAGGACCACACTGAGAAACGTGCCTTAGAGCTGAGGTCTACTCCAGAGAAAAGCCACACAGACAAAGTCTTATCTTCTGTTCCTCTCTTCGAACAGGTCCACACCTCTGCTTTCTAATCTTTAAAAACATAAATAAAAACTTATCATATGGTCAGCTAGCATGATCAGGTTACCTTAAGTAATAGAAGTTTAATACAGCAACACAAGAGGCTATGAAAGAAAGCAAAGCCTTAGCAGTTGCACAGCCTGGTTTGGAGATGTGGGAACAGTCCTTGCTGGAAAAGAACATATCTGGGGCTCCAGAGCCCAGCAATAGCTCTCTGTGCTTCATGATACAACATCTTCTGTCCACTGGCCATCTTTTGGAACCTCTCTACTTCTATACGCCTCTGCTCTCTTCACTTTGTGACTACACACTGAATCAAACCAAGACAGGAGGGGACAGTCAGGTAGAACAACCACTGGACAGAATAAAGCCCGCAGATGTCAATGTTTGGGTCAGCAGTTGTTCCCGCCAGGTAGGGCAACACTAGCTGAGTCATAAGGTACAAAGCATGGCAACTAAGCACTGAAAACCCTTTGAAATGAGGTTTGGGTAAGGGACAGATATTTTTTAAAAGAGGGCAATGTACTTGCCTGGCCAGCACTTTTCAGACCACTCATTCAGTATTCTTCAAAATACAAAAAACATACATCTTCCCTCTAAGTTTGCTCATTATGTTTTGCTTAGAGCATTACTCATTATGTTTATAGCAATCCTCAGTTTACAAAGGGACAAGTACTATCCCCTTTTTAAAACAAGGCAAGTAAGTCTCAAAAAGTTGAATGACTTGCTCAGTGTTGTACAGCTGATAATTTCAACCCTTCTCAAAAATGTCCACAGAATACAAAAAAAAAAAAAAAAAAATTATATAATCAGAATAATTTGGGGAATGTTGGAATAAGGAAAGCCAAATCTTTTAAATTGCAGACATTTCAGAGAGTGGATATATGCTAATGTACTTTGTAAATCTCCAACAAGAGGGATAAAGTCTGCAGCATTTCCTAAATATATTTGAACATAAAATCTTTTATATCCAGAAGTATCTTATGGGATTAACTATGAAACATCTTCTGGAAAACTCCACCCTACATTAAACTCCTTATCTTATAGTAATTCAAGAAAATAAGTCTGAAAAACCCTCCCTTAAGAAACTAGTTTATGAGAGCTACCATGAGAAACAAGGAGAGAAAAAAGTAAACAAGTCTCATAATGCTACAGTTACTGAGGGCTAGACAAGAACTTCAGGAGCGTTACATAAACCAAGAAGGACAAAAAGACACTTGACAATCACAAGCCAGATTTTTCTCTTGATCAAGGATGGTCCTAGGGACAGAGAGAGCCAACCATCCATCCATGATCTTCATTTTTTTTTTAGTTCTAATTTAATTTAAACCAGGGAGGAAACCAAATCAAAGGAGCTACCTCTATTTACCTTAAGAAACAACACACATCCAGAGAAATCTCATAAAATCTCATAAATGGGACACTTAATGTGGTCAGTTTAACAATAAGCCCAACAATCTGAAAAAAAATGATATTATAGTGTCTGAATTTGAACATCACTAGACATAACAAAAAAGAATGGTTACATTAGCAGACTAACCATGCTTGATTAAGGCACAGAGAAATTGGAAGAACAAAGACCAAATTTGTATAAAATGTCAGTTTATTATGTTGCAATAGGAATATTAAAAGTGCATGTGATTTAATAGCAAACAGGTTGAATAAAATACATGTCTCTGAGAATAGCTGCTGTGAATGACTGGAAAGAACTGCACTGGGGAAATGCTTGCTACCTAACAATGTCATTGGTGGTTCATCCGAAATTCAGACACAGGCCTAATGAGACCGAGAGAATGCCTGGCAGACCCAATCTTATTCAGTGTTGCAAATAGAGGATAAAAAACCCGAAGTTCTCAACTGACACAGTTTTCTGCAACGCTCTGTTGTTTTCCTTTTGTTTTTAGTTAGGATCCTGGCATTTGCATGCCTTCTGAAACCTAATTTATTTTTGTTGAAGAGTGCTTCCCCAGGTCAGGAGCTTGATCAAGTAGGTAATCAAACTACCTTAAGTGGAATGTTTCTGATGCTCACCCCAAATCGTTCAAAATAATCACACCTTTGCTTGACTTGGGCCCTGTGTCCTCAGCTCCCATAACAGATTCTTAAGCCTGGCTGCCCATTAGATTCATTTGGGAGATGTAACAAATCCCCAGGCCTAACCCCCATGCTAGACTAGTCAGATAGAATCTCTGGAAATGGAATCTATACCTCTTAAAAGTTTGCTCAGTGATTCAAATAAAAGTCAAAAGCTTCCAAACACTGTTGTTACATTCATGACGAGTGGCCGAGGAGGCTGTCTAATCTTCAGTGAATGATCCAAGGATTCAAAAAATTAAAGGTGAAGGAAATACCTCCAGCCAACCTTTAGCATACAGTCAGTTGCTTGGGAACCAGCACAGGGAACACTAGAAAACAGTCCAATGTTTGAGGCAAGGGACCCTGAGGGCTAAATGTTAGGAGAATCTAAGAAAATGGCCCACAGACTGGGCAAGGGAGTCTAAACCAAGGATGAGCAAGGCAGAACTTTCTGGAGATAGAGCATTCGTGTTCCACCCGGTTTCTGTAGCTGCTACCACCTACTCTCCCAGCACCACCATTCCCTCAAAACTAAAACTAAAATAAAATTTTCCTCTCATAAAATAATTTAGGTAGCATAAAATATATAAAAAAGGAATTCCTGCCACCAGATGAATTTACTGTTCATGTTTTGCTTTTCAGATTATTTGCTATGCAGATGTGAATATAGATTTTTATATTTTCTGAAAGTTTGCTCACACTTGGTATGAGCTCTTTCTATAAAAATTAAGTAATTGACTAAAGCAGATTCTTATATATCAAAGTTTTAATGATTAGAACATCAGTAAACATGATAGTAGATAGTATTTATTGAGAGCCAACACTGTTCTGAGTGTTTTACATGTATTACTGGCACATTTAATTATGACAGATCTATAAGGCTAATAAAAATTATCATCTCCATGTTACAGATGAGAAAGCAGAAAGTTTAAGTAGCTTGTCCACAGTGACAGAGCTAACATAATCCAGTGGAGAGGCAGGGTCAAGTTGTAACCCATTCCTCTATGATACTAATTGTTTGTGATTGTTAGAAAAACTATTTTGGTTTCAAGAAACAGAGAATCAACTTATGGTAGCATAAGCCAAAATAAAACAATATTATTATGGTAAGAGGACCCAAGGATGGGGATATCCCTGGGCCTCAGAAACAAATGACACTAAGGGGCCCTACACCAGCAGGATCCTGCTACTCTGCCTTCCTAGCTTTGCTGACATCTTCCTCTGTCTCCCAGTCCTTGCGGTTGAAACTATGGCCACCCAACTTTACGTGTTATAAGTCCCACCACTTAAAAAGTTGGGTCCTTCTCCATAGGCCTTCTTCCCACAATTCAAGAGAGGAGACTGTGGTCCATCTGGCCACATGCCCATCCTTAAGGTAACTAGCTGCGGCCATAGCACAAGATCCCATTACATCTATGTGGTCTGGAAGGAGAGCTCCTTGAGAAGACCACATGCTCAAGACCACTATGAGTAACTATCTGCTTTATAACTAAAGTTATAACTAAAATTGCACAATTTTTCAAGGGCACGAATCTGAGGCATGCTCATAGCAAGCCCCACCACTCACCTGATGAGCTCACATCTGCATCTCAGGATGGTTTCATCTTCTCCTCTTAAATGCTATAATGTTCATGAAGTGTTACACTGTTAGTCTTCATGAGACTGAGGCTTCATGATGTATCAGCATTATATTGCTTCCCAAAGAAACAGATTCATATCCAAAATTCTTGAAATATAATATAAGTGCTTCCCGAAGTGTCTTGATGCAACTAAGAGGAGGAACTACATAGTTTAACACATATCAAAACTTCCTTAAAAATATTCCCTAGATATTTCTCTTCTTCCCCCTTACCCCACCCCAGTCTCTCTGTTTTCTTAGCCCTTCTCCCTTATCCAGAGCTGTTTGGTTGTTGTTTGTTGTCTTGGTTTTGTTTGTTTGGAGTTTTTTTCTGTGCCCCAACTTAAATGAAAAGTGAAAAACTGGCATTTTTTTTTTTTTTTTTTGGAGGAAGGTGTCATTCATTTTTCTCTACCCACTACTCAGATTAGAACAATAGTCATAGGACAGTAGAAGATGAGGGAGGGAAAAAAGTGGAAATAACTTCTTGCCTTACCAAGTTTTGTCTTACTGAAATAATTGCAGTTTTCTACAAAGGAGCCATCCCCAGGAGGCTCCTTCCAGTTCATGCCTCAACATCCACTTCTTCCCTTCTTAGCTGAGTATAATTCTTTCCAAGGCACTTGAGAGCATTGCCTCTCCATAAACTGGAGGAATCTGGAATGGTCCTGAAGTTAAATATTCAGCAGCAGGATTCTCAAACCTGTCTTCCACTCACTAAAATCTAGAGTTTAATCTTTGACCAGTGTGTGACCAGTCCTAGAAGCAAATCCTGGAAGCTGACCATGACTAAGTGCCAGATGGCTCTGTATGGACCCTTGGTCATCAATGACCAGGCCCTTACTGGTTTGGATCTGATAACAGCAAACTGAATTACTTTCTAGTTCCCACATTTATTCTAAGAGCCTTTGCCAAACTGCCATTTGATTTTGTTTCCTGAGTATTGCCACAGTCGCCTCTCTCTCTCTCTCTCTCTCTCTCTCTCTCTCTCTCTCTCTCTCTCTCCCTAATCAGCTTTACAAGCAATGAAAATTCAGGTGAGTCCACCCATTTGTGGTGAAGTCTAAGCTTGTTCAAGAGCTCTTGGCTATAAATCACTCCCCACTGCCTTGAATTGGTTGCCTCTGATCCTGTAAATTGTGTTCCATCACACCTTGCCAGGGGGCCAGCTGCCAGAGTCCCTGCAGCTTAAAAACAGAAGTAAAACCTTTCACTCCCCTTTCTGTTTACATATGACAAAACAACAAAGCAAACAAACAAACAACCCTCAACATCAAAATCATATCAATTCTCAACTTCACACATATATCAGATTATCTATAACCCAAATTGAGGTCTGTGAAGTCTTATTCTATGACCCAGTCCAAATGACAAATTCCGCAGGCTACTATTAATTTCTAGCTTTTGTCTGTTTTGAGGTTTTGCCTTTCCAACACTTTAATGCACAATTATCTGAAGTGTGCTTAACACTCTTTATAAATTTTTTTCTAGTTTCTGGTAGCATGTGGCCTTCGCCAATGGTTTCAAAGGCTGCCTGATTCTTTGTCCTACCCAAAGAGTTCAGAGAATGCAGACCCATTATGAAATCAGATACACCAGTCCAAACATGTGCACCACCACCTTCTTCTCCACTTCCGGAAATGGCTCAGTGTCCTGAAGAAATAAGCTGTCCGTTTTAGTCAGTGCAGGCTGCTATAACAAACAACCATAGCCTGGGTGGCTCAGACAGCAATCATTTATTTCTTACAGTTTTAAGGGCCAGAAGTTTGAGATCAGGGTTCCAGTGAAGTCAATTCTTGGCGAGAACCCTCATTCTGGTTGGCAGACAACTGCCTTTCCCTTGCATCCTCACATGGCGCAGAGAATGTAAGAGAGGAGGCAAGCTCCCTCTTGTCTCTTCTTACAGGGACACTAATAGGTTTCACATTCATGACCTAATTACCTCCCAAAGTCCTTATCACATGGGGGATTAGGGGTTCAACATATGAATTTTAGAGGGACACAATCATGCCATAGCAGTGTCTTTAAAATCTGGGTTTAAAAAAGTGCCCAGCCTATAATTTCTAAGATTATCTCTTCTAATTAAGGGAACTCATATGCCACCATCTACATGCGATGGTTCCCATGGTCCATCCAGCCTCAGAACAGAATTTCTCCCACAGTTTTATCTGATTTGGGGATGACATTCCAAGAACTACATGGCCTGTGTCATGTTGATCCCCCCCTGACTCCTTTCCTCCATATTTTCAACAGCTGAAAAATGGTGAAAGTATTTCTTGGCTGCATTCTGGTGTCATGATTTTATCCAAGGTGCAGCTGTGCATTATTTTCTGTGTCCAATATCCAAGGCATTTGCCCCCAAATGTAAGCTGAAATAAACTAGATTGCCTTGCACCTGCTTAAAAGTCTGTCTATACATGGTGACCCATCCAAGAGAAACAACTATGTGTCTGTTTTATTAGAAGTTCTTAAGGGATAGAGTGAAGGGGTTCACACAGTACTTCATAGAGCTGAACTTCCTGAAAGTCTTCTGGACCCCAGGGCCAACAGCACAGTATAGAATTTCCCTTAGAGGAAGGGGGTACGACAGACAGATGAATGCTTATACTTTAGGATTGGTGTCTGTGAAACGGTGGAATTCCAAAAGCTCCCTACACTGTCCCCATATAGTATTCAGAACCTCCAGAGTCATGTCATGAAGTCCACCTTGACATGATAATATAATGGCTGAAAGTTCTATTTCCTGAATGTCTTTGCCTTGCCAGTTTCCTTTGGTAACAAGTGGAGAATAAGGAAAACATTCCGAGAGGTGGCATGACAGAAAGACAAATTTCTAATGGCAGTCTTTGAAATGCTTTGCCTGCATTTACATCTCTCAAGCACTTATCCATGTCTGTGTCTTTGTCAGGTGAGCAATCATCCTGGTTTTGATTAGGACAGAGGGGTTTCTTGGGACACAGGACAGTCAAGGCTGGGAGCAAGAAAGTGCAGGGCAAACCCAGCTGTGCTGGTCACCCTAGTTCTTCACCCAATAGGAATAGAGACCCTGAAATATCACTAAGGAAATATCTTGACTAAGGCACCATATGTTTTTGATGGCTGGGCTGAATCAAAGAGCATAAACCATAATTCTTTTCAGAACTCCCTCAGCCCTAGATCCTGCCCCAGCCCTAATCTTTACCTACCCACATCATCTTTTGCTCATCTTTTGGATGTGTGTCAACACTCTCTACAGTTAATTGTGCTACATCCTGTATTCCAGATAACATTGCCAGAAGTCGATGCAGGTTTTAGATTTTGGCTGCAAGGGCCTGGTTGTGAAATGTACATATTTGTATTTGAGAGGAAAGTGGTAGAAAGAAGAATCCTACCTCCTTTGGCTAGATTATGGAGTGAGCTCAGTACTACACATTCAGATATAGAGTAATTAGAAATAATGAGCTGCTGAGATTACCCCCAAGTCTTTCAGGCAATGCAGAGTGTGCCCCAAGTCATGCTGGCTATGAAGACTAGAACTCATTATGGATAAAAATGGGGGAATTAGATTAAACTAATTCATGGGCATATGTCCAGAGATCATTTAAAAAACATGGTAGTGATGCCACATAAATAATACATGGACCCAAAAAAAGTCATGCCAGCATTGTGAAAAGAAATTTGATTCTTGTAGCTCCCATCCTGCTGCCCTGAAGACCTAATAGTGTTATTCTTCTGGTGTGTGGCTGGGAATTTCTTTAAAGGCTGGAGAATTTGGTTTCGACTGTTCTTTCTCTGTTTAAGTCATGTCATAAGTAATGTCCATCAGATGTAAATCTGTCTGTGTGGATGGCGCCTTGACTCTAGCAGAGAATCTGCTGTCTAATGGAGAAAATGAAAAGTCTTTTTACCTCTTGGCTGAGTTTCGGCCTCTTGTCTTTTTTTTCTATCATGTAAGCATTACATTGGTCTTGATAGTTTTTTCTTAAAAGTCTTGGAGTTTATGATTATTAAAAGACACTGTGGACTCTCTTACTCATATTTAAAAATAATAATAGCAATAAATTAATGGGAGGCCCATGACAGTGACAGTGCTGCCCTAGGGAGAGCCCTGGAGCCCAAAACAACAGCCCCCAGACCAAGAGAGGGAGAGAGCAGCTACTCTGGCTGGCTGCTGGATGGGTTTTGCCAAAGGCTGCTTCTTCTCTGGAAACTGCTCATATGTGTACATGTTTGAAATAGCTTTCTCCACTTGGAAAACCATAAAGCAGCAATAAACAAATGGAACTCTCATGAAAACCCCTTTAGAAATATCGCGCATGCTTTTACAAGTGTTTGTTAAAGGGTCTCACTTTGTCTTTGCTTTTGTATGTGAACTCTCTCTCTCTCTCATTGCTCATCTACACGTCCATATGTGGTTAGGTCCCTATTCTGTCCGCTGACTGGAGTATATCTTTCACTATTATTTTTTTTAAAAAGGACCATGAGAAAAGAACCTAATGCTAAAAAAGGAGTGAAAAATACAGTGAAATAAACTCAATCCTAATAACAAAGGCCTCTCTTCTTTCCAAAAGTATGTGTTTCTCCACAGCCTTGCAGGGAAACCACATGAGTGTGGGACAGTGCCATTTCAATAAGCCATTTGAATTGTGTAAAACTGAATACGTACATAAAAAGCAACAGCAATGATATTGTCAATAGCCTGTAGGTACTTAAAACATGATAATGGCAAGATTCTTCAAATGTGAGGCATAGCTGGAGCCAACAATCACTAGTGCTTGGATATGAAGAGGTTGATTAACTAGGGTAATCGTCGTCGGCAGCCGTCCGTCTCGAGAGACGATGGTGTAGCTTCTTAAGTGTCCATCTGCACCGCCGAGAATGGCTGTGCAGTCCGACTCGGGAGTGACACGGCATCTGTCTCCTCCCGTGTTGAATTGACATCTTGCGATGACGCTGGAGTGTCCTCTCCAGTGGAGCTGAAGCTACAGAGCCTGGGCAGGGTGATATGGAGGGTCTGCTGTTGCCCATGCAGCAGACCCCCCCTCTCTTCGCAGCTGAAGGGTCCAAGGGAAAGACGGAGTCGATACAGCTTGGCTTCAGGTGCGCCGCAGGAGTTGCCGGTGTTGACTACAACGTCAAACCGCCTTAGGGACTCCGACTCCGGATTTTCTGTCGGGGTTTACTCCCTTAGCCTTTCCCCAGAAGAGGTATGCCGCAAGGCAGCGGAGGTTTTTTGGAGTCAGAGTTTTCCTTCTCTGATGTACCCTGACTGGAAGATCGAACCAGCGACACTTAGCTCGCAGGCCGACGCTCAATCCACTGAGCTAAACCAGCCAGGGCTTTAACTAGGGTAATATGATTAAAGAAATAGGTTAAATGAATGAAATCAACTGCTCTGTGTAGGGCTTGATGCATTTCTTGTAATGCATGCATCTTTTGAGTAATTTTGCCCTAAGTCCTAGAGAAGATGCTAAGGTAAAAAAAAAAAACTTTTATGAAACATTACTCTTAAAATTCATATAAAAGACATTAAGAATAGAAACCATATTCCTGCTTCAGTTTCACACACTTTCTATCCAAACATCATGAAAATAAATAGGTCATTTTTAATTTTTTTTTAACGCTCCATTATGGCCCGTACCACAAAGGGCTCAGATATCAGGAAAGGAAAATATGATTTATCTTCATTACCATCTATCCACACATACTATTATTGGTAATCATGAAGACATTATCCTTACAGTTTCACACACAAAAATAATAACACAACTTGGGGGCTGAGTGTCGGCATCTGGCCTGAGTCCATTTAGTGGCAAAAAGAATTCTTAAGTACTGACACTACATTTCAACAGGGCACAAATAGACTGGATTTACATTCCTTCTTGGATTAGGTTTTGTTTTTTATATTTATTCTCTTTCAATAATTAAAAGCAGCCCCACCAGTGGTAGGTTGGACATGTAGCAATGTCAGTGATCCTCGGGACAAAACTCAGAGATGTCTGAGATGACGTCTGAAAGACCAAGTGGCTGCACCCCTAGCCAAAGGGGGTGCTTGTGATTCCTCTCATGTTACCTTTGAGGTGTCAGTCACCAAAGCAATGAATGTCAGTTGTTCTGAACCCCACCAGTGACTCGCTCTGAAAAACATATCAACAGTTTTAAATAATCGCTGCCTTGTGGTCAGACGGGAGAAGAATATCCCAGTCAATTTATGAGGTTTCTGCCTTCAAGTTATGGATGAAGAGTTTGTTGCTAGCAGGGGAAGGTTATTGATGATGTGATTGTTAAAGAAGGAATGATAGCGTTATCATTTCTCTCTCTTTCCTCTCTGTCTCTCTCTCTCTCTCAACAGTCCTTGGGTTTTGGTGACTGCTATAGTATTTTTGCCTATTCTGCGCATACTCCTTTTGTCTTTGAGTTTAAACTGGGTTGTACTGCAAGGCATCAACCTTAATTTTGTGACCAAAGAATCTGTAACTATAAATATCCTGCCTGCATTTTGTATACACCTTTCTAATTTATGTTATTTCTAATTTGTTTTATTTTAAATCATGTGGAGAAGGGATTCTAATGGCTGCATGCATCTTTTGAGATGGTTACAGCTATTTTCATTTCAGGTCTTAAAGATTAAAACATCTACATTAGCTAATTTTAAAGAATGAATCTTAAATTTGAAAAATATCCAAAATTAATTCAGAATAAGGTAGTTCACAGAATTAAAAGAATATTTTGTTGATTCTGTCCTCTTCCTGCAAAGACAATTTACTTGCATTTCTTTCAGTCAGAAAGCTCCACTGTGGCTACTAGAGAAGCAGGTTAGATAATGTATATAATTTTACAGATTTCCTCACACCCTCTGTTCTCTACTCCTGGTTTCTAACTGGAATCTTAAGTGGTATTTCTCAAGAGACTGGTGAGTCCCTAATCATTTGCATCAAAATTGTCTGAGTGAGAAGGTAGACTGCCTGAGAAAAATGAGGATTATTGGGCCCCATCCCAAATCTACTAAACCAGAAACTTTAACAGTGGCTCCAAGAGCCCTGGCTGCTGTGGCTCAGTGGATTGAGCATCAGCCTGCGAGCCAAGTGTCGCTGGTTCGATTCCCAGTCAGGGCACATGACTAGGTTGCATGTCAGGTCCCCAGTTGCGGGCACGAGTGAGAGGCAACCACACAGCAATGTTTCTCTCCCTCTCTTTCTCCTTTCCCCTCTCTCTATACGTAAAATAAAATAAATAATTTAAAAAAAAAAAAAAAACAGTGGCTCCAAGAATCTAAATGTTTAGCAAGCCTCCCAGGTTAATTCTTAAGACCCTAAAGTTTGGAAATGACTGTTATGGGATGTCATAAAAGATTCTAAAATGGAAATTGTGGCAGAATTGCTGATTGCTTGAGCCAAAGCCAGTTCTCTTTTATTTCTAAAGTAGTAGAACCCCTGAGTTTAGCCAGGTGCATGACTCCTGACCACTAGCTGTGCCCATTTCACTGAGTCCAGACCACCATGGAGATAGATACAGGCAGAAGTGCTGTGGGCACCCTGGACACAGCTGACACATGCCTTTTTTTCTTACCTGCTTCTTCTTTCTTCTTGGCTGGAATAGAGACATGATGACTGGCACTCGAGCAGCCACTTTAGAAATGAGGTCACACATGAATAATAGCAGAAGAGAAAGAAAGAAAGAACGTTGAATCCCTGCCAGTCATGATGATGCTGTAACAGAACCAAAAATTCTAACTTTACATCTCTTTTACATGAGAAATATCTGTCTAGTTTAATTTGTAAGTCACCCATTTTTTACTTTGGTTTTGTTTTTAGTTGGGAGGTAGGTAAGATAGATGTTATATGCAGCTGAACCTACTTCTAAATGATACAGAAACCAAGAAAAATGGTCTGCTTTCCCTTCCATAATCCTAGAACCTGGTTATTACCTGTTGGTAGCTAAGCTGATTTCTTGTAAGCAAGCAGTCCACTGTGGGAAAATGGGGTTTGAAAATGGGTTCCCTTGCTTTTAAATTCAGAGCTTTAGCAACTCCTGAGCCACCAGAGCAAGAATTGGGGCTGATCAAGGTGTGGAGGAATCCGCAACCTTGTGCGATCTGTCCGAGTTCAAGAAGGAGTATCATGTGATAACTAAGAGCAAAGACTGTATAGTCAGACTCCCTGGGTCTGAAAAGTGGCTTCTCACTTATTTTTCATGTGCTTTTCAGAAAGCCACACAAATCCTTCAAACTTTAGTGTCTTGCACAATAGAATGAGGGTGCTTACAAAACCAACCATACAAGGTTTGAGCAACTGCCATGTGTCAGGTCTACCTTGAATGTTGACCTACAGATATGAACATGCTCATGAAGCCCACCCTACTGTACACAAAAACACAAAATGTCTTTGACAGGTGGTGGGAAAGTAGAGCATAGTGATGGAAGAAGACAGAACTTATTTAAATGCTCCATGGGTCACACTTGATGTGGCTGCTGCTTACTTCTCCATCTCCACCACCTTCCTTCTACATTCCCATCTGCTTATTTTCTTTCAGCTCCATGTCCATATAGATGCCTTTCACATCTAGGACCCTTGCACCTGTTTCTATCCTACAGAAAGTAAGCAACAGCCACATTGAGCATGTCCCATGGAACACTAAATGACTTCTGTTTTTAATGCAGTCTCAGTGGGCAGCCACTCAGTTGTTTTAAACTGGGGACTGACCTCACTCCAGCTGTATGTTAAGATGATGACCCCTGCTGTTGTGGGGAGGACCAGTCAGGAGGCTCTTCTATTGTCTGGGCTAGAAAGAATGGGGGCTTAGAATAGGCTGGCAACAGTAGAGCTGGAGAAGTTGGGGATCTACTATTTCTCACACTGTGGTGGGGATGCTCAATGAAACCATCTCAGATCTGTAGTGCCTTAACCATGGGGGACAAGAATAGCTAAGAAATCTGTAGAATTTGTAACAAGCTCCAGGGTTATCTCCCATACATGATGTTTGAGAAATCTGATTAAAATTGAATGGGTAACTTCTGAGTCTTATTGCTAATGGATTCCTTAAAAGAACCGAATCCAGGAGTCTGGGTTCACCCCAGGCCTATTCTTCTGTAAGCATTCAAAAACATCAGCTATAACTGTAACCAAACTTACTCTTAAACAAAAACATGTTGCTCCATAATGAAAAATATAATTCTCCTAAACAACGATCGGTAGAATGTGCACTTTAAGCTTTTCCAGTGATAGTGATGAGTTTGTGCAAATCCATCCGCACATTTTCTTGACTCAGCGTAAATGTTCAAGACTAGTGGACAAAATGCACGGACTGCTGTCATGGAACAGAGAGAAATAAACTGAATCCAAGCCACAAACCACTCTAGCTCCAAGTTAACAATGCAGTCAACAGGATTGATTAATGATACTTAATTCTTTTTTTTTTTTTTTTGCATTAATGGCTGTTCCAAAAAAATTGTCCTCCAATGGGCAAAAAACCAGGGAACCCAACCAAAAAGATGTCTAAATTGTACTGGTCGATGAAAAAAGTAAGCCACAGAGTAATAAAGACAGTATAATGTCATGCCATGGTCAGATTTGCATTTGCTAGACAACTCTGGGGCCATGTGGAAGCTGGTTTAGGGGACATGGCCTGACACAAGCACACACCAAACCCAGGCTGTGCAATCTCCCTGCATACCTTGACTGTCTCCCATCTTAGAGAGAGGCAGCACTCTGGTCAAGAGAGGAGTCCAGACTTAGGTGCAGACCCCGATTAAATAACATTCTAGACTAGCAGTCCTCAAAGTCGGTTTTCCGGTTCATTTCCGTGAAGAAAATGAGGATACAGCTTTTACATACAAATTTCTGATCCCTCCCCTGACCCTCTGAATGCAAATGGTGGGGCCTGGGAATCCACATTTTATCAAGACCCATTTGATTCCAATGCACACATTTTGAGAACCACATTGCAGACTAGAGGATGCATACTTAATTATTCTGCAGCTGTTTCAAATACGTATGGGTTTCTTTTGTTTTGTTTTCTCTTCCCCAGCCATTAAGAAAACCTCTGAAAGTTCAGGCCTGGGCCTTCCATCCCATAATCCAGCAAAGGCTGTGTTCAATAAATAATGAAAAAACACCTGATTGATCGAATGTCATGCAAATAACATTGTTATGTGAAACTTCTCTCTTCCTTAATGAAACCTTTCAAGATTTACAGTTTACTCACTGGTGTCACTGTCTGTCCTACATGCCCTTATCTGAGGTCTATTTCTGGGGAGTGCGAGGAAATCCCCAGCCTCTAGGTGGAGAACTGTGGCCCCCACCTGGGAGCAACGACCCAACACTAGCCAGGATGAGAAAGGCAGGACGTATGGCTCCTATTTTCAACTCCTTAACCTTCTACTTTCCACCCAGGCTTGACATTTTGGTACTTGAAATGTTTCTCTTGTTTGCTAACTTATGCTTTACTGTTTATGGAAACATGCCTTTTTGGTGTGTAAATCTTTTCCCAAATGTGTAAGAGTTCCATGACAAGTGGTGAAAGGTATGGCTCTTTTCTCACTTGCCAACCTCTCCCTTGGCAAGCGTGACCCCAGGGGTCCATCATCATTAAATGGCAGATGAGCTGCCTGGGCTGTGAATTCCAGTGACCTGTGACCCACCTTTGCTTCTCAGAAGCTTATCATCCTGATTTTATGTTGAGGTAAGATGCTGTGTAAATCTACCATGAAAGTCCTGTGCAGGCAAAAGAGGGTGATTCCTTAGGTCTGCAAACAATGCTTCATCCATTTGACTTATATGGGCACCCTAGGGCTTTTATTTGCGCCAAAAAGTGGAAGCCAAGCTTTCATTGTAAACAGATGGTGCTGCTAACAAAAAGTAAAAAGTTCTTCCACACTAGAGATCTAAAGAAGATTCTGCTTTAAAAACAAACAAACAAAACTATCAAACACTCTCTCCCCATTCTCCATAGGCTCTAGGTTAACACACACACGCATGCACGCACGCACGCACGCACAGGCACAAGCTGGTGTCCATTCCTTACTTTCTCCCTACTTCCCCACCCTCTCCCCATACCAAATCTGACATTCTTTCGGTGTAGATACTATACATATAAAATGAACAAACTCAATCCCAAATCATGAGAGGGCTTTTTCTTGTATGACCACAACATAAGCATTTGTCCATCATTTGGGATTTTTATGAAACCTCTAAGAATGTTCAGAATTTTAGCCTTGCTCAAACAATGTCTTGCTTATCAGTATGATTCAAATGCTGAATCTTGAGACAACTCAGGAATTTCTGGTTAGAAGAACACATAATTCTGAGGTGTCCCAATGTGAAAGATTTCCCTGTATTCTCCCCTTTGCTTTCTTTATCTCAACCGAGAAAAAGAAATGTGGAAATTCTTATGTTTCCTTTAACATGAGGCAATTTGAAGTTGATTGCAATCTCTCTGTCCCTAACCCCAAAAGAGAAGTAACATTATTATGCTTTAACTAGGTCCTGACTTAAATTTCTCCATTAGGTAGCATCTTGTTACATAACCACTTTATGCTTTTAAATCTTAATATCATTGATAACAATCTCCTGACAGATCAAACTTCTGGGGCCTAAGTTTGATCACCCGGATTCCTGAGATGTTCTTTCTGAGCATTCTGGAGGAAGGAGACACTGGAGGCTTATCTGGTCACTGGTGCCTTGGGGCAGGACCACACTCAAACTGTCTGAAAGAGATGAGGATCTCTTTTATTTTTAATGTTTCCCCAGAAAAGCAGATTCCATGACTTCCCTAAGTAAACTCTCCAGTCTTTCAATTATGTTAGCATTTTCAGAAGAGAGTTAAACCTGCTATCACTTTACTTATTATTCTGAAACTCTGTCCTTTGGGCCCTAGAAAACATCTCTCCTCACATCAAGGTCTTTCTGCAGTGTACCTGAAAGCTGACTTGCCTACTTGTATAAGAAATCATAAGAAAATAAATTTTGAGGAGCCTTACCTCAATCTCTCTGAGCTATTTAATGGGCATACCTACTCTGCCAAAGTTGATATTATTGGGAACATCAAAACAGATCATGTGTTACACTGCCCAAGTAGAGTAGCATTTATATCACTACCAAAACAATCATCTAATGCTTAATCTGGAAGTAGGTGTTTGAATTTACTCTATTATAGAAATAACAGGGACTCCTGAAAAAAAGTACTGTAAATATTAATCTAAATGACACAAACATTTTGTTCATGAAGTAGCATGTAAGCAAAGTAGGTGTTGTGATCTCACAAAGCACCAGGAAAAATATTCTCTCTCTGAAGATAAAAAACTCACTTGAAGAGTAATAAAAGAAAGCAATATCCATTGTTTTGCAACAACAGCTGGTGCAGAAACCAGGTGAGCAAGGATGGAGGCAATGAACTATATCATAGAAAAGACGTACCAAGTGAAGGGAACAAAAAATAAAGTAAGGTTATGTATGACCTTACCATCAGATAAAGAGGAATTTAAACCACAAATAAATTAGAGAAAGGGCACTTTGTAATGCTAAATGATAAAATTCAAAATGAAGCTGTAACAGTTATGAATATATAGTCACTGAATAACATACAGCCACCTTATAAAGCAGAAATTACAGAAAAATAATATAAAGCAAGGAAAAATATACAGAAATGAAAATTCCCTCAGTCCATGACAAATCAGGATAAAATATCTGAATTATAAAGAAGACATAAATAACATAGTAATAAGATATATTTTACCAACTCTGCACCCTGAAAATATAGACACCCCCATTTTTTCAAGTGACCAAGAAACATATATGAAAATTGACTATAAATTAGGCCACAAAAAAAAAAATCAAGTCCAAAGGCTAGAAACATTACAGACTACATTTGACCACAATGCAATAAAACAAAAAAATTATCAAAATCTCAATTATGAACATGAATGCAAAAATTCCAAATAGAATATCAGCAAATAGCACCTACCAGCACATTAAAAAGAAATTACCATGATTAAATAGAACTTATTTCAGAAATGAAAGGATAGTTTATTACTAAGGAAATTATTATATTCCATCAAATTAATAGAACTAAGGAGAAAAATTAGGTGATCATTTC
Source organism: Furipterus horrens (assembly GCF_987537825.1). Taxonomy (NCBI): domain Eukaryota; kingdom Metazoa; phylum Chordata; class Mammalia; order Chiroptera; family Furipteridae; genus Furipterus; species Furipterus horrens. The sequence continues at coordinate 28,551,540 of NW_028327180.1, forward strand.
TTAAGATACTTTTAAAAAGCATTTGGACAAAAGCCAATAGTCAGAGTTGACCCAAGAAAAACGTCCTCAATAAAATAATGATAAATTAATATTTTCTTAGCATAATAAAATATATCATTCCTGTGTCAAAATCCATGCAATGCTTATTGGGGAAACATTGGAGGCATTTCCACTAAAATCAAACATAACCAACTGAGCCATTCATAAATCAATAAATGTGATTCACCACATAAACAAAATGAAGCATAAAAATAACATGGTCATATCAAAAGATGCAGAAAAAAATCATTTGATAAAATCCAGCACCTATTTCTGATAAAAGCTCTTAGCAAAGTAGGAATGGAGGGAACATACTTACACATGAAAGAGGCTATAGATGACAAATCACTTCCGGCATCACACTCAATAGGCAAAAACTACAAGCATTCCCCTTAAGATTGGGAACAAGATAGGGATGTCTACTTTCACCTCTCTTATTCAACACAGTACTAAAAATCTTAGCCATAGCCATCAGACAAGAAAAAGAAATAAAAGGAATCCAGATTGGAAAGTAAGAATTAAAACTGTCTTTATTTGCAGATGACAGGATACTGTACATACAAAACCCCAAAGATTACACACACACACACAAAAAAAAAAAAAAACACTAAAACTAATAAATGAATTCAGCAAAGTAACAAGATACAAAATTAATATTCCAAAATCAGTTGCATTTTTATATGCCAATGATGAACAGAAAGGAAAATTAAGAAAACTATCCAATTCAATATTGCTTCAAAAAGAATAAAATACCTAGGAATAAATCTAACCAAGGATGCAAAAGACATGTACTCAGAAAATTATAAGCACTGAAGGAAGAAATTGAAGAAGATACAAATAAGTGGAAGCACATTCCATGTTCATGAATAGGAAGAATTAGAATCATTAAAATGTCTATGCTACCCGAAGTAATCTATAGATTCAATTCAATTCCTATCAAGATTCCAATCATATTTCACAGAACTAGAACAAATATTTCAAAAATTTATATGGAACCACAAAAAGTGCCTATATAGCAACAGTGATCCTGAGAAAGAAAAACAAGGTTAGAGGAATCACGCTAGCTACCTAATATCAAATTGTACTATAAATTCATAGTAATCAAAACAACATGGTACTGGCATAAAAACAGAGACATAGATCAATGGAATAGATAGAAAGCCAAGAAATAAACCCACATATTTATACTCAGTTATTATTTGACAGAGGAAGCAAGCACATACAATGAGCTAAAGATAGTTTATTCAATAAATGGAGTCAGTAAAATTAGACAAATATGTGCAGAAAAATGAAACTAGACCACCTTTTTACACCACACACAAGAATAAATTCAAAATGGATTAAAAGCTTAAATATTAGACCTGAAACTATAAAAATACTAGAAGAAAACATAGGCAGTAAAATCTCGGACATTGCTTGTAGCAATATTTTATCTGATATATCTCCTCAGGCAAGGGAAACAAAAGAAAAAAATAAACAAATAGGACTACCTCAAACTAAAAAGGTTTTGCACAGCAAAGGAGACCATCAACAAAATAAAAAGACAACTCATGGAATGGGAGAATATGATATATTCACCAATACATCTCATAAGGGGTTAATATCCAAAATTTATTTAAAAACTTACAAAACTCAACACCAAAAAAAACAAACAATCCAATTTTTTTAAATGGGCAAAGGTGGCCATCATCAACAAATCCACAAACAGCAAGTGCTGGTGAGGATGTGGAGAAAGGGGAACCCTTTCACACTCTTAGTGGGAATGTAGACTAATGCAGCCACTGAGGAAAGCAGTAGGAGATATCTCAAAAAATTAAAAGTGTATCTGCCTTTTGACCCAATGATCCTACTTCTAGGAATATATCCAAAGAAACCCAAAGCAGGAACTTAAAATAATATAAGCATCCCTATGTTCATTGCAGCGTTATTTATAATTGCCAAGATATGGAAGCAGCCCAAGTGTCTATCAGTAGACGAGTGGATAAAACAACTATGGGATGTTTATACAATGGAATACTATTCTGCCAAAAAAAAGAAGCTCAGCCATAAAAACGAAGGAAGGTTTACCCTTTGAGACAGCATAAATCGACCTGGAAAACATTGTGCTAAGTGAAATAAGCCAGTCAGAGAAAGACAAACACCATATGAGTTTCTTCATATGTGGAATCAAATGAACAAACTGAACTAACAAGCAAAATAGAGACATTGACATGGACAACAGTGTGGTAGTCGTGGGGGTGAGGGGTATAAGGGAGTTAAATGGTCGTCGATTAAATACAGTAAAAGTTTTTTTTTAAACCAAACATAAGACAAAGACACCCACCATCATTACTGTTATTTAACATGTACTAGACCTAAAAGATAATGAAATTTTAAAAATAAATTAAAAGTATAAAATTAAAAAGCAGAAAATTAAACTTTATTTTCACATGATATTATTACATGGTTAGAAATATAAGAAAATTGAGACATACCTATAGAAAATAAGATAATTTATTAAGGTAAAATGGTACAAACTAAATACCCTGTAATTCGTTGACTATGTCCAGCAAGAAGATGCAATGAAAGAAAAGACCCTGTATACAACAACAATACAAAGACAAAACAGCTAGGAATAAATTTGACAATAAATGTACAAGACACATATAAAAAAACTGTAAAACATTCCTGAAGGCCACAAAGTAAGATTTGAACAATTGAAAAGAGCTACCCTTTTCTGGGCTAGGAAAACTTGACAATATAAAGATGTTGATTTTATGTTAATTATCTAAATTTAATGCTAATTTAAAAAATAGAAATAGGCATTTCTATTGTTATTGTTGTTTATTTACTCTGATGTTCATAAGGAAAAACAGGAAACTCTGAGAGAGAAGAGCAATGAGAGAATCAGGCCCACATATTATTAAAATTAAAAGCCTTAATAATTAAACCAGTGTGGTAGCAGTACTTGAACTAAGAGATCAACCAAGGAAACAGAATAAAATGTCTGGAAATAGACCCAACAGGAACTTAATATATGTTAAAAATGGCGTCTCAAAACAGTAGGGAAACTACTACTGTTATGAAGTGGTAGTAAAGCAAAGCACAGACAACAGAAGCAAAAAAACAGACAAGTGGGACTACAGAAAACTTGAAAAATTCTGTGCATCAAAATCCAGAGTGAAAAGCCAACCTAAAAAATTGGAGAAAATATTTGCAAATCAAAGTGGTTAATATAATATGTACATAATTTTTAAAACTCAAAGAAAACAACAAAAACAACCCAATTAAAAAATGATTCAGTTGGTCGGGCATCATCCTGCAAAGGGATAGTTTTCTTAATATATATAATGTTTTAAGAACTCTATAAAGAAAAAGGCCAAGAACCCAGTAGGATATGGGGAAAGTATATAAACATAGAGTCCACAAAAAAACGAAATAGAACTGGCTCTTAAACATATGAAAAAGTCGTTTTACCTCACTCAAAATCAGAGAGTTGCAGGTCAGCCTATCTTAAAACATTTTTTTTCACTTATCAGATTGGCAAACACCCAGAAGTTTGATTACACACTCAGTTGGCAAGGCCATACGGAAGCAAGCATTAGTCAACATCGTTAGTGGGAGTGTCAATGGGTTTAGCACTTTGAAGGGCAATTTGGCTATTTCTATCAAAATTAGAAAAGCAGAATCCAGGAATCCCACTGTGGAATGAATGCCATAGATATACTTGCACAAATGTAAAATGTTACATGTGGAAGTTTGTAACATTGTTTAATAGCAAAATATTGGAAAGAACTCAAATGTTTCAGTGGGGTTCTGATTAAATAAATAGTGGAGCATTTATCCAAGGGAATAGATATAGTTCTGCATATAGTATTTTTAAGAAGTAAAGAAGGAGGAGTAAGAATTTATATTTGCAGGTATGTGTATAAAGTAACCTGGAGGTCTACAGAAAACACAATATTAGGGTTACCTGAGAGGAGATGTAAGGACTAGACCTATGGGAAACAGTGGTAGGAAGGGGACTACAGTGTATATATCTCCATTTAAACTATGTGAATGTATCACTTATTCAAAACATTCAATTACACACACACACACACACGCATGCACACATGCACGCACGTGCACACCGCTGTCATGATCCTCAAACAGAAAGGTCCTAATTCAGTAGTTCTGAGTAGGGCCCAGGAAATCTGCATTTTCAGCAAGCTCCTCTTCCCACCTCTGAGACAAGTGTTCCAAAGATCACACATATTGTCACCATGCCCTCTCCTGACCCAGGAAACTCTATGGGACATTCAGCACTGGGATATAGTTCTCATTTGGAGCACAAGCAAATGGGCAGGGCTCATCAAAAGGCAGAGTTTCTAGAAACATTTGGAGACCCTAACAGCTGCCACCTAAAAGGTCACCTCCTTGTGTAGATGATGTGGAAGCACTGCAGAAACTTCACTTATCCTTGTAGGCTAAGCAAACAAGCAAACAGGACCACTGAAGGGACTGTCATCTTTGACTAAGACATTCGATATGTTGGATATCTCAATGAAATTTCAGATCTCAAAAATGTGCAGTTTTAGCAAAGGCATTTGAAGGGGCTACTCAGGTTTCTGTGCTCATAATGACCACCACATACTGATCCTATGGCCCCAATTTTTCCTTCTGCTTTTGCCTGGGCATTTTAATCAATAAACTGTTTTTGCTAATTCACAGAGGAAAGATTGTTCTAACATCCCTTCCTAGAGATGAGAAAGGTGGTTGGGATCTGAAATGTATCTCAGAAAGACATACCCAACAAGGCCACCCTGCTTTACAGTGATGTCTTTCAGATGACAAAAGTATCTGACTCTGTTATTCGGTGACTCTAATAAAACTCTACAAATTAGGTCCAGAGCTGTAAACCAAAAGGACTTAATAATATATAAGAAGAGACTGAACCTGCCGAACTCAGAATGTTTTCAGTTTTAAAACCAAACTCATCCTTACTATCTTTACATTGATTTCCCCCCAAAAGGGGTGGGGGTGTTAATGAAAGGAAAAAATTCAGTATTTTATGATCTACCACTTCCTCATATTTAAAAAAAATGAACTAACGATATATAGTAAACTCTCAACATTTCATTTACATTTCAAAAAAAATTTACACTATATTTTGGACCTCTTAACATAATTCTAACTCTGAAACACATTTTCTGATATGTTTTCTAATTGACTTCAAGAATGTGTCATGCCTTTGACATTTTATGGTCTACACTAAAATTAATAGCTTCATTGGGTCCCTTATGAGTCTCTTCCTTAAATTCCAAGTACAATCCTGGGTTTCTATTTCCCAGGCTGACCAATGGCAAGCAGTTCTGTGACTCAAAGACAGAGAACAATGGAAAATCTTTTAAAATACTTAAAAATTAGGTCCTGTTTGCTAATTGGTTATAGTTAGCAAGTAGGTTAAGTCTTTACGAAATGGTTGGTATTGTTTCTCCACAATAGCTGTGTGGTAACTGAATCACTATGACATAATGCTGCAAAGAAACACTGTAGGACAAGGAGAGCTACACATGTTCATCTCTCAATGAGTCGCAATCTTGGGTCTGTTCCTAGATGTTGGTAAAAAGACTTGATTAATGGCAGACTTGTTCAACCTAAAAACAGAACAAAAACCAGATTTATTCTTGGCATTCTTTTTCCTGAGGGCTTCATGTGTAACGTAATAATTAACTTATAGCTTTGCAGTAGGGCGGCATCCGAGAAGCAATTTAATTCACAAGAAGTAATGTAGGTGAGAAGTGTAATTGAAAGATACCCCTGCTTGGAAGGGTACACATGGAAGGTCAAGATGGCAATTGATTTCTTTTATAACTAGCACAAATCCACTACTAGTCACCACCTGGATTTCCCCCCAAGGTGTGCGGGTCAACTAAATGAACAGAGGTCTTTAAGAAATGTTTCAACCCACAGCTGAACGGGTGGGACTGCTTATTACCTTCTCCGCGAGTTACTGCAATCCCCGGAATCAAAAGCCTTTCTAAGTTGTGATAAGGGCTTGGAGTGAGGGGAGATGGATCTCCCTCCGTCCCCTCTCAGTGTTATTTCTGGAAGTTAGCAGCATTCCTCCCGAGGACACACCCTCTCCCCCTCCCCAGCAGCCCCCTCTCTGACACCCCCGTGCACGCGGGGCCCCTGGGCAGGACGCGGCACACTCGTAGCGGCTGCAGTCGGGCCGCCTCCACGGAGCCTGCTGACCGCCGCCTCGCCGCCAGGAGGCTTCCAGGGAGCCCGAGACGCGAAGACGTCTTCATCGCAGCCTGCGAAGGGCTGGGCTTTCTGCTGCCGGTCTCTATTCTCTGTTGTATTCTGCAAATTAGACTGAATTCACAGAGTCCTGAAGCTGCAAGCCGGGGAGTACTGATCTCTGAAAGATCCCCCAGAGGAGCTACGTTAGGGGCAGAGGGTGTTTCCTGCTCAGCTGGTAAGTGAGAGCATTAAATGTGTGTAGCGTTTCTGGGCAGTGGCATGCAGGTACCCCGTGAAACGTACTGTTCTGGGTGTTTACTGGTAGTGGGTTCAGAAGACCGTCTGCAGCTACGGTTTTCCTAATCCTTACGGGGGCAGGGGTGGTGGGTCCTGCTTCTTGCGACTTCTCTGTTGTTAGAGTTAGGGTGGGGGGAGGGGAAAGGCGTAAGGTTGAATTCCCACCGCCTACCCCCCGTTTAAAAAATATATATATACTTTGGGAGAAGCTTCTCTTTCAGGCGTTTACATGCCTGGAGCGGTTTGCACCAGGTTGGTTGGTACTTCTAATGTCTTTGTAATCTGCTCCGTCCGGGTTGAAGTAGAAGGAAACTTGCAGAGAGCAAGCAGTCTCTGACAGCCTAATTGTGCTCAGTTGCTGAATGAACTCTATCTGGCAAGTCTTTCGTGGCAAGTTTTGGTGATTTTCCCCAAGACAGTTCTGGGTGTTTTCACACCTGTTGGCTCTTCAGTGCTTGAAAGTTGCGTGTGTGTGTGTGTGTGTGTGTGTGTGTGTGTTTTGCTGGGTTTGACTTGACTTCAGTCCTTTGTCTAACAAATTCAATTGCTCCGTTTTCGTTCTCTTGTTCTCCCGAAACCCTTTGGATGGGGTCCCTGTCGTTAGCATTCAGTTGGCTGCGGTTCTTAGAAAACAAGTGGAAGGCAGAATACAATAGGGAAGAATGCATTCCTGAGGACGCTCCTACCATGGAAAGACTAAACTGAAAACTGACATTCTCCATTAGTTTTATGGAAAGCATGCTGTCACTGTTTTATAAAGATTCGGTTCTTGAAATTAGATAATCCGGAGGTAACCAACGGGGATTTTAAAGAGAGGTGGCCCCTAATTACCTGCACAACAAGCATAAAGACCCTGACACCTGAGCTCCACAAGGATGCTGAAATCACCTCTCACTTGACAGCAGATGGGCTATTATGAAAGGAGAGGGGTTATGTGGTGTGTGGCAAAGGCCAAGGGGATGGGCCATCTGGGAAGGGGACTGAAGTTTGTTTTTCAACTTGTTGAAGAAAATCATCAGGATACTGTAACGTACTTTAATGTCCCATAGGTTGAGTTGAATTCCTGTCCACATGATGAAAAAGACTTTCAATAGCTCTTCTCACACTGCCAAGTGAAGCGCAGTGAATGCTTGTTTATTTCTGTTGCTGATAAATCCATGGGAAATCTCTGCTGAACCCAGCAATTTAACAAAGCAAGTCCTAGCTTATAATTGCCCACATAATGGCAAACAAGTTATTTCCAGTAACCCAAAAGTCTTGCATTTACTCTGACCACTGCTTTAGAGGTTACATGAAGATATTATGAGCATGCATTTGAGCTTTCCCCGCACCCCAACTGAGATGGAAAGTTATCCTGGGGTGTCTGATGAAAGAGATTATTGCCAGATATATTACGAGGCTATAAAATAACATGTCTGAAAAGATTATAGCTACTAGGCATTAGTGTCTCTACCTTCTATGTAAGTTTTCATTGTTCCTTTAGGGATGAGACCTACTTGGATCACCACAGGGTTTTCATTTGTTGTTTATTTGCTTGTGTCATTCTGCTGCTTTGTTTTCTTTTTCTTTTTTTAATTTTTTTCTGTAGAAAAATCTCTCTTCACTCCAGCGAAATCACAGCCTGGAATTAGCAGCAATGATCATTGGCTGGGGCTAAAATTAGACAAGTCCATGGGACTTTTCAGGCATAACCTTGTTGTCCCAAAGAAGATTCTGCAGACTCTCATTTCAAAATACTGCTTCAGTCATTATTGTAATCTGATGCTTTTAAGTACACTTTAAGATAGCATTTTTATTTGCACAGTCTTCGCTTGAGTTTTAATCATACTTGACCGATGCGTGCTCAACTTTTTTTCTCTGAGAACCCTAAATTCACCCACAATACATTTACCATCGGTTCAAAGTGTATATGCTTAATTCTTTGAACAGTTTTTTAAAAAAATAAACAAAAGTCCCAATGGCACTTGTAAAATCCAAGACTAGGTCTTCTGATGTGATGGCAGATGGCAGTCGCATGAGCTTTGTTTATGCCCAGGACAAGCTTGGCGCCTCTTAAATTAATCATGCATTGAATAATTGATTTCTCACACCTTCAACCACACTTAATCTCCAGCTATAAATTTAAAGATAGCTTGCTTATTGAGGTCCAGTTCACTTGGAAATCCTTTCAAAGCCTATCAAATGATTTTACAGCTGGGTCGAATCTCATCATACCACACATTATGAAATGCCGTGACATAAACTCCAAGCTCTTCTGGCTTTCCCATTTCAAAGATGAGTTTCAGTGACCTTCCCATTTGCTGGTCACCTTTAAAGATGGTAGGTCTGATGGATACAATGGGTTTCTGTAAATGTAATTACACGTGTCTCTGCCAGCTGCCTGTGGTATTCGCGAATGTTTTCATAAGAAAAGCCGTTCTTTGGCTTTATCTGCCCACTGTGGTTTGTGGCATGTTGTGCTATTCTGCAGCCACTGCACTTTTTTCCTGAATGATTGAGCTATGATGTCATGTGCTATCTCAGTGCAGAACCCTGTCAGGGCTTTGCTGGGTCTGTGTGCCTTTGCCGAGGGAGTGGAAGCGCCCTCTGAGTGCCTTGGTAGTGACTCCCCGTCTACTCCAGCACATTCCATTGCCTGGAGACCAGAGCCCCCAAATGATTTGTGGTCAGTGATTTGGGGCTGGTTAGCGATGATTTAAAAGGAAGGTTATGGGCACATGAAGTGTAGGGTAAAGAAAATATATTTTACTACTTTATTGAGACCACATGGCTCCAAGTTGAACTTAAAAAAAAAAATAACATGGAAATTGTTGGCTGAATTGGCTCACAGTGTCCTCGCCACCCCACCCCCCATTTTATTTCTTTTTTATTGCTTAGAGAGAACAGCTATATTCTCTATTTATGGTAGGCTTGACCTCACCATTATTTCTGAAATCTGAAACATTTTTTATGCTTTAAGAAAACAGAAAAGTAGAATTTCTCTGTTGTGCTCTTTAAGGGCCAAAGACCATTGTCAGAAAATAGACTAACCTGTCTCCAATAACTGAAGGAAGGCTATTAGTCCACATCTATTCCACGTCAAATGTGGGCAGGCAGTGGTTATGAAAGAAGTACCATACTGCACCAGAGGGCCACAGAATATCAGTACAGCAGTGTATGCATGTCTCTTAATGAACAGAGAGATGATTGTGGTCAGCCTCCTGAGGACCATTATACCGTGATGAATGATGAGACCAGATGAAGCATGGTCAGTGTTTTCCAATGCGTTAATACTGAGGGTGGGGCTCAAAGCCCAGCGGCCCCTTCCATTAGTGATCCCTTGGGTCCACACTTCATTTGTAAGACTAAGCAGCCATCTCCTGCCTCTCCCATGTAGACAACCGCACATTGGTACAGTAAACCACCTATTACCACTGAACATATGCCCAAATCTCTGTCCAGCATGAACATCAACTATCTATTATCACTTTACTCTGTGGCTTACTCTCATTCTATTTCAGTCTTCAAGGTACATGCTGTAGCCTAACAGTTCGTTACAAGCTGTCAAATGGTCATCTCCAATGTCCAGTTTGGTGTTAGGTAACTGGTTAGAGAATGGGGAAAGCTAGCTCATAAATGTACCCAGTCCCTTGGAAGCTATCAAGTCGAGGTCTGAGGGCCATAACTGTGATGTAATGGAAGGCTGCTCAGGAGATCCCCAGCCAGTCCTCCAAGTTGCTGGTCTCTAATCCATCTGGGCCAGTCTGGAGTCCCACAATGTGAGTCTATGTATGTACAAGGGTTTAAAGGAAAGCATGTGGAGATCAAATTAGTGTGGTGGCTTATGAGAAAAATCTTATAGCTATAGAATTGGAAAAGTATCAAGAAGGCAGCATTGTAGGATGGAAATTGAATTACACTGGAATTGAGGACCCCGGTTTTGCCACAGGGTGATTTTGAACAACCTACTTAATAGTGCAACAGGTTGATAAAGTATTACATTTTACCTTGTCTTTCATAACTATGCCATATTAACCTCAGAACTACACTAGAATGCAGATAAAGTACATAGCATTGTTTCCATTTCACAAGAATGGAAACTGAAGCTCTAGAGGTTAATGACTTCCTCGAGGTCATACAGAATGTGACTTATTGAGTTTGGCCTCAGATCCAGAATTTCTAACTTCAAATCCCATGTTCTCTCCACTCTAGCAAGCAGTCTCCACAACTCTTATCCTCTATGGGCTTCACTCTCCATATTTGCAAAAATGAGACATTTTGGCCCAGAATATAATAGTCCATTCCAGTTTAAAAGTCTATGTCTGATGAATCACTGGCTGGAAGGGACTTTAAGAAATTACTTAGTCATATTCCTTGCTTCTAGTGGGACTCTAAACTATTTTGAAAAGAAAATTTTAGCCATTTAAAATTGTTTAATAATCTTAGAGCAGAAAAAGGGTCCCAGAGAGTGACTTGAGTGCATTCTGGGGTGAGAAAGAAAAAGAGGAGCTACGATGTGAGTGCTTGGCAGCGAGATCCATACTCTGGGCTCAGAAGCAGTGAGTCTTGCATCACTAGAAGTGAATGTCTGGTCCTGGGATCAATATCTAAAGTAGGAGAGGAGAGTCACAGGCATGTTTTGCTGGTTGGAAAGGAATTCTGTAAAGGGAGACCAAAGACATGCTTACTTGGCTGTGAGGAAAAAAGAGCAAAGTGACTCAGTAACAATCTCAAGGTTTATTAAGGGCTTCTGAAGAGAGTGGCGACTACAGATCAGTGGTAATGATTCTATTTAAAGACACAAACAGAAGATGCCTCTTCATTCAGTAAGTGGGACACACAGAAAGCTGTGCTAATCTAGTTCTGGCTTTGCTTGTGTGGACAGGCATGGCAGCAGACTGGGTTTGGGAGGGGAGCCTTAGGGTCTAGCAAAGCTTTCAAGGTCAAGGGACTGTCCAGCCATCAGACCAAGAGACAAGTTCAGTCTCACATTATTAAGATACCTTGGTTATAATTTTAATCCATCTCCTATGTTTCTCTCCCATGAAATAGATGTTAGGAAAAAAAACAATGACTGAAGCTGGAAGACTTAAGTCACCATCACAACTCTGCAATGTACTGACTGACCTTGGACAAGGCATTATCCCCTTTAAACCTTGACTTCTCATCTTGGAAATGGGGCAGTAAAAATACCTACTTCAATGTTAAATATTCCCCAGGATCAGATGGAGGAACATATGTGAACATGTCATGAAAAACTTAGTTTGGATCATTAGGTGGTGGTAGCAGTGGTCCAGTTTCAGGCCCTTTTCTTTAAACCATGAGGTCACAGAAGTTTTGTTTTAGTCTGCCTTTATTCCATTCCTAGAATTAGAGCAGTATTTACATTCACTATTGTCAGGCACATAATCATGTTTAATCCTCATAAAAATGTTATGAGGTAGATCTGTTATCCCCACTTGACTATGTGGAAGTTATGTCTAACAAGGATAAGCATCTTCCCAAGATCACATGGTTAGTAAGTAACAGGCAAAATGGAAACCAAGTCTGTCTTGCTTCAAAGCCTATGTGCTTTCAGATGTTTAGGTCTCTGAAAAATTGGGGCCTCTCCTACTTGAATACAGACCCATCCTCTTGGTTTTGAGTTGCAGTTCATCTGCTAGCAGTCTCTCGAGTAGCCTCATTGGCTGTTGAGTCTAGACCAGGACCTAGGGCTGGGCTGGGTCCTTGGCTAAGGCTTAATTTTCATCAATTTATCCTGCTTTACACCCCAGTCTCCTCTCCTTTCCCTGTCCTCATTCCTAGGTAGCTTCTTGGGACTCTTCATTCTTCCCTTCCACTCTGGGCATACCCTTCTCAGAAATATCCTGCATTCTCTTCTCCACCTCTCTCTCAAAACCAGATAATTCCCCACAAAGGGAGTAGCTTTCCACAGTTTGCTTCCCCCCCACCCACCCACCCATGGCATCAGCCCATCAAGCCCAGATCAAGTGCCACCCCCACCCCCAGTGTGCTTACTATTATTGCTTTATTGGAAGGAAAACTTTAACATGTTAAATATAGCCATCTTATTACTCTTGAACATTAGAGAATGAGACTCCTTAGAGCTGAGAAAGACCTTAGAGATCATCTGGTCTGTTACCTTTATTTTAAAGGTACAGAAACTAAGGACCAGAGTAGTTAATTGCCTGCCCCAAATCACAGCACTGGGCCTAAACTGGGGCTGATTTCAAATCCAGTCAGTACTGCTTTTCCTTCCAACTTGCAGAATAGTTTAAATCAGCATTTTGTCACATCCACATCCCTCAGTCTGGTGTGGCCCCTTAGTGTTTGGAAAGGAGGCTTTCTCTTGCCTCAAGAACCTGTTTAGGCTCTTACCATTTATCACACACACACACAAATATTTTTCTTTCCTGAACATATATTCCTTTTACTGAACTTAAGCCTATTTACTTCCTCAACAAATACAAGCAAGAATTGGTCAGTCACAACTCTAATTCATGGACTGGAAGAGTTAAGCCTCCTCTTAGCTTGCACTCTCTGAATTAAATAATACCAGGGGTTTTTGGGTTTTTTGTTTTCTTTTCCTCCTAGTTCTTGTCCTCCAACAATTTCATCATCTTTATTTCTGTCGTTGAATTATGTCCAAATACTCCATGCCTCTCAAACTGTGAAGTCCAGGGCTGGACAGAGAAGTCTCATAAAGGTATGATAAAGTGACGATTACCTCACAGTTCTCCAATCCATGCTTCAGTTAGTGCAGCCAACTTTCACACTCATGTTTTAAGTGACCGCTGGACTTCATTGGATCGTTTTCAGCTTATTATCCTCATTTGGCTGGACATTCCTTAGCCCGTTTGTGACAATAATCATTTCCTCCATGTATCATCCAGAACGTTTCCTATTGAGCTGTTTTTTGTTCCTGACTGCTTCTTCAATTTATCAACTCATTTGGGACTCTAATCCTATTCTTCCTTTCTTAATTCTTAACCCCAGCTACTGTCCCAAGCAGCTTAGCACATTAAAGGTCCCTGGAATTCACCCACAGAGGAACGGACCCCTGGGACTTCTGGCCCCTCACAGCACTTCTGCCTCATGTCTCTGGGATTTGAAAAGCAAGCAGTCCAACTCCCAATGCTGGCACTCAAACTGACCATCGGACAGTTATATGTGCTAGAAAAAGTAAGAGACCATTGGAGAGTTTTCCAGGAGACACAGAGCTAAGGGTTATAATACTGGTCAGTTCTGAGATGATGAACCAAGTCCAGATCTGTCGTAGGTACAATAGTGAGGGATCGCCAAGATTTTACTTTGGCTCAGAAACATTTTTATTTACATTAACTTACCAACCTTCATGAAAAAACTACATTAGCCCCATTTTACATATGAAGAAACTAAGGTTCAATTAGGTCAAATGACTCCCAAGATTACACAGCCAAGACTAAAGCTCAGGTTTTCTGTCTTTAAATTCCTTGCACTTTACCATGTTTCGGTGGTTTTAAAACCTTAGAAATTCTAAAAATCCCATGGTGGCATGTCGGGGGGGGGGTACTTCTCAAAAATACAAATTCTGTAGCCCCAGCTCCACATCATATTGATTCACAAAACCTGAGTGGAGCCCTGAAACTTGCATTTTAATAAGGACCTCAGAGGGTTCTAAGGTGTCAGTAGATCATACCTGAAGAAACCCTCTCTTAAGCTATCCTTTCTAGAACAGACTCTTCAAATGCAGCAGATCTGCCATTGCCCTGTGACAAAGTTGGCACATAGAAACCAGCCACAGACACCTATCTACTCCAGAGAGTGGTTAGAGTAGTTCAAGAAGGCTCCCTGCTTACCCTGACCCATGGCTGTGGCTTTCAGAACCTGCCACCCAACCCTGGTTTAGTCCTGCTGAGGGCCCCTTCATTTTGCCAATCTGTTTGACTCCCCTCTTTTGAGTACTCTGTCTTAGCTCCCCACTCAGCTCTTGGATAAGCCCTGGCCACCAATTTTGTCAATCTCTGTAGCTCCAGATCAAAAGCCTGCCTCCCCAAGGCCTTTCCAGATGTGATCATATAATGGACCTGAACCATGAATTGAGATGGAATCAGACTCTCCAGAAGGTCTTTGTCTGGGAAACCTTCTAATCACATGCACGCCAGCTGGGTATGGCTTAGTAACTTCTCTGAGGGAAAGTTCCACAGCCTACTCCCTCAAGGAGAAACATTGCGAACTACTCTACAAAGCTCACAGTTGAAATGTGAAAACGTTTCTACTCCAGTAGACCAAGAGGTGACTAGAGAGTGTGCCAGGCAGTCAGCATTAATGGGGCACCCACCACATACAAGCACTGTGCTGGCTCCTCTCATTGATAAACAGCTCCGCCAGGATGGTTACACATGGTGCCCATTTCCCAGTCTCAGCGCACTTAGAGATTTTGTGTTCACTGAATGAAAAATACTGAGCTCGCCTGCATAGAAGTCACTGAAGTCTTTCAGGCTTGTCAAATATGGGAGAAGTTTCAGGCATATTTTATGGAGAAGGAAGTGAAGGATGAAGAAAATAGTTTCTGGGGTCAAAGCAGACTGAGTGGTTGAAAATTTCCATGGATTCCACTTGGACTCCGAGTCTTGGTAGACCTGTTCCACTTGCTGCCTCTTTTATATTCTTTTTTCACGTACAGGAATCTTCTACACACTAGGCTGGCCTCTTTTGCACCTCTTAAGAAACATGTCCAGATTGTCATAGTGGGATGGGAAACAATAACATATGTGGACGGCCAATAACACAGTGTGAGAAAATCATGTTTTTCCCCTACCTTGGCCTCTGCTATCTCATGACACCCTGAAGAGAAATTTCCCGGCATCAGCCTCCTGAGCGACTGTCAGGTGTGTACTTTGCCTTATCTTTAGCAGATGTGAGAGCTCTTTGAGGACACAGCAGAGGGTTTGGGGCTGGAGGGAATGGGATGTTTGGAGCCCATTGGTGTACACCTTGAAATATTGTCCATACAAGAAAGCTTAGGTTTTGCTGAAATAAGCACTTACCTTTTATGTTATAACTTGGCAAGTTATGGACTAGTATGAATGTTAAATGTCTTGTTAAAGGATCTCAGAGCATTATGTCAAGATTCTACACCCGAGCCTTAATTAGGTCAAGTTAAACTAAAAAGGAAAAGCAGTCTGGTTTGCTAACCACAGTGGAAGTATTGCTTTGGGGTGGAATTCATATCCAGATTGGGCTGTCTGACTTGAGCATAATACACAGGAAACAATTTGGGGCTTTTCTTTCTTTGGGTTTTGATATTTAAGCTGCAAGGCACTTGCAATCCAGAAGCTGGCATTTGTAGTGTTAACAGTTATCACAGCTAGCTAGCCAAACCATCCCTGTTTAACATCTTGCTGCTGTTTATCATAATATGAGTGCACAATATGCTGTGTATGATTTCCAATACACATGTGCTAGTTATTACTACCAATATGAATATCTTCTGAGCCATTAATCAAGGCACCCAATCCACCCTGCCAGTGCGTTTTGAAACTCTATCTGCTGAAAAAGCAAAATTCTCCTCCACAAATGAGCACTTGGAGGAAAGCAGACTAGTTAAGAGTGTCTGAAGCCACAGAGTGACACACAAGGAAACTCCATTTATAGATCTTGGGTGATCTTGCAAAAACGGGGTTTATTTCCCATGAACATCTTCACTTTATTAATAATAGTTAGGCTTGACTGTGCTCTGATTGGAAGCCACTCTGTATTCATTGTTCTTTAACCTGATGATGCCATGGTATAAGTACTGTTTTATCCCCATCAGAGAGGCAACGTAACTCACCCAAGTTCCTGGAGGGAACGACAGAGCCAGGGTCCTAACCTGAATGTGTCTGATGCCAGAGCCCATGCCTTCTGGAGACCATTCTTTCAAAAACATTTGGTGCATCCTGAGAGGGTCATGGTGAAGTAATTACTCCCATTTGTTTCAAATGACAGACAAGAGCTCTTTGATGTGAATTTCTTTTAAACATTTGTTGAGCATTGACTTTGAATGGTTTAGATAGGCTGTATCACTGAATGCTCCTAGTGAACAAATAATATAGATTTTGGTGTCCCTATTTTCCCAGGGAGTAACACCCTGTTCTTTCCCATCACTCGGCATTGTCCCTGAGGCCATAGGTGTTGATCTTCTCTTTGACTATGATATGTGACTATCATAGATAGCTATAGGAAAGGGGACACTGCAGTGGAAGTCCCAAAGTGTGCTTCTAATCCTGGACACCAGTGCTTGTGGCAGGTTTCATCTCCTCTAAACCTCTGTTTCTTTTTCACATTTTAAGCTTTCCTTTAACTAAATTGAGAGTGCATCTGAAATTTCATGAAAATAGCATATGCAGTAGAAACAGACATATTTCTTTTCTAATTCTGGCTCTTAGGCTAAGTATCAATATTCAAATTACTTAGCCTCTCCGACCCTCAGTACCCTGAGCTATGTATCACATGGAGGCAACAGTAGGTACTCTAAATGCTGCTCTAAAGATTAAATGAGACAAAGTCTATGGTGTGTATAGCACAGCACCTAGTGTCTATGGTTAGTAGTGTCCTTTAAGTGTTCACTGCGTCCCTCTTCCCAACCCTTCACATCTTACTCTTTATTAGTGAGTTGTGCTTAATATCCAGACATAAGGGATTTGTGTACTGAGGTGTGCCTTTCACAGTGTTGCTTATAGGGGGCGGTATTGAGTAGTGTTTACAAGTTGGATCCCTTGAAGCAGACTGATGGAACTGAAATCCCTACTCCGCCATTCCCTGGCCTTAGGTTCCTCTTCTTTAAAATGGGGTCTAACTATAGTACTTGTCTCATGGAGTTTTGGGGAGAGCTGAATTAGTTAATACATGGTAAGTGCTTAGAAAATACCTGGCACAGAGTGAACACACATGAAATGTTAGCTGCCATTATTATTATTATTACCACCTGTTATCATTGTGGCCCCTTGCAAGCTTTTTTGAAATAATTGGTTATGGTTAGCTGCGCAGAGTGAGACCACGAAACAGATTTTCTCAGCGCAAACGGGGCTGCTCACAGGGGGCTTGTGAGAGACTGAGTGCTGACCTTGGCCCCATTAGCACCGTTCTCTAACCAGCCCAGGCACGGGGCTGTAATGAGGATTATTGAAGTAACATATGGAAAACTCTTATAGTTAGCTCTTGGGAGAGGAAAAAGGCACTAAATAAATACAAGGAATTATTAAAAACTAGGAGACGACCTCACAGGATTGCTGAGCCCTGTATGCTGTTTGCTATTCTAAGAAGAAACTGAGGCAGGAAGCCAACTTCATCACCAGGTGGCAAAGTGGTCTCCTGGCTGCTGTTCAAAGGACGGCAACATATAGCTTCACCTAAGCAGGTCCCAGGCTGTGCACCGCCTCTTCCTGACTGTAGGCCGATCCCCTTTCCCACACAGTCTTCAGAAGAAGGGCCTGGGTCCCCTGCCAGATGCTATGCCTGCCCCCCACCCCAGGATCACATTGCCAAGGAGCTCCCTTCAGGAGAGCTGGGAGGTGGTACCCTAAGTGAGAACCCACCGAGCAGAATACTGATGGTGAATTCCCTTTGGTGCGGGACTTAGTAGCCATCAGCCATCTGCTTCCACAGCAGGACTCCAGTTCTGCTCCGGGCCAAGCCCAGAGCTTTGCTGCCAAGCTTTGACAAGTGTGTGGAGAGCACACGGCTGTGTAATTTTGGAGACAGCAGTCCATCAGTCCCTATTTACAACTTTACCACCCACCCCCGAAACATTCTTCTCTCCAGAACAATCCTAACACCAAAACGAAATATACTTAAAGTGGTCTCCAGGTATCCCTTATGAAATGGTGTAGATGAGGCTTCCAAGCATGAATCAAGATCTGGCCCACTGCCACCACATAGCTTCAGGCCTCTGGTTTCCCCTGGATATCAGTGGCATAAGATTAATTTTCATGGCTCCAAGCAATGATTATAGAAACAGTCTATTTCTCTTTGCCACAAAATAAGTAGTATTTTAGCTGTAATGTCTTACATTATTTTGTCTCAGACAGTAAAGATAACAGTTATGTAAGTCTCATCATTCAAGAATATAACATTTATTACATGGAACCTTTATTTATACTTTTCTGGTAAAATATAATTTGAAAATAAGATAATTTTTCCATGTATTGGTGTAAATGTGAGAGGATCTCAGTCCTCAAAACTACTAAAAAATTTAAGGCATTTATGTTAATAAAACATAAAACAATACTTATGCATAAACTATTATGAAACATAGTCTGCCCTCTCAATCTGCATAGCAAAAAAAAAAACAGTTTGGGAAAAGAAGCAGCAAAATTCAGAAGTCCACCATTCAAAAGAAAAAAATCATATTACTTCTCTCTTGCTGGCCCTCCTTTCTTCAACTAGCTTCAAAAGTGCTATACTAATCATCAAATATGAGAAGAATTGACAATTTCAGTGGCCCTTTAAACCTACAACTCCTGAAAAGGGTAAGATTAGAAGTAAGTTATTTTGAGACATTTAAATTTTTAGAAAGATTTGGTTAGTTAAGGTCTCCAGGAAGGTTTGGCTAACTGTTTGGACTGCAGTGCAAAATAGATTCTCTGACTCATTTACTACAATGGGGTATATTTTTCTTATTTATGCGTTTTTTTCCCCATTCAGAATTCAGGATTAGTTTTTAAAATATTTACAGAGAAAGAAGATGTTTCTAAGGCTGCTAGGAAGACAAATCACAAGGGCAGATCCCAGTGGGAATAGGCTCGTGTGCGAGATGACCTTTCAAGAAGCGCCCTCAGAAGCAGTTTGGAGAAGAAGCCCAGGCTGGTTTTCGAAGGCCCCTCCATGGAACCACTGAATACCAGCGCACGCCTCAAGTTAAAGAATGCCTGTGGATTTAACACTAACTTTTAAGAAAGGAATTTTTCATTTCCCTTATTTATCCAAATTGCACACTGAGACCAAGGCTACCTCATTTCTTTCTCTTTTTTTTCCTTCCCAAGGTTATTCTCTTGGGTCATTGACAGCTTCTGAAGGTGATGTGACATGAACTCTCTCCTGGTTTTTGGTTATAAGAACAAATGGGCCCCTGAGAGTACCACAGGCAGCTCTTACCCAACAACCCCTGCGAGCTACTTTTTTTCTGCTCTCCGTAGGCACCAGAGCCTTCCTAACATTTTGGGCAAAGGATAAAGCTGAATAGTTTGCAATGGCTACTAGAGAAATGCTTACAATATAATAATAGTCTCAATTTTGAAATCCATCCATATGCATTAACAACAGCTGTTTTATAGCTTGAGAGGGAAGAATTAAAAATCTATGACATAATGAAGGGAGAAAATGGGCCATTGCACTGTGCAGACAGACTTGAATTCTGTATTAAGTCATAAGTGAAATATTTTTTTTTGTCCTCATGGGTATATAAACTAATATGAGAGAATGCTCTGAGGAAAGGAAGTGGAAGTTCTATTTGCCTAGAAGCTGAGAGATTTGCTTGTTAGTGCTAATAAATCCAAGGAGGGCAAAGAGCCTCTTTGGAGATAGGTGATATGATGCTCCTGTTAGAGAATCTCAAGGCATGAATACTTTGCATCAAGTACCCACTTTCAGGCTCTTTTTATTTGCTGATATTTTTATTTTTACACAATCTTAGTCAAACAAAGAACCACACTGTACGCTGACAGCATGAAGTAACCTCACTCTCTTCCACAACTTTCCTATCTAATGGAGCCCCAATCACTCTTACTGTGTTTTATTTTCTTTATTGCATTACTCTATCCAAAATGATTTTATTTATGTGGTGGTTTAAGTGCTTCTTAGCTCTCTCCCCACTCTCACCCACGGGAGTAAAAGCTACATGTGAGTAGGCACTTTGTTGTCTTCATTTTGCTTCTTAATTAGCTTCTCCTCTCAAGATCCAACCCAAAGGATGTTTATGTTATGGGAGAAACTTTTCTTCTTGCCAACTCAGTAAATAATTACAGATCAACAAGCCTATTAGTGTGCAAGCAAAGCTGATTAGTGCTGACTTCTCATGGAAGAGGCCAGGCCAAGCTAAGGTGGGCATGAAAGGCAAGAGCATGGTGGCAAGAGGCCTCAGGTCCTTTGTCCTGAAGACTTACATAGTTGGCGGGATGGGGGTGAGGAAGTTACATATTGATTGGTGGGTAAAGGTGGTGGTGCCAGTTTCCCCTGAAGAGACATGACTACCCAAACATAGGTATGTGTGGGGGTTATTTTCTAGATAGTGGAAACAGTACACAGAATTTCCGGGACCCCCCCCCCAACTTCTAGGCCTTGGGATGTTCGGGACACTGGCAATCCTAGTAAGCTCATTACAGAAGCTTACAGAAGCCCAGTCTCAAGGACTCTCCCCTCCTCCTGTACTAGCATAGTTTTGCTTGTGTTGTTCAGAATGCCTGGCAATCTTCTCGGACCAGGCTCAGGACTGCTGGGTCAACAGGTGAGACCGGTCTTCCTTTGCTCCTAGTCTCCTGTGTCAAGATCTTTGTTAGATTGTAATGGTGAGGGCCCTGCCTTTATTTCCCCTCCAGCCTCTCATTGCTAGCTGCTACCTAACACTTGGAGGATGGAGCTCAGAAAACTTTGAATTCTGAATCATTTCATAGAAAGAAGCCATTCTATTCTTGGGAAATGGACTCCTCAGGGCCAAGAACCTGCCTATAAACTATTGCTTGGTCGTTAAGGAAACACAACAGAATGCAACCCTGACATGTCACATTCCACAGATCCTCGTTTTTGATACACTGTGACATTTTTTCACCCACTACCCAAAGCAAGATGACATAATCCCTGGCTGCTGTGAAACTTTTTAAGCACTTCTTTGCATCAATACATCTAGTTTTAGGACAGTATTGCTAACATTTTTCTTTAATCAAGTCCATTCCAGTCATACTGTGACTATGATTTTAGAAAGTATACAATGGCCCTCCTAGCAGTGGGAAGCTTCATAGATAAATAAAAGAATAAAGGCAAACATCACAAATCCATTACTTTATAACCCAGGTCTAGTGGAGGGGCTCTCAAATAGAAGAAGAAAGAGAAGACTGATATTTAGTTGCATACATCCAAAGTCAGAGACTTTTCTGAATTGCTTTGTGTGTCCCTATGGTAGACTCTTCCCTTAGCTCTTGTAAGAAATTATAACAGCTGACTAACCTTCTTGAATAAAATGCATCAACCCCCAAACCAGAGGTTAGACATATATCACCTTGTTTAATCCTCGTAGTAACCTGAGGGTAGTAGAAATAAAATATGTGCTGAAAAACCCCAGTAGTTGATGAATAATAAAATAATCAAGTCTCCTTTAAAAGAACAAAATTGCGCTGATATATAATTTTTTTTTCTTTTCAATTTTTAAAATTCTGCATAGAATGGATATGCTAACATTGTCATACTTTTCTTTAGGTTTTCTTTTTGTATATTTTAATGAGTTTAATATGCATGAAATAATATTTGCTTGTGGTTAAAAAAATTATATAGAAAGCTCCAAAATGAAAAGTGAAAGTTCTCTATCTTCCCTCAACATCAATCAATCCCTCCTTCCCACATAAGTTAAAAGTGACAAGTTGCTTGTATAACCCTAAAGAAGTCTACTGTTCTATTCTGTACTGTTGTGATTTTACTGGCTAATGTATTTTTGACAGCTTTATGTAACATCTTTTTAAAAGCTGTATAGTATTTCTGTAATTATTGGATACCATAATTAAATTGCTGTTTCTTCTTTGATGGACATTTAGGGCAAGATGAGTATTTTCCTCTTTTAAAAAAAGCGCTAACACATGAACATCCTTGTACATATGTTCCATATCCCTTCATGCCCTGTGGGCGCACATCAAAGTGTAACTTCCTAGAAACGAAACTGCTGGGTGAAATGCAGGCATATTCTAAATGTTAGTGTTGCCAAATGCTCTTCTTAAAAGGTTAGACCAATTCCTACTCCCATCTTAGTTACAACAAAGTTCAATATACGAGAGTATTGGCTTATATTTTAAATTCCATTTTCCTTTTAAATGTTTATATAGCTCCCAATCAGGCAAGTACTGCGCCCTCCTCCACCACCACCACCACATTTCAAACGCGTGCAATAAAACTGCAAAGTACAGCAATGCTTTCTGATTCTTTCTTTCTGTCCTCCTTCATGTAAAGTATGTACAGCCTAATGATATTCTTTGCTAAAAATATAAATGTACTTGAACAAGTGGTTTTCTAAAGGTGAAGTGATACAATATACATTGGCAAAATCAGGTCCTGTGCCCCAAGAGGGTGAGGGGAATGCCTTTCAAGGTCATGATTTTACTCAGCTAATTACAATTTAAAGATTAATGTGAGAAAGCAAAGGGCACAAGAGTGAAGTCAGTTTTTCCTGAAGTTAGAAATAAATCTATAAATTCTGGTTACATGAATCACTGAAAAATTGTGTGGGGATCAATAAATCACTCCTAAAATAGTGTTAGAAGACTGTCCCATCTCCTCAGTATACCAGTTACAATTACATTATTAGGCTCCAGAGTGTTGGGCCAACTCACTCTTTTAGCTTTTAACATTGTAGTAAATGACCTGGCAACAGATTTAACATTTTCTTTGTAATGATTAAGGTTAACTCTTTAGCCACTGGCCAGAATATCTCTTTCTAATGTTACCAGAATTTTAGAACTATAAGTATTTTAATTTTTAGCCCCTTAGAAGTCATAGCAATGCTTTACAGGAAGAAGGGGTGGGGGAAGAGGAAGAAATCTGTACTCTTTCTTCCAGTGACATGAGGATAAATTCAAAAAAATGAGAGGTCGTGATTATGACTATCTGCATATTATGGATATTGATCAAAGACACCCATTTTGCATCATATTCAGGATTATTTTTGAACGAAATTGAATAGCAAAAAATAGTGATACTGTACAGCTAGCTAAAGGGCTGGTTTTCCATTAGCTGGTTTTATTTTTCCCCCTCAATCCTGGGATCTGATGGGGTAGAAGCAGATGAGACTCTCCGTCTGCCCAGAAGGGGGAAGGTGAGAACCTTCTCCAGAGGCCTGGGTCTCAGGGTTGACATGTTGAGGGACGAGGTGTAGCCTGTGCAGACTCACACGCACACATGGCATGACCGTGCCTGGGAGTCCCTTCTGTAGAGAAAAATCTTTTTTGTAGCAACAGCAACTTTTATGGACAAGCCAATCCCCGGCAGGAATCATGATTTTCTTTTATTCCTTAGGTGGTATGTGATTCTCCTCCAAGAAAAAATATTGAACAATAAGAAGGGAAATGAAAAATTAGGGAGAGGGTTGGGAATTCAGGAAACTATCAAAATACATGTATAAATAAAGTTTTGTAAAAATTATTCTTTGCTTAAATGATAAAATATTTTTTAATCTTTTAAGAGTTCTCAAATGTGCTTTTGAAAAATTAAATTACACCTCATTGGATTTGAATTGGAGCATGTGATTTCCTAACACAAGATATTCAAAGTCAGAGAATTTCTGCATTAATGAATAAGACTAAAACATGAACCTCAGCAAAGAAAAATTAGAAACGTTAGTACAAAGCAAGTTCTTAATAAATAATAAACTAGGGAGCCTTTCTTTTAGAGGAAATACTCTAATGTCACTTGTTGACCCAAGTTTTTATATACAGTATGAAATATTTTTTAAAGTAAATTTTGTAATGCAAACTGGTTGCAAAGATGGAAACATTGTAGTATTTTGTGTGCCAAATATAAGTTCCATTTAATAGCTAAGGGATGTCCAATAAACTATTCTAGTTTAAAATCCCCTAGAAATCTCAAGAGTTGTCTTGATTAAACTAGGCTAACCTGGTGAAGGAATCATAATTAAGTGGATGATGCCATTCTCCCGTATTCAGTGCACCAGGTATTAGGTGTTTGTCCCACTTTCATGCATCAGCTGTCAGTCATTTTCTAAAAGAAATATTATAGCACCAGTCATCATAGTCTCTTGATTAACCATCTAGTTCTTGAATTCTCTCTACAAGATCTCTGCACATTGTTCCTCCATCTCCAATATACCTAGCAACAAGGAATTCACTACCTCATTATTCCAGGCTATTCTGTCTTTGGATATATGGGATACTTTTAGCCATAAGAGACCTCAGGAAAGATTCTTCAGAATTGACCTTACATATTAACCAGACAAATATCTTTAAGCCCAGGTTATAACCTGGAAAAACTGTGGACCAATGGAACATTAAATTTTGAGGGAGACTGTGAGTATCCTTGCCCCCTCCCCTCACAAAT
Source organism: Furipterus horrens (assembly GCF_987537825.1). NCBI lineage: Eukaryota > Metazoa > Chordata > Mammalia > Chiroptera > Furipteridae > Furipterus > Furipterus horrens. Next base: position 28,576,335 of record NW_028327180.1, read on the forward strand.
TGAGAGAGATGTGAGTATGAGGGAGCATTTACAGATAGCGGAGATTACTCCACCTTTCTCTAGTACAGGGTAATTTTTTATTTCCCCAACATGTATAAACTGCCAGAATGAAAAGGTAGTGATGAAAGGCTTTCTCACAACTTGAAAGGATAAAGAAGCTGTTGGTGCTCTTCTTTGTTACCACCAAGTCTTAGGAGTTCCAAGAGGTGTGACTGAGACTGAGGTCAGGACATGTGTTCTAGATGCCCTGACATATGCATACCGGGCTCAGGATTAGAACCCTGCTCCACAAGACAAATTTTGACTATATTGATCTTTTTCCTGGACAGAAAATACATATAGCCATTAACCTCAGTGACAATTTTAAATACAAAAAAACAATACTTTTTTTTTTAATCTTCATCTGAGGACATTTTATTTTTCATTGCTTTTTCAGAGAGAGAGGAAGGAGAGAGGAAGAGAGGGGAGAGGGGAAGAGATAGACAAAGAGGAAGGAAAGGAAGGAGAGAGAGGGAGGAAGAGAGGGAAAGAAGGAAGGAAGGAAGGAAGGAAGGAAGGAAGATGTGAAGAGAGGAACTTTGATTTACTGCCTCCCATATGCACCCAGACTGGAAATTGAACGTGCAACCCCAGCATGTGCCCTGATGGGGAATCAAACCCACAATCTTTCAGTTATGGGACAACACTCCAACCCACTGAGCCACATCAGCCAGGGTACCACACATTTTTATTTATACAAGCAAAGAAACTATTATAATTTCCTTTAGTAAATTGCACATGCTAGATAGAGCCTTTGCCCTTAGTACCGGCACCATGTAATACATGGAGGGGTTTTCGTTTATTTGTTTGTTTGTTTTGTTTATCTTTTGCAAAGTTTTTATGTGCCTCTGAAGCCAACTTTTAAAAAGTGTGTATTGTGTGATCACAGGGGCGTGCAGGATATATGCAACGATGGACTGTAGCCAGGCAGTAGGTGCTCTATTGTCATCAAAAAGGAGAACTTTTTAGGTTACAGGCTCGATCCTTGGTCAGGGCATATACCGAGGTTGAAGGTTCAATCCCCATTTGGGGTAGGTATAGGGGGCAGTCCATTGATGTCTCTCTCTCTCTCTCTCCCCTGTCCCTTTCTCCCTTACTCTCCACCTTACTCTTTCTCTAAAATCTAATGAACAAGCTGAACTGACAAGCGAAATAGAGACAGACTCATAACTAGAGAGCAGGATGACAGTAGTAGGGGGGAGACGGAGGCTGGATTGAGGAAAAGGACTTATGGGCATGGACAGTGGTGTGGTAATTGCGGGGGCAGGGGGGATAAGGGGACTAAAAAGTAAAGGAAATATATACAAATAATGTTATCATTGTCACAAAAATAAAATCAATAAAAAAATATATATCTTTGAGTGAGAATTTAAAAAAGAAAAAAAAAACCTTTTTCACCATGAAAATCCATATTTTTCTAAGGGAAAGATTTAGGTCTGTATCTGATCATACCCTTTATTTAAACACTTTAAAAAAATGTAGTCCATTGGAGTGAACTATTGGCCTGAGGTAATATGCTCTGAAAAACCAAGTGAAATGAAACATGCCATTTTATTTGTTATTCAGATTGCCAAATAAGACAAGGTGTAATTTGTCCTGACTTCCTGGTCTTGTTCACACACCTGAGTCCCTCCCTGCTCCCGCCGCAGCTCTGCACACCTGGGATCTGAGGGAAAGCGGTGGAGGCAGCTTTCTTGGGAAATGGCTCACTTTTCTACAAATTCAAAAGTATGTATTTGATCCAAATTGTTGGGAGGAAGAGTACAGGTATGACTTAGAGAATTACCTGTGTGGCTATAACTAGAAAGGTAGTTTCAAAGCAACATCTGTGCAATGTTTGAGACTCTTTCAGGAAATTGATCTAAGGAACTCACCAGATGTTGGATCCAGGTATGTGTGTACATAGCTTTGTGGTGTGGTGGCAGCGGGGTGTGTGTGTGTAAAATATTGCTCAACGTCTTCAGTGAAGGTATTTGCTATTTAACGGATAGGACAGTTGGTATAGGACCCCTGAGAGCTACCTGCTAACAGTATAATTCCTTCTGCACCTCACTTTTTGCTGTCTATTGAAAAGAGTCCCCCCAACCCCTCACAGCGGATACTTCATTTATGATAGCTCTCCTTGGAAAGCCGACCTCTGTAAGTAGGCTTCTAGAAGAAAAAAAAAAAATAAGAAAGAAATGCGCCTGGAAAGGAGGTGGCTTTGACAAGAGTTAGCAGGGTGTGCAATTTAGCTTAGCTTGTTCTCACACTGTTTCCAATGTTTGTCTTGAGGTTGCTCAGAGATCACAATGGCCACGTTTGATCTAATGACGCTCGTCATCAGACAAGACTAGAGCCAGAGCACAGTGTGAGGAGGCCACTGAGCCCTCCCTAGGCCTCAGCCAGAACATCCACCAGATTTGAGAGGCTGATGCTGCCCTCCTTGCCTGGAGCCATTGAGGGTGGTGGCTCATCAGAGGGGGCCGCACCCAGCACAGTGTTAGTCAAAGGCTCCTTTGGAGATGACGTGAAAGATAGAGATGCAGAGCCCTTTGACTTCTAAAGTTTCAGCTTTTTTAGAAAGAGAGGTATCTTCCCCTTACTCTCTATCCTCGCTTCTTTCTGTTTCCTCCTCCCTGACTCCTAATCATGATTAGCTGGCAGCATGGGTAAGGCAAGAAATTAAGGGACAGACTAATAAACTTGGCATAATTGTAGATGAAATCTCCTGTTCATTGACTTTGGGGAAAGAGGGTCCACTCCGAAGAAGAAGTTGTATTCGGTGTAATTGCTCATCAAATGCAAGGAAATAACTATTGGGTTTTCCAGGAGTCCGTGCATGAACTGTCTTACATGGGTTTCTGTAATTCTGTAGTTGAAGATACCAAGAAGACCTGCTGTTCCATGCCCTGTTTTGGTTGTAGTCATTTCAGGTTTCATAATTCTGAGGTAATTAAGGTATTTCAGTGGAGAAGTTCCAAAAGCTTAGAAAATGACAGCATTATCTAATAAAACGTCTCCCATTTTATGCCCTTTGGAATGTAATCCAAGTTACAATAGCTAATAATTACCTGCCCTAACTGTAGCAGCAAAAAACAGCTGAATGTGCACCTTGAGCTGTTTCATGTATGCAATTTCTTACTCTCAGGCTCTCTGTATAATCCATTCTCTCCCCAACACTTTGAAGACTTGGAAACATTCAGTACAAATTTTCACAATATAGGTAACTTTGAAGTGTGACTTGTCAGGTCATGCTGACTTGCTTTTGTGTTCGCATAGAGGATTGACGAGGTTGAATCTCTCTTTTTTTTTTTTTTTAACTAACAGGTGTAACTTGAGAATTTGTGAGTGACTGGCAGGAGGGTTGGGAACCCTTTTATTCCCTCATCTACTATGAAATTTACTTTTGTCCACTTATGGGAATGCATCACATTTGCAGAGAGTCTAAATATCCACTGAAGCCAAGATCACAATTTCAAGTTGCTCTTAGCAATGAAGCTTAAGTATGATGACTACACATCCTGGTGTACCTGAACAATCTCCATTTATTCCGTAATTACTAATAGTAGCCTGGCTTGGACATTATATTATATGGTCACCCTGAGTGTTTTCCAAAAGTGGAATTTTGAAAAAATAGTGATTTCATGTGCCATGACAAATGACAGCTTGCACCCCCCCCCCAAAAAAAATAAATCTTAGAGTTATCAGTCAAGGATAGATGAGATGTTAACAATCAGCATTAAATGGTACAATATTATTGTAGAGTTAAGATAGGATGTTAGTGATATAATTTAATGCAGTGTTTTCCAAAATGAGCTCCACAGAAGACTAATCCTTCAACATGATTCTCAAAACATCCATGGTCAAGTTCCATGGTCAAGTAAGACTGAGAATGATGCCTCCCTTTGCTTTCTTTTGGAAATTCAGTCCAAAGTTCTAAAAAATTCTGTAGTAGAGACATGTTTAATTTCATGTAACCTAATGCTCCGTAAATCTAATTGGCCACAGAACCCTTTGTCAATATCAGTCACCTGGCTGCAGAACTACTTTCTTGCGACACATTTGAGGTAACACTGGTCTAGCTATTTCCTTACATTTCACAAAAAGAGAAAGTCAAGCCTCAAAAGAGGGAATGACAGGATCACAATTCAGCTTAGCTGGTCTGTGGACCAGGCGAAAGCAGTACGCTGGACTGCTAACCCCCAGGCCTGGATCCTTTCTCCTACGTCACCAATGTGGAAAACATGAAGAGTAATCTAATTGCGTCACAGTGCCTTGCAGCACAAGTAATATAGATTTCTGTTGCCTATTTTCAGAGTTGCTTTTTAGGGATAGTGATCAAATATCTGCATGCTCATGATGTTCAAACACATAAAGCTACCTCTCATGGTCTATACAAAACAAGATATAATCATTTCCGAAGTTTAGTTTTATCTAGACTGCCCTCCCCTTCTCTTTTATCTTTCTTAGGAGATAAAGTGATTATTTGAGGAAAGAATTGCTAGACATGAGTCTTGTTTGGGATCAAAATCTATTTTCTCATTTCCAGGGCTTTGAATTTCAGAAAGTCAATCAATTTATTTGTCTCTTTTGGATCATAGGGTTAAAGTAAATCTGTCATCCACACAAATTTAGCTATTGGTCTTTGAAATAAGCACTCATGAAATTATAGCCATAGTAAATTTAGACAAGGACTAATTTCACTTTGGTCTGCCTATTAATCCACATGACAGAATAAACATGGTGTGTCTTGCGGTTAATACGAACATATGTAAAAAATTAAGAAGTCTTTGGTGACAAGACAAAAAGTACCCCATGAAAATTAATTGGTGTTTAATTGCGGATGTATGAGATGTGATATTTACAGATCGCCCACCTTTGAGTTCAACATAAACAAAATTTATCTTGGGCTTCGGTGGCCAGTTTTGTTTGGGGGGGTTCTCCAGTCTGTGGCAGAGCCCTGCTATTCCTTTGGGAGAAAAGAACACCTGGAAAATATAACCACTGCGGAACCATTGATGTCTCCGGGGCTTTTTTTCCTGCCCTTTATTTTTGTTATAATAACATTAAAGAGACTAGTTCCTTTGGTTTTCTTCAAGCGTGCACTTCCATGAAACCATGTGGCTGGTTGCACTTCGGGAGAAGGGGGCAGCTGCAGGCTAATTTTGCCATCCTGCAATCATCATTGACATCCTTTTGAAGATGCATTTTTTCTGGGAAGTACAAATCAGTGGAGTTGTGGAGCAAAAAGAGACGACTTTGTTTCCCCCTGAGCATAAGGAAACTGACTTAGAGGGGAAAATAAAAATTCGACTGTTTTTAAAGGTTTTTATTTTAAAATACCTTATTGTTTCTACTAAATGACATTTAAGATTTACCATTTCCTTAGCAGAGTTGGAAATGATCGGCTGAGATTCACTGATGAAGCTTTATAACTTTTATGAGTCATATTTGTTCATTTTCAAAGCCACATGTTTAAAATTCAGGACACAGAAAAGTTCCGGGATCCATAGTTGTGGTTCAAAAAAATAAGGATACCAAAAGAAACTGTCAGTCATAAAATCCATATTTCCTTTTAAGTGGTAGAATCAGAAGAGATATTTAGTCATCAACTTGTAAGCCAAGTGATGCCATATGTGATTTTTTTTTTTAACATATACTATTGGTATAGTACACAGGATAGTATACATTATACTTTGCCAGTGGGTTTGTGAGTTCCTCTCCTTTAAGCAGTTGAGTTTATTCTCATAAAAATCAACAATAGTGCCCTATCTCAGAGAACCAGAGTGTTCCAAGTGCTCCCAGATGCATATCCCAACTCCCGTATACAGTTCTGAGCCCCACTGCTAGTTGCTAGGGTCATAAGAGAAGAAAAAAAGGAAGGCCACATCAGGAAGGAAATTTTCTTAGACTACCCAAGAATGGAAATGATTGGTGATTTTCAAAGGCAGCCACTTGCTTAGAAGCAGCTGGGATCGCCCTGATTCTAGTTATCCTTCTGACCTCTTTTGATCTAATCGAACAGTGAACAGAGCCACTCTCCAACAAAGGGCCTCAGACAAAGTCAGAGGTTACATCTTGAATTGTAGAGTGTGAGCAATTAAAAACAGGGTGGGGCAAAAGTAGGTTTGCAGCGGTGAGTATGTAAAACAGATTTATACTTATATTACTATTTATTAATTATTGTATTATTTTCCATACAAATAACTGTAAACCTACTTTTTGCCCCACCCTGTATTGAATTTTTCTATGTAAAACACCTTCTTGAATTTCAATCCTACCACATCCTGCTGGTGCCATAATAGGATCCTTGAATTTTTGGCACCATCTCATTTTTAGGCTGGGATGTTTTAAAAAATCTTGAGAGGAAAAGCAAGGCATATCTATCTATCTGTCTAACTAAATGTTGATTTTAATATCCCAGCACAGAATATTAAGAAGAAATATGCCATCTTACAGAGCTTTAAATACTATAATCCTTTTTTCTCTGTGTACAATCTTTTGTGAATTGAAAGCAGAAATTTAAGACTCATGAAGTCCATCTACATCACTGCCTCTCTAATCAATTGATTTCTACCTAAGTATTGTATCCAAAGCAAACTTAATCTATATGTATGGAGCAATTACCAATTTTTAAATTTTTTTTAAGCAGTGCATGCTTCCATGTGACGGAAGAACCTAAGTTTGTTAGGTGACACTTCCTCAGCATTTCCTCATGTCTATAATTGAGCTTTCCTCCCTGTTTTCCCCTGCCAGTAGTCTCATGATATAAGAAACCCAGTCTAGCTGACATGTGTACCCCCAATCAGGTCCCTGGATTGGAATTGAAGTGCAACAAGCCCCTTGATGAATAGATGAATGTTTGATTGGTTGAACGAACGAATATGACTACATCTCCTAACCCTTTTTACATTTTATTTCCCAATTAATGCAAAGTTATTTTCATACCCTGTTTAGGGCCCTGAAGTCTGATAACCGGTCTAACTCTCAATACTTTTGAATGGAGATTTACCACACATACTAATTTTTTAAGGCTTCCTTCTCAGCTCCTCATTGTGTGGCAATTACATAGCTGCTTAGTAGCTCTAACAGAGACCAGCGAGAAAGAATTAGTAAACTTTGTTAAAACTTGTTACTCTCCACAGTAAAAAAGTGTGATGAAAGGCAAAGCAACAAGTATTAAGGAAAGTGAAAATTTAAAGATTATTTGGATTGAATTGTCCATATACTTTTTCATTTCTGTAGCTAAATGAGCTGCCTATATCTAAAAATATAGTGAAAACTACTTTACAAAGTTGATGAGAAATAAAATAGCATATTTTCAAAGTGTGTAGCATATAATAGTCATTCAATAAATATTAATTCTCTCTCCCTTCATTTGAATTTATATGCATCCTTAAGAACTATCATTGTCCCCAAATTCTGTGAGGGTACAGGTGCAGGTGGGGACAGGGGCACACAGGGAAGCTTCGGATTGGCCAGGAGGCAGAGGGAGCAAACTGCAACATGGGCAAGAGCCTTTGTTGTGGTTTCAATGGGAAGGAAGGGATGGAGCAGCATACAGATTTGGGAGTGGCTAGTCTGAGTAATTTCAGCAGGTTCTGGGGCATAGGGGCTGTCTCTAGATGCTACCTGGCTCTGGGGCCTTTAGGAGAGGGGAATAATAACCCTGAGTGTGGAGGTGGAGGTGACGTGGTTCTGGACTGGTTAGTTTTCAAATGAATGAAGTGCTTGAAGGAGAGCATTTATTATAGCTAAGAATTGCAGCCATTCCTGGGAGGGGCCTCATTGCTAGGCCATTACCAGCTCCAATGTGTGAATGGTTCCAATCATAAATTAAATACATATTTATCTAAATATTATCCAGAAACTATCCAGCCCTTTTTGTTACAAAAGGGAGTCTACCATCTAAATATTTGCAGTTTTTTTTTTTTTTTCTCCTCTTGAGTTACACCCTATCTTACCACAGTTCAACAATGTAGAACTGATCACTTGACAGGTACTTACATCAGTAACAATCTGACTTTTTCCCTGACAGTGTCAATGCAATATAATGACTGGTGTTAATTATTACATGTACCACCTGATCTGGACAAATTTAGTCTTTTCTGTGCACTATTTTTTCTATGTGTTAGAACCTGAGGTGCTTTTAAAATTTTATCCACAGACTTGGAGAACAATAAGCATGAGTGTTTAAAAAGCAAAAAAACATGTCAGCTTAGAAGTTTGTAAGCACCAACCATTTTACCATAAGCAAGAGTTGAAGACATAATGAGCCATTTCAATAGACTAAATAGAGTGTTAGACTGTTGCAGAAAGTGCATTTGTTGCCTTAATCTTTCTGCTTGTATTAAAATATGTTTCAGTTATGTTATTGTGCTTACTGATTATTTTCTTTAGTTTTATACTTATTATCACTGCTCAGATTATAACTGACCTTAATTTATTTTAAAAAAAACTACAAGTTCTATGAGATAAACATGCTAGAAAAGCATTCTGCAACTAAACATGGGATGTTAGTAGATGCTAAATGAGAAAAAATATATCATGGTCAAGTAAATGCTAGATTAGACAATGTTAAACAAATTTTTTTCCTGCAGGACTTCTCAGGGCCTTTAATAAGAAAATGTGAATTGCAAATGTCAAGGACTGATATATAATACGCAGTATCTTCCAAATCTACTAGGTCACAGATCCTTCACCATTTGCTTATTCATGGAAAGCATATTATAAAGTAATGAGTAGCAGACAGTATTTGTGAAGCATCAACAATATGCAATACACTATGTGTCAATGAAAAAAGTTTTAAAAATGCATTTTTTTGCATGGAGTCAATTTTTTAGATAAGAAAATAAGACAAATGCAATAGACCTCAAATAATGGTATAAGGGGACAACACAGAAGATACTCTAAAGTGACATATCATCAATTATCAAGTGAATAATGCTAATTTTCTTTTCAGTAGAGAGGTGGAAGAAACAAACAGATCATAACTTTCTAGGCACTGATGTGCAAGAGACCAGGGATACAAAACACATAAAATGTAGTTGCTCTGTTAAAGAAGGTAATAACCTGGATAGCAAGTCAGGACTCTGTGAAGCGAGTTTGTGTGATCCAGCATAACAGAGCAGAACTTCTTAACTTTTCCATGCACGTGAATCACCAAGGGGATCTGAACTGATTCAGTAGATTTGGGATGAGCATCAAGATTCTGCATTTCTAACAAGCTCCCAAATGATGCTGACATTGCTGGTCCAAGCATCACACTTTGAGGAGCAAGAAGTTAGAGCAGGAGTTGGCCAACTTTTTCCATAAAGTCCAAATAGTAAATATTTTAGGATTTGTGGGCCATGCAGTCTTTTGCAATGACTCAACATTGCCATTGTAACACAGAAGCAGCCATCAATGGTATGTAAATGAATGAACATGGTTGTGTTCCAAAAAAAAAATATATATATATATATATAGATCATGAAATTTTAACTTCATGTAATTTTCTATGTCACAAAATACTTTTCTCGTTTTTCTCAAATGCTTAAAAATATGAAAACCACTTCTTAGCTTGTGGGCTGTACAAAAGCAGGCAGTGGGCCTGCTGGCTGTAAGGTTGCTGAGCTATGAGTCAAGATACTCTGCTCCCCTGTGGAGTTAGCAGAGGTTTCCTTATGAAGTACATTGAACCAAAGCAACTAATCTCTCTGTTAAACCTTTATTGCATTTTCTCATGCTTTGTTTTCCCTCTCATAGTTGGTTTCTATCTTTTTAATGAAAGATAAAAAATTCTAATCGACAATACAGACGAACTTCTTAATTAGTTCCTAAGTTTACCAGGCATTCTTCTTTCTGCCACCTGTAGTATCTAATGCAATGCCTTCCACACAGAAGATGCCCAGGGGGTGTGTGTTCGGTTGAACTTAACCTGTTGAAGGAATCTTTCACATGGCTGTTAAGGAGGAAGGAGTAGCTCTTGGATGGATTAATGAAGAGCGTAAGGAGAGAATTCCAAGGAGAGGAAAGCAGGCGGTTAATATATGAGGATTGTGTCAGGAACATTAAATCCATGCAAATATTTGACAGAAACAGGGGGTTAGCATAGGAAAATGATTGAAAATAAAATCGGGGTCGAGTTACATGAAATGCCTCAATACAGATCTGAAGTTTAGGGAATGATGTATGTAGGGAAGTTGGAAGAACTTGAATCTGATTTAGGATATCGGAAGGATCCATAACTTATTGAAGATGAAGAGTTCAATTAAAATGCTTCAGAGCAACTACAGTCCAAGCCATGGGTCTCATGGGTGAAGATCTGGACTGTGACTATGGAAAGAGAACAGAGAAGAAGGAACTGAAAGAGGATTCTAGCCTAGAATGTTCTTTAAGACTTGACGAAAACAAAGGGACCACAAACTACCTCAGAAGCAAGAAATACTGCTCTTCTCAATTGCCTCAAATGTAATATGCTCCCTGGCTGGTGTGATTCATTGGTTGGAGCATCCTCTTATAACCAATAGGTTGCAAGTTCAATTCCCAGTCCATGCACTTACCTAGGTTGTGGGTTTGTTCCGCAGTCCAGGTGCATACAGAAGGCAACCAATTGATGTTTCTCTCTCACATCAATGTTTTTCTCTCTCTCTTCCCCTCTGTCTAAACAAGCAATGAAAAAATATCCTTGGATAAGAATTTAAAAAATAAGGAATACATCGCATTACATAGGATGCTCAGTTGGCTGGAATTGTTTAAAACGTATTTTAATTCCACAAGTCATATCTGTTCTTTTGTGAGCATCCCATGTTTATTTTTAAATACAGTCTTTGGAGTTAATCCTGAGTATTAGCAAACAGATTTATTTTGTTGACATTATGTTCAGGTTAAATATAGACAAATACCTATATTATGCTATCTAAATACAGAAAAAGTGTCATATTTTTACAAAAGTGTACCAAGTCCAAAGAATTTTCTAGAAGAATAGATTCAGAAAATCTCCAAGTGCTAATTCAGAGCTAAATGTACAATACAATCCCAGAGACTTCAGTCTTTTAGTTGTGACAGATTCCTACATAAATCACATTTTGGTGGGAGGAGGTTGGGACAGCTTCATAGTATTTATAAAACTCCTGTTGCGAATTTGAGGTGCTGGGGGAATAAAGGAAAGAGTGTGAGAGAGAACCTGTGTTAAAATAGTCTGGCAATTTGCAGCCTCCCACACCAATGAAGGTCCTGGTCATTCCGGAAAGGAAAAGTGCTGACCAGCAAGAATGAATTACATTTCTCTACTTGTAGAAGCCAAGTGGTCTGCTAGAAAGTTTTGTAAATATCAGAAATGTACAAGGCATTAAATCTGTTATTGCTCAGCTGATCAGAAGTCTTAGGGTCAACGAAAATATTGCTGCCTATGATTTTTTTTAACTGGATGATTAGTTTCCCTTGATACATTAGATATTTTGAGCATAATGTTTATATTACTTTCATATTTTCTTTAGATAAGAAATTATAGATAAAACTGTAATAAATGTAAGAGTCATTCATTATAAAACATTTTATAATGAATTTCTGTTCTTTTTCTTTTATAACTGGAATGGCCTTTCCAAGTTAAACAATGTCGCTTATTTTAAGGTTGACAAAATATACAAGGCGCTTTACAAACAAAACTGATGGGAATTGTCTAGTCATTAATTTCATGGTCTAAAATATAGAGTTCCCATCAGTAATATTGACACAGATCTTTTCTGATCAAACAGGTGCCTCTGATTACATAACATCCAGCCTTTCACATCTGCTTTATTATTTTAAGTATCACCATTTCCCTTCTTTCTCTCCCATCGTTTGACCTTCATTTGGCCTACAGATGGTTCTGTGAGGGGAAGGAGCTACACAACACTCCTGATATTCAGATCCACTGTGAGGGTGGGGACCACCATACCCTGGTCATCGTAGAAGCCTTTGAGGACGACACAGGCCGCTACACCTGTCTGGCTACAAACTCCAGCGGCTCAGATACAACATCTGCAGAGGTGTTCATTGAAGGTAAGGAGAGATGTGTGGTCAAGGAGGGTGGATGGTCTAACAGCTTCAGTATCAGCAGGGCCTCATTGTGAATATGCTTTTCCAATGCAAACAGCACAATGGTATTATGATTCAAAACCCATTTCTCCGGAAAACTTGATAAATAAATCCAGTGTTTCTGACACTTAGGAATGCATCAACCATGTCTAATCTCAACATTTGTTCCTTTCAATTTGAAACATTTCAGCTACATTAACTGCAATCTATTAAAAAAATAAAGCACCCAATTTATTTTTGGTTTCTCTAGTGAAAAAAGAATGGAAACATATTGAAGTACTGTATCTATCAACCAAAGTTGGACTCTAAATTATTTAAGAAATAATTCATGAGAATAAGTAAATATTTTAAAAGTATTTTTGACAAGACTCAGCCTGTATGGAATTAGAAACTTGATATCAAAGTATTTAATTTTACGTTATTGTTGTATTTTGATCAATGCCAATAATTTTTTTATTGATTGATTTTTAGAGAAAGAGAGAGAGAGAAACATCCATTTCTTGTTCCACTTATTTATGCATTCTATGGTTGATTCTTCTATGTGCCCTGGCAGGGGATCGAACCCACCACCTTGGTGTATCATAACAACACTCTAACCAACTGAGCTACCCCTCTAGGACTTTGACCAATAACAGTAACTTAAGTTGGAAGTGTTTTAAGCACCACAGTCTTATATTGTCCCTAAATCCATAAATCAATGTGTATCCTATTAATTGGTTGCTTTTTCACAAATAGTAGTTAGAATATATTTTAAAAATTTAAATGCCTGAGGCCTCCACTACCTTTTTCTTTACCTTTTTACTACACTTAACTGTTTAGTATCACCAAACTTCTTTTTTATTTAAAGTAGAAGAAAGCAGGATGTTAGCCATCATTTATAGCTCCTCCGAGAACTGACAATTTAGTTTTAGAAGTAACTTACCACTCACTAAAAGTGTGTACCTTTACTTCTCGTAAAAAGTTCCTCTGCATTATCTTTGAAAGCAAACATCTGTGAGCTCCTCAAGGGACCTCGTCCTGTTAATAAAATCAAACATTCTGTATATAGCAGTAACTAATACTTACATGGGACTTATAAATGCACATATAATATACATATATAACAATTTAATTTCACTGTAAGCCTGTGAGGTATCATTAGTATTCCCTTTTTGCCAGTGAGGAAACTGAGACCCGGAGAAAGTAGAGATACTCATTCAAACTTACACAGGGATTTAAACCCAGTCAGTCTCTCTCCAAGGCCCATATTCTTAACCACTGTGTCATACACATATTGAAGCACTAAAGTAATAGAAAAAGAATGACAAATATTTTTAACATTTAATAAGTTCACAATATTAGTCATGGGTAGGCTTTGTGTCAAAATTCTTGAAGTATTTTAGAATATATTAAAGGGAACTTAAACTTCCATCAAAACCTGCTTGTTAATGATGAATAGCTTTGTCTCCCAAATCCCAGTTCAGATAGACACCTTAAAATTAAGTGTGTTATTTGCTTCAGCACTGCTAGAAATGTGGTGAATTTTAGTGTGTGTTGCTTTTATAATATAGATGTTAAATGAATTCACATTAAAGTCATAGCCTATCAACTCAATTCAGCCAGCATTTTTTAAGGCCCTGCATGTGCGGGACAGTGCAGATCCAAATGTGATTAAGACACAGTTCCTCATATCTAACAGCAGAGATGGGCGCATTAAAAAAGAACAATATAAAATCATAAGTGATATTGTAATAAGTGGTATAATAGAAATATGTAAAGTGTTATATGGTTACAAGTGAATTTAAAAATTAACTACAATATATTTAAGATATACTCATTTTTCATATGAAAAAAGGAAAAGTGTCTCTACCTCTGAAACAACTTTCAGTATCTAACTCTGGCAGACCAAAAACGTTCACAATGTGGTCTTTAATTTTATTTCATTAAATTTGGTTCTTCTGTGTAACACTTCTGAACCACTGGTCCTCTTCTGCCTTTCAAATAATCTGGATGAGGCACTCAATATGGGAACATGCCCTGTAGTTCTACATGCCACATGTATTGCATGCCCTGGACTTCAACAAACACAGTGGGTTTGCGTCCAGTACACAGGTTTTCACATGATAACATGACTTCCTCAGCCTACCTGCCATTGGATATCTGTGACTTCACATAGATTGTGTGTGAAGAGGAGAGAGAATAAAGGAGCTGGACAGAGTTAGGATAAAGAGCCATTAAGAGTTAGACAACTGTGCCTAATATAAAAAACTAGCTCATTGGCCTTGTGAAATATGGATAATAACTTTTTTTAAAAAAACCTGAGAGATTTCAGTACATTTTTATCCCTGAGAACAGAACTTTAGATAAATTCTTAGGCTATTATGACTGAAAGTAAGAATTGTTACATTTTACTTATCCTGCACTAGAAGGACTCAGTTGTAGCTCTATTGAATTGTTTCCTAAAGTATGTTAATATTAATATTTAAGCATGTAGACAGTGAGGGTCTGTCTGTCAAAGGGTAGGGAGTTTTTTATGAAATTTAAAAATCCAAGCAAAGCCTTCCCTGTAATTTTAACAACCTGCTAGTTGGAAACTGTCTAAATTTCACTTTCTTATGCATCAAGTTTTAGAATGGTACAGAAGAAATTATAACTTAAGAACAGTAGCTGATGTTTACTTAGTGTTAACTAGGAACCGAGCACTTCATTTTGCATGGGCGATTCTATTTAATCTTTACAAAAATTATCCCATTTTATGACCAAGGACATTAAAGCTTATAGAGGCTAAGTGGTCGCCGAAATCACACACAACACACATGCATGCACAGGCACACACGTGGGGTTCCAGAATTCAAAACCAGGAGGTCTGATACCTGAATCTGCCTTCTTATCCATTACAGAATAAAATGTAGATGAACTCATTATTGAGGCAGCTGTAGTCTAACTGTAATCACCTCGGTCTAGTAACAGGATTTAGGATCTGAGCAAAGCATTTTTTTCAGGGCACATACTGAGCACTCTTTAGATTTCATTAAGTATTCACTAAGGAACGACTGCAAGGCAGGCATGATGTAGACACCGGGGACCCATCAGTGAATAGGATAGGCCTGTGTTCTCACTTCACTGACTCCAGAAGAGAAGGGAGAGTAAACCAGTAAACCCATAAATAATTCCAACCTCAGCAAGTACTGGGAAGAACATAAAGGTGATTGATGGGAGAGGATGATCAGAAGGGCTGTCTGAGGAGGTGACATTTGATCTAAGGCCAGAACTCTGAGAAGAAACCACTAGGAAAACTGGGAAAAGAGTGCTTCACACAGAAGGCACAACTCTAAGGCCCTGGGAGGGGAAGATAGGATGTGTCCAAGGAGCAGAAGGAAGTCCCGGACAGTGGGAGCATCATAGAGAACGGCAGCTTGGAGGGTTGGGCAGTGGTCAGCTCATGTGGACATGGGACCTTGTGGTCACTCTTAGTACTGTAGCTTTTATATAAATAATAACACAAATCATGAAGAGTTTAAACTGAAAAGTCACGTTAGCTGATTTATACAGGGTGGGGCCAAAGGAGGTTTACAGTTTTGAGTATGTGTAACACAGTTTATTCTTGCATTGTTATTTATTATTGTATTCAATATTACTTGCCACATGAACAATTGTGAGCCTACTCTGGCCCCACCATGTATCAAACTGTTGCTTGGGTGTATAATGGGAGACCAGTTAGAAGCCTGGTGCAGTGATAGAGGAGAAATAATGGTACTTCAGGAAGAGTATGTACATGGAGGTGCAAGAGAGTCAGGTTTGAGTTAAGAGTTCAGAGGTAGACTCCCAAAGTCATGCAGTGGATTCAATAAGGGGTTGAGGGGAGGGAAAAAAATAAGGTAGATCCATGGATTTCAGATTTACCATTGGTGTGGACAATATTGCCAATCTCTGAAATGGGGGAGACTGCAGAGGAACAGTGTTAGCGGACAGAGGGAAGTAAGTGCTGTGTTTTGAACATGCTAAGTTTGAAATTCCTACTTAGATAGCCTAGTGGCTATTCCAGTCAGTGACTGGACGGATGAGCATAGGTGAGCACACAGGGTGAGTAAAACATTTGTGAGTGTCAGGGTGTCAATGGTGACTAAAGCTATGGGTTTGGACATGATACTGGACAGGCCTACTGGGGAGGAAGGGAGCCATGGGGGAGAGAAAGGGAACCAGGTCTGAGCCTGGATCGTCCTTCCTCCCTGTGGAAGTTCCAGGAGTGGGGAGATGCCAGTGAAGGAGAGTAAGGAGGAGAGCCCCTGGGGTGGGAGAGAAACCAGGCAGACTATGGGGGGGAGGCTGAGAGTGTTTCAGGAAGGTGGGTGATACCAGCTTCGTCCACTCCTGCTGAGGGTCCAGTCAGAGGAAGACAGGAGGAAATTGCTGGGTTTAGCAACTGAGGATATTTAACAAGAGGGATTTGGACAACCTGGACGGACCAACTATCAGGTGCAGTGAGTTGAGAAAAGTTAGCAAAATATGGAAGAAGTAACAAATAAATAGTAATAGATTGTTGGGCACATTTTGTTCAAACACCAGTAGAGATAAGGACCTGTATTTGCAAAATAGTGTGGGGTCAAAAAATATTTTTTTAAGTGAGGTGTAATTGACAGATAGCAATAGTTTCAGATGAATAGTATAATGATTTATGTGTATACATTGTGAAGGGATAACCACAGTAAGTCTAGTTAACATCTGTCACCATGTGTCGTTATAAGTGTTTCTTCTTGTGATGAGGACTTTTAAGATCTACTCTATCAGCAACTTTCAAATATATAATGCAGTATTATTTACTGTAGTTGCCATGCTGTGCATGACATATCCAGGACTTACTTATCTTATAACTGGACGTTTGTACCTTTTGACCTCCTTTAACCATCTCACCACCATTCCGACCCCCTGCCTCTGGCAACCACCAATGTGCTCTCTGTATCTATGAGTTTGGGTTTGTGCTGTTTTCTTTCTTTTTCTTTCTTTTTTTAAGATTTCCACATATAAGTGACATCTTATGATGTTTAGCTCTCTCTGTCTGACTTATTTCACTTAGTGTAATGACCTCAAAGTTCATCCATTTGGTTAAAAATTCCAGGATTTCTTTCTTTTTTTTTTTGGCTGAATAATATTCCTGTGTGTGTGTGTGTGTGTGTGTGTGTGTGTGACATTTTCTTACCCATCCAACGAAAGACACTTAGGTTGTTTCCATGTCTTGGCTATTATAAATAAGGCTGAAATGAACATGGCAGTGCAGATATATTTTCAAGTTAGTGTTTTTGTTTTCTTTGGATAAATACCCAGACATGGAGTTATTAGAAAAGAAAGATGGTTTTTGGCACTTTGTTTGTTTGTTTTCTTGTTTGTTTTCATACCATAATTAATAGAGTTTATATCCTAATGAAAATAATCCAAGATAGAAAACATAGATCTTGTAGAATGGGGGGAGAATAAAATAGAGAACAAAGTCTTTGAAAAGGAATCAGGAAACAGAATCTGGCCCACGTAAGTGCTAGAGGGTCAGGGAGGTACTCTCAAGGACTAGCTGGCAACAAGATAGTCTCAAGAATTTCATGATGTAAATAGGAAATGTAAATGTGAACTTATGAAATAAATACAGACATCTCAAGTTTCCACCACTACCACCCCTCCTGATTGCAAAATGGCTTCCACAGATTATTATAGCTTTAGGAGTTCCATAAAGGACAAGATGGTGGTTCAGAAATGTGGGATGAAGGAAAGTGGATTAAACTGGACCTTGTGGATAAGGAGTTGGGTCTGATGGAGAGAAAGGGAAGGGAGGCATTGAAAAGGTAAGGGTGGGACAGTATACTCAAGGTTGATGCACGTTTGCAGATTCTGTTTGATATTTATTTATAGGTTCTCACTTCTTCAGATAATCCAGTGAAGCAAGTGCCCTTGTTAAGTGACGTTTTGATGCATGCTAAGATGTTACATAAGTAGCTGCTCCTGTTGATCCCAGCAAGAAAAAGCCTGTCTGAATATAAGGTTTCTTCTGCTGGATCTTGAAAATGTGTTAAGAGAAGCTGAAGGAGTCTAAGCCCAGTTCTGGTCATTCTTTCACAATGTTTTCTGACTAGCCTAGTTCCTAGCACCATGACCTTGAACTGTCATTTACTGTCTCTAAATTCAGTTTCTCCACCTTTGCATGGAGAAAATTACATTGTTATGAGGACTGAATGAGTTAATTGTCTGGAGCTGTGCCTGGCACATACTGTGAACTACCATTATTATTACAAAAAAAAAAAAAGGACATTTTTATTTTTAAAATCTAAAAGATAAAAAGAAAATATTAAAATCTTTTATAATTCCACTATCCTGTGTTCTATATGTGTATATTTTACTCCGCATACCTTTTTGTACCTTTTTAAAACTTAACCTATTTTTGTTAAAAAATTGTTGAGAAACTAAGAAGTTAAGTAATTTGCATGAGGTCATATAACTAGAATGCAATGGCAACAGAATTTACACTCATGTTTTTTTTTTTTTTACTTTTTGAATGACTATTGCCGTGCTGTTAATTATAGCAACTGAGAAAGAAGGGAGGGAGAAAAATGATTAATGGGGCTGAGCAGAGTCCTTAAATTTTGAAAGCTAAAACATGTATGAAAGGATGAATTTCATGATGATATTCTCACTTAGGGCTTAAAAATATATACACACATATACATGTATATATATAATTTGTAATGCTTGATATCTGCTTTTATGAAGACTTATTTCCTGAAGTTGAAGCTGTTTGATTTATATCTAATTTTTTTTTGATCATGGAAGATATCAGATTGGCAAAAATAAAAATAATTAAAAACATAGTGATTTCATGAGTATGAGTAAATGGGCATTTTGATATATTGTTATTTTACACACCTTTCTGGCAATATGTTTAAAAATGGAAATAATATATATAGTCATTAAAGTGGAATAATAAAATTATGGTAAACCCACACAACTGAGTTTGAAGCAACCACTAGAAAATTATAAAAGTACATATTTATTTATTGACATATGGATTAAGTGCAGGGAAAACAATAATTGGACAGTATGATAGCATCATTGTCTTTTAAATATATATTTTATTATTCTTATATGTACACAGGCTTCAGCTTTAGGAGGGTGTTCTCCAAAGTATATGGATAGTGATATTCCACATGACTTATTTCTTTAATTTTCGCTATTGTGCATTTTATGGGTTTTTTTTTTCCTACAAGGAAGTATTAAATTGGGTAAGTTTCAAAAATGGAAAGGGAACACTTTTACAGCTCATTTTTTGTGACACTTCCACCTGCATTTTATCCCAAGAATAGAGCGAAGATCAGCGGCATATGATTCCTTCACTGTGTGTGGGAGGCAGCGCAGAAACAGTTAGCATTTAAGCAGGTAAATAGCTGATGCACAGATGGATAGTAATTGCAAGGACTGGAACATGTGCCTCCTTGAGATTGGCGCCTACATAAAGCCATGAAAGTGATGGTTTGATAAATACAGAGAAAAATGTTAACCTGAGACAGGGGTGGTGTTTCCTGACGGCAGGTGCAGAGCAGATGACTAAAGGGAGGAGACAGAAGAGGAGAGGGTTGCCCTGAGGGAAGAGGAGGGAGCTTTCTGGCACAGATGGGGAGATTTGATCTGCTACCATCTGCAGGGGCTGCTCCGACACCTGAGACAGAAGGTGACATTGAGATTTCACAAGGGCTGGACGGGTGTGCAAAAACTAGCAAATGTATTCTCAGTGGACACCAACTTTTTTTATCCTTTTCTCTGAAAATCATCTGGAAATAGGTAGCAAAAAGAATTCTAAAAAGAATGTCTTTTTGAATAGAGGTGACCATAGGGAATTTTTTTTTTAATGATTTAAATGTTTGGAATGATATGAAAAATACCTCTTTCCTTCCTAATTTCAGGCCACTTGGAGAGTGTCTGTGGTAACTCCCATAGGATTTTCCCAGCCTTCTCCTTAACACTGCCATGATTCTAGCAAAATTGATCTCTCTCTCAGGTTACCGTGACTTTCTGGTAACCGAGTCTACTGGTTTCCCCCTGCTCAGCTCTCACCTCCTCATCATGATCAAACTTTCTCCTTGGCTGTCATCTGTTTTAGATGGTTTGCTGTTTGTTTCACTCTGCTTTTCCCCAACTCCCTCAGTTCATCCGGCACAGTTAATTTTTCCACTCACCACTCTTTCTCTAGATGTAAAGTCCAAACTCTTTGGCCCTGGTATTTCACCCTGTTTCTAGACCTGCTTGCCACCATTGCTCCCCACTTCCCCTTGAACAGGTGTTGCTGTCCCCTATTGCACAGTCTACTCCTGTCCCCAAACAAGCTCTGTGATTCCTTAGTTCCATTAATTCATTCCACCAGAAGTTAAAGGCCTACCGTAAGCAAGGCATGGACTGAGAACTCCAAAAATAGGAGCGCGAATCTCATCACCATTGCTTCCTAGTTATGGGACCTTATGCAAACTACCTAACCTCTTGGTTCCTCAATTTTCTTATCTGTAATTGGATATAACCCATTTCTTAGTGATCTTCATTATTATAATAATTAAATGCTATGAGGTGCCTAGCAGACTGCCAGGCAAATGGAAAGTACTCAGAAATTGGTAGTTCCCTTCCTAACAGCACTTCAGTCTCCAAGAACTTATCATTTTCTAGCAGATGCAAGGTTTTAAGTGGTGTGAGTAATGTAAACAAGAGCACCAGGAGTTCAGAGAGGACACAGCTCAGAAAAATGACTGGGCTGATCTTAAAAGACAGAATATCAAGAAAAGACTGGGTAGGAGTTTCCTACAAGAATGAGTAATACAACTGAAAGTACAGTCGTGGGAAAAGACCAAGAAGGGGAAGCCTCTACCAGCTTTGCATCTTCATTTGTTTAAAGTCCCCATCTTGATGGAGCCTTCCTCTCTACCCTACTTAATATTGCCTCCCACTGCTTTTGCATTCCTCCCAACGTCCCTACCCTGCTTTATGGGTTTTCATTTCACTCATCACCATACTGTATTTATTTACCTTATCTATCATGTACGTTCTCAAAAGAATGTAATGTTGTGTTCCCATTACCTAGCAGAATATACACCAGGGGGTATGTTCAGTATGAATCAGGGTTATGGGATATGGACGTTCAGGAGGTTCTGGAAGACAGGAACATTAAGATGACAAAGGTTGATGACAGCTGTGAGAGAAAGAAACGGGAAGACCAGATAAGACTCTGTTGTGGTAGTCCAGGAGCTAGGTGAAGAAAGCCTACCCTAGGTGGTAGTTATAGAAATAAATAGGAAGGGACAGCAAACATTCCAGCAGAGTTACCTACGCATGGTTGTTTCAACATCAATAAAAGGCTAGAAAAACATATTATAGTCATGGGAAGGAACACTAGGCAGCCATCCAAGAGAAGTAAGTGAATGTGTCTATTTTAAATGTATTGATAGGCAAAAATAACTAATAACAAAGAATACATGTAGTGTGATTCCATTTTTTTTGTAAATATGTATATAAACATATGTATGTTGATGCATTAAATTTATCTGAAAAGCACACATCAGACTGTTAATATATGCAGAATGACATTAGGGAAGCTACTAACTGGTCTTTACTACAATATCATACAATTCTGGCATGCAAGAGGCATCCTCCTTCCCTTCCCCACTCTCTAAAAATAAATAAAATCTTTTTAAAAAGCAAAAATAGCATTACAACAATAGCCCATTTCACTGTCTCCTCCAATCACTTCCACCTTTGAGATAACTTACTGTATGCCAGTCACTGTGCAAAGTGCTCCACATTTATCACAAAAAGTACCAAACACACATTCTCACAGAAACACTGCATGGTAATAAGTAAGACCCCACCCCCACCCCATTACACAGATTAGGAAACTGAAGCTTAGAAAGCTGAGTAATTTTCCTCAGGTCAAACAGCCAATAAACAGTACAGGCAGGAGGCAAAAAAAAAAAAAAAAGAAAAAAAAAAAGAAAAAAAAAATATCACACAATTCTGGTCTATTTGGTTACTTTTCTGTTAGTATGCATTAATTTAGTTTAAAATAGATAATTTAAATAACTCAAGTTATATAAAGGAAATAATTGATAATATACTTTTTAACCATGACAGTTATTTTAAATATCATCTCAAATCTCTTGTCACAAAATACCTGAGCATTCAAATGTAAGTACAGTGTGCATTTTGATTAAAAATCTGGCCTTTATTTCAAAAATAGTAATGAGGCAAATGAATGTGGGAAAGCATGATCCAAACTCAGAGACCCTTTTGTTCAAGAAGTAAGCCACTCTTGTGTTTTAGTTTATCCAAGAGTCAGAAAGCATTTTCTAATTAATGAGTTATGAAGACATTAATACTCCACACCAATAAATCTCTTGGGAAAAGGTTCAAGTTTAAAACCATGAATATTTTGCCTGCAGACACACTCAAATTTATTTCAGAGTTTATAAGCCACTTGAAAGTATGTTGTGATGGCCAAAATGATAAAAAATGAAATGAATAAATCTGGAATTAAAAACATGTTGCTTTGAAGAAAGCTTTTCATAGTAGTTTTTTCAAATGATTTTCTGAAGACACAGTCCAAGTTAATAAAAATGGTCTGAACCATTCTCTGTTTCCAAACAAGACTCTGTGTTATTGTTTAAAAATAGAGAATATTGCTCTTTGAAGCAATTATAGATACTACTTACATCTTAACTTTTTTATTATTTTTAACTTTCTCAGGTGCCAGTTCAACAGATTCTGACAGTGAAAGTTTAGCTTTCATATCAAAACCTGGAGCTATGCCACAGTAAGTGCCTACAGTTTCATCAGTTATACGGCCAAGACTCTCAGCAGAAGTGTTGGGGTACGAAGCCGCCATGTTGTGCTTTCAAGGAAAAGGTCAACTGATGTCAATCAAAGATCAAATACTTGAACCTGGAACATAATTTTTAACTTAAGAATCTGAACTTTGAAGTCCTCATTTCATCATCAATATGCCAAAATCTAACCATATATAATGTTAGTTTCAAAGACAACTAACCAGTTATAAATTTATGAAAAAGTGATGTTGAGAGAAAACTTATTAAATCACTACTGAAAGTAAAACAAGGATCAATGCAGTTACGTAAATTAGAAAATATCTCATTAGGCCAGCAATGTGTTGCCATTTGGATAAAGTCTATTTCTAGTTAGATCTTGTCATGAAAACCTCAAAATTTAGTTCTTTCTAAAAAGACACATGGGTTATTAGTAAAATGTTAATATCTTAATTATTTTTCCAAAAATCAAATAAAATCTGCCAGACAGCTATGAATATTGAGACTGTGTTAACAAATTCTTTTGACCTGCTAGTATATACATAACAATTATATGTATTCAATATCAAATAATTACCAAATATTAATGCTAAAGAAACCTTAATAAGATCATATATGTATTCTACCACCTCTCATTTCAGATAGGAATCTCAGGTTTAGTGAAGTTACATGACTTTATTGGGATTCCACAGCCAATGAGTTAACAAAACGGGTCTAGAAACCAATTCTAGACCTTTGTCTACACCTCACTAACTTTTATGCACTAAAAAAGACAACAGTTTCAAGACACTCTCAACTTAACAAAATATAGAACCAGAATAAATAACAGCTGCTAGATTTTAAATAGACCACTAAAACATTGAATTAAATATAGAACCCTAATCCCATAGATTTCAAATATCTTCTTACTGCAAAAGATTAGATGTTTTCTTAAGTATTTTCTTTTCTCTCAGGATTTTCAAGTTTAATACTTCAGCTTCACTAATAATGGCTGTGTAACAGCTACATTTTTCTTTTATCCATGTGTTTATTTTGCTAATATCTCTAAGGTTCATTCTGTGCATATACTGCCCACAGCTATTCTAACTGCTCCCATTTCTGAAGCCCTTAAGAGTTGAAGCAGATTAAGTACACAAAAAGAAACTGGACTATTCTGTGGAAATGTTTTATAGAATAATTCCTGCTTTAAAAAAGAAAAAGAAAGAACATTCTGACTGAACACTTGCTTCCCTGTTTTCCAGAGCTCAGAAGAAAACAACTTCTGTTTCCCTGACAATAGGATCATCATCTCCAAAAACAGGAGTGACCACAGCTGTGATTCAGCCATTGTCTCTCCCTGTTCAGCAGGTGAGTGTGCCTTGACCAGAGCCCACGGGAGTGAAATTCATTAGTAGACTTCTTGATTTAAAGACTGTAGCTTTGATTTTACTATTCTACCCCCTTGAAATAGTTTCTAAGTGGAAATAAAGCTGGGAGAAAAAAAATGGTAAGTAAAGTTCTCCCTTTCAATCCACTAAAAAATCAAAGCCACACCACCAATCAGTCAGTGTCTTCATTTCCATTGGGAACATCTCTAACAGCTGATTATCTGATAAAATGCTACCTGTTTGATCTATTGCTGTTTGAGTATTCCTCCACATATGTGCTCTCTTCTTTTTAGCCAAATTAATTACCTCATGTAAACAAATGAGAAGACAAAAGAAGTCTACATACCAATGAAATTGTTCTCATCCTCTAACAGATAATAAGAAAAAATAATTCAAATTCCTTGACTTCCCCAAGCATTTTATCTTCCTTTTATTTAATTGTATGACTGCTTTATCCAAGAAAGAACGACAATAGTAACTACTGGAAAGAAAGTGTAGTGAGTTTACATTGCAATCACAAACAACATGAATTTTTTTTAAATGATATTAAAATCTAAATATTCCTAAATAAATATGTTGATTTACCTTTGTGCTATGATGGGTATCTTTAAATACAACACTCACAAAAGGCTCTCCCCCACGCTCTTGAACTGTAAACTCATTCCTTACTTGTTAAGTATGTTATGTACATTTTGTGGGCATTTCCATGCCCTCCATCTACCGAGCACTCATAAGTAGTTTTGTAATTAGAGGTGAGTGGCTTACACTCTGTGATACGTATGATATGCAGACAGTAGAGAAAAGACATTTGTGTTCATAAACTTGAAAAGAACAAAGCAGTATAGGTTACTTGGGGGTGGCATATAAAGTAGGTATTTCCTTTAAACCCCTAAACTAAAGTGGAATTTACAGAACTGTTTCTGATTAAATCAGTGAGTATTTTTTGATGTTTGATATTTAAGTATCAATAAGTATTTAGTGAATGCTTAGTGCTGTGTTAGGCATTTCACAACAGAAGAAAATACATATCACCAGCTCTATACCCAAACGGTTTATAAGCTTCAGGGAAAATAAGAAATACATGCATGAAATACTTGAATATGACACATATTCAGGTATAACACAGAAGCCTAAAAGCAGAAAGACGCACATGCATCTAAATATGCAAATATCATAGTGATGTAGAACAGTACATTTTAAAATGGTTTAAATTTTGCAGGAACACTGAATGGAAGGTCAAATATCCTACTTGTATAGTTGGGAGAATGAAGTGCTCAAAGAAATTCCATTGCTATATTGTAGGCAAGGTGACATAAAGGTTAATGCCCTGAATTCATACTGCCTGGTTTTGAATCCCACTTCTACTACTAACTAAGGAAACTTGAACAAGTAATATAACCTTTCTATGCCTATTTTTTTCATTTGTAGAATGAAAATAATAATAATGCTATCTCAAGATTGTCATGAGGATTCAATGAGTTAATCTCTATATAATTCTTAAACAATGCCTGTCACAGACTAAATATTATATGTGTTCATATGGTCTTTGTTACCCAGGCCTCCTGAATAATAAGCCTATATAAAGTTTTACAAGGATAATGAATAAGGCCTATTACCAAGCTAGCCTCTATCCCACTGACAACATTCTCAGTGATGCCCTCTCACATATTTGGACATAAAATATCAGATCACCATCATCTTAGGTTAAAAAAACTAGTAACTGTTTATATAGAAGTGAATAAATCCAGACTGTTTGAAAAGACATGATTGTACAAAAAGAAGTGTTTTCTATTCACTACTCTGAATTCCTTAGCACCTTTGTTTTCTGCACGTAAAGAAAAAAAATAGATTCCTTTATGTTCATTTCCTATAATCTCTATCTATATCAAAAAAGGATGCAAGTTAAAATTAAGATAGGTAGATGTTTGTTAATTTACCCTTTACTGACAGTAACTTGTGCTTTTTATTTAATGAATCCAGACTATATTTTAAAAAATAAAATGCAGTGTCTATAAGAGATTTTAAAGGGACCCCTATGAAAGTCCCACACACAGAAATCCATTTGGTAATAGCATTTAAAAGTTCATGGATCCCTAAGGAACCAGGGGACTCTGCCTTGAACATCTTTTTGAATAGAGAACAGTAACAGATGTTCAATGAGGAAGCAGACAGTGTCTGTGTTGTAAGAGTAGATCAGCAAAATGATATATGGAGAGACTTTCACTCACTCATTTCATTCATGTGGAACGGCCTTAATAATGAGAGGGTTCTTTATCCCATCTTCTCAGCAGTTTATATATTTAGAATTTGATCCATGTGTCTCTGCTTTTTCAGGTTCACAGTCCAACCTCGTATCTCTGCAGACCCGATGGAACCACATCTGCCTACTTTCCTCCTATTTTTACAAAGGTCTGACATCTGCAAGTCTCATTCTCTGTATTGCTTTGGTGCTGTAATTCCACTCTCGTGGCTTCATGCAGCAGTCTTGAAAGATTAAAATGAACAGATCAGTAGACTGATTATCATGGTTACCTTTGGGACTCAGTAGATATGTATTGAACAATGGCTATGTGACTTGGGAAGGGGCCAAGACATGTGGGCACAGTCAATGTACTGATAGAGGTCAAAGTAGAGCGGAAAAGCCAGGACAGAAAGAATAAGACAAAATTCTGTCTAAGATACTGCTTGGGAAAACCAGGAAGCTTTATAGAAGTTTTTTTTAAATGACTAATTTTCAATTTGTTCTAAGTTGGTGTTTGCATTGCCAAGCTGAATCACATTCATTTCATTGGACAACTACTCAACTCAGAAATGGTTCTATGTAAATAGCATTTCTTCTCCCTCTGCCCTGCCCCAACCCCACATGGAGAGATATACCATGCCTGTGGACTGGTAGACTGTAAAGAAGACATAACTCTCGGTTTAATCTATAAACTTAATGCAAATTAAGCTAAAATTCCAATGGGTTTATAGTATTTATTTGTTTAATACTTATTTGGTAATTTGATTCTAAAAGCTTAATGGAAGAAGAAATGCTAAGAATAGCCAAAACACTTCTGAAGAAGAAAAATAAGGTGGTGTTAGGGAAAGGATGGGATTTGCCCTCTGAGACATCACGACCTCCTAAATGTATAATATTAGGATAGCATGGAGCTGGCACAAAGCTAGAGAAATTGATGAGTAATCAGAATAGAACTCACACCAATACCTACAGAAACCCGCAGACCACTGGGCCAAGAATGACTTTAACTGAGGTGAAAAATATTAAATTAGATTTCTGCCTCAGACTTTTCACAAAAATTGCTGCCAAGTAAACTAAAGACAAATGTGACAAGCAAACCTATAAAAGCTTCTGGGCAGCAGTAGAGAAGAGCATTTTAATTTTCTTCATGTAGTAAATGATTTTTTTTCTAAGCCAGCTTGTATCCAATTTTATTAAAGATCTTTTTATAAATAGACCATTTACTGTAGGACACAGGCAACAAATGATAATAGCTGGCAACATTTTCAAAGTCCCCTCCTGGATAAACTACCAAAAAAAAAAAGTTATATAAAACCCTACCAAAACCAATGTCACTCTGTAAACAGCCAGTGAAGCCACCCTTTGATGCTTAGAACAGGAAACGTTTGCAGAGGGGTGGACATTCACTTTTTTATGTAGTTTAAGACCTTTTCACAAGCAGCTTTATGAGACCACCACCAGAAGACCCATGTGCCCTGATGTATTATTGCCTGGGTCACAGTTGATTTGGGGAATGCCAGGCCCGACACACCTCTTGCTTTAAGCAAAATAAAGTCCCATGCTGGTGGTGTCAGGGGAAGAAAAGAGAGTGTAAGATGTTGCCTTCCTTCCCCACAAGGCTTCACCATAGTGGCCTGGCATGTAGAAATGTCACAGAATTCCTCCTGGGCACTAGGAGAAACCCTCAAATGCAAGACGCACATCCGTGTTTTGTGCAATCCGGCTTCTGGGACATGGACATTCTATTAGCAGTGCTTTCTCCTTTCCCAAAAGAGAACCATGCAGCACTCTATGTTAGCTTAATAAAAAGAAAGGGAAAAGAAGAGTGTACATTTTATTAAGGTTGAATTTAAAGCTCCGAAACTGTCAAGCACAGGAAACTCGGAGCACCCCTCACTGGGCATCGTCAGGGACGCCACTTTCTGTGTCTGGACTGCGGAACATCTGTTTTCTGCACTGTTGTTTCCTTCTTTGTTTGCATCTGCTTTTCTTTCCCGTCCCCCTTTTCCCTTTGTGCAGCTTCTCTCTCTGCCTTGCATGGTCCTTTGTGCGCCTGGGCTGTGGTTATTGGAGAGGCAGGTTTAGAAAACAAATCTGCCAATATCTGAAACTCAAGTTAGCCTGCACTTTGTTGATCTTAGCGCCTTCTTTGGCCTTTCTCTTGGGCACAATTTTTGACAGCAATGGTAGGTCGACTTTGCCAATCCAAGGGGTGCCCCCATCTCTTTTCTTATACTGCTCTGGGGAACGTTCCCGGGTTTCACAGCCAGCACTTCTGCCTGCAGGCCACCAGGCTTAGCCGGAGCCACAGAATTGGTATGGCTTGTGAGACTGTGAGTAGTAGGGACACACATGAGGACACGCATGAGGCCAGGAGTGCAACTAGCACCATGTGGCATTTCTTCCTGAGTAGTGAGACCCCTCTAAGGAATCATGATATCATGTGGACTTGATATATGTCCACAGATGCCCTTTAGGGAACACCAGGGGTTCCATATTCTACCCTGAATGGATGGGCCAGGTTGCCAAGTACAGCCTCTAAAGGTTGGCATTGTCTCCTTCAAGGCTCCTCTTTATATGTTCCTGCAAGTTCTCCTAATGGCTTTGTTTAGCTATGGATTTTGCCCAGATTAAAAAAAAAAAGGGTTGGCTCCTAAAGAAGCCAAATTATAATCTTGGAATAACTTTGGAGTGTTGAGTGCTTAAGGTCCTTGGCGTCTACCCGTTTCCTACGTCTCTAACTTTCTGATGTGCGAACAAAACGCACAATCCTGGAAGAATTCAGAGTCTCCTTTGGTGCCTGTAAGCTCAAACCTGAAAGATATTTGTGTATCACTTGTCATCTCCTATAAATGACATTCTGGACAAGCCTGGAGGCATTTAATAATTAATCCAACAAGTCGGGCCCCATGAGTGACACTTCCCAGCTATGATCCACTAAATTAGCTCTTTCTGGGCCCAATCAGAAAGTAAAAGTCAGTTAAAACCAGAAATTTTCTAGAATTAAAAATAAGGTGGGAGAAAAAAATACAATCATAAATAGTTAATAATCTTAACATTTCACTTGAAGACATTCTCAACCACCAAAATGCTTATCAAAGTGCTTCTCAGACTTCAGATTAGACTTTTTTGGTTTTCCTGCCAACATCATGACTGATAGAATTTCCATAGCTCTTTAGTACCTAAAGCCATTTGATACAGGATAGCTTTTTCCCAGCACATGATTTGTTTTATTTTCAGAAAACTTAAAAACAAAACAAAACCAAGACAGGAAAAAAAATGCACTTTCTAATGCGATTTTTTTTGCTTTTGGTCTATGTATAGATGAATTACTTGATTGTATTTGAATTTCTTTAAGACTTCTACATGCCTCCCCCCCCCCAAAAAAAAAGACTTCTACATGCCCTACATCACAGCCAATGCTCTGTAGTCAGAAGTTTAGTCAAAAATTCAAGTAGGCCCCATTGCTAAGTAACCCTGGAGAAGGAAGGTAGAAAGGGGACATATGTAAGGGAAATATTAAACTTTTTATACTTAATAACAAGTATATAAAAGCTGTACCTCTCTGTATCTGTGAAGCCAAACAAGTTTCTAATCTGTTGGATCGTAGAGATGTGTTGGTCTCGAGTTGGAGTGGGTGGGGGCAGCGAGGGTAATAGCAAGAGAGGAGGAAATGAAGGTCAACAGAAAAGTCCTCCATTTTTAAAATTTTTACTGAGAACCTCAAAATGAGAAAATAACCAAAACCCTTGATCTTAGAAAACCTGACATTGGAAACTAGTTGGGCAGAGTGTGTGTGTTTGTTGGGGGGTGGGGAGTAGCGGGGGGTACATAAAAGGTGGAGCTTGTGAAAGCAAATGTATGTCTTCTTTCTCTTCCTGTCTGATTTCCATAGGAATCTACATTCCTATGGTGTGTAGTTGTTTTAAGAAGTTTGCATCTATCAGCTTACTTTTCATTGTAGATAAAGAAAGGTAATAGTTGTTACCCTAAAATTATATACATATAAAAGGGTCAATAAATTGAAGACAGCTCCAAAATTTCTACAGGCCCAGTGGTAAACCATACTAATTTTAGTATGTGGAGATTATGAAAAGCTGATGCATGAATTTAAAGGTGTTCATCCTTATCTGGGTTAGCAATAATTCTTTAATGATGCAACTTCCACATTTTTTCTATGACATTCAGAAATTTTATTCTCTGCTATGAGATTGTATATGAACGCATCGATGTCTGATGGGGAGTATTTTACTCAAATTTCAGGAACTGCAAAACATAGCAGCATCTGAGGGCCAGGTGGTGGTTCTGGAGTGCCGGGTCCGAGGAGCACCCCCTCTGCAGGTCAAGTGGTTCCGACAAGGGAGTGAAATCCAGGACTCTCCAGACTTCCGAATTCTGCAGAAAAGTAAGGAGAGGTGCCTGTTCTCCCAAATCCAACCACTGTCCCCTCTCAAGCTTCAGAAAAAGCAACCAGGGTGTAGTTGTTTCAATGAACTAACTTCTGTTTCCTAGAGGGGTGAGACAAGCTATGCTGCCAACGGGAGGGGCCGAGTAAACGGAAGCCAGGGTCCTCACTGGTGGACCCCTTCAAAACCCTGATCAAAGTTATATGTTCTTTCTTTAGGAAAAAGATGCACATACAGATTTGAACTCAGTTGGGCAGATAAGTTTAAGAGGTTTATAAGCTTTTATAAGACCTTCTATGAACCACAGGTTAAGTAACTTCCTAGTGTAAGCTGTTACTGGAATTCGAGTTTTTGTATTTGTAGAAATATAAATTGATCTATCATTTTATTGCTTTGGTATGATGATTTGCTATAAATTTTTAGCAGACATGCCCTAGACAAGGTAATAGGAAAAGACAGGTAGCTTCATTATTAATGGAACCCATTCTAACACTCCATTTTTATTTACTTTTTTCCCATGTGGCAAACAGAACCTAGATCTACTGCTGAACCTGGTAAGGAGCTTTCCCTCCCCACTTTGGTAATGTATCTTTTGGGTTTCAATAGCTCTTTGTTTCTGTTTCAAAGCCATAAGCGGAACAATGTTTTTGCAGTTCCCTGGAAATGTGAAACCCCCTTAAAGACAATATCTTCTTTATCATGGGGTCTGTACACTGCGTTTTACATCAACTTCTTTATTAGTAAAACATTAAGTTCCATTCAGACAAGAAGGTCAAGCTCAGTGACTTAAGGCTTTCTAAAATATAGTCTTTTATACTCAGAAAGTAAACTAAGCTAATGATGAAAAAACATCCTCCTAAAATTCCAGTAGAAATGAACAATCTGCTGCATACTTCTGCTGACCAAAACCCACTAACAGCCAGACTTCCCAGTGTAGAAATGTGTCTCACAGGAGAGCAGCCCAAAGATGTAAGCAACACAGGCCTCCAGGCATTTCTCCTTTATGTGTCCTAAGCCGTAAAATTTTACTGTTCCACAAGCATGAAGAAAGTCATCTTGCCCTATATTTTGCTTAATTACTAGATCATTTGACTTTATCAGAGTGGTTTGTTATCCAGAAACATTGACTCCAGCTTTTCTCTGGCCTCAGACTTTCTGTATATTTTTGACTCCTCGTGGACGAAAATGATGTTTGTGAAAGGAACTAAAATATTTGTCTAGGTATTTCATAGTCCATTCTCCTTGGGACTACTTTCTTTGGTATTTTTCCCATCGGCAAAGGCACTGCTTTTACTGCTTGCCAAAGGGTAGACAACCAAATGTGTGCCACTGTTTCAACATCAAGCAGATTCTTCCCATTATATATCCCTCAGGAGCTATGACTTTGATCTGTCCCTTCTTTTGAGAACTTGAAGGTTTTGTGTGAGCTACTGCAGCTCAGATGACTGTGGTCAGTCCTGACCCTCTCACATCTGGGTTTTGAGTCATTGAAAGCAGAGTGTGATCATCTTAGGATCAAGACTTGAAGGGATGCTGAGTAACATCCTTAGGGGACAGCTAGAGTTGATCTGGTGCCTTCTTGTCATGAATTACTACTAGAGCATGTCACCCCAATTAATGTGTCAGTCACCACATCAGATACTGTATTCACTTTCCAAACCATGGAAATACACAGCTTTATGTTTTGTCTGTGATATGTCTTTGTATAAAATGGCATAATGCTGGTTCCATGATACATGGAACATCTGAAACTCCATCTATTGCATGAGCTAATATGGAAATTCTATAGAGAGCAGGGACATATCTTTTGCATCTACTATTAGAGAAGGATGGAGGGAGAGGGAGGGGGAGAGAGAGAGGGAGAATGAGAACCACATATCTCTTTAATCTGCAAGAAAGTTTATGTGAACAAATCTGTGGAGCAATTTTTGTCTTCTGATGCTTTATGTACAAATAAAACCAAAAACCTGGGCCAAAAATTATAAAATCATTACTACTGGAACAGATTAAGACTGCTTTTGATGTTGCAGTTTTGGAGTCTGCGTGAATTCATGCAACTCTCTTTCATCATGTTGTTATCCATTGTCCTCAACCTGCAGAGATGGTGATGATTTATGAAATGTCTCCCATGATCTGTGTTGGAAAATCATAAACTAACCATCATCTGAAAATTCAAACCACTTGTTAGAAACTGAATAGTTTAGTTTTTGAGTATGTACGTGTTTGAAAGTTGAAAACACTCAATGTACTGGCTGAGAAGGAATAAATTTGGGTGAGGAGGGAGAATAGAAGCATCTCCTACCCACCCCCTACTCCATCTTGTTCTCGCTTACCTCATACCACATACACTCCTGTTTTAGTTAAGGTTTGATGTTTTGCTTCTAGAATATAGTTTTGATCATGAATTACTTAGTAAAATTAGTCCTCAATAGCCTCCTGGAACAATGTGACCTCTAGAACTTACTGAAATGCCCTTTGGTTTAATGTGGCAAAATCATGAAAAAAAGCTATGGAAGACCTTCCTTTTAAACCCCTTATCCTGATAGTGTATAAAACAGCTTCTCCTCTCCATGTTTATGGAATTTTCTTGCATTTCTTTTCCCTTTTGTTATATCTGAAAGCATTTAAGAAAACAGACTTCTCCATTCCAACCACAATAATAACATTTGCTGAAATTAAACATGACTTGGTAGAGAAATATTTTAAGCAAATCTATCAATACAATAAAAAAATATACTATAAAAGCTATTAAAAACAAAATGCAACTAGTTTTTCCTGACCTCAGGTAGTTTCCCAGAGTTGTGTTTACCACAAAACTATTAGCATTGCTCCTTTCTCTTGTCGGTGGAGCATTAAAATGCTCTGCTTCAGGAAATCTGCCACTGGCATGTAGCATTAAATCCATGATCATATTTTTTAAACAAGACGAAAAAGAACTTTAAACATATGAATGACTATTCCATCAACTCTTGATGTGAGTTGTTATGAGTAAGAGCTTTAGAACAAACAAATGTTGAAACATATTTGTATTTAAACAATATTTTGGCATGCCTGGTAAAACTGGGTACAATTATGATTCTTTCACTAGTAGCTGAATGTTCTCCTTACATTGACCTTAACATTGATCATTGGCATTGCCAGGGAAAAGCAAAATATATAGTGAACTGTTTACTTTCCTTAAAGGGCCTGATTGCCTGTTACATCCAGTAGACCACTGAACTATTCAACTACATAAGATATATGTAGGAACTGGCTTCCCTGATAGTTCTTTTTTAGCCACTGTTACGCAGAGAGCAGAAAAGCAGACATGACTACAATACAAGGAATAAATTTCATAGGACTAGGTCAGTGATGTTTTCCAAATATTAAAACATAAATAGCCTTTGAAATTCAGGAACATATTTAAGCATTCACATTTATTACCCTCTCTTCTCTTCCTCTGACAGATTCACTCCTGCTCGTGCCGCGCTGGCTAGTGTTCAGTCAATCTCTTCCTCTCTCTCTCTCTCTCTCTCTCTCTCTCTCTCTCTCTCTCTCTCTCTCTTTCCCTCTATCTTTCTACTTCCCCCCCTCCCTTCCTCCTTCCCTCCCTCTCTTCCTCTCTTTCTACATTTTCCTCCTTCATTCTTTTTATCTTTTTTCTTCCCTTTACTTCCATTTCTTATGTCTGTGTAATATGTTTTAAAGCTCTAGATATAAAATTGAAATTCACTAGTACCTAGATTTAGCCCCATAGGGGTTAGATAGTGAGATAAAAAAGGAACCAGCAAACTCCCTCCCAATGCATTTGTGCAACTGAAACAGGTTTTTCTTGTCACTACTGTGCTGCATCTGTCTAATATGTTTTACACTCCCTTCTCTGT
This sequence comes from Furipterus horrens, assembly GCF_987537825.1. NCBI lineage: Eukaryota > Metazoa > Chordata > Mammalia > Chiroptera > Furipteridae > Furipterus > Furipterus horrens. Next base: position 28,611,111 of record NW_028327180.1, read on the forward strand.
CTAGACAGAAGTCAGCTTACATCACAAATCTTTTCAGACTGTTTTGTGAATTAAGAGCCAGTCAGCTTACTTAAGACCAGCATCCGTTTGTCATATTACCTGCTCTGGGCTTCTTCTTTGACATTCTGACTTTTCAGTGATTGGATCCTTCAAAGACCAGTCTGGGGGGATGGGGTGGGCAGAGAGCACAGAAGACTCATTTGACAACTATTAATACTCAGGCCTTTACTCAGCTGTCTGGAAAGAGCCACAAAGTGTATTGAGTTACTTTTATAGCATTGTCTAATAGCATGCAAAATTGAAAATACAAAAAAAGTATCTTACTAGTTGGAGAATTACACATATCAAAGCATGGTGTCTCCTACTTTCAGTATGAATCTCTGCTAACCAATGCTATCCATCATCCTAGATCTTCTTTAGTCAAGTTCATGTTTTGATTCAAAATATGAAATAAATGATACTTTGTTCAGTACACTAAGGTGCTGAGTTGCAGGAGGGCAGTAGTGAGGAGGCTTGTTGAGATTCCAGTAGATTGTACATAGTTAGAAACTTAATTCAAGTCCATGTTAGGATGGTGGGTTAAACCAAAGGGGATTGTATAAACACCGTGGTTCCCGAACTTTGTGACAAAGGGCCCTAGGATGCCACACTAGACTGATGGAGGTGCTGCAGTGTTGGGAATTTCTCATGTGAATGTGTGATACTCAACATCTGATAGGTACGTGAGATAACCACTAGTTTGAAATAGTTCAGAGTTTCAACATTAGATCACTCTACATTCTTCTCTATGACATCATATCTTTGTGAAACTGAGTTTCTATCTGTGTGTATGGTAAAAAAGTAAGTACCACAGGAAAATCAGTGTGGAACATGAAACGACTGTGTGCATTCTGATTCCAAGAAAGGTCGTGCAGTATCCAACAGGTGCACACATCCATCAGTAAGTAATTGTTGTTACTTAGGAACAAAATAATAATGTTTTCTTTCAATTTATGTATACCTTTCTTTCAAACAGTAACTAACTTGTTAAGACCTAAATACTTAAGTTATTTGGAAATAACTACTAACAAACTAAGCTGTTAGGTACAGCTTTTGCTTTGGAGCACTAAAAAAAAGTTACTGAGACACTTAGCATTCCATGAACCAGGAAATTTCAGTTTTATCTCTGGGAAGAGATGAGGAAGGTTCCATTTGAATGTGTACCAAAAAGAAAATTGAGAGACTCTTAGAATTCTAAATGCCGAATGCTCCTACTTCCAATCTTCCTGCACAGTCTTCTTGAATGCTGGCTGGCCTGTGAATTCTTCCTCTCCTGGCAGAGCCTCAAGGACTCTTTTCTGGCGATCTCGACATCTCAAGAGGAAAAACAAATCTATACTTAATGGTTTATAATGGAATGGGAGCTTCTCCAACAAAGAGGCCATCTAGATTATGCTAATGGGTAGGCCAAAGCTCCTCTTCATGCTCAGAGCTTTTAAGCAGCTCACAACCATCTCAGACCAGATAAGATAAAAGATGCCTGGAGAAATCTCTATTGTAGATAATATTGAAGAAAACAAGCAACTCCCCTAAAAAGTAACTTGGAGAAAACAAGCTTGCAAAGAGGACAAAACGTAAAAACAAATTAACATTCCCTTTAGAGAGACTAGAAAACTGGTGCAACAAACAAGTAAAAATAAAAAGCCAGAAGAAGGGAGGAAGTTTTGGAAAAAAAATTTTTTTGAAATGAGAAAGTTGGTAGCAGAAGTAAAAATTGAGGAGCTGCCCCACAGAGTAAGCAAAGAAGACCAAGAGAAGCAGTGTAAGAAAAAAGGTGAAAGCATTAGAGACACTAGAGAATCTGCCAGGTAGACTAGACATGCATAATTGAGATTCCAGGAAGAGAGAACAAAGAAGAGGGAGACATTGTCGATGAAATTTTTTTTTTAATTCTCCAAACTAAAGGATATCAATTTCCAATTGAAAGGACCCACTGATTGCAGGATGTATGAAAATAAACCCTCAGCAGTGTGCATTGTGAAATTCAGAATATCCAAAACACAAAGATGATTCTACCATGGTCCAGGGAGAAAACATCAAGTCACATACAAACTAACAAGATCAGAATGACTTAGGACTTCTCAACATCACACTAAACACAAAGAGACAGTTAAGCAAAGCCTTCAAAATTATGAAATAGAATTATCTCTACTTAAGAATTCTATACCCAGCCAAATATGCCATTCACTATGAAGATGTAGTCAAAATTCTTCAATCTTGTTAAGTCTCACAACCTTTTATGTAGGATGTGCTTCACCAAAGCAAGAAAATTCATTTAGAAAGAGCAAGATGTGGGTATAGGAAGCAGGAACTCAACAAGTGAGAAGCAAAGGAACTCCCAGGAGGTTCCTTTGTATGTCAGAAATAGGGGACAAGCCCAAATTGGATCAGTGTGACTCAAGAGGTGGATATATGGCGGCTTTCATCACTAAGAACTTATTGGCACTGCTCCATCTTTGGCTCTGGTGACAGAATGGTAGGGTGGTAAGCGTGGCCCAAATTCTTACCTCTACTTGGCCTGTCCTGCCTTCTCCTCCATACACTGTCTCTTGGATCAGCTGAGAACACTCATATCACCCCCTGCACAGAAGTGTTCTGATTTGATCGGGTACTGAGATCTGGATGTTGGCCATGTTGAAATTAAAAACAAAGTCTGGAGATACCCACTCCACCAGCTCCTGCCCACACTTGGCCTGCCAGATGTCCCAACCGAGGCTTATATTTCCTAGAACTCACTAAATGACCTTGCCCATTGATTACCTCAATGGGGGCTTTTGTAAACTCATAGGGAACCTGAAGCCAGTTCACGCCCACAGATAGTTCCTGGGAGCTTTTCTCTAGTGACAAGTTTGTCTTTTCTTTATACAACAAGATCTGTGCTTTTTACTCAACTGTTTTTAAACTAACACATTTTGAAGGATATAAACATATGTGGTAAACACATAAAGTCAAAGCAATAATGATTTCAAAAGGAGAAGGAAGATTCACTTGGGAGGGCTATGGGGAATTTCTAAAGTATTGGTAATATTTTATTCCTTAGACTTAATGATGGGCACACAGGAGTTCATTTTTTGGCCATTCCTTAAACTGTACATTTTAAATATACTTCTCTATATATGATACAGTTCACAATTTTTTAAAAATCCTTTATAATAATTTATTTGAGCCTTGGATTTCATCACACTGAATTTCCTCTTGGTAATTTTAGCCCAGGGTTCTTTGTTATCGGTTTGTTAGCTGAACCATGTGATTTAGAAGGTCAAAGCTGGATTCCTCTTCATTTAGGCTGGACCCCTTGCCTCTTCCTTGGCCCCTCTCTCCACAAAAAAAAAAAAAAAAAAAAAAAAAAAAAACCTCTGAAGGAAGGAATTTATAAAAATGTCCTTTTATTACCCAAGGGACCTTGTAGTAATATCCTTGCTGCCTCGCCTTTTTATGAGTTTCTGCAAACAAAATGGTTTTGTTTGTATTTAACCATGTCTGCTATGTCCAAGGACTTGAATGAAATTCAGGGTTGACCTCTGGGAAATATTGATGTGATTAAGTAATTTTTAGCTAACTATAAAAAAACAGAATTTGTCACCAGCAGCAATAGTTTCCAATTTAGTAATTTATTATTATGCTCTCAAATAGAAATATCTCACTTAGGAAAATTGAATTAAAATGGATCATAATTGCCATCATTAATAATTTTAAATGTTTCCATTTAAACTGGAGGCAGTTTTTTTAGTACAAATAAGTAAGCCTCTAACTCCCTTTATTTGACATGAGCAGTCATTTCCTGATTTCCATTCCTCACCAAAATGTATTTTACAGCTGTGTTAAAGGTCTTTGTCTAAGTAAGATGCTACCAGATGAAAATTCAACATTACAATCTGGCTCATCTCATTTCCTCATGACTGTCTTCATGTTCATAATGCCAGAACCATACAAGCTATGATGCTCCTTTCCATCAACAAAATGTGAGCCCGTTGTCACTTTTGGAAGACACTTTCCAAAGCAAGAAAAGCTAAACAACCTTTGGGATGTTAGATTAAAACTGTATCTGGTAAAAATCACTGAGACATAGCAATGCATGAAGATCACAAACGAACATCTCAATACTTTTTAATTTTTTCTTATTTTGTTCTGTAAGCTTCTATCCTCTAATATTTTAGTTGCTCATTAACTCTATACTTGCATAAGTTACATATTCCTTGTTTTATGCAATATCCTGAAAATCCATATGAAATGCGTTTTGTTCTATCACATTTGAGACACATAAAGGAAGCTTGTAGGAAAATCAGTTTTATTAAGAATTTCTTTAGAAAACATGTTTTTGTAGAGCAAAATGTTTCCTTAGCTTTTTTGCCCTCAATTTAGATTTCATCCATACATCATTCAAAAATATTGATGAAGAGCCCACTATTTCAGAGATGCTGAGCATACAGCCAGGAACAAAACAAATGCTTTCTGCTCTCAAAGAGATTAGACTCTAATCAAGGAATCGGGAACTATTGCACAATAATTTATCTACTTATGGTTGTGATAGATGCCTCCAAGGAAAGTTTGCCATCCTTGGTGGATCTGACCAATTCTAACCAAAAAATGACTCTCTGAGACAGAAAGTAATGTTTCGGTGGGACTGTGAGGCTGAGTAGGAGAATGCTAAGTACTTTGATAGGAAAGCTTAAAGACCCCAAGGAATGTGGCTTCTCCAGGGGTGGCCCATGAGCCTGGGAGTCCAGAGCTCCATTCTTGGGCATTGAACTGGCAGTAGGCGTTTTGCTAAGTGTCTCCAGAGGCTCTGCCTTTTGAGGTATGACTAGCAGAGAGCAGACCTTTCCTGAGGCACCAAGCGCAGGGAAGATGGACGGTGTGGGGCTGGAGGCCGTGGCTCCCCGGGCAGGAAGCTTGAAGGTGCTGCTGAAAGCTGGGGACTTCCTGGCTCCCAGTGGCATCTGCTAAGAGGAAACAAAGGTGGCCCACCTCTGCCCAAAGCCCATCTTCCAGAGGCCAGCCAGGATGTGAGGGTTCCACGCCCCCAAATCTAATAAGACTGGGCTGCTCATTACCTCTAATATCAGCATGTCCACTTTCCAGTGTACTTTTTTAATGGCTTATATCCTATTCCAATGTGTCGTGTATCTTGGGAGACACAGAACCCATCGTCTCTTTGTCCAGATGAATTTCTAGTGCATTATTTGGATAGTGAGAATGATTAAAATTTTCAGAGTCAGGAAACTCCTTGTTTCCCATCTTAAATCTTTCATTACCTCATTTTCCATTGGGTTTCTTATGTTATAAACTAGGGAAAAAAGAGCCTGCTTGTGGGAGGCAGGCTGCCCACTTCGGCATTTTGGCTTTGACATAAGTTAGCCAAGACCTTGTGAGAATCACTTTGGACCTCACCTGAAGAAATGAGGGATTTGGGCTCTTTGATCACTAAAATCGCTTAGAGCATGAATAGTCTAAGTTTTATTTACTCTCTTCTGGCTAATTACACTTTTAACTCATTCTGTAACTTTATGTATTCAATTTAAAAATTCCGGCTCCCTTGTAAGTTTCCAGATACATCTCACTTTCCAAATGATTGATCTTTAGTGAAACTCCAACTTGAATTATTTCCATACTTTCTTTCTTCTTCTTCAAACGGAAAGCCAGGAACTGTGTACAGTACAGTGGGGGGGAAAAGGGTTGAGCCAAAAAGAAAAAAGAGAGAAATATGGACACAGACAGCAGTATGGTGAATGCAGAGGTGGGTGGGGAGGTAGAAGAGGATATTGGAGGCATAAATGGTGATGGACAGAGACTTGACTTGGAGTGGCGAACGCACAATACAATATACAGATGTGTTGAAGGAGTGTGCACCTGAAGCCTCTATATTTTGTTAACCAGTGTCACCACAGTAAATTCAACAGAAAGAAAAAAACCCACAAGATTACCTCATGCTCTGTTATCGTACTGTTCTCCTTCTATTTAGTGACCTTTTGACTAAATTGTAATTGTGTATTTTAAATGCACTAGTACCTGCCAAACCTTTACCTGAAAGCCTTTTTCTGTCTTTTTTTAAAATTGAATGTATCAAGGTACATTGGCTGATAACGTATATATATTTCAGGTGTACAATATTTCAATTCAGTATCTGTATACTCTATTGCATGATCAACACCCAAAGTCTGGACTGCTTCTGGTACCACATGTGTGACCCTTTTTACTAAATACACCCTCCCCTCACACTTCTTCCTCTCCAGTAACCACCGTTCTGTTTTCTGTGTCTGTAGTTTCTTCTTATTTGTTTTGTTAGTTCATGTTACCTTTTTGTTTTATATCCCACATGAGTGAAATCATGTTTTTTGTTCCTTTCTGTCTGACCTATTTCACTAAGCATAATACCTTTAAATTCCATGTTACTGCAAATGGGAGAATTTCGTCATTTTTTATGGCTGAGTCATATTCCATTGTGTATATGTACCGCATCTTCTTCATCCTCTCATGCATCAAAGGACATTTAAGCTGTTTCCTTGTATTGGCTACTGTAAATAGTGCTGCCGTGAACATAGGGATGCAAATATCTTTAGGATTTAGTGTTATCATTTCTTTTTCTTTTTTAGAAAAAACTCTCTTCTTAATATGCCAAATACCTGGATTCACTAATATTTATTGAGCCAGGAGCTGTGCTAGGTCCTACAGGGCAGGGAGATGGTAACCACCATTATTTTAAAATATAATAAAGTAGAATACAAAATAGTGGAGTAGATTTCATTTACTAACTTCACTGTTTTGTGGGTTTTCTCCGAGGACTCTGATTTTTTTTTCCCCAAAGATGTGCACGTGACATGAATTGGTGAGTCTACGTTGTCCCAGTCCGAGTGAGTGTGTGCATGTGTGTGTGTGGCCCTGTGGTGGAAGCACGGCCTGTCCACAGTGGCTTCATGGCTGGTTCCCTGAGTTGCAGGGAGGCTCTTACCCCAAACTGGAGTAAGCAGGTTGGAAAATAACATTCTTCCTTGTTTATATCCATTTTCCTTAAATGTATATATAACTCACATTTATTTCAGTGTTTAATATTAGAAGTATTTTGGGTCTTTATTTAGAAGCTTGGTGATGTTTTTGTGACTAGAAATACGCCTTAGGAATGTAACTCTTGTTTATGTCAATTGTCTATGGTAAAATCAGTTTTTTATGTGGTTTTCCCTTAAAGTCTCAGTTTCCAAGAACATACAGATGATGTTAAATGAGAACATTACCAACATAATCATTTTTTATTTTACTGGTAAAATATAGATGATTATTCAGTTTTAAAAGTTAATAAAGTCCTGACCAGTGTGGCTCAGTTGGTTGGAGCATAATCTCATATACCAAAACATGGAGGGTTCAATTCCTGGGCAGGGCACATACCTAGGTTGTGTATGGGAGGCAACCATTGATGATTCTCTCTCACATCGATGTTCCTCTTTCTCTCTCTCTCTCTCTTTCTCTGTCCCCCACTTCCTCTCTCTCTAAAATCAATAAACATTAAAATTTTTTAATAGTTAATAAACTCTAGATCTAGCTTCTTTTTAATGGTAACAGCTCACATTTACTGGCAACAAAGCATTTATTATGTGCACGTAGTGTTGTATGCACAATGCATATTCTATCACAAGGAAAGATAGATGGTTGTTAGGAGTGTGGAGTCTGGAGCCTCACTTGGTTTGAATTTTGATTTTACCACTTATTAGCTATGTGGTGTTGGGCAAATTCATTAGCCTTTTTGTGCTTCAGTTTCTAATCTATAAGATGGGCTAATAATAACAGAACTCATAAGGTTGGCATGAGATTTAAAGCCAAATTAATCTATGTTTAGAGCTGGTAACAGCACCTACTACCTAATAAGGGCACATGGCTGTTACCTATTATTATACTCATCATCATCATTTCTCACAGTAACTCTGTGATGGTTAATTTGATGAGTCATGACCAATACAGACCCTACAAGGTTGTCTCCATTTTATAGATAAGAACGTTGATGATTAGGGAGGTTGACCAAAGTCATAAAGGCCAGATGTGTGGCAGGGCCCTCATTCAAGCCCTGGCAACTGGTCCCAGAGCCTGGGTTTCTCATGCTGTATAACACCACCACTCTGTGTAACAGTGGCTTCCAGAATAATTGTCTGCAGGTCAAATATTTACATATTAGGCTTGTTTTCCCATTGTCATTTCAATGAAGCTTGATTTCCCCCACTAACTGCTTTTCAGTTGAGCAGAAATAAGAGTCAGCTGCACTGGGCTGGAAAGAATCTCCCCATACAAACAAGTAGGCAGGAGGAGAATGGAGCCACTGGCTTCTCCTGAGCATCTTCCACATGCCAAGTGCAGAAACATACATTTTGCAAACATCTCATTTCATCTTAAGAGATATCCCATTAGGTATATATTATCCTCATTTTATAGATGAGGAAACCAAAGCTGATCTTGCCCACAATGACAAAGAATGGGTCTGACTCCAGAGCTTTTGCCGCTGGGCTAAACTGCTAAATTAAATGTCAAGACATTCTATTGTGGACTCTTCTGTAAAGCAATTCTTCAATGATCATTATCTAATTTACTTGTTTAAGAGAGGCAGAGGGTCTGACTTCTTCAAAGTGACTTTGTGGTTTCCCTCTGATGAAAAATCCTCTGTTCTCTTCTTGCCTTCCAGAAGAGATATGCACACTTGTTATTGCTGAGACCTTCCCTGAAGACGCAGGGATCTTTACGTGCTCAGCAAGAAACGATTATGGATCAGTAATCAGCACTGCACAGCTGGTTGTCACCCCAGGTATGTGAGCAGTAAAAAAAAATGACGGAGTTCTGCTCCTCAGCCCTCAGTGTGGCTTGCCACAGTGGAAAGAACTACCCCAGGAGGGGGGACTTGCTGCCACCACAGGGGTTACCTTTCCAGTCAGTGTTTCATCAATAAACGGAAAGCTTTAGGGGAGGGGGAGTGAAAGTGGAGATGAGAAAATCAAAAGATAATGATAATGTAGCAGCTGAACATACGTGGAGCTGTTTCTTAAGTCACACCGTCTTGGTCTGAGAAACAATGGAGAGGACTTCCTGCCATCCTCACACGAATGCAGGATCATGCTCCCATCAGAGAAGGCCCCCTGGGAATGAGAGGAGCTGTCATGCTTCTCAGCAGAGCCAACGCAGGAGAGGAGATACTTGTACAAATAAATCAGTGTCTCATCCACAATCGAAACTTTTGAAGAAGTAACACAAGATAAACCTGATGGAATTCAGAGAAATTGTAAAGATCTTATATGTCCAGTCTCACTGACAGTGAAATAGAACTGTGCTATGAAAAACTAGAGCAATTTACTATTAAAACCCATATTTAAAAATATCTGGATATTTTTTAAACTCAGAAATTTGCCACTAGTGAAGGCAAAATGAAACAGCTTTTTTCTTTAACTTTACTTTGCTCTTTTCTGCTATTACTGAATCACTGTATCTTAATTTGTTTTTATTGCTTCATCCCTGTTATTTATTTTATAGCAATTTTTAAAATATCTCTTTGACCAGGCCTGACCCATAGTAGATATAATAGGGAATCAATAAATGGGGCTGTTGGCTCGGCAAGACAGACTTGGAGAGAGCAATCCCATTGCACTTTGATTTCTTTGGAAGAGTAGGAGTTTGGTGCTAGGGGGCAGCAGAGGCACAATCAAGGGACCTGAGCGTGGGAACTGTTTCTGTGGCTTCATCTTAAGAAAAGAAATGTGGATGCTGAGGCAGAGCTGATGTGCCTTAAGATGACCTCCCTGAAGTGCCTAAAATTCCTTGTCTGCCATGAGTTTGGGCACCTAGTTCTATCCATTATGGTTGAGCATCATCTTTAAAATAAAGGTAGCTGAGAGGGAATCGAAAGCTAAGGTAGACAGATAGATAAATAGAGTGAAGGAAGGAGGGAAGAAATTTAAAGTTTCACCTTAATGGGAGAACAGTCAATTGAATGAGTGCTTTCAATGTGCCATTATGGGGGCTACAGAGTGGAGGGTCCCAGTATTTCGAGTCTGAGTTGGCTGGAAGACTGTGCCATCAAATGGCCACAGCAGTAGTGCAGCGCTGCAACGGGATGGCCCAAATCCCGTACTGGCAAAGTCTGTGTGGCAAAATTGGCATGTAGTATTTCCCATTTTTATTCGGGATAACTCTGCTATGGGCCAAACAAACAAATACTGTTGAGCTATCCATTCGCCTCAGTAAGCACTTTTGAGTAAATTCCAGAAGGAATGCTGGGCTCTAGGCAAAGTGAGAAATCAAAGAAGACATGCTATTACCTCAAGGTGCATTCAGTTCATTGAGAGTAACAAGTTTTAAAAACTGTTTTTGTGCTGAGTTACAGATGTACCAATCATCTAAATTGGAAAAGAAATTATGAGATCATCAGACATTTCCCTGAGACTCAGAGTTTCACTTCACTTCAGATAGAATGAACATTCATTGCTTGTCCCATAAAACCTTCAAAGCTTGAGCTAACATTAGTAACGCTCAGATAGGACGGCCCGTCAGATCCACGGCTGAAATGTGGAGAACAGAGCATTATTAGTCAGCGCTGTCTGTGTTGTCATTTTTTAACTAAGTTCTGTCTTTACCTCTTGTTTGAAATTTATTAATGAATTGGTAGCTGGTTTCGCCACTGTGGGCCCATTCAGGAAATGAAACACGTAGCAGTCACCCAAAGCAGGCTTGAAAGAAGCAAGCCCTCCGGCGGGCTTGGCTCCTGCCTCAGCCTCCAGCAGCACGGCTACCTCTTTTGTAGCCGTAGGGTGTACGGGGTCCTCGGACAGTCCATAACAGGGTGAGAGTGACTGTCGAATTAGCAAGTAGTAGCATCTTATTATTTTTTCCTCCCTTTCCCCTTCCTTAGCCAACGCTGAGAACTGTAGCTATGACTCCATGGGCGAATCCAACAATGATCACTTCCAACACTTTCCACCTCCCCCTCCGATCTTGGAGACAAGTCCCTTTGAGTTGGCATCAAAGAAATCAGCTGAGATCCAGCAGATGAACAGCCCTGAGTTAGGACTGGGCATGGCAGCCCTTCAAATGCAATTCAATGCCGCTGAGAGGGAGACCAATGGAGTCCATCCCAGCCATGGAGTGAATGGAATGATTAACGGCAAAGCTAACAGTAATAAATCTCTTCCAACACCAGCTGTCCTGCTTTCACCCACGAAGGAGCCACCACCTCTGCTTGCCAAACCAAAACTGTGAGTATTTCTGCATGGTTTTATAATACTTTCCATATCCTTGCTAAATTGCCTTTCTGGTCAGTGAAAACTTTTTTACCTGGACTCAGCTATGTGGCACATTACCCTGTCTGCAGGCAAGTTGTCCCTGGCTGATGGGACCTTGCCACCAAGCGGGGTCTTTAAAAAATACCTAAAAATAAAGAAGGTAAATGAGAAGCTTGGTTGCATCTGCCCTTTGCTAAAAGCTATAACTGGTTGCAGCTGTTAAAATATCTGTGCTTGGTGTGGCCTTCCAACGTACAGCAAGGATGTAGTCACTCTCCAGAGGTGATGGGCAAAGGGACCTACTCTGAGCTCTGGATTAAAAGCATTTCCAAATGTTTTAAATTTAAGAATCAGTAATGAAATCTGGTATAGATAAGCATGGGGAGACTGAAAGCTGAGGATGGAAATTCATTGTACAGGAGCTGGGGAGGGGAATGAAACCAGAGATGGCCGGGCTGGTCAGGAAGAAGCGCGCCTTTCACAACGCGACCTCCTTGACTTCGGAATTCCATGTAACCGCATATTTCCATGAAAACCAACTTTATATTTGATTTCCACTATTTTCTTAGGATGATAAACCTTGCCTGAGCTGTTTCCATTGGCACTCTGCAGCAGATAGTTGTTATGAATGGAGCCATTACAATGTCAGAGAGAGGCAGAAATCAATTAACTCAAAAAGTTCTATCATAGCATAACAGACCTTGAATTACTGCCCTGATAGAGGTCAGTGGAAATGTCAGAGTCATATAAAATGTATACATGCTCTACAAGGTCACATTTCCTTGAGAATGAATGTACCAGGCTCTAGGAAAGCCCCTTAGATTTTCCCATGATGTCTGATGTTTTTTATTTGAGGCAGGAAAGATGCCTTTAGGATACGAGTTATTCTTTGTTTCTCTTGTACCAAACAGTCTTTTCTCTTTTTCTCTGTCATCAGCCCATGTGTTAGAAATGTTAGACTATATAAAACACAGGATTTCTACCCCTTAATTCTGAATGCCGCCAGGTTCGGTTTCAGGCCACAGAGCTACTAGGCTTGTGTACAGTAGTGTAAAAGACGGCAGGTGAGCATTTAATACCTGTGCTCCAGCTCTACTGAGACACTGGACAGGTAAAATGAGGTCACAAGTAGCCGTCTTAAAAGAGATTTACACTCTTATACCTTCAACGTGTAAAATTAATGGCCACTGCTGACCCCTTTTATCTTTGCCATTTGAATATGCATTTGCAGTGCTTTTAAATGAAGCCAGGGACCTGCTCTCCTGGGAAAGGAAGAGGGAATGTTATTTAATAATTAAGACTTGTCTGTGCTCTTGATTAAGTGACCCGTATCCACCATAATGGCTGTCATCAATTAGTTATAAATCACAGGAGAGCAACCGGGGAGCTGTGAACAGGTATTCCTGTTCACCTTTCTTATCTCAGGAGTTTCAACAGCTCTTCAGATTATAGCTGTGCTTTATGGTGATGTTAGTGGGCATGATTGGGGGGCATGTCTGCAAAACACAGACAAATGATTTTGTGGTTATTAAAAGGATGTGTAGCTTAAGCACAAGCTTGAAGAGTGACATCATTATTTGCTTATTGGTCAGATTTTCAATATAAAATAAGATACAGAAAAAACAGACCTGAGTGTTTAAGATCCTTAGAAAGGGGTCACTTACTCTTCCCTTTGCAAGGAAATTTAGGAAAAGGCAGAGCATCTAATCACAAAACCTGGTAGCTTAGAAATAACATTACTTATACCAGGTTTTCCCATTGTTAGCTTTTTCAAAATTCTCTTAAGGGTGTAAGTATATCCTTAGAGCATCACTTAGCAATTTTCATATTATATGCTCGCCATTTACTAGGTGGAAAATCATACATGATGACACTTTAAGATACATATTAATTTTTAAATTTTCTTATGAATTATACTTCATGGGTTTTTGTTTTAATTACAAAGTAATGCATCTTGATGTGACAACTTAAACAACACAGAAGTAATTAAAGAAAAAGTTAGCTCTCACTGCTCCTCTTCTTCCAAGGCACCCTCTGGAGAGAACCAACGTTATTGCTTTGGTCTGAAGTCTTCCCCTCCTTTCTCTATTATCGCAGTGTTTCCTGAAGAGGTTTGCTCATTGTTTTACAAGTTGTATCCATTGACAGAGGAATGCTGTTGAATGACATCAGCCAGTAATTTAGCATGGCATCTAAGTTATTGCTAATTAATGACTATGGGTAACTGTCAAGTAAAATTCTTTCATGAGTCTTTTTATTTCTTTTTATACATTGGGGGAAAATGAGATTTTGCCTTGTGGAGTGCCCTACCCCATGCTGTGGGACCAGAAGTATGCTTAGACACTGCACAGGAAAAAGGTCATAAATAAGAGTCACTTATGTGACTGATGCTCATAATCTCCTGTTACAATACAGAGAAAAGAAGCAACAGGTACTTAAATCAGACTTCTTATCAGAGCAAAAGAGAAAGAAACAAACATAAACCTAACTTATGAACTACTTACTATACTATCTTCCGCATAAGTCTGGTTGTCTCCCACTCTACAAATGATATGTGAAGGTTCAGGAGAAAAAAAATTTTTTTTTTTAAATTTAGGGCTGAGTGCGTGAATAGGAAACAAAATCCCTGCTTTTCTTAATTCTTATAAATTCATTCATACTAAGTTATTAGGGATTTTATGTGCCACCTCAGTCCAGTCCTAGACTGAAAAAGTCAAGCTATCTCTTCATTAAAATGAACAATAATAAGCACAATAATAATTTTCTGTGTAAAGTTAGAGAAATGTTCTTGCCCTACACATTTGTAAGGAGAGATGATGTATTTAAGAGACGGAAAAGAAGGAAATGGCAGCCTGTATCCTCTCTTTCTCGGTGACTTAGCTGGGCCAGGCTTGCTACATTTGGAAGTTCTTTATGGTTTGTCCCACACTCCTAGACACAAATTTAAGCCCAAGTTGTTCCCTTGCCTGCAATGTTCACTCCCTGGAATGTTCTGCTAATAATAGCTGCCTCACTCTTGCTTTCTACTCTCACCTCCTTTCTTGACCACACAATCTAAAGCAGCCACCCAGCTACTCCCCAAGAAATCAGCCTCTTAAATTACCACACAGCATGTTAGCTCTTCTCCCAGTGTCTTATTTACCTGCTTCTCACTTTGTGTGTTGTTTTTTTACCCACTATTATCATATAAGCTTTTTGAGAGTCAGGACCTTGACTGTTTTTTTGTTTGTTTGTTTTTTACTGCCCTTTCAAAAAAGTAGCGCTCAAAAATATTTTTGAATGAATGAAGCAAGAGCAGATGAAGAAAGGGGAAGAGAAAGCTCTCCCACGTTTAGAGCAACCCCATTTGTTCTGCTCAACTTTGAACCTTGATATATCCTAGGACTTCTATTTTCAAACCCCTCCAATCCCAGAGTTTTCCCGTTTTACAAGACTTTTAAGACTAACATCAGTTATCTTAAAAATGAAATGAATATGAAAGAATTAAGTAAAATTCCCATGGGATAGAACTACAGTAGAAAAGTTTGTCCAATCCAGTTACTTAATTTGGGAACCCTTTCAACTCATTCCTCATTTCTCCTGTGTCCCCGTCTGATTAACATTTTACTTTGACACATTATGTAGAAAATGAGACATTTGGAAGGTCTAGGAGGACATTTTCACTCTCTAGTACATACTTGCAATGTCAGTTGGCCAGAGTACAATCAAACTATTTCAAGGTGTGTGTACTTGACATGTTAACACCCCCATCACATGCCAGACTCTGGATGAAGGGCTGAAAGCTTCTGTGCTACTCCCTTCCTGTCCTGTTTATGTTGGACGCCTGCTCCAATTCTAGCGTGTGGCGTGGTCAGTGTAACTTAGAAAGTTGAACATTTTTATGTCCTTTAACCTTTACTAGTTAGGGTTCAAGAGTCCACTTGATTACATTTGACATTAGAATACAAATGGTTTCCTGGGTTCCATTCTAGTGTAAATCTTACCTGATGGATTTTAACATACATACACACAAAGGCAAACAATGATAAGCAAAACAGTTGGGGGCAAAATAGGTAACAAAGGTCAAAGAAGTATATCATCACCAAGTAATTGTGAAGAGGTCCTTAAATGTACATAAATGTATTTAAAAATCTAACACACTTTTCATTCCCTCACTATTAATTGAGCATCTGCCATGTGTTGGGTAACGCTGGATGCTGAGGGCACAAAGATGAAAAAGACAAAAGCATTATCTTTGAGTAATTTATGATCGTTCAAGATCATTTTGGCAAGAATAGACACACAAAATTCTACACATCTTTTAACATCACACAAATTTTGTAGAAGAATGACCCACTCCTAAATTAGATTCAGTGCATTCCAATTGCCTTGTCTTCCCAATTTAACGTTTGGGAGAGAAGCCATTCTACTTTTCATTCAGAAAACTTAGGCAACGTCTCCCATTTCTCCTTAAGTGATTTTTGTTATCTGCTGACTCTAGTTAAATTACAAAGCAATTTTGTAGCAGTGAAAGTGCAAACTATGGAACCAGAAAGGGCCTTCAAACTAATATTAGGGCAAAAAGTAGTATTTAAAAATTTGTTGTTATAAAATCTCACACACACATTCTCTCTCTCTCTCTCTCTCCCTCTTTCCCTCTCTCTCCCTCTCTCACCAAACACATTGTAGAATGATAAATGAGCAATGTAGGCATACTTATGCTCTTAATTCTGAAGCACCTGGCCCTGTGAGTATGGGCTCTTCATAAATATAATATGATGATGGCTTCGCATTAACAGTGTTGGTGTTGGATCACTTTGAAAACAACCCCTCCCTGAAATGGAAAGTCCAATCAAGGAACTTCCTGGAGTATGAAACTTAACTAAGAAATAACATTTTGATGTATTCTTCCTCATGACTTTTTCATGTAAATATTGGCTCTGTCACAGTGACACAGTCTTAGATATTAGGATAATACTGCTTTGCTATGCTAGTCTCTTGGTGAATATAATGTTCTAATTACATTTCCAGAAAAAAGCTGAGTCTTTATTTTTATGGTTAAAGGTCTTATTTAGTGTGTAAAATATAGGTGGAGATCCTTGCAGATACCCTGTGTACATTCAAAGTAGTATTTAACCATCCACAAGAAATACCTTAGGTACATCTCAGATATTTGGTGCTTTCTATGTAAGTGTCCATGATGATGATTCAATATTTCTTCCACATTTCTGTCTCAGTTTGCCTAACTAAATATGAGAGCTCCTTTGGTGATTATAAAGTAAGTTGAAAAAAGTAGTCTGTGCTGAGCAGGGACCTTTAATTTTAAGGGGGGGTGGGGGTTGGGGTCAGCTCAGAAATAAGAGGGAGCCACATTTGAGCAATATGCTTAGAGATGATGCTGTGAATATGGTGTCAAAATATTAACAATTTAGTGTTAAGCAAAAAACATTAGAAACAAAATAATATATGCAGCTTAATACTAATTTTATGAAAAAAATCAGTAAAGGACTTTAACCAACTGAATATTATATATTTAGAAGGAACTATGCCCAAATGTTACCTGTGGTTCTCTGAGTGGTAGAATTTAGAGCAGACTATATTTTCTTATTAACCAACTTTTCAACAATAATGTTTATCGCTTTTATAATTACAAAGTATGATATTATTTTAAAAGAAATAAATACTTTTGATCCTCTCTTCCATTCTTTCTCCTCCATACAACTTCAGCTCATTTTGCTCTTCATCATGGATGCTCCCTGCTAAAAATAATAGTAACCAAGCTCAATTTTGAGCACAGTTGGAAGCAGAATGTTCTGGCACTCAATGCTCTTAGCTTCTCTCTTAGAGTTTCTCTTATCCCAGAAGTCAATGACTTCAGGATTCCATCTGGGTTTTTAGAACCCATGCTGGAAAGCCCTCCCCAGAAAAATGCCCTGTACTCCAAAATGACTTTGCTCCTCTACAAATGCTCTCTTCTAATATCCCCAACCCCCACCAACTAAAATTCTCATTCCTTCAATTTCACATATCAGGTGTTAGGATAAAAGTGATATAATTTTTTTTTTATTTTAAAGCCAAAAAATAAATCAGATATTTATAAGACCAGTATTTGATGTATAATCCATACAAGGCCTTCCACAGAAAGAATGAAATTTTTTCCATAGAAACAGTGATGGAGGAGAAAAAAATATATATGATGAAGGGAAAATTGAAGTTCTGATTTAAATAACAATATTATCTATAAACTATGTGATGAAAACATCTACCTTAAGAGAAAGGATAGTTGTGGTAACTGTGAAATTAAGAAGAGCGAAAAAGGCTGAGAGAACTACAAGAAATTATGAGACATACAAAGAAAAGAATCATGTATTTCCCAGCAATAGTGAGAACCCATTTGGAATTAGAGAGTGAAAACTCATATTCAGTAAATGAGCATGGTTTCCTGACCTTATTTCAGCCATAATCAGCACTGTAGAGAGAAAAACAAAGGAAACATATAGTTGGTGGTACTGGCAAGATGGTGATGCTATAATATTTAATTTGTTGATCCATGAGAAGTATCACTAAAGTCAGCATCCAAGCAGTATGTAAGGTCAGAGAGGGAGACAGATTAAGCCAGATCAGGGTTCAAGGGGGAAAAAGATAGGTCTCAAGAAAATGGAAGGGGTCAGGAAAATAGAAGTTACACCAACAATGTAAATGACTCAAAGGGAGTGTCATATAGGAGAATATGAAAAGGGAACAGTAGATGATCAACATGAGGACTCTGAAAGTTCATGATCTAAAGAAAGAGCTCCTTCCAAGTAATAAAGGAATTGAAGGTTATCTGTTTAAATGGACAATTTAAGTGGAAGGTCACAGGAGTAGAGGAAGTGGTCAAGGAACCATGAAGTCAAGATGTTAAAGGGAGCATTAACATGAATGGTGGCCAAAGTTGATGGCAGGGAACAAAATGCTAGGTACTAAAGTCATTGAGAACAATGAGGAAATACCAAGGTTGATGGTGACAAGCCAGGAAGAGAGAGTAATTATAGGTGGGGCACACAGACTTCAAAAAGAAGCAGATGTTGAGTGATGATGGCGAAAGTGTTCTAAGAGTAGCATTGATAAACAAAGCACATGCAGGACCATCCCCACTCAGAAGATTAAGATGGGTTTAGTAACCTAGTCAAGGAAAATCAGATTTCAGTTAAGGACAAAAGCACTTCCAACAAAAGAGTTTAAGGAAGTGGGAATATCATTAGAAACAGTTAAGGAATCTTGTGGACAATGAAAGGGATCTAGAAAAGGGACTCTAAGGGACAACTGGTGCAGGAAGAACAGGAAGAGAGCTGCAGGTTTGCATCTAAGGAGATAAAGTGAGAGAACAAGACATTCATCCTGGGGATCACCTGCTGTCATTTCATGAAGAGCCACTGAGATTATTCATAGTCAGAAGCTGATAGAGCCATTTCCAGTATAACTCATACTTCTTTTTAGCCCCCTATTTATTTCAGTTATATTTTAGCACCATGATCCATCTTGTAGTTACTAACTTCTTCTATTGAATAGTTGGGTTTTTATTGAACAAGCCTATTTCTATATTTGTATAGTTTGAAATAATTCTTCTCAACTAATGAGTCTCTAATCCATATAAGTTGACTTCTACTTCATGGCTGCAGTTTTTACTACTAGAGAATCTGTTTCTGTCTAGTGCAACATGAAATGCATTTGGTTGTCGATTTTTTACCCTTGATTTGTTTTTTCTGTGAACATATAAGTTTTTCATTCAAACTAATACATCACCTAATGGTGAGAACATTTGTAACAGGGAGGTTTATTTTAGTTAGTTTCTATTACATGTGTAAAAGCAGACTGTTCATTTTCTCAACAAACCTAAGAATGACAGTTTCCTTACTTGACTAAAATTATCATTACAAAGCTTGTGGATAACACCGGAGTTGATGTCGTTTTTTTTTTAAATCTTTCCCATATGTGGCAAGGAAGTAGCTATTCTTTCATTTTGTTTTAAGAATAATGTGCATATTAGGCTAATTCAGTAAAATATGTAGATTTTTATAAAATTATGTAGATTTTCATTTCCATGGCTGAATAAATCACATATAAATTTGAGTACATGAATTTGCTTCATCATTCAAAAGGAAATTATAAATTCGTTGCAATCAGAACCTCAAATTTTGCTATACCAGTTTCTTCTTTTCTGACCTCTGGTTCCTGCTAGGATAATTCTGGCTCCTCTGTTTATCAAGACTTTTGTGAAAATACACATTGATTGTTGAAAATTTTTGATGATGCTCAGAGGAAATGCATTAGTAAATATGGACATTTATTTAACGTTTGTATCTCCACTCCCTGTTTGCTAGACTTCACTACTCTACCCAATCTCTACTCAGAAACCTTGAAAGTGCATTTGCTCTGTGCCCTGCTCCATTTTATGATGTTCTTTGGGTCTGTTCTTTTTTTTAAATTTAAATGTAATGACATATGTGTCCACAGTAGGTAGCATTTGAGGAACTCCAGCTGTGAGCCTCCTGAAATGATGCTGATAAAACCATTGAATCATTAAAATACTATCCAAATATTTTTACTCCACTCTCTATGTCAGAAGCCAAAAAGAGTAGGTGCCACTATCTGGTATCCTTTTCCCTCAAGAAGAGTTTATAAATAGATCAAATATAGGTAATTATATGCCTCAGCTATAATTTCAAACTTGCTGCTTTTCTAGCAATTGCCATTAAATGTGAAGGTTGTGAAAGATTTCTGGAAAGACCACAAATATTTTCTTGTCCTCATTTCTTTCTTTGGTGGAATAGTTCATACGCCATCTGGTTTCAAGGATGTATCATTATGTGCAATAATGTCTTCTGTAGAACAGAAAAAAAAAACATAAAAAATGGCCTAAGTGCCATGCAGGGCAAAGTCAAATGTCACTTGTTCTCTGTAGTTTCTAAAATAGAGTTTGCTGCTTGGACTTCCAAAGAGGTTTAGCCAGGGGGATAAATTTCTTGCTCCGGGCAATTGTTTTTTATGTCTGATGTCCTCCTTTCTTCAGAAGACACCCTCTAAATCAAATGGGATGTGTTCACATTTATTTTTATTCTCTCACACAGCAATCTTACACATACAGGAGAGGATTATTCATGATGAAACATTCTAGAATCACAGTGAATTTCACTTCATGTTGGCTCTAATTATTCTACCTTTGAAAGCAGAATTATATTTGGTTTTGTCATTATTAAAACTCTCTGACACTAAACAGCTGCCTTACTGGAAAGAACTATATAATAAAGAATTTTTTTTTTTATTTTTACCAAAAATTGGCAGAGAGGGGTTTCTGAAAGCAATAAGATGGCTCCTGAATGTCCTGTTACTTGAAAAGTTGATTTACTCAGGGGACCATTAGCCCTATTTGCATGTTGTTACTTTGCTTTCTAACAAGGGACCATAACTGCCTTTATAAAGTGAAGGTCTGTTTTATACTCTTGATGTTAGAAGTAAGCAATCTAAATAAACTGGAATTCTTACAAAACTTGGAAGTGAATGGAGTGAGTCAGATGCACATTTTAAATTTTGTCTGTGCTCTTGGTCCTTTTAGTCAGGACAGAGAAGGACAGCAGCTGAAATCAATGCTAGGGTTGCACCTGGTACTACACCACACTTTTTCTTGGCTCTAACACTTCATCTAATCAGCTGTCCTCTCCTACGGGAGTGTCTTGGAACAGATGCAATGCAGGGCAGGCCTCGGCCTGAATCCAGCTTGGACCCCATATAAATCTAGGTTTGGGTAGAATGAGGAGGATGCTAGGGGTTCCTGCCAGCCAGGAGGGATCAAAGACATCTGTCAATGCGGTGTGCTCTTGGGAGAACATCCTGCAAGGCTTAAGTCTGTGTTAAGGGACTGGGAAGGAGGTCGGCCTATTAGATTGCCATTTTCTTAAGAGCTTGTCCTCTGAAAAGTGACCAAAAGTTATACCGACTTTGTGGATGCCTGTAGATGGATAAAATAAAATTCTTCTCTTCCAGATCCTTATTAGTATTATACACACTGAGTAGTCTAGAATAAATTAATTTCAGGTGATATGAGAAAATAACTATACTTTTCCTGCTAACTGCATTCCACCTGGTTATGAGCAATCTGTCAGATATAAATCCCAGGTTAACAGGGCATTTTTTCCCTCCTTGTGTCAAATTTCCCCCATGGTCTATTTTCACATGAAATTTCTAAGTATCAACAATTCTTATTCTAGGACACAAACTTTTCATTTCTGGGTTCATGTTGAATTCAGCATGTCATTCAGTATACTGTTGAAAAGTAAAACAGGATTATCATGAAATGTACAGACATTGAAAAATCACTGTACGCAGTCATAAGCCAAGAGCTTCCACTTCGGGCCCAGCAAGGCAAGTAATCGGTTAGATGTTTATCCTAATAGAAGCAGTTGTTGTCATCCTGCATTTAGAGTAAGTAGACATGATAGATATTTTTTTCCTCCAGAAAATTTTATTTCTACTTCTTATAACCTAGACATGTTTCACATTTGTGTGGTATTTTAAAATAAGGAATTACTTAAGCCACACACAAAAATTACTTCAGAGACTTTAGACAAGTATAAGTAATCCAGTATTAATTATTGAACTATTTAGAAAGTGATGCTATCGTACATTGACTCTTATTTTTCCAGGCATGAATTGTCGTTACACTGAACTACATGTATCCCTTTGGAGTCTCATGGGGGCTGTCAGTGAAGCTAGTGGGCATCTTCATTATTTTCTTAAACCTTGTTTTTCTCATGTCATTTTCCTGCTGTGAAAGTAGTGCCCCTGAACTGCAGGAGACCTCCCTCTCAGTGTCCCCCTACACCCTGCTCCATCCTCAGCCAGCTGCTCCCTAGGCTTAATGCACAGCTGTTCCCCTGGAACTTCCCTTCTCCATCTTCCTCAAGCGCTTTTCACTTCTTTCCTCTCCTGGTTCCCCTGATTTCTAAATGCCATGTGTTTGCTTTTTTGTTTTATTTTCTTATTTGCCAGAAGCACACCCTCCAGGAGCTTTCAAAGAAAGAGTGCAGGACAGATTGTTTCTCTACCCTACTTACCTGAAAAGTGTCTTTATTTATCCTCACACTGAACTGACCATGTGGCTGCATTTGGAATTTGAGATTTGCCCTAAGAATTTTGAAGGAATTGCTTCAGATTCTTCTAGTTCCTAGTGTTATTGTAGAGGAGTCCAATGCCTATTTGGTTTCTGGTCCTTTGCACGTGACTTTTTTTTCTTTTCATCCTGAAAATATGTAGAATGTTTTCTTTATCCCCAGTGTTCTGAAATTTTATGACATGTAGTATTTTTTCAACATTGTACGGGATGGATATTTAGTAGGCTCTTCCAATCTAAAAAGTCATGGATATATATTCTGGAAAATTTCTTACATTATTTATTTCATTTTCTCTCCGTTCTCTGTTCTCTCTGAAATTTGTGTTGTTATTCTGTCGGAACTCCTACCGGATATTCTGATGTTCTTTTCTTGCCTGTTTTTGTCAGGCTTTCTGCAGACCCCTCCACCTTTGTCTGCCAAATACTCTGCTGAATTTACTTCTGCTGTCCTATATTTTTTTCAAGGCTCCTTTCTCGTTCCCTACAATTTTTATGGCATTCTATTCTGTGTCACAAATACAACAATATCCTTGATCTCTTCACAGATATTAATCACTGGAGGGTTTTCGGAGGTGTTGTTATTATTGTTTTAATTTAGCTTTTTCCCACCTTTCCCTGCATTTTCTCTATTCTTTCAAGTTCCTTTTTTTTTTATCTATTTGGGCTGAATTTTATGTTTGAAGCTTTTCTTTAAAGTCTCATGACCTCTGGCACCAACAAGTAAAAACTGTATGATTGATTAGGATTTTTCAGCTAGTAGGTATCATCCTACAATTAAACCAGAACCCCCAAGTGCTAGCATCTGCAGGTATTTTTTAAAGTTAATCAGTTTCTCCATAGGGAAAGGTATTCAGTCCCCTGTCTTGGGTGGGGGTAGGCAGGGAAGATAAATGTTTGGTAGACAGCATTTGGGAGCTGAGCAGGGGGAAAGGGCTGGCTGTCATCGTTTAGTGGATACATTCATTTAATTCCTCACCCCCATCTCAGCCTCTTCTCATGCGCCTTCATTGTGTTATACCAGACGTGTCTGGATCTGGAACTATGGTGGCTCTATGGCTCCATGATACATGCTTCCGGTCTCCTTGAGGTGGAGGAGGAATGGATGACCAAGGAGCTGGGGAGTGGAGCTGGACGGTCTCCTACAAACTTTCAACCAGTCCTCTTGTATTCAGTTTTATCCCTCTTCCCCAAGTTCAGAGGAATCTAGAGGTCAAGGTTTCACTTGCTCAAATTAGCTTCCTTATTGCTGACTTCACCTTCTGTAGACGTCTGGCTTTCTACTTTCTTCTCCTGCTCATTGACAACTCATCCATTAGCTTTTTATTCTAATGGATATATAGTTTTTCACTGCTTTACTCTTGATTTTTTTTTTAAAGATTTAAGGAAGGAGCAAAAATAAATGCATCTATTCAATCCACCATGTTTAAGTAAATGCCAATTTGTGACATTGGAGCTTGTTTTTAAAAGAAGATTCTTTTCCAGCCTAAGAGCAATATAGGACAGAGATAGAATCTCTACCACCCCCAAGCTTAGGGAATGTGGATAAGCTTCTCCGTATACCTATGTCTCAGCTTCTTCAGTAAGATGGAATTATGACAGTACCTACTTCACAGACTTGTGGTCAAACGAAATAATGTGCTAGCACAAAGCATTCCTCAGGACAAGTGCTCAACTGATATTGCCGATTATTGTTTTGTTACTATTAAGAGAATGGTAACAATGCACCCTTAGAGGCTTGACCACCCATATAGACAGGTTCAGAAATAAGCAACTTGCAAGACTTGCAAAATACTTCCTACATTATTCTCCTCTTTTATTTCTCCACCTTAAAAACGTGGAAAGGAAAAATATATATATTTACAGAAAATCACTGACCAATTAAGAGAAGCTTTTCTTTTCATTCAAATCACCCTATTGTTCCTGGAAATTACACATATGAGCTCTAGTGTGTTGAGTGTCAGAAATGGGGGTAGTGCTGATGGTAGCCTAAGATGTTAGGCTACAAAATGCTGATAGACAACTTGTTCTTTTGTGCAAGTTTCTATGTGTAGTCATGCACAAATCTGGTAACAGACCCACGGAAGGAGTATTTTGTGAGACATGGTACACACTTTGATGGCTAAAGGCTGAAAATTCATACTTGTCTCATTTTCTGCTCTGAACAAAAAACATTTTGTTTTAATAACCAACTGAGAAGTCATTCAGGAGATGTTTTTAAATTCTCCAGGGCCTATATACATCTCTTCCTGCGACAAAGAAAGGTGCAAAGTGAAACATACCTAGAACTTTCACCCAAGTTTCTGGCATTGCAGAATCCCCTGTCCTGCAATAATGTGTGTACAAAGAGTTTCCAAAGAATTTCTGACACTTTTCTGGTCAATTCTCTTGAAGCTTCCGCTTTCCCTTTTCCTGTCCTGCTATCACATAATTGATTGACTTAGAGTCAATGACAAGTGGCAAATAACTTGAAAAACAAATCTGGAGATAATCTACAGAAGGCTTAAACCATTATATGCAGCAAAAATTCACTATGTATTGTTTGGGATAAGCCTAGAGCAACCTAAACTGACAAGAAATCCAGACACCTTTTCTTGGAGAAAACCCATCACTCCTCCACTCCTGTTCGCTCACAGGTCAGTAAACATCATTGGACGCTCAGAACAATGCAGGGCCTCTTAGAAATGTTATTTAAGGCAGGAAACATTAAGGCCAGGGAAAACTCAGAAAAATGTTGTCCTTAAACAATATCTTAGACTCCTACACAATCAGCCTACCCACTGAGTTCAAAAGATGGGTCAAAACAGTTATGTACTCTTCTCATTAACAGACAAACTATCCCTTGCATGAAAGCCCAGGAAGCCTTCCTCTCCCCCCGCCCCTCACAGTCCTTGCTCTCTGCCCTCCTCCCCGGGGTCCTGGCCCTCCATCAGTTCTTTTAGTACTTCCCCCTGACAGCATTAACCCCCCCCACCACCACCCCGCCCTCAGGCTGCCAGTGAGAAGGAAGGAGGGTATTTAGAAGAGATCTTTCACTTTCCTTTGAGAACAGCTGTAAGAAAGAAGAGTCACTTTTGCTCATATTAACTACCTATTATAGTAAAATTAAAATGTATAATTAATTAACAAGATCATCTCTTTTATTCATCCAATCCTTTCATCTCTATTGTGACCAGATTCAGGGTGTCAGAAAGAGATTGGGGGTGGGGGCCGAAAACCGATCCATATTTTAAAACTCCTTTTCTCTGATTTAAAACATTTTTCTATATCTTCCTTCCTTTCATTTTAACAAGACACTGTTGTTTTGGGTTCTTCTGGTAGACTGCTTCATTGTATATACCATCAACAATCGAGTTGGCGAAAACCATGTGAAGGGTGTTTTTGTTGTTATTTTTTGTTCATTTTGTTTTGTTTTGGTTTTTGTTTTGCAGTGGGAGCAGTAGGTTTTAGCTTCGCGTCTGTGTCCCTGATGTTGCTGGAAGTGTCTCTTCTGGGAAAATGGGCATCAGGGGCCTTGTTTTTGATTCTTTCTCTTTCCCTGTTCCTCTACCTCACGCGTTCGCAAATTACTTTTATTACCATTGTGTGAAAAGTAAAGTAACTCCTGCTAATAGCTGGACATTTTACTAGCATTCCATGGGTTAACCCAAACTTTACCAAAGGGAGATAGCAGAGAAAGACCCAGAAACCCTCTAATGATATGGTGTCAGTGGAATGAGCTCCGCTATGCAATGTCTGCCTGGAATCACATTTTAATCTGACTCCATTCATTGCTTCAGTTTCTCTTTAATTTTTTCTTTCTCAAAAATGGCATCACTTTGTCACGACAAAATCTTTGTTTTCATAAGTATACCCCCAGTTTTTCTGTATATGCATATGCACAGGCAGGCAAACACAAGCACACACACAGGTGTGCACCCAGAGCGCATGCGCGCTGGCAGCCCAGGCCTGTTTCAGGAGCTCGGCAATGGCTGGGTGCTCCGGGAGTCTCCTGGGCGTCTCCTGGCCTTTCCTTCACGGTTATACGGTTACAGCCACTCACACCCCAAGTCCTCACATCCGTCTCCAGAACGGGAAGGATCAGGCAGAGGCAATGTTTTGTGAGCTTCTGTTTATTTTATTCTGAAGAAAATCCTTTCCAGCAGACTTTCCCTTAAGTGTCATTACCACAACTGTGTCTTGGGTCCATTTTTAGTTCCAAGAAAGGATGGGAAAGTGAGTCCCTGGCAAAGGGGAGTGAGATTATATGACTGGCTGAAACCAGCCATAACATTCTTAGGGTTTGCAGCGGGCTCAGTATTTAAAGGATCTCCATTCATTATCTGAAAAAAAAAAAAAAAAACAGATTCAATTTGGGCGGAACAGGCTGGCTGCTAGGAAACTCATGAACAGTGGAATATCATCTGCCACACCATGTTTAAAAACATTCACATAGGTTGGCCCTCAAGTTCATTCCTTCAATTATTAGTGACCTCAGGGTCAAAAATGTGCTGACAGTTGTGATGAAGAGACAGGAAGAGAGAAGCAGACCATTTGAAGAAATAGAAGTGGGGGGAGGTGAATGGTTACTAACATGAAGTGTGAAATGTTCAAAGATAGAAAAGAAGGAGCTTAATCTGATTGTGTATAACAGAGTGAAGAAGATTTGCCTGTGTGTATTCTTCTAAAACCTCATTTTTTCAAAAGGCAACTTGAGGTGCATTTTAGAGCATAACTAGAATACACAAAGTGAGGACCACATCTGCAACATTGGCTGTGTAAGATTTTATGCGTGAAAAATAGAAACACCAGGACTTAATCTGCCTGTAAAATGAATGGGGCTAAAACATTGGGTGAGCTTATCAGTATTCCTCAAAATAGTGGAATGGAGGTTAATTAACAGGATGCTCAAACTTTTAATATAACCCCAAAATTGTTGATGTAAACATATTTGGGGTTTTCCTCTTCTAAAATTTGTATGGAAGTAACAATACTTTTGAATGTCAGATGGAGAAGACCTCTATAGAGTGAGAAGCTAAAGAAAACACAATAACAAGACTAAGGCAAATTAAAAGAAAATTGTTGGTTGTGTGAGTAGCGAGGAGTTTGCAAAAGATACTCTCTATGTACATCACATTCACATCACTTAATGGATCATACAACTGGCAGATGCCAGTTTCTTTCCTAAGACGAATTGCTGTGTTAACAGCATGCCCTGCAGTAAAGCAAGAGCGTACTACTTTGTTCTCCCTGAACTCTTTTCTACATTTTTTTTAGTGAGATTCTAGTTATTGCCTCTAATGTGGGGCAGTTTTGTCAACCCCAGATATACCTACTTTTACAAAGAACCTATTTGGTAGAAGAACTCTCTGTTCCCTGTGTCTAAAGTGACTTCTTAGTCATGAGACAGACTGAGACCGTGTTAGAGAAAGAAGGGATAATTCAACGCATGCTCCCAAGTCTTCAAAAGAGCGTAGCTCATTGGAATTCGAGTAGTCTTGCTTCAAAGAACAAGGGCAGCATGATTTTCTGAGATGCCGGGGCAGTGGTTTCAGCTGAGCATAGCATGCATAGCACGCCAAGCAGAGGCGGCGGCAGCTGTGTGGCGCATCTGTTGCCCAATGCATTTCCTGGACTCTGAAGTCCACTTGGAGGGGTAGCGCCAGTGAATTCCAAGCATGGCAAGAATCTGACCACTCTTTTTCATTTTTAAACCGCATTACCTTTGTCCTGTTCCTCAACTTTTAAGGCCGTTTCACTTTGCATTTTTCATTGATTTGTGTCCAGAAACTGATTTGAAAAACAAGAGAACTTAAAACTTGTTATTAGTCAGGGTTTGGAATCAATTATGCTTCCAGAGTTGTTTTCTATAACTAACATCTCATTCTCAAAAGACACACCCTTAGAAAAACGACTTGACCGTGTGGTGGGGGGGTGGGGTGATACTTCAAGAATGCAAGATGACTGAGGGTGCCTCTGTGGAAGACAAGAGTACATACATGAAACTTGTATGTGGCAAGTATCATAACAGTCCACATGGATGGTAATTTTAATTCTGTTTCTGTAATATGAGTTTTCCCCACCTTTCCACGCCTATGACCCCCACTCTGGTATAGGCCCAGACACCTCACTTCCAAGTAGCCCCACAATATCTAACCTGATCTTTCTGCTTCAGTTCCTCCCCATATTAATCCTTCTTACCCCACATGTTCACACCTACTCTGATGAGCAGCAAGTCAATTCCTTTAGTTTTCATCATTTTACTTTTATATATGGATATATAATGCTTAAAATATTACAAGTTGCAAATGACAACATTAATAATTATAATAGTTATTGAGAAAATAGTTTAAATTATAAAGCTTTCTTAGAAAAAAGTACAATACTTTCCAGCACAAAGTGAAAGCAGGAAAAATTGCCCATTTGAGTGATAATTAATATAGAATCTTCAGGTCTTCCAGCCACACACATTAAAGGCATCCCCAGAAGCAAGCCATTGCCCAAGATGAGTGTCCCCACCTACTGTGTGAACTGCTGTTTCAGATCTAGTTTATTACTGCTGTAATTAGAATTCTTCTCTTGCCCCTTGACTTCAGACTTGTGGCATTTATTTATGTCATCTCTTCCCTGATTTAGCAGAGATCATTGTTTCGGTTCAAAACAACTCTTGATTTGTAGATTGCATGGGGATGCTTATATAAACAACAGACAGCATAGTGATTCATTGCTTCCTCTTAATTTCCACATCCAGAGGAACTTGAAAAAATGATGCATGACATTTCCAAAAGATGGTTGAACTTATTGTATAAAAAGTATTTGTAAATTTTATAATGCTACTGGGGACATATCTCAGTATCATCAGATGGCCTTACACCCTGGAAAACATTCTAAAAGAAGTTTTTAAATAATTACAAGAGAAGAAAAAACACTGACAAGACTATAGCATCTATTTGGTCGCTCCTACAATTCTACATTTTCCCTTTGTGAATGCACTTAAAAAAAAATCTGTTTAATTTCTTCAGTCTAATCTTATAATTTTGATTTTTGGATAGCATCTTTAAAAATACACTCAGTCTAATTGTGGATGTCTATGTTAGAGTTAATGATGACTTTTATCTCCAAAAATTTCATCATGCGATGATTCTTTTTCTGAACTAGAAATGACAGATATTACGTTTCTTAGTCAACCTAGCAGGTGCTTTTAGGATAATTGAGCCTGAGACTACCAGAAAGAACCATTAAAAGCTAGAGTCAGAGTTGGTGGTAGGGAAAGTTCTTTTGAAAGATGGAAAATGTTAATTTAATAGAGTTCAAGAGTTTAAGTCAGAAGAGTTGGTCAAGTTGTATGGGGGGGGGGGGGCTCTGTAAGACTCCCCAACTGTACTTCTCTTTGAATAGCTGTTCAACTGCCAGTTGTATGAAATTGATATAAATCCTCCCATTCCGATGACTCATGAACTTCAGTGCAGGGAATGACAGCAACTGCAAATGAGTTTAAGAAAACAGGCTGAATGTCATTAAAATCTTTTTAAAACGTCCCATGACATCTGTTTTCCATTTTGCTATTCTGTTTAATTAACATCAGTCTTGCAGAATTGCAAAAATCTTATTTGCTTAAAATAGTATCTTGAAGGAAGTGACCTTTATTTAATAGAGAAGAATGTTAAGTGTAACATGTGCTTGATTAACTTCATCCCAAGTTTAAAATTTTTCCATTGGCTTCAAGATCTCTTCCTCTGTACAGCTCATTCCTGTACAACCAGATTGAACTTGGGGTGGTGGAGACCCTGATCCAGTTGGTGCAATGTCATATTTGTAAGATAGCAAAATTGGAAGACAGTTTAAAAAGAATAATGACAGATCAGAAAGCCATTTTTATTTGTCTTCATCTCTGTTGTTTGAGGTCACTGGCTTCTGAGCTAGTGAGAAAGTCAAGTTCTGAGAAAGATTTCTTCCTTCTATTTGTGGCTATGTGTGTGTGATCTTTTGGGTAAGAGTAACTGTCTTGAGAGAGAAAGAGAGCAAAAGAGCAATATAGCCTGTAAAACCTGGAATGTGAGTGCCTCTTTTGCGGAGGTTCAGTGGTCTTGGGAAGCTTACATTGGGCAAATCTTGGAGGACAAACAGGAACATTTTGGAGGGGAGGAACAGTGGAGAAAACCAGATGTACTCAACTGCTGACTTTATTTTTCTATTTGGCAGAGCACACCAAAGCCCTGTGCCCTGAGAACAGGACACAAAGGCAAAAAACAGCTGCATTTCAACCTGCCCTGGCTTCACTAGAGAAAGCCTACTGGGGTTCTGGCTTTCCAAAGGGGACATATGCCAACAGATAGCGGCCTTTGCTCTTATTGCCCAGCAGGCTAACATGCTTGGCTGTTTTGTATGGTTTCTGAGAAAGCAATGTGGATGGTGCTAGACCTGACTTTTCCATTCAGAGGAATGAATTGGTTTTCATTTACTACTTTTTACATGAGACCATGGCTACTGCACTTCAACATGGCAACTGTTGCTGGCTCCTCCATTCTTCTTGAGCTCTCTACCCAGCTCCTCTTGAACACATCTGTCTTCTTTATCTGGCCTAGGCTGGTTTCACTCTTTCAGCTCCCGCTTTTGCTTAATCCTCAAAGGAGATGACCTTAGCTGTCTGACCTCTGGCTGAATATTGGGGCCAGAGTTGTCCTAGAGAAGGAAGTTATATTCAAAAGAAGTCACTTGGAAGACTCCCAACCTTCCCACCTGCTCCCATCTCTTTGCCCGACCAAGTCTTCCATGTGAACACCATGCTCTGCCTTCCAGGAAACACAGACTGGATTTGGTTGCCCTCTGTGTCTTCCACTGGCACCGAGGACTTCCCCTGTGATAACCCTCATGTAATTACTCTGTAAGAGCTGTCTCCCCACAAGACTACAGGTTCTCTGATGCCAGCTTTGTATCTGCCTTGGTAATCACATTGGCCCAGCCCCTACCCCCATGTCTGACACACAGTAACCAGTCAGTAAATATTTGTGGGTTTAACAGGTGGACTATGCTTATTGTCACACTGAGTGGCATTTATCCATTTGAATGCTTGATTACATCACTAGGCTATCATATTCTAGAGGAATACCATAGCTATAGAGGTATCGATTATTTTTTAATCCCTAGCAACAAGCACAATTCTAAGACAGATATTTCATTCAGTTCAAATGCACTTAAATTTCTAAAAATGGGGACACTATAGATTTTGGGTAAAGACCTCAATGATGATGTTTCTTATCCTGTCATTAGGCAGTCCTGTGAAAAGGCCCTCCTTGACTGCAAATTCCACTCAACTTGTAATGATAGATCCCCTGGTTTTATTCAGTTCCTAGCAGGTGAGTTGTACCAGGATTTTAGGACTGCAAGTAGCTTAAAGATAAACTTAGAACTTTGATTGGAGCTGATCACTCCAATCTCTGTTATAGGTCAAGTTTGAATGAGGTTGCTGACTAGACCTTTCAACTTGCTGTTCTTGTTTATTTTCTGCTTGTTTTGTTTATTCGGGTCTGGCGTGGAGCCTGAAAATAAAAGCTTGCTGGCAGTTTGACTTTTCACTGGGATTCAATTTTGCAATCTTTTCAAAACACCCTTCAGGAGACCACCATTTATCTGTGGACATCTCCTGGATCTTCCAAAATAAACACAACATAAATAGGGGGAATTTGGAAATTTCCTAATTGTAACATATGGGAATTTACTTTCTTTGTCTGAGAAATCTTTGCTCCAGAGAGAGGGGAATCCCAGAGGAAAAAAATAAATCCGAAAGCCCCATGGGGTTCTCTGCCTTTGCTCTCCTGGTGGAGAGGGATGGGGGGAGGGGAGAGGAACCAGAGGTCAGAAGCCAGGGAAGACCTCTTGCCTGTGACAGCTCTCAACTCAGAGGACTACCCTCTGAATCAGTCACCTGCGTCACAGAATGTTTCCTGGCCACCAGTGGCTCCCTTTCCAGATAACTGAGGAGGAAGACCAAGCTCATGGATGAGAGGCAACTTCCAGAATTTGCCTGTCCAGGAAGACAATGCTGCTAGGAAATGACTCCCTCTGTCCTTTCTGCTTGTTTACTGGGTCAGCTTGTTTGGGAACAGGGACCAGTGGGATGAAAGCGTCCCTGTTACAGTCAGTTCACTTTTCTCTGCACCGTAGTCCATCTATGAAATCCCTGCACAACCGCCCACCACAATCTTAAGGTTACAGACAGATTCCTCTGACTTTTCCAAGGTGTACAACAGAATGGAATAGAGCCAAGCTAAGGCCTTGGGAAAAACAGAGCTCCAAACTCATGGTCTTCCAACAGTGGACCGAAGGATTCATAAAACTCTAAAGCCAAGGGAACCTCAGAGGTCACTCATTCCAACCCCTCCATTGTTCTAGGAAACAACCGCGGAATCTAAGTGACGTGGCAGATGTGGTAAAGAGGACGGCAGAGGCTTTGGGCTCAGGCATCCTGTGAATCTTGATTCTTCCTCATTATTCTGTCAGTGACCTTGAGGAAGTCATTCGCCGTCTTTAAGCTTCAGTCTTACCACCTATAAAACATTATTGTAATAGCACTTATGGGACGATCGAGATGACTGCATTACAGAAAATTCATGGAAAGCAGTTAGCATGGTGTCTGGTGGTCAATAAGTGACTAAATATATAGCAACTATTTATCATCATCATCACCACCATCAAAGTCAGGGCTCAGGACCCAAGTTTCTCAGTTCAATATTTCTTTTGAATCATCTCCAGATATTGTTAATACTACATCTGGCACCCCATTCTATATTAGTTAAAGTACACGCAGTGGTGATATCATTAGTTTAGAGATTAGAGACACTGGGCAAATATGTTCTTTAAATAAAAACATATAACAGTTAAGAGAATCAGGATAATCTAATAACCTAAATTTTATTTTAGATTATATTTTCATATTTATATTCTAATAATGACCTTTTAGAAACACAATTTCTAATGTATGAAGAAATACATATTAAAAGAGTTATCTCCCACTTACTATTTTCATTCCTTTCTCATTCTGATACTGTCACAGTGAACTTTTATAATTGAATACATTCTACTTACAAAATTCCACGTGATTGATTTGGTAGTAAAAGCATTATCTATGTAAGAACTGTGTATGCTGTTTTGCATGGGATCTAGCCAATCCCAAGGAACTGGTTATCTTCAGGGAAATGCTAAATTCTGTGTGCAGGGGAGAAGAGGAAGGTTGAATGAAACTTTTCCAAATTCATTCTTTCGCTCCTGTGTGTGCTCAGGAGTGTTGAGTCAGATCCCTCAGATTTGGTCATTAAGTTTTGCCTGATCATAAGAACACTAAGGTTAGGAAATCATGGATGCAGAATAAAATCAAATTTGTGCCCCTACCTCACATTCTGGCCCATGAAAAGTCCATTTTTATCGTTCTCTCCTCTTTCACCAGCATGGATCAAGTCTCCTAGTCTGACACCATTTCCCTTTTTCTTTCTTCCCCTTTAAGCATAAAGTATGCATATGTGAAATCCAAAAGCCCTGCTCGGATTATCAGATTCCCCTAATCAGACTATCCCCTTCATGGAGATTGGCGGTAAAACCTGAGAAGAAAACCCCTGTTACACAAAATGTGGAGCCCCGGGGGCAAAGAGAGCATTTTATTCATTCATATTTCTCTAGCATTAGCAGAGTGCTTAGTGCATAGCACGTTTCAATAAATATCTGAATGAACAAATAACAAACCTTCTCCATTTCCAGTCAACTTATGAGTATTGTAGCAATTCTTTTCCCAAGGCAGAAAAATATTATGAACCTATGGATCTTATGAAAGTTATTATCTTTAATGGTTTAGAGATTAACTCTCAGAATTAATAAACTGTAGCACATCCAGATAATGGAATATTACTCAGTTCTAAAAAGAAATGAGCTATCAAACTATGAAATGACATGGAAAAAAACTTAAATGTACATTAGTAAGTGAAAGAAGCCAATCTGAAAAGGCTGCATACTGTATGATTCCAACTATATGCCTTTCCAGAGAAGACAAAACTATGAGGACAGTTAAAAAAAAGAAAAAGAAAAATCAGTGGTTGCCAGGGGTTATGGAGGAAGAAGAGATAGATGAACAAGTAGAGCCCAGAAGATGCTTAGGACAGGGAAGCTACTCTGCATGATACTGTATGGTGGATACATGTTCTTATACATTTAACCAAACCCATGCAATGTACTAATGTAATCTATGGACTCTGGGTGATCATAATCCATTAATATAGGCTCATCGCTTATGAAAAACGTAGCAATCTGGTGGGGGATATTGATCATGGGGAGGTTTTGCATGTGTAGAGGCCAGGGAAATCTCAGTACCTTCTCCTCAATTTTGCTGTGAACCTAAAACTGCTCTAAAAAAAATAGTCTTTTAAAAATTAAGGAAGAAATAAGATGGTATATAAAGAGGTCAAAAAATATGAAAATATTAAGGATGTTAAAGATCCTGCCTAGATGAGGGAAACAATCCCAAGAGGCTGAGACAATAGATGAATGGATGAGAAGCCATTAATGCAAATGATGTAGGAGTAACATCTAAGAAAAGGCACTTGATACTTCTCTGAGTAAAAAGTCTGCGTGATCAAATAACCTATTCTGGTTGGAGATATCTCCAGAGAAGACAATTTACACCTGGAAGCCATCCATAAAGTACCTGGGCTAAAGTAGGATTTATCTGATAAATAGAGACTTCGGAGGTAAGATCAGACGTGAAACAGATTTTAGGTCAAATTGGAGTTCATTCACTACAAATTGCCTCGGCGTATAGATAAAGGCACACAATAGGTACTTAATACCAGAGAGCAGTAATTAGTATGTATTTATCTTTTGTTTGCTGAGGTTTTTCATAATCGACTATATAGTAGTGTTGGTGTTCCACTCTAACCAGCCAGACAAATGGGCAGATAACTTGTTACCACGGAGGCATATGGGTGAGGATAGGTCAGGGCACTCCTCTGAGGTTGACTCTTCGGGTAAGGGTGTTTCTCACCTTCAGTTTGGGGGTCAGAAATTTGGACACATGTTATGACAATGAGACAGCATGTTTGAAACTATAGCTGTCCGAGGAAATTCAGGCTCTATGGTCACCACATGTAAAGGAGAAAGGGAGATTTAATTGTATTAGAAAAACAAGACAATCTTTCTATAAACTGTGGGATAAAGAGCTGCAAGACCTACAGGTCATCTTGTCTGTCCCCCTAGTTTTGGGGAGGCCAAGCAACTTTCCACAGCTAAAATTTACCTTTTTATTAGAGGCTTTTTAGAGAATGGTAGCTGCTTCTTGTGGTTGAGCTACTATAAATATCATCCAAAAAAAATCCCAATATTTTAAAAGACTGTTACTGTTAGCATGACAATAATTATTTTTGCCACTCATATTTTGCCCCTATTTTACTAGTATTCCAGTATCTTTAGTACCAAGTCACAACCCAAATGTTGGGAAGAGTCCAGTATCTTTTCTTACCAGCTCCCATTTCATATTCCCATTATGTTCCATTTTCTGAATTTATTTGTAATCATTTCTTCTGAAAAGAGACATATGGATGATGGATGAAGGGACAGGAGAAAATGTTTGCACAATGTTAATACAAAGGCTGTAGTATTTTAGATAATAATATATTTGAAAGGTACAGATTGTAACCCTTTTTTAGAGATATAAATTGACACAGAAACATTTAGAAAATAAATTAGTACAGATCAATGATTTTCCAAATGGGGTTCCCCCAAACCAGCAGCATCAGCATCAGCATCAGCCAGGACCTTGTAGGAAATGCAAATTCTCAGGCTCACCCCAAATCTACTGAATCAGAAACTGTGGGTATAGGAACCAGCAGTGTATAGTTTAGCAAACTTGCCAGGTGATACTAACCACTGATATAGATAAATTATTCAGAAAAGCACAATTGATTTAGAAGATAGTTCTGAATAATAACATGGAGTGAAGACATCAAAATTTTCACACACTCACGCACAAAAAGCTTCCTTGATTTCTTCAGTGTATTAGTTTCTATAGCTGTGTAACAAATTGCCCCAATGTTAGTGGCTTAAGGCAGCACATATGTATTATCTCACAGTTTCTTTAGGTCAGGTGTCAAGCATAAGTCAGCTGGGCTGTCTGCTTAGCGTCTCCCAGGGTGGCAGTCAAGGTGATGGACAGGCTGCATTCTCATCTGGAGGCTCAATGGGGAAGAATTTGTTTCCCAGTTTTTCCAGGTTGTTGCCAGAGTTCTTTTTTCTTTCAGCAGCAGGCCTGAGGGCCCCAGTTTCTTACTCATCTTTGGGTGCAGGCTACCTTCAGCACTTAGAAGCTGCCTAAGATTTCTGCCATGTGGCTCTCACCTAAAACAGTTCCCAGCATGGTAGTTGGCATCCTCAGAGCTCTCAAGGCCAGCAGGAGAGCCTCTCTGTAGTCTGCAGAGACAGAGTCACATATAAGGTAACACGATCATGGTAGTGACAGCCCATCGCCTTTATCATAAACTGTAACTGAATCAAGTGAGTGACTTTCTATCACTTTTTCCATATTCTGTTGCTTACGAACAAATTACAGGTTCCACCGGCACTCAAGGGTAGTGGTGATATGCAGTTCACCACAAGTAGAAATTATCTTTTCATTTTTTTTAAGAAAATTGACCACAACTTATTTAGAGTACTTTTTCATTTAAAATGAAGCACATTTGAAAAGGTATATCTGTTTTCAAGAAAAAGTAATAATCTAGTAACTCACTATAATCTTAGCAAGTTGAGGTCAAAGATTGATTGATTTTTGAGCAAGAAGAAAAATTCAGTGAGGTTAAAAAATCATCCTGCTTAGCTGCCTTTGACATAAACATTCTTTTCCCCGGCCTCCTATCCCCATCTTCAGGGTCCCACTCAAACATCTCTTCTCCACAAAGCCTTTCCTCATACTTCTAACTGGAACTCTTTTCCCCCACGGTATTACTGTACTTTACAATTCTTTGGGGCAGGTAATTTCTCTCTCTCGCATGTAGGCCTGCATCATTCTTTCCTATATCACTAAAGCCTCAGTCAGTAACTAATGGTAGGAGAAACTCAACGAATAGATGTGACAGTAATGAAATCATTTTTTATATGTTTGGAGACATTCAAGCAGCATCATATATGCTAATGTCAAGGTTTGTTGAATTATAAAAGCTATTAATTACTATTTGGTGCTTTGACTTGCTAAAATCTACTCAGTGTAAATGAGCACATTAGAGGAGTAATATCGTGTAGTAGCAGCTTTGCAATGAGATATCCCTGGACTCTGTTTCTGGCTTCTCCTGTTTGTAAACTGTGTGGCTTTGGGCACAATACTTATTATCTCTAAACCTTGCTTTTCTCAATTCAGTCATTGCTTAATAAATATCAAGCCATTATTAATGTCAAGTTGGAAGCATTAAAATTTCTTGACAATACCAGCACAGTTCACACAGGAGCAAGGACTCTAGAATTTTGCTCAACTCTGGAAGGAGAGCATTTGCTTGTATCGTGTTCACTGGAACAGATAGTAACCTGCTGTCAAACACAGACTCAGTGGACACTGTATTCACCCTACTTTTACTTATAAATATTCTCCACCTTTGGTGGTGATTTTTGTGGTTAGAACAATAGAGAAAAGGGAGGGTGGAGTGACAGAACATAGGAACACTGTTTTAATCAGTTAGCATGGAGAGGCTGGTCATGTTGACAGAAAGAACTGAGGGAGATGAATAAGCAAATTTTCCTAAACAGTGCTCTAAGGCTTACACAGAACATTATGGGCCGTTTCCAGTGACTCAGGGCTGGAATATTCAAGGCATCAGTGCTCTGTTGAACACTAAGTCCCACTGCGTTATCCTGCAGCCTTGCCAAATGTAGGAATTCACAAGGTCAGGTTCAAGCTTAAAAGTTGATTGCTTGAGAATCATTCTGGAGTTATTTTCATTTCTTGTAGTAATCTAATCAGTTCTTATAACTCTCTTTTTTTATGGTTTATTTTTATTGTATTGTTTCATTACCATTTAGACCCTTATGCTCTTTTCCACCTCCACCCTCCCCCCACCCTGCCCCCAGTCAGCACACTGTTATCTGTGTTCACGGGTTTCTTTTCTTTTTTGTGCAATCCCACCATCCCCCAACCACCACCCCACCCCGAGCTATCAGCCTGCTCTCTACCAATGAGCCTGTTTCTATTTTGCTTGTTAGTCCAGTTTGTTCATTAGATCCCACATATGAGTGAAATCATATGGTATTTTTCTTTCTCTGACTGCCTTATTTCACTTAGCATAATGTTCTCCAAGTCTATCCATTCTGTTGCAAAAAGTAAAATTTTTCTCTTTTTTTATGGCCATGTAGAATTTCATTGTATAAATGTACCACAGCTTTTTTACCAGCTCATCTACTGTTGGGCACTTGGACTGCATCCAAACCTTGGCTATTGTAATTAATGCTGCAATGAACATAGGGGTGCATGTATTCTTTAAAATCAGTTTCAGACTCTTTCATATATATTCACAGAAGTAGAATCGCTAGGTCATAAGACAGTTCCATTTTTAATTTTTTGAGATATGTGTATACTGCCTTCCATAGTGGCTGCACCAATCTGCATTCCCACCAGCAGTGCAGGACAGTTCTCTTTTCTCTGCATCCTCACCAGCACATGTTTGTTGATTTACTGATGATGGCCATTCTGACAGGTATAAGGTGATATCTCATTGTAGTTTTAATTTTCATTTCTGTAATGATTAGTGATGTTGAGCATCTCTTCCTGTGTCTATTGGTCCTCTGTATGTTCTCTTTGGAGAAGTGTCTATTCAAGTCCTTTGCCCATTTTTTAATTGGATTGTTTGATTTTTTTTTTTTTTTTTTTGCTGTCAGAGTTCTTTATAAATTTTGGACATTAACCACTTATCAATTATATCAATGAATTTTTTCTCCCATTCAGTGGATTGTCTTTTTATTTTGTTGATGATTTCTTTTCTTGTGCAAAAATATTTTAGCTTCATGTAGTCCCATTTATTTAATTTGTTTCTCTTGCCTGGGGGGGTTACGTCAGATAAAATATTGCTATGAGCAATGTCCGAGATTTTACTGCTTATGTTTTCTTCTAGGGTTTTTATGGTTTCAAGTCTAATATTTAAGTCTTTAATCCATTTCGAATTTACTCTTTTGTGGCGTAAGAAGGTGGTCTAGTTTCATTTTTCTCCATGTGTCTGTTTTCCCAACATCATTTATTGAATAAACTATCTTTAGCCCATTGTATGTTTTTGCATCCTCTGCTAAATATTACTTGACTATAAAAGTGTGGGTTTATTTCTGGACTCTCCATCAGCATATGTGACTTTTTATGCCAGTACAATGCTGTTTGATTAATATGGCCTTATAGTTTGATATTTGATAGCATGATTCCTCCAACTTTGTTCTTCCTTCTCAAGATTACTATTGGTATTTGGGGTTTTTTGTGGTTCTATATAAATTTTTGGAATATTTGTTCAAGTTCTCTGATATACATCATTGGTATCTCGATAGGAATTACATTGAATCTATAGATTGCTTTGGGTAGTATGGATGTTCTAATGATGTTAATGCTTTCTATCCTTGTAGGTAACTAATTGCTTTTATCTTGCTGCTTTTAATATTCCTTGTCTTTTAACCTTTGCCATTTTAATTATGATGTGTCTTGTTGTAGGCCTATTTGGGTCCATCTTGTTTGGGAATCTCTGCACTTCCTGTACTTGTGTGTGTGTGTGAGTGTGTGTGTGTGTGTGTGTGTGTGTGTGTGTGTGTGTGTTTCCTTCACCAGGTTAAGGAAGTTTTCAGTGATTATATCTACAAATATGTTCTCAATCCCTTGCTGTCTCTCCTCTCCTTCTAGTATCCCTATAATGCAGATTTGTTAAGCTTCATGTTGTCCCAAAGGTCCATTAAACTATCCTATTTTTTTAAAATTATTTTTTCTTTTTGCTGCTCTGACTGGGTGTTATTTTTCTACCCTGTCTTACAAATCACTGATTCGATCATCTACTTCATCTATCTACTGTTTATTCCTTCCAGTGTGTTATTTACTTCAGATACTGCATTCTTTTTTTCTGACTGGTCATTTTTTATAGTTTCTATGTCAGAAACTTAAGGATTAAAAAATTCAAAGCTTCTCTCCCCCTTGAATGTTTGGAGCCTATGGTAATTATCCTTATATGAATTTAGGAAGGATGCACTGAAGGTTTTCTTCGTTGTTTAGAGGAAACTGAGATGTAAGCCAAAACCTATAAGAAATCACTGCTAATCTATATGTGAGAAGCCTCACCCACTGCTAACATTTTTTGGCAAAGCATCAGTGTTGTTCCAGTCTGTATTTTTAAAGTTTTAGTCATCCTTAATTAGTTAAGATTATAACATACAAATATACCTATTTTTTTACCTTTTTTGGTTATATGGTTGATTTCATAAGCCAAAAGTAGTGATTGGATTTATGTTCATTCAAATGGGTTGATCTCAATGCAAATTCCTCAGTGCTATGCAGTAAAATTACTATTAGAGTCTTCCAGAACAAATCTGAGATAAGATCATAATTGTGGTTTTACAAATATTGTTTTCCAAATGCTGTTAAATTATGCTGACTATTATTTTCCATTCTGGTGCTTCTTGAGCTTATTACATGGTGATGATTTTTATATGGGAACAGTCTGAAGAAAAACAATTTGTATGACTTTAAATAGAATCAAAACTAAGAATTCAACCAAAATATCACAGAGTATCTCAGAGTAAAATGTTTTGTTCTCACCTCCCTGTCTTATTCCCATCAATCTATTTAATGTTTGACATCAGTCATTCAACCTTCATTCATACACTGCTCAAATGTTCAGTGAGTGTCTCTTGTGCCTCGCCTATTGCTCAAATGAATGGAGCACTACTTTAGGCAGAGAGGATAGAACAATGAACAAGACAATGGCTCTAACCTCATGAAGCTTAAATTTTAGTCCAATGTTTATGAGTACTATGAAAAAAATTTTAGTCTGAGAGACTAAATATTGATGAGTACTATGAAAAAAAAAATAACTAACAGGTGTGAGGTGGTATATTATTATGGTTTTGATTTGCATTTTCCTAATAACTAGTGAAGTTGCACATCTTTTCATATATTTGTTGGCAATTTGTATGTCTTCTGGGGAGAAGTATCTTCTTCACATTTTTTAATTGAATTGTTTGGTGTTGAGTTGTATGAGTTCTTTATAAGTTTGGATCTTAAGCCCTTATCAGAGGTGTTGCTTGCAAATATCTTCTCCTACTTGGTCCTATATAATTTTATTAACCAATGTCACTCCAATAAATGTAATACAAAAATTTTTAAGTTAAATCCCAAAATTTTTAAATCATTCTGGAACCATTATCTATAATAAAAGAAAATGGGGATGGAGCGACAGGATAAAGGCATAGGTAAAGAATGACATTGAGAAAGAAAAAATTATTTTAGATAGAGAGTCAGGGAGTGAAATCCAAACAAAGACTTGAGTGATATGTAAAGAGCAAACCATGCAAAGGTCTAGAGGAAGAACATTTTCACCAAAGAAAGATCAAGTGTAAAAGCCCTGGAGTGCAAAGAATCTTGGTGTGTGGGAACTTAGAGTAAGAGAGATTAGAGAAAGGTGATCTAAGTGGGTAGAGCATGATGGGAAAGAGGGGTAAAGATGAAAGATACAATTGGAGGAATAAGCAGAAATCTTATAGGCTAGATAAGGAGTTTGGTGTTTACTCAAAGTATGATGGGAAACTACAGGAAATCTTTAAGCAAGGAAGTTAAGTGGTCAAATTTAATTTTTCAAGTATCTCTTTGGCTGCTGCTTGAAGGAAAGACTGAACATAGGAAGAGAAAAAGGAAGACTAGTTGGTAGGCTGTTGTAGTTGAGGCAAAAAATTATGGTGGCGGGGAGGGCGATGGTTGGTAGTGGAGGCTGTAAGAGGTGATAGGGATTGAGGGCATACAAGATAGGGTTTTGCTGGTGGATGATATTGGGGAGGTAAGGAACAGAGAATCAAAGATGGCTCCTAGGTTCGTGTCTGAGAACTGGATGAAAGATGGGTTTGTGAACACGGTGAACAATAAGGAAGGAACAATGTGGAGGATAGATGAGAATTAAGAATTCCGTTCTGGCCACGTTACATTTCAGATATTGTTATATATTTCTACATGGAAATATCAAGTAGGCATTGGAAATACAAATCACAAAGGTGTTGAACTAAGGCTGTAAATTTGAGAAACACCACCAAAGAGATAGTATTAAGGCCACAAGACATGTTGTTATCTCTTGAAAGAGTGAATGTATATGAAAAGGAAGTCTAGAAACTGGGCCCTGACAGATCTGGAAGGGGAGGCGAAGAAACACCAGTAAGAGAGACGAAATTCAAGACAGTATAGTGTCCAACAAGGAAAGTGTTTGAAGAAGAAATGAGTGGTCAGGTCTGTCAGTGCTGCTGAGTGATCTTAAAAACAGAAAACAAGGACTGAGAACTATCTTTGGGGTTTGGCAAGCTGGAGGTTCTGGTTGACTTTAGCAAGAGAAGCTTCCAGGGAATGGTGGAAACAAAAACTTGAATGAGGTGTTAAGGATAGGAAATGGCTGGTAAGAAAGTAGACACAGTGAAGTCATATAAATAATATAATACCTAGAAATGTCGGTTTCCTCAGATTTCTTATTTTCCAGGTGAGAGGTTTTAGATGACTTCTAAACTCCAGTGTATTTTTCCAAGTCAAAGAAATATGTTGGGATAAAAACCAAAAGGCCAATCTGCCAAAAGAATCATTGACTACATTGCTAATGGCCTAGGTATGAAGGTGTCCTCATTGCCTAGGGGTCATATTAAGCATCATTTGCATCAGATGCTCATTTAATGATTTGGAATAATAATAGAAACTTTAAGAAATTACTTGAATATTTTATTATGAGAACAACTTACATTCATTATTTTACTTACAGCCTTTTTTTTTTTTTTTTTTGCCATGTAAATAAGTATTGTGATCTTTTTCTGATAGAAGGAAGTAAGTCTCAAAACAGATCTGTGTCTGTCTGTAATCAGACCTCAGAGCCCCCTCATTCTCCCATGGCCAGATGGGCCACACCAGTTAGATGTGTGACCAGTTACCTTTGACCTGTTGTAGCTGCTGATGGCAGTGATGATTAAAAGTGAAAATAAGAACAATAACAATAGTAGCTGATCTTATCATACTGCTTTAAAATTTATAAAGCCTTCTCACAAAACTTAATCATATGGACCATTTAAAATGCTCTTTCATAGACATTGACTTATCTAACTCCGACAGCATAGAGCATGGCTCAGCTATCCTGATGTCTTTTTTATGACTTTACATTATTTTAAAAAAATATTTGCACCCTGACCAATGTGGCTTACTTGGTTGGAGCATCGTCCTATAAACTGAAAAGTCACAGGTTCAATCCCTGGTCAGAGTACATGCCTAGGTTCAGGTTCAGTCCCCATTTGGGGCAAGTGCAACAGGCAACCAATCGATATTTTTCTCTCACATTGGTGTTTCTTTCCCTCCCTTCCCCACTCTCATGTCTTCGGATGAGGAATATATATATATATATATATGTATATATTTGCAGCTCATATTTTCAGGCTCCAGAATTGTTGTTTTGCAGAGGGTTCGAATAAGCATCTGAAACTGTTGGCTCAAAGATAGATCTAACTTGAATTTCTGCAGCTTCTACCAGAATGCTTTTCCCCTTGCATATCAAAAATGGATGTGAAATATTGCCTGTTCTGTTGCTCTGTGTTCCTTTCAGTGACTCCATGTTCTCAACAGTGACCCCTTGTAAAGAACCCCTGCTTAGGGATGTGTGTTCTATACATTGCATTCAGAAGTCACATCATGCATCTCAGGCATGTAAACTCTTCAGCATGAATCATGCAGACTTGGTGAACCATAAACCTCTCCCTGTGGATATGAAGTTGTTGGTATTTTAGTCTGCTTGGAAACAGTCAGAGAAACATTAAACCCAGCTTTTTTGAGGTTAGTCCAAATTATTTTTTTAGACGGGAGAAAAAAAAATATTATGTCTCCCAAGGAAACTTGTAACCGCGAACAGTAAATTTAAAAGGTTTTCAATGCCACCACCCCTCAACATTCCCTCCTTATGCATAGTTTAAATCCCTAGTTTCTTTAACCAAGAAAAAAAAAAAAAAGCTAGGCTGCAGATCAGTGAGCTAGGCCTGTGCAAATGTATTCCTTAGATTAAAAGTATAAAAACAATGTATGCTGCCTTATACTGGCCCAGCAGTCTTATCCTTTCTCCAGTTCTCCAGTTCAGTAATCCACTAAGTACTCATGGGTAGTAGGTTTTTAAAATTCACAACCATTCATGTGCAGAAAAGCACCTTTATTTACAATGAATGAAGTAAACTTGCTGTACTTGGTGGGAAGGAAGGTAGTGGTCCTTAACTCACCTATTCAAGGTAATGAGTTACTTCCTGTTTCCAACAGTAGGCTTCTGCAGATTAGCTCAATTTTTCTAGGGTAAATACTCTGTCTCAGAAG
Organism: Furipterus horrens; assembly: GCF_987537825.1. Lineage (NCBI taxonomy): Eukaryota > Metazoa > Chordata > Mammalia > Chiroptera > Furipteridae > Furipterus > Furipterus horrens. The sequence continues at coordinate 28,656,070 of NW_028327180.1, forward strand.
ACCCCACCCGGCCAGCCTTTCCTTCTTCCTGTGAGGCAGGAGGAAAGTGTAACGGGAGGAAGGCCCTGTAACCTTGCGGCTGCAGGGGAAGAGGCTTCTGGTCTAACCCAGCTGTGTGTGCTTGCCAGAAGTCATCCTCTCTGTCCCTGTTGTGAACGTCCTCTGCCTTCCCGCCTCATACTCTGCACAGCCTTCGCCCTCCCCATCATGACTCCAGGATCTGCAGAATCGCTGGCTTCCTCATCTCATGTCCACAGGAACACCTGGAAACTTCTGACTCTCCTCTGTGCCATGCTCTGGCTGGGGACACTGGGGGCCCAGTGGAGAGTCTGCCCACCCCGGTCCCCTTGGCTGTTCTGCTGTGGCTTCCTCCTTTGACTTGAGGATCGGTGACCTACTTCCAAGTACCAAATTGCTATGTGGGGCCTTTCTGGTTTTGGATTGCCCCCTCACCCATCTCTTTCATTCCTGTCTTCCCCTCCCTCATGAGTCATAGGGAGTAGGGGGTGCTGGGTCCCTTTTAAGGGGCCCAAGCAGCAAATTAACCATAGTCTCATCCCCTGTAAATTTCTTCAGAAAAATATTCCCCTGGCCAGGAGGGATTTTTCACTACCTCCCTCTGCAGAAAAATATGGCCCCCTACCCCAGGTCCAATATCTGCTTCTCTCATGAGCATGCTGGAACGTTCTTTGGCCTCAATGTCCCAAGGTTGGGTCTGGATATTCATCGCCCAGCTGTGGAAGACTAAGAAAAGACTTCTATTCTCTCCCTCAGATGTCTTGATTCTTAAAATTGAAATCCAGAACACTCATGCCTATTGTTTTTCTTATAACTTTAAACAATTATTTTGAAAGTTGGAATTGAGTAATGGCTTTTTGCTGTTGTTGTTTTATCCATTGAGCTTTGCCCTTCCTGAGAAGTGTGGCTCTTCCCTGTGAAATTTCCAGGGATGAAAAATGTGCCACATAGTGTTTAGAATATTACTGAATGCGTGTTTATTTTCAGTCAGTCTTTTAGCCAAAGAGTGAATTGGAAGTCCAAGGTTCACAAAAGTTAAGCTTGAACCTAAACCTACCTCTCAGAAGTTCTTTCCTCTCATTCCTAAGGCACTTATACATTAGAACACTGTTGACTAGGAAGAAATGATTTTACTTTTCATACGGAAAAACTTTAGAATGAACACTTCCTTGAAGCATGTATTTCCCACGATGCTTTCCAAAGATTCTGCCGTTGGCATTCAAGCAACAGCGTTTCTCCAACTGGAAGTTTCACCAGTGAGTCCCCCGGGTTCTTGTGCTCCTCCGTAGGGTCACTCCTGAGTCTCTGCTTTATTCTCACACAAAAGTTTGAGATTCTTTCCAGTTAAAATCATACTCACTTGATTTGCATAAATTACAGTATCATCGGGGGCACCTTTCTTTGTAAGACAGCGAGAAAATGCCCTAGTGTCAGCAGAGGAGCACTGTATTCCCATTTCTCCCATTCTCTTGGACCTGCAAAGGATTAGCATTCTAGCTATTCTCTCCCAATGAGCTGTATTTGGGCTTTATTACTTTGTAATACTCTCTTATTCCATTCTCTAAAAGTTTTATTTCACTATGATTTTTGTTTATAGGGGGGAAAAAAGAAAGGCAAGTGTAATTTGAAAGATCCATTAAAAATTTATTTCACAATAATTACAAACATTGTGAGATAACTTGAGACTCAAATACATATTCATGCAAATCGATTATTTAAAGTTGCTTCACAGTATCATCCCTAATATTGACTGAGCATTTACACATTACTGAACTTAGAACATAAAAGACCATTCTTTACACAAAGATTTTGGAGCTTGAAATGCATTATTACATTGTTTTAATAGGTGAAAATTATTTCAATATACAGTCGTGGAATTTAGACCCAATCTCCAGACACTGTGGAGTACCCATTATGTGCCACATAACTTTAATTGGTATCCTCTATCTTTTTTTGTCATTTAATTTTCTCAAGAAACCTGTGAAGTAGATGATATTACTTTCTTTTCACTTAGGAGTAAACTGAGGTTGAGAGCCATTACGGAGCCTCAGGTCACTGACGGAGAAGGGGTAGAATAAGATTTGAAGCCACATCCGACTCTTAGGCCACGCTGCATTCAAAAGGTTTGAATACCTATGAGGTAAAGGACAGAGTTTGTTTTGTTTTGTTTTTTTAAGTCCAATCACGTGCTTACCAGGAGATGAGCTGAAAATCTTGTTTTCCTGGAGGGCGCATGGTGCTCTGCGGTGCCACATCCAAAGGAGTCGGGACAGGCCCTGTTGTCCTGGGAGTCAAGACCATCAGGACTGCCCTGGAATGGAGATTAGGATGAACACTAGTGTATGGAGCCATTATAGCCTGGGCAAGCATTTTTTGTTAAGTCAGCTCCAGATACAGAAATCCAGAACTGAAGAGAAAGGAACTGAACTCTGTTTCCTTCAGGTCAGGGGTCACCAGGCCTCTCACAGGTTTTTGCCTTTTCCTGTCCCTGAAGGCAAGCCACAGAGCCTCAGAGTTCTGTCCCAAAGTCACATCCATGACATTCTTTGATATCCTCACAGACGTTGGTGACAACAGTTCTGTTGGGGAAAAGAAATAGATACCACAAATTTTCCCTTTAAGAAATATATTTACTATATATCTTCTTATAAGCATAACACTTTGTAAATTGGAAGTACTTAATAAATACAGGGTGGGTCAAAAGTAGGTTTAAAGTTGTGAGTACACAAAACAGAGTTTATTCTTGTATTATTATTTTTTATTATATTATTTTCCATACAAACAAGTATAAACCTACTTTTGCCCCACCCTGTATTTGTGAATGAATTAATAAAGGACTGACTAACCCTTATTACTTGATCTAAAACAATGTGGTTTAATATAAGACCAATTCTTTTTATCATTTTCCTATAGATGATTTATTTCTATATTACACATGGTATTTAATATAAAATATACTTTTATAAATATATATTCTCTAGGCTAGAAACATCTTTCTATATTTTAGTCCTTAGGAATATTTTATAATTTTTTTTTATCTGAATCAAATGATCCCCCTCAGAATGTTTACTCACAGCCTTTTCTGACCTCCATTATCAGGCAAAAAGATTCCTTCCAGGCTTCTCAGATCAACCTCCGTGGCCTGAATCAAGCTATACCATCTAAAACCAAATTCCCCTTTCTCTCTAACATGCTTTTTGGGTTCCCGCATCTCTCCTGTCCTCCAGCAACTATAAATAGCATCTCTATCATGCTTTCTCATTGCCCTCCTCCTGGTCTGAGCAGGCTCAGACTTTACATCATATCAAGCCTCACTTTTGCATCTGATAACTTGTCTGCAGTTGGATCAGGTGTATATACACTGTCCAATATCCAATTTCCAATATAAATTAGAAAGAAGATTGTTCTTCACAGTAGGCAGGCTCTCCTCTAGATCCTCTGTTATAGTGTGGTGGTGAACAGGCTTGAGAATCAGAAAAAGCTTGTTGGAACCCCTTCTTCAGCACTTAACAGCTTCAACTTGAGCAAGTTATTTTAATCATCTGAAAAATGAGGATCAAAAAAGTGATGAATAAATGAGATGATATATGTAAAATACACAGCACAATGTTGGGCAGATAGAAAATATTTACTGGTAGTTATAAAATAGTCCCAGGGATGTCAAGTACAGCACAGGGGTTATATCAATAATATTCTATTAAGTATGTATGTTGCCAGGTGGGTACTTAACTATTGGCGGAATCATTTCATAAAGTATATGATTAATCACTACACTGTATGCCTGAAACTAATATAAAATAATATTTAATGTCAACTGTAATTGAAAAATAAAATAAAATTAAAAAAAGAAAACATCCAATAAATAGAAGTGATGATGATGAAGATGGGGGAGACAGCTGATTTAAATAGCAAGTAGTCATCCACAGAGGCATTCAAGCATGACCCTGAAGACATGAGGTTGGGAATAGTGACATTTTAATAGGGAAATAGAATGCAAGGATAGGAATGTACTAGAAGTTTCATCTGAAGAGAGCTTAAGGTAATCTGACTAAGAATGGTTACTCGGTAGCATAGAGTGACCTCAAGTAAAGATATCATATCATATAACACCAATTTAACAGTTTTGTCTTGGATTAACTTAGTCACATTTCCATGGGCATTAAGGTTAGAGGCAGCTTACACTGCGGAGGTGGGTTCCAGTTTTGTAGGTCAAGTTACGGTGTACCATAGATCTTAATCTCTTTCCCAAAGAACAGGCATTCCAGGAGCCAGAAAATAGCTTTTAATTAATGAATTTGTCATCTACAGTTCACTGATAATGAGGGAAATCCTGTACTGTACATTCTTCTCAGTGTAGATTCAGGATCTGGATATGCAACTAGTGAGGTAAGCAATTCAGCCCTTTTCCTATGATTGTGAGCCAAATAAATGGCTGAATTACTAATGAGTATGTGGATTTCTTCAGTGTGGTGGGTGAGGGCAAGGAGAGGAGGGTGAGTCTTTTCTTGGCATAGGCCATAATGAATGAAAATGCTTTGAGTGTTTTTATAATCTGTTCTGTGACGATTTCCAGGTGGCATTCTGCCATGACTCAGGGCACACCCATGTGGACTCAATCCCTTTCTGTAGCAATATCACAGATTCTAGTTGGCAGGGAAGGAGCCAAAACAAAAAGACAGTCTTCTCCCCACCCAACACACCCTGGCTCCTGCCAGAAGTGAGTTGTGGGTGTGATGTCCCACTGTAATAATAGTGATAGTAACCATGATGGGTCCTGTGAAGAAACTGGGAAACTACTAAGAAGTTTCCTTCACCTACTTCGTATACTAGTCACTATGTATTCCTATGATCCTAGTCTTCTCTTTACTGAATATTAGAGTTCTATTTAACACAACCCCAATCCTCATGTTATTTCCAAAATTCAAATTGTAGCAACATAGACTTGAAAGTAGTCTGGGAGATTATCCATTCCAATACCCTGCCCATCACAGACATTCCCTGGGAGCACCCTTGACAGGTGGTCACTCAGTTTGTGCTTGGACACATCCAGAGACTAGGACCCACTTCTTGAGAAAGTCAAACCATTGCTGGGCATGAGTAGGGAGGATGCTAGTGGGGCTGGGGGAAGACAGTATTGGGCTTGAAGGCATGGGAATTGGTTAGGCCCTACCCTTCCACTGACAACTGAAGGGTCTTCAGGATAAGTCACTGTGCCTCAGAATGAGTCATTTTTGTCAACAATGAGGCTAATGAATACCATCTCAGCTAGTTCTAGCCATACATTGTGATTTAAACTTATTTTTCCTATGTCCAGCCAAAACTGCCCTCTCTGTAGCTTCCAGCTGTTGGTATTAGTTCTGACTTTGAGAGCTGTCTTGGTTAAGTCTTACTCTCATTGACATGGCAGATCATCAGATATTTTAAGGTGGCTACAATGACTCTCATAAGTTATCCATTCTTCAGGGTGAATACCTCAAGATATCATAAATCTTCCTTTTATGACTTGGCTTTTAGACGTTCCCCTCATTCCGACAGTCCTCTTTCAGACAAACTCAGTTTCAGCTCTTTAAATTGTGGTCCCCAGAACTGGATGCTACACTTTGGAACATATCTAATGAACATGGGGAAGTACTGGGACTGTAACAACCGTCTCACCTGTGCTTAATTTAGATTCTGTGCTTTTGTTAGTTAAGTTTGCATTTCCTTTGGAGTTTCAGTGACCGTAGCCATCCCTGGGCCCAGACTGTCTGTGGTCAGCTAAAGCCACTGGGTTCTTTTCACAGAAACTTCTCTTCAGTCAGTTCTGCCCAATTCTTTACATACACCTTTAATGATCTTCCCATTTTTATTATACATGTAATATATACACCCAGTAATGTAAAAAAATAAAAAATAGCCTTCAAAATGTCTGTACCCAGAGATAACACTCTTAACTTTTCTTGTGTTGATATCTATTAGTTATTTTTTTACAAAAATATCAGCATTTATGGTTTTTCTTACATGCTGATTTTATATCATTCCTTGTCTCTGGTTTTATCATATCACTGTGCTTCTGAATATCTCCATACCCACATCAGAAGATCTTAGTTCAAGACTACTTTTCACCCTACAGTAGCCTGTCTTTCCAGGCTTGTCTGCAACCATTGCCTAGCAGTTATCATTCCCAACATGGTTCAGCCTTCCATCAATGCTACAATCTCCTAGACGCTTCCTCAACTTCTCCCATTTGTCCTTTTGGAAAACTCCTATTCATCCTCAAGACACAACTCAAATATTACCTCCTCCATGAAGTTTGCCTGACTTCTTCTCCCATCCCCACTCCATGAGAACTCACCCTTCCCCAAAGGTGTCTCTGTTGATCTTTGACATGGCTCTTTTACAATACATGAGAGTGCCTACAGTAGTCCTCCCCTCTCCATGGTTTCACATTCTGTGGTTTCAGTTAGTCAACTAGAGCTCAAAAATATTTTTTTTTTATTTTTATTTTTCACTGTGTAGTTGCCTCTTAATTGCGCCCCCAACTGGGGACCTGACATGCAACCTAGTAATGTGCCCTGACTGGGAATCGGACCAGCAACACTTGGCTCACAGGCCGATGCTCAATCCACTGAGCCACAGCAGCCAGGGCTTAGAGTTCAAAAATATTAAATGGAAAGATCCATAAGTAAAGAATTTCCATGTTTTAAATTGCACATTATTCTGAACAGCGTAAATCTCAGACCGTCCCACTCCGTCCTGCACTCAATGTGAATCATCCCTTTGTCCAGCTTGTCCGTGCCACGTAAACTCCCCCAGCTAGTAGCCATCACAGTTATTAGCTTGACTGTTGTGGTATCATGTGCAGGGCTTGTGTTGAAGTCACCCTTATTTCACTTCATAATGGCCCGACGTGCAAGAGGAGCGATGCTGGAATTTGGATGTGCCAAAGGGAAACCGTAAAGTTGAGAACTTCATAAGGAAAGAAAAAATCCTATGCTGAGGTTGCTAAAATCTATGGTGAAAATGAATCTTCTGTCCTTGAAATTGTGAAGGAGAAAGAAGTTTGTGCTTGTGTAGTGGGTTCATCTCTCAAACTGCTGAGGTTATGGCCACAGTGCATAAGAGCTTAGTTATGTTGGAATAGGCATTAAATTTGTGGGTGGAAGACATGAACAGAGAAAGATCATATTTACATAACTTTTATTATAGTATATTGTTATAATTCTTCTTAGTTATTGTTGCTGATTCTTGTTTATCTCTTACTGTGAGTAATTTCTAAATTAAACTTTATTATATGTATGTATGCATGTATGTATAGGGAAAAAACATATAGAGTTTGGTACTATTTGTGGTTTCAGGCATTTACTGGGGGTCTTGAAATGTATACCCCATGAATAAGGGGGAGCAACTCTTGTTGGATATGCCTGACCCTGATTGCGCCCTATCCTGGGAGCTACATACCAAATAGGCAGACTTTAGTTTGTCCAAACTGTAGCATCTGAAAACTGTGTCAAAGAAGGAAGAACTAAGACAGCTCATCTGTCTGTGGAGGCTCCAGGGACACTTAGCTCTAAAACATGGCAGATTGGATATTGGAATAAAGCTCAATGTTAAGAGTAGAAGGAAGAAAGATATATTCTATTTGATAGACTTAAGACAGCAGGTTTCAAAAAAGTTTCTTACAAATGTTTATACTCTTGTGTGTTCATGATTCACATGCATACAGTCTAGTTATTAAAATTGTTTTTATTAGGAAAGCGTAACGGAGACTCAATTTTGGGAGAGCACAGACTAAATTAATATAAAAATAAGTGCAGCCAAGGCAGCTAATTTGAACGGCATGTGTTTTGTTTGAGTGTATATTGGTGACTTTTCCAGTGAAGAACATCTATTTTAACCCCATCAATTATTAAAAATGAGCTGTTCTCCTGGCTTGTATAAATCAGATTTTCAAGCACACTTAATCTTGGAAGACTGTGCATGTGCGCATGTCTGCCCATGAGCATGAATCCAGGGACATTTGTTAAAACTGTCCTTACACTGACAGTGAAAAATGTGCTTTGTCTGTGTAAGTTCCCATCTTTGGGGAGAGAAGAAAGGACTGGGAATTGCAGGCTTGAATCCCTCAAAGGGCAGAACATGTGAGGTTAAGACTGAGCCTGGCGTCTCTCTCAGTCTGTGAGAGGCAGGGCCTGGCTGGTTTCAAAGCAGCCGTCGTCCAGGACTCAGCTCCGGCGCGCGCTGCCCTTTTGAACTGCCCCCGCCTGCTCCAGTTCTCGTGTCTACTCTACGGTCCCAGGACAGTTTCTGCTCCAGACTGTCTGAGGAGCCTGGGGGACTCTGAAAAGAAACCTTTGGAGTCTGCTTTTCTCGAGAACGCTAAACCTGCAAAACTTGGCCAGACATCGCACTGGGTCTCCCTCTGTGGTGACTCAGAAATCTCAGGGAGAGCAGGAAGATCTAGAGGAACACTCATAACGTTGAGGGGGCCGGAGGGCAGAAGGGATGAAATTTGTGTTTCCATTGAGTGGGTGATATTTTTCATTTCAAAGCTTGACATAAAATCTTGCTGGTTTTGAGTTATCTACAGACTGAGGACATAAACACTGCCATTAAAATACTTCATCTCTCCCAGATGGGGCCCTGCACAGGTTTCCTTCTATGTGCAAAGCTTTGAGCAGCAGCCATAGGAAGCACAGGCAGGCATCCAAAACCTACTCTTGCTTTATTTGAAGTTAAACGCCACCGTCTCTGTGGGAGACAGAAGGTGGGGGCCAGGGAAGAGGAGTCACACATGACGGTCCTGGAGGACCAGGGAAAGAGAGAAATTAACAGATTGGCAAACCAATCACAGTGGTTCTCTGTATCACTGACTGTAGCCAGCACATAATCCTGAACTGGCTGTTTAAAACTGTGCCCTTTCTGGCAATATTCAGATTCACATTGCCCACAAGTGAAGTTCCAGGATTGGTACCATTTCAAAGGCTTTGTTGCCATTTAGAGCAAAGAAGTGTGTGCCCTTCAGGTGGGGGCTTTTAGCCTTCTTGGGAGAAGGAAGCATCTCTGGTTTTCATAGAACACTGTTTTAACTAGACTTTTCTGCCTTTTTCCATTGAAGTGGATCTTCCTACTATTTCCCAAATCAAGTAGTTCTCCATGACTTTCCATGAACATTTCCAAAGTTTGATGGAAACCCCACCTTCTGTAAAACCTCAGATATAGCCAGAAGTACAGGAACCAATTAATAGGCTCCTAAAAATCAAAACTTAGCCTCTGAAACCAGTAATGCAAATAGATATTCCTGCAAAGTTCTCAGAATTCTTACTTCAAAAATACAAATTTTATTGCATTTGAAATGTGATAAGTGCATCCATTTGCCATGCATTTGCATAAATTTCTAGACATAAGGGTATAAAATACCATTAAAAAAATTCATGACTACCCCCTATTGCAGAGGTATTCGAGCCTAATATTCAAAGCATAGCCCATTATGACATATTTTATAGGCCTAATTAGAACATAATATACTTATACTCTCTTTGCCTGAACTTCAAAACCTCATATTTGCTTAGAGCCTGGAACAACAAGCCTTGCCACTGTGTGGTCCTGCTTACCCCGAAGTTACTCAGTACTGTCTCTCCCAAGGAGGAATAGAAGACACACACCTATGCATTTATTCACACATGACAAATATCACTTCATTCTCCAAAGAGTGTCAGGCCCAGCATCGGCCCTCCTGTACACAGTGAATCAATGTAGTGCAATGCACTTCTTTCCCGCGGGACTGTTCCCAAGTCTGGACGTTTGAGGCCCAGCTGTTCTCGGCCGTCACCTCCCAAACACACCCCGCTGGGTTTCTCTACCCTCTGGTTTCCTCAGGGCCACCCTCCTTCCCTCTACCAGCTTCCCTTGGTTGTAGCCTGGGTGACTCAGCCCTCAGAGAAGGCTGACCTCAACTGTTGTGAAGTTTCACTTGTCAGCCAGATCCCAGCACCCACTGCATGTCCCCTGGACGTTGGGAAGGCAGCAGTGACATGCCATTGACGGACGCTCAACTTGCTAATCAAGACAGACTCCCTGAGGCGGTATTTAGGGTATATTGGGGTTGGAAAGGAAAGCAGTACATATTTTTGTAAAAAAAACATACTTCCTATTAATAAACCATTTTTGCTGATAGTAAAAATATAAGCACAGGCAGAAGCTGTCAGTTTGTGGTTGGTTGACATATAGGCTCTCTTCTTCTGGACAGTATTATTAATAGTACCTAGCATGTGCCAAGCCTGCAACCCTCACAAAAGCCCTGTGAGTCAGACTTACCACTCCACAGGTATGGAAACAGTGACACAGAGGGGTAATAGCTTACTTAAGGTTACAGAGTGAGCAAGTGACTGAGCGAGGCCGCTGAGCTTCTAGGCTCCTAACACCAAGCAGCGCTGCAGGGTTCGCACCCAAGTGATTTCACACAAATGACACTGGCCATTTCCTCCCTTTTCTAGTTTCCTCATGGTTTTTGCTCTTATTCTTATATTAACTGTACACCTCTTCTTCTATGTATTTTTCAAGTCTCTTGCTTTGTAAAATGGGGCCGATACTTACTGAACATTCTCCAAAAAGCACAAACAACAGTAGACTATTGACACCCAAGCCTGAAATGACAACACACAATCAGGGACACAGCGTCCTGGGGCTGAGATTCGGTCTTGTCTACAGAAGCTTTTAAGTTGAAAGCCTATGGACAGAGGGTTCCTGTACCTGTGAATGACACATGTCTGTAGTGCAAACTGGAATCTCCAACCTCCCAGTGGAGGCAGGCTTCTTAAAAGCAGGAAACTGGCATTCCATTCATCTGCCTCAATAAATGTACCACATGAATTACTAAAAAGAATTAATAAAAGACCAATTAATGCCATACCGAAAAGAAAAAGATGACTAAAAGAAGGAAGGAGAGGAGGGATGCATGGTGGATAAGTCTCTCTATTTGGAGTGTGAGTTCTTATGTATCGATCCTGTCACTGGCTAGACATTTTGTTGTTGGTTTTTTATTTATTTATAGTTTATTGATTTGAGAGAGAGAGAGGGAGAGAGAGGGAAACAGAGACATCAACTTGTTGTTCCACTTATTGATGCATTTGTTGGTTGCTTATTGTATGTGCCCTGACCAGGGACTGAACCAAAACCTTAGCGTGTCAGGATGATGCTCTAACCAACTGAGCTACCCAGGCAGGCCTCGATGTTTGATGGGCTTACATTTTTCCTTAAAAGTCATTGTTTCAAAATGGCACATCCTGTCTATGAGGGCTCAGTACTAGCTTGTCTTTCTCTCTATGACATTCTCCAAAGAATTTTTAATATAAGAGGATCATTTGAAAATAACAGTAACAAATGGAGTTAGTATTGTTTAAGATCTAAGCACCAGAAATTATTTCCTTAAAGTGAATAACTGCTTATAAAGCCATATGTGATTTGAAAACCTGACTCTCCCCACTGTATCAAAGTGCCAATGTTTGAAGAAGCCCCAAATGAAAATACATTCTAAATGAATTTCCTGGCGGGAGCTTCTGGTAGGTGTTTATAATGCCAAGCCCTAGAAATAGGCTGGGATACAAGAAAGTTTAAAAGAAAAAAGACAACATGTTTCTTTAGTTAACTACTAAGATTTGAAGTTTATAAATTTAAAGACTTTAGTTGTAATAATAAGTACCATGTTAACTGCATGTCAGGCATTGTCTCATTGAATTCTCACACTGTTTCACACCATCGTCAGTCGCTACCTTAAAATGAAAAAACTGAGGCAGAAAACAGACAATACGGGTCTGAGTGCCTGCAGAATAAAACGTGAGCCCACATAGTCTGACCCTGTAATCTGTGCTGGAAACCACCATGATAGGCTGCCCCAGAATGAATTGCATCTAGGAAAAGCCAAGACCTGCTGATCCTTTGCCCCTTGCCCTTCTTTCTTATTAATATCTGTTTCTTAGTTTCAATGGCATCCACTGAGCCCCACCCCGCCTCCTGACCCACCCCACTGCCTGTCTCCCACTCAGGTCTTAAAGGTCACAGATACGCACCCAACATCCGATAGCATTTAGTTAGCTTCCCCTCTAACATGTAGGAAACGTTCATTAAATGCTCCAGCCCTTTAACAAGTCTCTTTAACTTCATTTTCAATTGAACCACGTATCATTTCAATTTCCTTTTCCTCGGTATTGTATAGCCCCGGGAATAGAGTTGGAAATGTGCCTATCATAAGCTGAGTCACATTTTGTGTGTCTCTTCCTCTCAAGCCATTATTTTCTTACCTATTTTTTTTAGGATTAAAAAAATATTTTCATTGTAAAATAAAAAACAGATATAGAAAACCACACAAAACAAATATATGGCTTAATAATTATAAAATATAGTTCATTATATAATTTGTATATATAATGAAGTCATATATAATGAAGGAATATAAAGCAAGCACCGAGTATCACCACCCAGGTCAAGAAATAGAACTTTGCCACTTGCGCAAGAAGCTCCTTACGTGTGATCACCCCAATAATTCCCTGCCATTCCCCAAAGTTACTGCACTATTCTAACTCATAGTATTAACATCCTTGTAGATTATTTTATTTTGAATAACTTTTTAACATTTTTTAGGTTTAACTGACGTACAGGTAGCACATATTTAATGGACAGAATCTGATACATTTTGACATATATATATACCATTGGAATTATTACCACAACCAAGAGAGCAAATATGTCCATCATTCTCAAAAATGTTTCTTCCTACCCCTCGGTAATTCTCTCCTCCTGCCTCTTGATACTTCTAGGTAACCACTGATCTGCTTTCTGTCACTGTACATTTATTTGCATTTTCTAGAGATTTAGATAAGTGGAATCATACAGTACGTATTCTTTTTCTTGTCTGCCTTCTTTCACTCAGCATGATTATTTTAAAATTCATCTATGTTGCATTGCATGTATATAGTTTCTCTTGATGAATAAGATTCCATTTCATACACACACACACACACACGATGTATATTATACACCTACACATGATATACATACTATATATGATATGTATGATATATATATACATGTGATATATATCACACTTTGTTGATGCATTCAGTTTTTGATAGACATTTAAATTGTTTCCAGTTTTTTATTGTTAACAAAGCTGCTTGTATGCAAGTATTTGGATGGACTTAATGCTTTCCTCTTGGATAAAAACCTACGGGTGAAACACCTAGGTTGTATGCTAGGTGAATATTTAACTTTTTAAAGACTACCAAATTGTTTCCAAATGCTACATCACTTTACTTTCCCACCATCAGTGTATGAGAGTTCAGTTCTTCACATCCTAGCTAGTATTTGGTATTATCGGTTTTTCTTAATTTTAACTATTTTAGGAAGTATGTACTGGTATTTCATTGTGGTTTTAATTTGCATTTCCCTGATGACCAATGATTAGAGTATCTTTTCATGTACCTATTTGCCATCTGTATGTCTTCCTTAGTGAAGTATCTGTTCAAATCTTTTATCTATTTTTAATTGTATTGTTTTCTTATTTCTTATTACAGAGTTTATTGTTTTACTTATATATTCTGGATACAAGTCTTTTATCAGATATGTGCTTTGCAGATATTTTCTCCTTGCCTGTGGGTTGTTTTTTAATTATCAACAGTGACAGCTGAAGCTTTTAATTTTGGTGAAGTAAAAATTATCTTTTACAGATCATGCTTTTGATGTTAACATCTAAGAAATTTTTGCTCAATCTAAGCTCAGAAAGCTTTTGTCCTATGTTTCCTTCCAGCCATACATATTATAGTATTATGTTATGGGTTTAGAGTGATAATCTATTTTCAACTAATTTTTGTATATGGTGTGAGGTATAGATTGAAATGTCTGTTTGCTTTGTATATGGAAATCCAGGTGTTCCAGCATCGTTTTTTGAAAAGATAATCCTTTTTCCACTAAGTTGCCTTTGTAACTTTGTCAAAAATTGGTTGTTTATATATGTGTGGGTCTATTTTTGGCCTCTTTATTCTGTTAGTCTATTTATCTTTATGCCAATACTAGATTGTTTTGACTACTGTAGCTTTATAGTGCATCTGAAATCAGATCCTATTAGCCCTTCACTTTTATTCTATATCACAGTTGTTTTGGCTTTTCTAGGTCCTTTGCATTTTCATCTGAATTTTAGAATCAGATTGTCAATTTCTAGCAAAAAAGCCTGGTAGGATTTAAATTGAGATTGTGTTGAATCTATAGGTTAATTTGAGGAGAGCTGACATCTTCAGAACATTGAGTCTTTTGCTCATGAGCAAAGTATCTCTCCATTTACTAGGTCTTCTTTAATTTCTCTGAGCTCTGCTTGTGGTTTTCGATGTACATGTCTTACACATCTTTTACTAGATTTATTCCTAACTGGTTTATATTTTTATGCTATTATAAATGAGTTTTTAAATTTCAATTTGATTGTTCATTCCTGGTATATAGAAATGCAATCAATTTTTATATGTTGATTCTATAATCTGCAACCTTGCTAAACTTACTTATTAATTCTAATAGTTCTTTTTGTAAATGCCACCATATTTTCTACATAGTCTATAGTGTTGTTTGCAAATAAACATAGTTTTACTTCTCCTTTCCAAACTATATGCATGCTATTCCTTTTTATTACCTCTTTGCAGTGGCAGAGACTTCAAAAAAATGTTAAATACAAGTAATGAGAGCAGACATTCTTTCCTTGTTCCTCATATTAAAGAGAAGGCATTCAGTCTTTCACTATTAAATCTAAAGTTAGCTGCAATTTTTTCACAGAAAACCTTTATCAGGTTGTGGAAGTTTCCTCCCAGTACTAGCTTACTGAGAATTTTTATCAGGATGCTGGATTTTGTAAAATGCTTTCACAGCCTCCATTGTGATGATCATATAGTTTTCTAAAATACAGTGAGTTACATTGGTTTTCAAGTGTTGAACCACCCACTTCAAAATGATGTATTATCCTTTCTATATATATATATATATAATTAGATTTAATTTGCTAAAATTTTGCTTAGTTTCTTTATCTTTTGACTATTCCACAGATAATTTGGGCTCCCAGTCTGGCATCATAGGTTACCATGTACCCAAACTTCGCCTAAGCCAGCCACAGCTTACTTAATGACCACAAGTAACAACCTTTTCCTCCACTTTAAATATTTATATGCCTGTGGCTGAGGATCATTGAAAATCATGGAAGGACTCACACATGCACACACACAGACAATCTCCACAATTTCACGTAGAGAGACGGCCTAATCAAACAGGAAAATAGGAGAGAGGAGAGACAGGCTAAGGGGCTTTTTAGCAGAGTTAACTAAGACTAAGACCACTGAGTAAGTCTGAGTGTGTCCGAGGGAAGATGGATATTGAGGAGAAGGACTAATACTGTCATAGTGTGTTGGGGAACACTGTAAATACCACTCCATGCCATTTATTGCTCCATATACCAGCCTTGACACAAGCCTTGCTGCTGTCCTGGACTAAAGTAGAGTCGCTGCCCCAAACTAAATGGGATAAGGGGACTCAAGGTTTAGGAAAAATACAGGAATGCCACCTTGACCTAAAGGGATAACCTCTGACCTTCTTCATTAGCGTTGTCAACAAAGATCAGTGTATTTCAGCATCATTCAGATTCTGACTGTAAGAGAACTGGGCTCAAGGCACGTAGATTTCAGTAGGAAGGGACAAGTGATGACAGGACATCTGCATGACAATAGAAGTTGGAAGGTGAAAACAAGGAGACAAACACAGTGGATTCCAGTGGGTCCTATGCATAGACACAGAGAATATTGGTGGCAACAGAGACTATGGGAATACAACAACATGCTTTTTTCTCCTCATGATATACTTAGAAAATACTTCCTCCTGTTCAAGCTTAGCAGTAATTTATTTCCTTGGAGAGCAATGCTTCATTACACATGTTCTGGCCTGAGACTGGTACACACAGTGGCACTTGGTGCTGCACAGGACTCCCACCCCCTTGTTCATTCAATGCTGTCTAGTTAGCATTCACTTCTAGGGGCCTGGCCTGCTCTTTGAAGCACCAGTTTTGCACTAACAGGTAACCCCCGTATAACACGGTCGTTAGGTTCCTAACAAGGGCCATGTTATGTGAATCCGTGGTATATGAAACAAAGAACTAGTACAAAAACGGGGGTTAGGTTACAAAAATTTTTAAAACATACTATTATATTTTTATAATTGAGAACTATCTTTATTAAAGCAATTTTCACCAAAAGTATTACATATTAATATGAATTAAATAATGTTTTCTTCATCATCATTACTAAGCTCCATTGACCAAATGTGTTTTCTTTTTGACAGGACTTCCTCATCCTCTGAACTTTCTTCAGCATTATCTTGATTTCTATGCTCTATTTTTTGCAAAAAAAAACCTGTTATTTTAGATTATTTGCTTTTAGCTGAGAGATCTTTATAAATTTTGTTATACGATGCTAAGCACTTTTGAAGTTTTCTCTTAAACTTTGTGCTCCTTTCAGTGCAAGGATCTTCATTTAAGAAATATGACTCTAACTGTTTGGTTAAATCTAGGCCTTTCTTTACCTTTTTTAGAGTAAACTGTTTAACTCCTTCGTTTTCATCAGTGCTGTCGTCCCTTAAGTTATCCTGGCACATTCCAGGTGTCATTTCCACCAAAACTGCTTCATCAGTTTCTTCTTCTACCAGCAATTCTTGGGTCTCTTCTACAGTCATATCATGTTAGAGCAAAACCGTGTTGTAGAAGTACCGTGTTATATGGGGGATACCTGTACTTCAGGGAGTCAGCTGGCTTGGGGAAAAGAAAACACCTCTGCCAATTTGTAATAATTTCTAATTATTTTGTGATCAGCCCCAAAGAACTCAGGGGAGTGGATACCAGTGTCATGACCACCTCAGACTCTCCTTTTGTATCCACTCTTCTTCCTCACAAGTGAACGCCGTGTGTCTTGGGG
Organism: Furipterus horrens; assembly: GCF_987537825.1. NCBI lineage: Eukaryota > Metazoa > Chordata > Mammalia > Chiroptera > Furipteridae > Furipterus > Furipterus horrens. Next base: position 28,673,058 of record NW_028327180.1, read on the forward strand.
AGGACCCAGCAAGGGATCAACAAGGAAAAGGAAATGAGTGTGAAAGCCAAAGTCAAGAGAACTCTTCCTTCCTCTTATCTTTCCTGTGTGTGTGTGTGTGTGTGTGTGTGTGTGTGTGTGTGTGTTTGTGTGTATGTGTTTCCTGTAGAGAAGGCTTCTATTGCTCCAACTTCTGCCTTTTAAAAGAATTAGTAGAATCTTTTTGTTTCTAATCCACAGAATCTTAGACAGTGGGAGCTGGGAACTAGCAGGCATACCTCACCCAGCCATTTGCAGAAGAACCTCCTAATCTCTAAGGAAGTGATCCAGGTTGTTCATATGCTCATGGTTTGACAGAGAGATGATGTGCCTTATATAATCATTGTGTTCAATGTTTTGGGCCCATTTATGGGACCTAGAATTAAATTTTAAAAATCAGTAGAGGCTTAAGCTTGTAAATTTGCTCGTGTGACTCATAACTATGGTTTAGCTATTGCTGACTCTTTTAGGGTAGTCAATACTCAATAAATATTTACATAATAAGCCTTTACATAGTACTGATTATGTACTAGACACTGTTCTACATACCTCCAAAAGATAAGCTCATGTGTTCCTCGCTCATTACTCCCCACTCACTATAAGGACTGTACTGTTATTATCTTCCTCTTACAGGTAAGAAAACTGAGCCCAGAGAGACTGAACAACCTGTCTAAGGTGACACAACTAGTAAAGGAGGAAGGAGCCAGCAATTGAACCCAAGCAGACTGGCTCTTAACACTTTCTAAGAATATGCTGATACTGAATTTTTAAGCATTAATGTTATCAATGTGATATGATTCAACATGAAAAATTGGGTTCATATGAAATTTTCATTGCTCTAAAAGATTTAAGAACCAGGTGTCAGGATATATCTTCTCATCCTAAATTACCTTCTGATTAATGATTCCATTTGGGTTGATCCATACATTTATTGCAGTGTAGCCCTTATGACTAATTACCTTTCCAGCTTTTCTTACTCTGTGGAAATAAAAGAATGCTATAGCTATTCTAATTTTCACTTCTCATATCCTGCATGACAAACTTGAAATCTATTTTCTTCAAGAACTATTAACTTCAAATTATCCAATATAAAGAATGTGGGGAAAAAAAGATTCTTTTGTATTGATAGCGGAATACTGGCTAATTTTAAAGTATAAACTGAATTTGTACATTAGATATACTCACTACCTTTTATCTAACTAATGGATTCTGGAATAGCCATGAACACATACTACTAGATTTGATTTTTTGTGATTTATTTGGTTTTTAATGCACCACACAGTAAAACTCTTGTTACTCTGTCATATTTTTCTATTTCCTACCCACTTAACAGAGTCTGCAATTGTGTAATTTATTTGGCTTTTAAGGCACTGCAGAGTAAAATGCTTGTTACTCTGTCATATTTTTTTTATTTCCTGTCCACTTAATAGAACCTACGGTTGTGTAAAAGCTGCTGCAACCTTCTTAATTGAGTGCTTGACTCCAAGTAGCTCCCCAGAATATTCTAAATGTAATGTAATGACTTGATTCTGAGTAGATTTGTTACCTCTTTAAATACATTTATCATCACGTTCTCTTCAAATTTCTTCTACAGTTCTAGATTTTGCTATGCCTCCTTTACTCCATTTCTAATATACTGTAAATTCTAAATATACTTTTGTTAGTCTATGAATGTATCCTCTTTTTCCCCCTTTGCACAGAGCAAAACCTTTTCATATTAACCCCCTGGCACCCCAAGTTATCAGTGACAGTGAGTCCCTGATGGATTCAGTCTTGCTCTCTCATGATTTTAATCCACCTTTCCCATTTCTCACTTACCTGCCTGGAATGTTAGAAACTAGATAAATATTTTGTTCTGTTTCTTAAAGTTTGTATTCTTCATAATGTAATTATGCTCTTTTGTAGCTCCAGGAATTTTTCCCTCACATGAAATTGTCCAGTAATCTGTCTTACCCTCCCTCGTCCTTTTCCCTTTCTTTGTCAATTATTATAAAAGTATTGGCCACAGACAGACCCAGTGGCTAGCTGTGAGAATGGTCCACAGGCTAGTGCCAAAGATGACATGTGTGATGTGCATGCATACATATGTACATATGTGTACATGTATGTGTGTATTTTTAAAAGAGTCACAGAGAAGAGTCTGCATTTAAAAACATGAAGTGAACATTTTTAAAATGCTAACATCCTGATACTTACTTAACCAGGATAAAGAGCCACAGACACTTGTTGACTTTTAGCTTTTGTGACGACAGAGCTGTTGAATGTGATTTCTGAGCAGAAAGGCAGCTTGTCCTCAGGGCCTTTAATAACTTCAGTATAAAGTAAACATTGGGAAAACTACCAGACTCTGACTATAAATGCACCAGGTTTGAGACTATCAAACAGTAGGATACTTGGGAAGACTTGTGAGTATTTAGAACTACCGTCCTTCTCTTCATGTTCATCTCCAGTCCATACGCGGCAGAGCACCGTGCAGGGCATGGGGCCAGGCAGATCAGTGGCCAGGGGACAGCCATGCTGCATGCTGGGCTGCCTCTGTTGCAGGTGATCAGCATGGCTGGTGCAGAAGCAGGAGAACCACAGCATGGTGCAGGGTCAAAGGCAGAGGCCCAGCACAGCACACTGTGGTGAGAGGACGACAGGAAGTCCTGGAGCAAACGCTGTGAGGAGCTTTGAGGGCGTGGAGCCAGCTGTCAATGGTGAGGAAACCTGTCAGCACGCGGCAGAGACCAGATACCGGGCTGTTATTAGAGTCAGAACCCCTGAGGACCATGGGGATCATGCTCTCCTAGGACTGCACTGGTTCCTCGGAGAGCGGTGCAGAAATGGGGGGCAAGATAGACAATTCAGTCCTACAGCTGTAGTTCCCAGAAGCCAAGAATGAAGCTGAACCCCAAAAAGTTCAAGTCACTTTATCTCTATATTGAAAATATGTGATTTTAACTCATCAGCGGCCTACTTTGCATTATTGTTTATGATTAATGAGAAGGCCTGCTCTCCCAGACATTGCTTTGATTAAAAAACAACAGCAACGAAAAATGAACCAAAAACCACCCTGGAACCCACCCATTAGAGCTAAATGCTATCTCGACCTGCCTTCTGAAACCAGGTATAAATGCTTGGGGATTGTCGGATTTTATTACCCACATCTCTTCTTGCCTCCATCAGCATGGGAAATATAGTTAACAACAGGCAGGCTGCTAATAATCACTGAGACCTCATGTTTTGTACAACTGTGTAAAACACTCAAAGATGTGAATTACAGTGGGACACTGAGGTTCAAGAGAAACTTTATAAAAAGCAAAAAATCTTTTCAGTGCACACTACCTTGACTACCTTTTTAAAGTGTACTCACAACTGTGTTGTGCTGCAGAGCAAATTATGTTTACTCTGACTTTGATCCCAAACCATAAGTAGACGCTTAACTTGAAAAGCATATACATAGTGACAAGAAAATTAATCTATGGCGAATAGTAAACTCTGTCCTTGTGGTGTGAAAGCCACAATAAACAGTACGTAAGTAAATGCGCATGACTTTGTGCCAGTAAAACTTTATCTGCAAACACTGGTAGTGGGACAAGTGTGGACCATGGGTCATAGTTATTGATCCCCGGTCTAATGAAGACAAGAAAACAGCATTTCTACCCACAAATATATATAACATGCTGTTCTCATTGAATAGATAAAAATATACATTCATGGTAGCTGCAAAAAGCAAAAGACACCTTTAGTTAAATTTTATTTTTCTGTTTTCTTGAATAATGGCAATACTTAATCATTATGATTTATGTAAATAATAATTACTGAGTACCAGCCATATTTTCACTTCGTATTAGAGGAAGATAAAAGAATTATTTTGCTGACTGCTGACCTCCAGGAGCTTCTAGTATAGTTGGGAAATATAACAGTTAAGTAATTTTGTAAGCAGTAGCTCAGATATCACACAGAGAGAAAGTAGGGGAGACTTTCAAAGAAGGAAAGGACTAATGTGAACTGGAGCAGTTGGGTTTGATGGGGAGGTGTGGCTCCGAGCAAGTCCTGGAGACCAGCACCTATTTGTAAAGTGGGCAGAGAGAGAAGAGCATTTTAGCACTGTGGGTGAGAGAAGATAAGACCAAGAGGAGCGGGGGAAAAGAACTTAACATTTAAAGTAAAGCAAAGTAATCGGGCAAGCCTGGCAAGATGGCCGCACTATCTGTGCCTCTTATCCTTCATCCATAAGATTAGGGTAATAACAGTGGTTTCCACATAGGACTGTTATGAAGACTTAAAAAGTTAGTATGTGTTAAATACCTGTAACCGTTCCTGACGCCCAGGAAGTGTTATGTAAGTACATATTTGTGAGATAAATAAATTCTGGAAGTGGAGGTAATGAATGAATGGCTGAGCTGTGATAAGATGATGTGAGAGTGAGGTCAGAATAATTTTCCAAAAACACTCGATCATGTAGTTATATAGTCAAGAATCTTCCATGTCCACTACTGTCAGAACAATGGCCAGATTCCTCGGGGGGGGGGGGGGCATCTGTGATTGTTCCTTGATTTTTTAATGAGCAGTAAGTAAGCAAGGAATGAAGGTAAAAAGGTCACTCACAGGTTCCAGGATCCCGTGCCACTGTAGCTGTTAGGCAGTCAGGCAGGAGAGTTATTTCCTGGGATAAAATGAGGAAGGCTTTTGCACATGTTGTTAAGAGCTACTCGTGAAAACACACAAGTGGCAACAGCCTGAGGGCAGAGGGTTGCTTGAGCTGGGGCCGAAGATGATGGTTTGGGAACCATCAGCACAGGGGTGGCCACCAGCGTGTTGAGAGGAGGGAACCAGGTCAAGAGAGAGATCAGGGCATTGACTCTTGAACGTTACACGCACCTTCATCTATTTGGAAGAAATAAACTGCTGCTGTCAATTCAAATTTGGGAGGAGGGGACAGAGGGTACAGGGATTCCCTTCCTCCTCCTGACTTGTCAAGACAAGTCAAGTGTGAGTTCCATGGCCAGACAGAGTGAGAAGGTGTGAAGTGCACAGTAATCCATGTGAACAGATTTTTTCCCATCTTGAGCAGACCCTGAAGAGCTGCAAACAGTGCTGCCTTCTGAGCTCTGGTCAGTCTGGTCACGGGATACCTGTGGGATTTCTTTCCTGCCTTAGAGAAGCAGCTTCCCCAGGACTTGGCAGGGAGGCCAGTCTGAGGCATGCTTCTGGCTGTGGGTACATTCCTACCCAGGGTGATGGCCCAGACATTTTCCTTTTCCTGAAGCCCCAGCTCTTTCTCCCTTTTGCTTTTTTTTTTTTTTTTTTTTTTAAGAAAGGTTGTCACAAGTGAAACATAATGGAGCCATGGCTGTGTTTCATTCATTTCCATTTAAGCCATTAGTATGGAATTAGTTAGCTGACTTGTGAATCAATTAGCTAGCCTGTGGGATTCCGTTTCAACAAGGGGAGTACTGTGTGCTTTCAAATGCCAGCTATGCGTGTGAATCTGCAGTATAAGGAACTTTGTCCAAAAGATGAAAGTGAGTCACAATCCCTGCTTCTGCGTCTGGTTCCCAGTTGGCGACTTGGCTAGAACAACTGTGCATCATCAGACCTTATCTTCTCCGCAAATATGTTTGGATCACATACTGAATAAGTCCAGGGCAAATTTATTTTTCATGCTGATGAACTCAAAGGCTTTCAGTGCTAGGCCAAAACAATGAGCCCTGAACTGTAGTGAGGAATTTGAACGTTTACTCTTTGATCTGGAGGTTCCCCATTCTCTGGGAAGCAGTAATTCCTTGGAAATTCTGCAGGAGTCTTGTATAAGTTCTCATATTTGCTTTAGGGATGAAGCTGGTTTCCACCTCATCCCCAAGTCCCACCTCTGGCCTGGGAGAGCGGACAGCTGTGCATCTAGGTCTTGCATAGACCTTGCCCTTGCCGGTAAGGAGGAGATCCTGTTAACAATTTCAGCCTCGAAACCAAAGTGCTTTCGACTCAAAGAGAGAGGGCTGCATGGCTGTTAGATTAAGGGAGAGAGGGTAAAGTCAATTCTGATAAATTATAGAGACTTATGTTGAATTTTAAAACCAGTTTGACTAGACAGAGTTATTGAAGCAGCGTCAGAAAGCCACGTAGAAAAAAATGCCTAGAGTGAAAGAAATAGGATCATGATTCTTGTGAATATTTTGGACAGTGAAATACTGTGTAGCCAATAAAAACAATTAAAATAGTATGATAGAAGCATGCTGACTGGCACAAAAATATATTCACTAATGTTGGAACATTTGAAAAACATATTAAATATACTATTGAGTACAATCCAAAGTTTAGGATATTACATGCACATAAATGTATAGTCAGTGAAAAAAAAAAAAAAGAAGAAAAAGAGGAACTATTCAGATGAGTACCCAATACAGTAATTCTTATTTGGGGGATTAAGGAACTCTTCAAATATTTGATGAAAACCATGGACCCTTACATCTGAAAATGCACATTTGCACACAGATGCAATTTTATGTATAATTTCAGAGAATACAAGGCCACTGCCTTCCAGCAGAGATGAAGTCTAGGCATAACTGGTATCTATTAAGGTGAACGATTAAATGAAGATACCTGTGGAGGCTTTCCATGCTCTTAGCTCTCTTGTCACACCTCCTATCACGTCACAGAGCAGAAGCCACCCTTTCCATGATACTTAATGAGTTAAGGAAATCTATTAGAACTAACCAAGGCATATGTTTGTCTGCAACCACTAGCTCGTATACCACTTCTGAGTTCTGAAAGTCCACCTAAGTCCTCTCCACTCCAAAAGCTTTTTTTTTTATCCTTCAACTCAAATCTTCCCATCATCAAATTGTTTCATAGGAAATAATCTAAGCAGAAGAGAAAGGTGAGCACTTATACTCCAGGAACTCAGGGGACAGAGTTTAAAGTGGTCCACCAAAATATATCTGTGTTTGAGTATGCTGAGTATGTGCATCCAGCAGGAAAAAAAAAAATATATATATATATATATATATATATATATGATCTTATTAATCAAAATTTTATACTGGGAGGCATACTTTCAAAGGTACATCTTAGTGCAGAAATATATATATAACTTATAAGAAAATAAAAATAAATACATAGTATGGAGACCAGTGCTTTAACTATATACTACTTAAATTATTTAACTTTCCCTTCCTACTTCTTCCCACCCCACCCCAATCATAGTATCAGAAAGAAGAGTCTGGAATATTTAAGTGAGATGGCGTGGGTTTGAACCCTGGCTCTGCCAAGATTACTTAACCTCTCTCTGAGTATCAGTTTACCCATTCATAAAAAGCGGGTAGCAAAGTAGTTATGTCGTGGAGTTGGGAGGATTGAAAGTGTAACATGGTCAAGAAAGGTTTAAGGTGCAGAACATGATGAGGTTTTGTGCAGCAAGAACATAGCTCATCTTGCCCTCCCCTCCATCATGGTTAAATTCTGGCTCAGTTGTTCTGTTCTTTCCCTGCAATGGATGAAGTCCCAGAAAATCCCCTAGGTTTTAAAAGCTTTGTACAGAAGTTTTCTCACCAGAAACTAAAGCATTCTCATTGTCGCAATGAAAATCCTGTCTGGTGCAACAATTTACACTCAGGTCCAATCCTACATGAAACCTCCCCAACCCACACTTACACCATCCCAACTAAGCCTTAAATGTGCCTGGGCTTCTGCAGGTAGTGAGGAGCTGGGTGGGCCTCCTCTCTCTGACTCCTCTCCCTCACCTCCTTCCCAACTTGCGAGCTGCTGTTGCTCCTCCAGATATGGTTGGCCCCTCTTCTCCAGGCCTCGGCCTCTGGGCCCACTCCACCCATCTGCCTTCTCAGCTAGGTCCTCTGGAAAGGAGTTCCTTCTGTACTGACCCAGGCAGGCTCCCTCCAGGTCCCACCTGGCCTGAGGGGAAATTCACAGCTGCTTGACCCTCTCCTGTGGCTGCTGGAAATTCCCTGATGGCAGGGAAATGTAACTGTTCCCTCTCCCTGGGTAGAAGTCTGAAGACACACACACACACACACACACACACACACACACACTCTCTCTCTCTCTCTCTCTCCCTCTCTCTCTCTCGCTCTCTCTCTCTCTCTCTCTCTCTCTCTCTCTCTCTCTCTCTCTCTCTCTCTCTGGCAGCCTCAGTCCCAGTCTTCCATTAATTGGGGTGGGTAACTAGTGGCTAAGGATAGTGAACTGGTTTTGCAGTCTCTGGACATATCTTGTATGTCCATCTTTTGCTCTCTTGGCGTGGTGGTTTAGCATTTTTCTTCAGGGTGTGGGGCATCCATTTGTCATCCATCTTATTGTTCAGAGCCTGTGAGGCCTCAGTCAAAACTGAGGCTGAAAGATTTACCACTTAACATCCTGTTATAAACAAAAAGGCACTTAACCCAGGTTGGCATATAGTACATGCTCAACAAATGTTAGTTGTCAGTATTATTATCAGTAGTAATTTCTTACAGTCTTATATAGTCTCCATTAGTCTCTATAGGTTTAGCATAGTTTGAGAAGTATGGTGTGGCATCGTTTTCATGACTACTGTTGTGAAATCAATTAAATGTTCTCAAGTGGCAAATTTTAAGTGAAATCAAAGAGTAGAGAAGAGGAGAAAAATCAAGAATGCACTTCTCAGAAACAGTTATTTTGTTTTTAAATAAATCAGTGTTTTATACATAATATGTGTGTACATATATATATTTGTGTGTGTATATATATATATATAGTGTGTGTGTGTGTGTGTGTGTGTAGTTTGAAAGCCACCATGATGCTATAGGATAGCATATAAGGTTTTCTTCTATAATAATTAATGTGTGTGAATCAATGTGGTCTTACTAAAACAAGTTTGTATGTTGATAAAATCTAAGGAATATAGAGAATTTTGTTCCCCATAGTCTCGGCAGTGAAAACAGTTTACCTGTAGGTAATATTAAACCATTTTATGTTCTGCCCTAATTATTCCTTAAGAATAAGTATTGTATCCCCCAAATCGTGAGGAGCAGAGAAGAAGTCTTACTTTTTTAATGGATTCCTCACAGGGGCCCAGAAAAAGAGAACGTCAGTCAGTGTTGATTAATGTTCTACATTCAGTTTGGCTGTTTTACTTGTGCTGTGATCGTTTTTGAAAGTCTAAGTGATTTTGTTCCTTTTGCATGCACAATTTGCACTATTAAGAGTTATCAAGATACAAATAACAGGCTAGAAGGGACTCCGTCAGGCCGACGGCTTGAAGTGTAGACTCTGCTCAATAAATATTTGTGGAATGAGTAGAGATTCCATCTGCAAGATGAAAACCACTGGTGGCTGATAAGTTTTCAAATGGCACATCTTGTATATATTTTTAAATTCAATACTACTTGGTACTTGAAGAGAGATGTTTCAAAATATTCATATGCCAGGAATGAGATCACAGAATTTCTCATAAAAGTGCAGTTTGACCACGCTGGCCAGTATGACCCAGTAGGTTGGAGTGTCATCCTGTAACCGAAATGTTATGGGTTCAATCTCCAGTCCAGACGTGTACAGGAGGCAACCAGTCGATGCTTCTCTCTGAATCGAGATTTCTCTTTCTCTTGTATTCGCTCCCTTGCTCTCTCTCTAAAAGCAATGAAAAAAATGTCCTCAGGTGAAGATTTTTTTAAAAATTTTAAATGCAGTTTGACCAAGTTGAGGCAAAGTGACACACACTCACCTTTTGAAAGTAATAGTAAATTTGTTATAGAAAACACATTTCACTTTCCCTCTCTCATAATTCGAAGTCATGTGAAGCTGGGCTCCAAGGACTAAAATCCATTTTCTTCTGCATGAGCATTCTCTAGTGAGTACAGTTAACCTGGACTTCATTATAAATACCTGGCCTGTTCTGCAAAATCAAGGGATATTGTTTCAAGAGGGGGCAAAAAAACTACTTTCCAAGAAACTCACTAAAATAAGTTAGGGTTTTCCTCATTTTCCTTATAAAAATGTAACTAAGTATAGTAGAGTTTGCTTGTGATTTTTGACCTGTTCAAACCTGTGAAGATTTTTAACATTTTTATCTCCCTGAAAAATTACTTATCTTAAAGAAGACAAAGTCAGATGTGGAAAGAAAAAAGAAATCAAATGTCTTTCAGATATTTTTGAATGGGTGTATGCTTGTTTTGAAGTGCCTGTATCTACACCACACTAATCCTGTTTTTGATTTCTAACCTTCTTTGCCAAATACTGTGTAGCAATATTTTTGTGACTCATCTAAACTTTTAGTATATTTAGACCACCCAGACAATCTACAGGATAAACAGAGCTACTCTATTAATCATCATCCTTGCCAGTAAGTTGTTTAATTCCTAATAAAGAACTTTATCAGATCATCCCAAATTACATTACTTTGGAATAACTTCATAACCAAGAAAACTGTAGGCACTGTCACCTTGGAGAAGAGTGATTTCCTTGAAGAAAAGAAATCAGATTTGTGAGAACTGGATTGGTTGTTCAAGTTTATATTCTCAGCTTTATTTTGAAGAGAGGACCTGGGAGAAGTAGCAATGATACAAAACAGAATTGCTAGCTTCCTTAGCAAGATGAAACTACTCCCTGTATTAACTCTCAAGAAAAAAAGTTACTCACAAAAAACAGAGACCACATTAACAATTGAACATACAGTCAAATTCCAGATTGAGATACAATCAGAGTCAAAAGTTAGGTATTTGTAATTTAAGACAATGTGGGGTGTGTTCCATAATACTCTCTGTTATTAATAGATTTTTAATTGTATAGTTCTAAGTGTGTGCTTCCCTAGAAAGGGAATCTTTTACTTAGCTAAATGGTCCACCCCCTGCCCCAACCACCATGTAAAAGGTAAAGCTACTATTTGGTAAAGTGCTGTGAATAAAAATGCCATTAAAAGAAATTTAAATTATATTTAAAGGAATAAAAGCTTAAAATCAAGCTTTTCTTTTTTGAAAAGTTGGTTTAGAGCTTACAAATATGCAATGCCATTTTCTGAATTGCCAAAATATAGTAAAATTTGCTTATTTCTTAGAAACAAAAACTTCTTGTGACTAAAACTAGGGCATTTGTTAAAAGTTTTCATATTGTTCTACTATAATACCTACCTATAGATAGAATCTAGATTTGCAGAAACTTAAAAGCACAAAGAGGAAATTATAAATTTCCTGCAACCTACCTCTATATATGTATTCACTATTAACTTTTTAAATGCATAAATATACATTTTTTAAATAAGACCATACTATATATGTGTGTGTGTGTGTGTTTATATATAGTATTTGTATATATATATATTCCTTTTATGCTATTAAATTACACATAGCAAATATCTGCTGAAATGTTTTAAACTTTTTAAGAGTATGTATCTTCTGACTTATTTGCTATAATATTAAAGTAACTCATTGATGTTCCTTGTTCATCATATTTGAAATAAACTGACTCATTTGTTAAAGGGTGAGAGGGTGAGAGAAATCATAATTCCTTATACAGCTAAATTGTTCAGCAGAAAAATGTAGAAAGAAGAAAACTCTTGTCCTTTGCTTAATTGAGGATAGTCTGTTGATTAAAAGGTAACAGAAGTCTCTTCAAAATAATTTCTAACACAAATTCTTTAAATCATACTACTCCTACTCACCTTGAACTTCTGTGCAAATTCCTTATCACTTGTGCTACCCTATCTTTTATTTAGATATTGAAGTTGGGAATAGCGTTTGGAATTCAAGCCCTGTTGCTTAAAAGAAGATTGAGCACATTGTAATTCAATATGGTCCTGTGCTTAAGTAACCAATATGTTGCGTCTGTGGAAAAAGCACATGTGAAATAATTGAAAATCAGCACATCTGTTTGATAGATGGATTCCTGAGAGGACATATGTAAATAAATTTTGGTATTTTTGATGCCATTTTCCCATTAAATTACTCTGGTAACTTATCTTAAACATTACATTAGTTTTTTCCCCAGGGAACAAATTTTAAAAATATATTATGCATGGGTGGTTACTATAACTATTTCCTGTGCATCTTTCCAAAAAGTGTCTAGGAATTTATAAGCATTTTTATAGTGTGTGCATGAATCTGCATCCATGCACTTGTATCGAGTACCCTTGGGGACATTCCCTGAAAGAGGCCTATGACAATGCACATATTCTTACTTCTCAAGGTAATTAACGGAGTGACACAGTGGTGTCCCTGTGGGAGGCAGGATTACATATCCTCAATAAAGGAGGAAAATAGAAAACATTTACTTTAAAATTGCCTCCTTTTATAAATAATACCTGCTAACTTTTATGCTTCTATTTTTTTAATGAATTTCTTCTTTGCACCACATATAAAACTTAATTCCAGGTGGATTACATGAGACATGAAAGGAAAAGTTTGATAAATTTCAAATATATTAAAATAATAAAAAAAACTTCTGATCATCAAAAGATACCACAGGAGAGTTAAAAGACAAGCCACAGAGTGGAAAATACTTTCAACTCATATAGACAACACTGAGATCCACCAGAATATTTAGACTACAAAATAAAGAATTCCTACACATAAATAAAGTAGTCCTACAAATCAGTAAAAAAAAAAAAAGGCAGTCAGGCAATTTAAAGAGAGGTGAAAGGTCTGAACAGCCACTGCACCAAAGAGGGAACTCATATTGCCAATGAACATGAAAAGATGTTCAGACTCATTAGTAATAAGAAAAGTATGAATTAAAACAACAAAGAGATATCATACTCCCACTGGCTAGCAAAAAATTTTACAGTTTGACAATACCAAGTTCTAGCAAGGATATTTCATACGCTGCCGGTGAGAGTATACGTTGGTAAAAACCACATTGGAGGAGAGTTTGGCATCATTTAATAAACTCAACGTTATGCAAACCCTATGATCTAGCAATTCCATTCTTAAGCATATTCCTCAAAGAAATGTTTACACATGTGCAGCCAGGAACATGTACCGGAATGCACATGGTGGTCCTGTTCATCACAGCCAAACTCTGGAAACAGTGAAACACATAAGGAAATTGTGGTAGTCTTTCAATTCAATATTATTCAGCATTTAAAATAAATGAGCTATAGCTAGACAAAAACAATGTGAACAGGTCTTACAAACATAATAAAGGACAAGAGAAGACAAAGAATATATACAGTATATTCCACAAAAATAAAGCTAAAAGCGGGGGTTGGGGGGGGCGGGCAGAGACAAAGTATAGTGTTCAAAAGATGCATCCGTGGAATAGTAAAACTACAAAGGAAATCACATGTGAAGACAATCGTCCGGGTCGGGTGGTGGCTACCGTGGGCCGAGGGTCTGGGGGCAGGGCTCACACAGGTGCTGCAGTGCCTGTCCTCTTCTCTTTTTGACCTGAGCAGAGATTACATGAGCTTTATAACTCTTTGTTAACGATAAATGGTTTTTTAAAAGACATGCAGCTAGAAAAATAAATTATTTAAGAATTACTTAAAAGACAGAAGGTGAGAGAGAGTCGCCGCCATCTGTCCCGGGTGAAGGAGGCGCCCCTAAGCATTTGCACACCGGGGAGAGCACTGAGGGGCCGGCATGCTTCTCCCTTTGTTGTTATTTGCCCCAGTGCGGAGGCTCAGCTGGCTCTGCTGGCACACCTCTGCCGCCACCCTGCACGCGTGACACCAGCTGCGGAAGGGGTCCATCTGAGCCCACGAAGCCTCTCTCCTTTGAGTGAGGGCAGGAGCGGCCTGGATGATATCTAGGTAGTACTCGGCACCGTCTTTTTCTTATTGGTTTATCAAGTTCTTAACTGGAAAAGAATTGGGGAAAGTATTCTAGCGCGGTGCCCACGAAGAAGAAGAAGACATGGATTTCATTTGGCTACCAGCTAGCACCCTGAGCACAATACCTTCATTCCCTCTGCCCACTCACCATTTAGGGAGTGTTGATAGACTACAAAAGTGGGAGTTACCCACTAGGAATTCTCTAACCATGAGGACACTGATGCTTCCCTCACCTGTGCCATGCATGTCACACAATCTAAATTCCAGATCCTCACATAACAAGAGTTAATTGCGCGAGCAACACAGAGCAACAAAAACTCTGCAACAGTAAGGATCTATAGAAAGAACCTACCTGCCCTATGAACCTGCTTTCTGGCTCACCCAGAAATACAAACTTGACACTGGTTGAAAATGTTCCAGGAATTTTTAAAATTTTGTTTTTGGGTCTCCCACTGCGGCCATGACTGAGGGTTTAAAGAACGGCTCCTGGGCCCACGTTGTTAGTGAGCAGTCTACTGACCTCGGCTCTGGAGGACTCTGGTGCCGCCTCTGCTAGACTGAGGACTGCTGGTTTAGAGTTGTGTTTTGGGGGGTTTTGGTTTTTTTTTGTGTGGCTAAAGGGTTTTGAGAATGCTGTCCAGGCATGTCTGGGCTGGTGATGTGCTGCCATCTTTTTTCTTTCATTTACAGGTTCAAATTTTTAAATTATTCCTCACTGTGTGTGGGAACAATGTACAAGATGGGACAAAAGTAGGTTTACAGTTGTTTGTATGGAGAAATGATACACTAAGTGATAAGTAATCACACAAGAATAAACTCCATGTTTCATATACTCACAACTGTAAACCTACTCTTGCCCCGACTGTGTATGTTGATCACATACATATTGCTCTTGAGAGTATTGTCCGAAACTGTACCAGGTAGAAAATCTAGTCTCACAAATTTTTTTAATGAAAACAATTTTTAAGTGTGTTCTTTCTTCATAAAGCAAACTGGAAACATATTAACTCAGCAACCAACATGCAGCACTTTACACCTCGGTCATGGAGCCTATATACTTGTCCTAAAGTTGGGAGAAACCAGAAACCAGTTGGCTTATCGCCTACGTGGTAACATCCAGATTCTTGCTGGAGGGTCTACAAGTAGATGTTCTTCAGGATAATCTTCAGATTTTCAAGGCCATTGTCTTTTACTACATAGCAGCGTAAACAAATGCTGTGGTAGTAATTAAAGTCCCTTCTCATTGTAAGATTTTATGGCTCAGGTCACGTGTGCTGCTTCTGCTTTATGGTGATGACAAATGTGGATGCAGAGCCATATAAGCAAATGTCCCCACTTTATTGGGGTAGCAGTCCTAGGTAGCAATGGTTAACCAGCCACAAATATCTATTTTCAGAGGCATATATTCACACCAGCCCTGTTATTAAATAAGCATATGTTAGTTTTGCTATTGGGTAAATATTTTATGTATGTTCCACAACATCAAATCTTTGTCACTGTTTTAAAAAGAATTGTTCTTTTCATCATGAGAGTTATGTGCTCAGAATAAATATGGGTAGAATGTAGATTTTCTCTGGGAAGGAAAAAGATCAGCAGTTGCTCATTTTATCTCAAGAGTTTCCAAAGTGAGAACATTAACCAAGTTTGGGGTGAGAGGCTAAGTCCCTCTGCTGTGCATTTAAAGGGTTAGTGTTCAGTAGGTCAACAGACGTGTCCTTGTCTGTTGGTTGGGTCTCTAATCAGGTGTGTGTAGTAAATAACTTTCCTCCTGAGGAATGTGAGCTTTGGGGAAAGCTTTGTGTTGAAAGAGAGAGAAGCTTGAGCCCAGGTACGGTGTGGAAGGAAACACAAATATGAGAGCAGGAAAACTAACTATATTTAGGGAATTTCTTTTCTCCCATTTTAGGCCTGAGGCATGCTCTCCTTTTCTCACACCAGTCCAGTGTTTAAACTTGCCTGGATTTCCTTTCAGGTTATTTTCCAACTGATTTCACTGCTCTAGGCATGCTAGGCTCTTGAAGAAATCCATGCCTCTGTACATAGTTTTCCCCAAAGCTGGAATGACCCTGAACCCCCTTAAATTCCAATTTACTCATCCTTTTGGGGTAGCTCAAAAAAGACCCCCGTGAACTTGGAAGCTATTGCTTTGGCCTTACCTGTTTTACCTCCCGATGAATTATAGCATTTGGCACCTTATAATTCTAGGTCATAGTTTATTTCTGTTTCCCTATTAGAATGTGAGGTACTTGGAGGCAGGAATTTTATCTCATTTATCATATTTGTTTCTCTTGTACCTGGCCCAGGGTCCAACACAACATAATAGATACTCATTAAAGGATAACGGTGCAGTCCCTTGAGCTCCAGTCACCTATCATTTTAAATACAAAGTCAGGCTGCTGTTCACTTATTGTTTGCTCCTAGTTGAGTAAAAATTTAATGTAGATGCTCTCCCCCAAGTTGGGAGAACTGGTTATCTAACATGGATCATTTTTATCAAGCAGCAATTATATTTGAGGAATAAAAAAATATAAGATATGTGTTCTTATTTTCCTAGAGCTTATGACATATATTAGTTGATAAGATGTGTATGTGTGTGTGTGTGTGCACGCGTATGTGTGTGTATACATGCCTACATACATATGGCTCACTTATTCTTTCAACAAATGCGTAGCGAGTGCTAACCATATGCTTGGAGCTATGCTCGGCTCTGGAGATCAAGATGTGTATACTATGGTGCCTAACCTTAACATGTAAACATCAACGTGGTGCATGTGTAATCCAGAAACAAAAGAAGTAAGATAATGTTTCGATAAGCAGAGAGAAGGGAGGTGATTAACAAGAGGGAAAAACAACAAAAGTAACAGAAGTTAAAAAATGAGCATGGATTTTACAAGGAGACTGACAAGACTGAAGGGTGTAGAGAGAAATTTGGGGGCTAATAACAAGCTGTGCATACCAAAATTTTACTTTGTGCTGCAAGAATTGGAGAGCTGTGATTGATATTTAATGGAACCGGATTCAACGAACACTTGTCAATTTCTGATGGCATAGAAAGTACTGTGCAACGTATTATGACACATTCAGAGATTTTTTTTAAAGAGAAGGTTCAGATTTTTAAGAGCTTATAGGCCAGTGAGAAAAACAGAACATATCTGTAATATAATATGACTATTATAAACTGCAATAAGCCCATGAGACTATAAGGGAAAACTTATTAATTCCTTTTGAGAAGATCTGAGAAGACTTCATGGAAGAGATGAGATTTTGAGCTGAAAATTGAGTAGATGTATATGAGGAAGCACGTCCAGATAATTTTAACATAAAAAGGCTGAGAATTTTAAGTATTTGCAATGGAGAACAGCTAAAGACTTCCGAATGAGAAAATGAAAAGAAAAAGATTTGTCTTTAAAAATAAATTTTTATTTATTGATTTTAGAGAGTGAGGAAGGGAGAAAAGGAGAAAGAGAGAAAGAAACATTGATTTGTTGTTCTACTTATTTCTGCACTTGTTGGTTGATTCTTGTATATTCCCTGACCAGGGATTGAACCCACAGCCTTGACATATCGGGATGACACTAACCAACTGAGCTACCCAGTCAGGGCAAAAAAGATTTGTCTTATCTCTTTTAATGTGGTATTATAGTTTTATGTCCTATATCTAATAAGTTCAATATTAGAAGTGTTTGGAGGTCTATTTCTTCTACAATTTCTGCTGGTTCTTGCTCATAGTACCTTATTTCCATGTGTTCTTAGTAACTTTATTTATTTTTATTTTTGTACTGCAATCCACTGATGTTCCTTGGAAAAATTGTTTGTCAGAACTTCTGGAGGCCTGAGATGAAGGTACTTCTTTTAAAGAAAATTCAAGACCTGAGGAGTTTCATATTTTTCAATCATCCTACTAATGGCAATTTGGGTTGTAAATCTGCAGAAAGGGTCACCTGCAGTTTTAGCTTCTCCAGACAGTTTTTCTTCCTCTGTTCTTCTGAGTATGAAAGTAACTTCCTTTGTAATGTGCTAGCCATTGATATATGGCTACACAGTTAACTTCTGGTTCCACACCAATGAGGGCCTTTTGGTGAGATGTCTCAACTTTATGGAAAAGGGTCTTTGATTATTAGACTCCTCACCTTAGGCCAGCTTTGGGTTTTCCCTTCTGTCTTATCATGAGGCCATGAGAACTAAAGCTCATTCTGTAGCTTCTGGAAAATTCCCTCAAATAAAAATACACATAAAACTACTAAGGACCCATGGAAATAAGGTACCATGAGCAAGAACCAGCAGAAATAATAGAGGTGTGCAGTTGTCTGCTTATCACTCTGTCTGCCCACCTTTATTTAAACTTCTCTTTATAAAACCTTCTTGACAACATCTGTGTTAGAAGAAAAGGATTTTTGTAACTTAACATGCACTTCTTTATTGTTTTCAGTGAAAGATCAAGATAGCCAGCCCTATTACATGAAGCAGAAGTTCTAAACTAAGATTTGTATTTTAGGAAACTAGCTATGCAGAGAATGTACTGGAAAGACAAGTCAGGAGGTGATCAAAATAGTGCAAATGACAGGTAATGGGGATCTGAACCAAGGTACTTGGAGTAGAATCAAGGGAACAATTACCTTCAATTTTAGACCTATGTTCAAGGTGCCGGTGGGCATTCTGGTGGACATATCTAATATGTGGTTGGAAAGATGTTTCTGGAACTCAGAAGAAAGGCTGAGACTAAAGGCACATTTTAGTCATCCACCTAGACAGAATGATTTAAGTCATGCAGTGGGGGAAATACCCCCCTGAGAGTTTGTAGAGTAGAAGAGGACTGAAGGCAGACACTTGAGAAACATGCCTACATTCAAGGGTCAGACAGAGGAAAAAATTGAAGTCAGTGAACAAACCTGAGTAGGTGTGGTGGAAGAAGTAGAAAAAAGGGCAGGAAGAACAGAGTGTGTGGCACACAGTGGAAGACAGAGTTCTTCCATTCTTAAGGTGGTTGAAGATGAAACAGAGGAGCACATGGAAGAGGCTGCTGGACTTGGTGCTGCAGTGAGCACTGGGGGCCTCTGCAGGCCAGCTTGAATACAATGCCAGGGGAAGAAGCAAGACTGGAAGAGGTTGAGAACAAAGTAAGAGAAAAGGAGTATGTAAAGACAGTAGAGAGCCTACACTTTTAAAAACACTTGGTGATGCAAGGCAAGAGAAAAAATGGTGCTTCGATGATCAAGAAAGGTCACGGGAGGATGGTCTTGGGATAAGAGAAATTTGAAAGGAGCCCATGGACAAGAGGAAGAGATTTGAGGGTTGAAAGTTCAAGAAAGCCAAAGTATGATGGTTGGATGTGGGCCCTGGAGGAGACTGGGGAGGCATGGGGCCTTGAACAAAAGTTGAGGCTGGGATAGTATTGCCCCTCCGAAGTTAGAAGTTGAGAATAGGAAACTTGAGTGATCACAGGTCAGATGATGGAGAGATCTTAAATAGGTGTTGAGAGATGGGAAAAGATTTGGTGGCTTGAGGAGAGCAGCATTTATCACAGTGCATCTTTTAAGTAAGCAAGCAGTTTTGCACCCCCCCCCTTAAAAAAATTGTGAGTAACCAAAAGACACAGAATTGCCTGGATTTATGATTCAGCTAATATGAAAAGCCAGTAATGTGACACCCCAAACATTCTCTAGGATGCCTTTCATAGCTTCTTGCTTGGTTATTTCCCAGTACACCCCTAGCACCTAGACTGGATCAACATGTTCCCTTTCCTTCTCTCCTATAGTAGCGTTTATCTGTTTTGGAGTAGAATTGTGTATGCGTCCACTTGGAAGGGAACATAAATATCTGACCCACTTTTGTAAACAGGAAAGTATTTTCTTAACCACTAGGTATTCAAAAAATGTTTATTGACTTGAAAAGAAATGGGAAATGTACACTATTAAGGCTTCAAAGAGAAAAGGATGTGTTCAGCATTGAATGTTAGGAGAGTGAAATGGAAGTATGAAAACCAATTAGAAATATTGGGTGACGGTAACAATCCTACCTGGATCTGCTTGCTGGGGATCTGTTGAATGAGATAAGAAAGGTGGTTGCTATAGAGATGTTTTAGGAAGTTTATTAGACCAGGCCATCAAAGGGTGGAAAAGTCTATTTCAATAAAAGAGAGGGAAGAGCATGAGAGGAGCGTGGTTATGAGACAGATGAGAAACATGTCAATAAGTTACTTCGTAAGTGTCTTCTTGTTCTATTAGATTGGCAAGACAAAGGCTAGACTTGGGTTCTGAGAAAACTAACCTCCAACTGTGGCCTGAAGCCAATTACGAGCCAAACAAGGATTACTCCTGACCCTCTTTGTCCAAATCTCACCTCCTTGGTAATGTGTCTGTACAGACCATTAGTAAGGGGTACCTAACCAGGATTTGCTAAGAATCCCTGCCTTCTATTTGCCATTTCACAAAGGTGGTTCACTTAACTCCGTTTGCCAGGGCACTGTGTACATACAAATGTCTCCCTTGGGCCTCTTCTGGTTAATCACAGAATCTGTCAAATAGAGAGCTGATCTGCCTGGATAGACAAGGAGGGCAGCATCTATGGAACAGAGAGTTTGGCAGAAATTTCAGCAAGGAAGCATCCAGGATGGTGATCTGAGTCATGGCCAGATGTCAGGGAAAATACGTTTCCATCACACCGCTGGCAATAATGTCAGTTACAGCCTCTCTTCTGCCTGCAGGTTTGCAAAGATTTTCCACTTCAGGGGAGATTTCTGCAGCTCTTCCTATTAGTAGCTGAATGAGAAGACATTATTTTATGAGTGTGTTCTATTCACAATTAGGCCTCCTTGTTGAGTATTTAGGTTCAGAGTCAAATCTGAGGAATCAGCTTTCAGTTTATACTCATTGGCTTAACGTTGTATAATGAAGGGTATGTGTGTGTTTCTTTTTGCATTTGAAATAAATGTGGGGAAGCATATGGCAACCATTTTCCTTCTTCCCCAATCAAAACCTGGAATATAAATATGCATGTGGAAATTAGACCAAGGCCTAAAAACCGCACTGATTCCCAACCCTCACCCACGTCCCCTGACCAGCATGAGTGCCAGGCTCTCAGAAGGGATGCTGGGCTAGCAGGGAGGGCCCTCCTCTAGGGCAGTGGATGGTTGGAATGCTAGTGCAGAAAGGCTTATCCTCCCTGCAGCTCTCTCAGTGTGGATTTTTGTTTTCTTTTTAAAAAGTTAATTATTTTGAAAAAAAATTGGAATCTTCTTCCTGCCTCATGTTTGATGGCCCAAATGATGCATTTTCTTCTTAAAATAATTATAACTCCAGGTAAAGATTCAAGCCCATGGAAGTTATGAAAAGAATGATATGATGAAAATATTAATTTTACTGGACTCATAGAACCTAATTTGTCACCTCACTTCCAGGTCAGGGCTCCCCCTGCCACATCCTGCTCTTGGCACTTTCCTGGATTTGCAGGGGAGATCAAAGGAGGACTTGTTCTGAGAATCTCTGCTTCAGAGCAAGGTGGTTACTTACGATCTACTTAAAATCAAAAACTTAATAGCATCGCCAGATATATTTATAGCCCTAGCTCGTGTGGCTCAATGGATTGAGTGCCAGCCTGTGAACTGGAGGGATGCTGGTTCACTTCCTAGTCGGGGCACCTGCCTGGGTTGTGGGCCGGGTCCCGTTGGGAGTGTGCAAGAGGCAACCACACATTGATGTTTCTCTTCCTCTCTTTCTCCCTCCCTCCCGCTCTCTTTAGAAAGAAATAAATAAAATCTTCAAAAAAGCAACAGGTATATTTTAAATGGTAGACTTGCTGTGTATAATACTTTGACTCCCCTCTACAAAAACGAAGTCATTCTTTCAGCTTTTAAACACTCTTGCTGTGATCAAAGAATGATAGCATCAGAGACCTCCCCCTTCTCTGCGCTCCTCCTCCTTGTGGAGCCCCCAGCGCCCCTGGTGGCGGCTCTGAGCCTGGGTGACAGGAGAGGTAGGAGAAGCTCAGTTAGGGGAGGCCCAGGAAGCACCCGCTAAAGTCAGTTCTGACTTCAGGAGGGAGGGTGTGGGATGGACCAACAACAACAACAAAAAAAAAATGCATTTAGAGTCTGTCAGTAATAGATTTTGCCTGCATTTCTGGGAAGTTTCAAACCAGCCTCGGGAAGTACATGATCCCAGAACACTAAGAGAAAGGGTGGGTCTCAGGCAGCCTAAATTTGTAGCTAAATTTGGGAATCACCAGTGTGAAGGCCACAGAGCAAAAATATAAGAAGCAATAACGTTTCTCCTTCTAAGAGCTTAGGAGTTTAGATTTGGGGAAATTATTTGAAGTTATTTTAATTTAGTAGCTCCTGATTTTTACTAAGAACTCAGATTTCAAATGCCTCAACTCATGTACCAAATTTGTCTGCCAGCAAAGCAGAGGCAATGAGGGTCCAAATTCAGTCAGTCGTGGCCTGTATGGTCTCTGTTGAGCAAACACACAATTTCTGCTGGGCTTTTTGGGGAGTGTTGAACCCTATCCACATTGGGAATTCTGATTTAAAGTGATGTCTGCATTTCAGAAGATGTAGAAAGTAAGATTCATGGGGATGAAATGACTTCCTCTAACCTGACACAGCTGCTTTGCGGGAGAGACTGGCAAGAGTGCAGGTCTCCAAGCAGAGTGGCAGTGGCTTTTGTGATGCCAGCAGCTCCCCGCAAGGCTTCCCAGAGCACTGGGCTGCAAGTAAACAGGTTGAATCTTCTCCATTTTGTTTGTTTGTTTGTTTGTTTGTTTGTTTAGAGAGAAGGGAAAGGAGAAAGAGAGGGAGAGAAACATCACTGTGTGGTTGCATCTCACTCGCGCCCCCTACTGGGGACCTGACGTGCAACCTAGTCATGTGCCCTGACTGGGAATCGAACCAGCGACACTTGGCTCGCAGGTCGACACTTAATCCACTGAGCCACAGCAGCCAGGGCTGAATCTTCTCCATTTTAAATTGTTCTCCATAAAACAATGAATTTATTTTATATTTTCCCATCACCATTTATCTCCCCTATACCCTCTTATTGTTTCTCTTTTTCTTTTTTTTAATCCTCACCTGAGGATATATTCACTGATTTTAGAAGAGAGGGAACGACATAGAGAGGAAAAAGAAACATTGGTGTGATAGAGGCATCAGTCATTTGCTTCCTCTATGCACTCCAACCACAGACCAAACCTGCAACCTTTTGGTGTACAGGATGACATGCCAACCAACTGAGCCACCTGGTCAGGGCCTCCCTTGTTTTTTTAATCTTTTAGTGACTGAGATCACTTTTCAATAACAAGATGAATACACAAATGCAAACATTAATCGGAAAAACTCAGAAACAGGCTATTTGTAGGTTTCTTTTTCCTGGGCATGTGCCTGGGCTGTGCTTGGGTATTGCATGCATACCATACCCTTTCTTTTCTAACAGAATTGATTGGTGTTCCTATGATAGAATTAAAAATAATAGTGTCATGGCTTCCATGTGCTCTAAAATGTGAACAAGTTTGAACTCACAAGCCATGGTATAGGCACAACCAATGGAAATGAATGAAAGTATATTTTAATTTTTACACTGCCTATAGCCAAGAAGAATTTACGACTCCTACCAACAAGAACTCATGCAAGCCTATCTGAAATGGTGCTAAATAAAAGAAGGCAATGCACTTTGGGAATTCTGTAAGCTGAGTGCTATTTCCAGATTGGTCACCATGGTGAACACAAATAAGCAAAATTGACTGAACTGGTAACCAGGAAAGGAGAAAATGTGCTTTTGATAGAATTTGGTGTGTTCCGTGTAATGATCAGAGTGGCGACTATAATGATTGGTTGCAGCATCTGGTACCATGATTTGACAAATAACAGGGCTGCGATAATTAGCACGATGGACAAAGGCATGTACAGACTATTTTCAGTGGATAATGAGAAATAATATTAAGTGATAGGATATCCTGTACGCTTACATTATTTACCTTTGGGAAAGAGCTCTGATTCTGTTTCAGAGCAAGTGTTGGGAACAAACTGTGGCTTTTTAATCACCACGGGTATGCCTGGGAAAATAGCTCATTCCTCATTTCTCAGTCAAGTTAGACAAGAGCTAATTGCAAAAGGATTAAAACCTTGAAAACTGCTTTGTTCAGCTTATTGTTTCAGGGTTCCCTTTGGAGTGTGGATGATGTGTTTATTTGACATAATAAATACCACCATCCTCTTTGTTCCAGGAACCAGAAGGCTATGTGCTTGCCCAAGGAATTTCTCCGTTGTTTATATGTAAGGAAACAGTGCTCTGTTTTATCAGAGGGACCATCGCAGCTTCTTTCTTAAATAGGGAATGCAGAGAGCTGGCTTTCTCCACACACATCTGAGCAGAGAAACCAGAAAACATCCTTCTGCTCCCCAATGCCCAGCAGTTCTCAACCCCTGAACAAGTTACTGAAAGCAGTATGTTCCTCACTTAGGGACCCAGCACTTTTCTCTGTTAACGGTGTATCCATTGGGGCCTCTGTTATATATTCCTTAAAATATTAGATTGGAGTATTTTGGCATGTGCCATAGATTGAGGAAAGCTGGAAATCAAATAAAACCACTCGATCAGCCAAAGTGCCAGAACGTGGAGGAATAAGGTAACCACAAATTAGGAAACCTGGAGTTTTTTGAGGGTGTGTGTGTGTGTGTGTGTGTGTGTGTGTGTTTATTTGTTTGTTTTTAAATACATACCCTGCCATATGAGGAGGGAAGTTGTGTGAAATACATGCTTTGAGGTGACTTCGAGCATATACAACAGAGCAGTCTTTCCAAATAGCTAAAAGCCCTCTGCTCTCTTCTGATTTCCAAAAGGTACTCCTTAAATGGGCATAACTAATGGGTGATTGGCAAGTGAACAACAGAAGGCTGAGTCAGAGTGACCTGTTGGAGCCAGCCCCTGCGCACGTGTGTGTGTGTGTGTGTGTGTGTGTGTGTGTGTGTGTGTGTGTGTAGGAAAGGAGGAGCACTGGGCAAGGGCTGGGGGTGAAAAGAGGCTTGCAAGCTTAGCAGAATGTTTGAACAAGACAAAGAGCACTTCCAGCAACCAAATAAGGAAGTCAGCGCCAAAGGATTTCAGAATAGAAGTGTGTCAGAGATGCGAGGCCATCTGGGAGAGTAAAAATAAGCAAAGAAAAATGTCAAAGGATTTTTGTGTCACTTGCTAAGACAAAATATATAGGGAAAATAGTTTCTCTGGGCTTTAAACAGGGGTGAGAAATACAAATTGTCTTTCTTCCTTTCTGTTGGCTTTTTGTAGACATGTGCCTGAAGAGATGCTTAGAAACTCTTTGAACAGCTGAAATAATAAGCATTCTCTTGTTAAACGTGGAAATATGCAAGTTGTACATTAGAAGCACCACAGCATTGCTTTTATGTATAATTTATGAAACGTTTAGCCAAAGAGGATGAAAGTTTCCAAGAAGGCACAAAAATATCTTGAGTCCCATTTTCAAATATGGCCTGAACACTAGTTATAATCGTATCCTTTGAGGAAAAGCTTGCCTCTTAACAAATTATTTAAATGTGGATTAGACATACCGTCTAATTTAAATATGCTGACAGTTACTAAAGAAGATGTCAAAGGAAGAAAATTAGTCAGAGAAACTCCCAATGCCTATTTTATTCTTCACAGTCTCATCTCCCAGGCTCTCCAAAGTGGTAAATAATATTTGTCAGCAATAATATGAATTAACATTAATTTTGTTTTGATACTTTTTTGTAATATGGATAGAGGGGGACAGAGATTTGGAAAAAGAATTTTAGGATACTCCTAACTAGTTAGAAACAGCTTTCTGTATCACAAGGCCAACATACAGAAATTACTGCTGTTAACCAAGAGATCACTTTATTTATGTTCACAGCTAGGAATAGATATAGGGCATTCATGCTGGGTCAGAATTTTTGTTGTTGTTGTTGACACTATTACAGTTGTCCCCACCCCTCACCGCCTGCCTCAACCCACCCCCTGCCCTCCTGCCCTCTGGCCATCACCACGCTGTTGTTTGTGTCTATGAGTTATACACATGTGTTCTTTGGCTACTTCCTTCCTCAATAACTTTAAGTTGTTGGCAACTTCAACTTAGGCAAATAAATGAACCTTTCCTTCTGCTCCCACCCCATCTATACAATTGGATAGCCCATACTTGAATCAGACACTGCCAGACCACTAATGGTGAATCGAGTTTGAATAGAGAGCTGACTGGAGGGCAGAAAAAGGGGACATCATAGCCCACAAAGATTGGCTGCTGCATTGAGGTAATCCCAGAGTGTAGTACGTACATTCTGGTTTCAAAAATAATCGCCCCTTAAATTTATGCATAAGACCAAGTTAATAAGCCAACTTTATTACCCTCTTCGGGAAGCTGTCAACCTTAAGAGAAAATGTTGATCATCACTTCCAAAAAATTTAATTGTTTTAAGAAAGCAATTTAGCAATAACTGTCAAAAGTTATACAAACAGCATTTGACCCCAAAATCATACTTTTCAGTATTTGTCCTGAGGAAATAATTCAAAAGAGGAAAAAATGTTTAAGCCTAAAGATGTTTGCTGTAGCATTTTGTACAATTTCAAAAGGAAGAAAGACACCTAGGAGCTAAAGAACACAGGATGTTAATGCTCTTCTCTCAATTAATGGGATATTATGCAGCCAGTAAAACTAGGGATGATTAAGACTGGTGGCAAAAACATTAATGATAAATAATATAATGATGCTGAACGTTAGCTTGTAAAATTACATACGTTACACTTTGAAGACTGGAGAAGAACATGGAGAATATAACAGTGTTAGTATATTATGAATATGGACACATTTTTGTTGCCATTATTTTATGTTTTCATAATAAACACCTTTTTAAAAAGACATGAAACAACTAAGAGGCAGTTTCTAGACTAAGAAAGAACTGAGGCTTCAGAGTTTATGCAGCAAATGTAATGTTCTGTTTGCATAGTTAATAATACTGTCTCAGATTCTGTGAGTTAGAGACCTTCTTTACTGAATTGCTATGTCAATTATTTCATAATAGTGAAGCTAACTGTAGTTCTCAGAGAAAAATGCAAAGTAACTACAGAGACTGCCACACTGTTTCTGTGTGATCTTTCCAGGATGGTTCTGGTTACTGAGAAGCAAGCAGAGGCTGGCAAAGTCAGTCCAGGATTCAAAAGCCTCACCTGCACTGCCCCACTTTAAAGAACACCCACTCAAGGGGCTCCTTCTTAAAGCACCAATCAGTACTTGATCACAAGCCTTGAGGTCCAGAGCTCAGAATTCTGACCTCAGCCCTCAGCGAGAGCAGACCATTGAATCTCTCAGTGCTTCCGTGTCGATGACGCCTTTGCTGATGAAAGTAATTGTGAAGACTTCCAAGCACTTAAGAAGCACGTTGCATAAATCAGCTCATTTGAATTACTCTATTGACAGGAAAAGTTATTTGAAACTTAGAACAATGCACAAATCATTTATGTACCTAGGTGTCAAAAAGCAGAGAAACAAAGAAATATGTCTTTATAGTACTTTAATCATGATTAATAATAACTGTTGAACAATTAAGATGGTAGCTGTAATCTCATCCAACCCCCTATAGTTAGGGTTAGGGCTTTTTGTTTTTTGTTTGTGGGTTTTTGTGTGTAGCAAAACTGTTCTCTTCTTCCCATGAACAAGCTGAAATTGAAAAAGAACTCTTTAGGGGTTTAAAAAGGGAAACATTCGAGCATTTTGCAGATGAGGTTGATGGACACCAGGATCAGAAAATGCCCAGGGGAGATTAAGTGTCTCAATGAGTTTCGGTGACCAGGGAAGCATCGGGGGGCTGCGTTCTAAGCTGGAATGACCAATCCCCACATTGCAGTCTTCAACCTGGTGTTAACTCATTCTTCAGACACAAGGAAGCCCAACTTCCGAATGCTTCAGGGGTTTTTGTTCAGCCTTATAAGGGTATCCACATGAATTAACTATTGTGCTTCACCTACGTTTCAGTAATTCACTTTCAATGGGCAGTTTTATTTCCCCAGATGTGCAGTTTGTTCACAAGGAGTTATGAGTAAGTAACTCGTAAAAGAAACGTCCAAATGAATGAACCACCGCAAAGCACCTGTTGTTAACAGCTGATTCTTGTCTCCTGGTATAGATTACAAAGAGCTGAAGAACTTGAGACCAGGTTTCCTTCATTTAAAAACTTGTGACACCTACAGATTCAGGTTCACACAGAGAACAACTAGATGGTAAAACTTGTCTTTATAGCTAATGAAAAGGAAGAAGCATTCGGACAAACATCTGCTACCTAAGATTAGGACTGTGTCATGACTGTCGTGGGCCTCAGGTGCTTTTGTCTTTGTGAGTCCCTTTCTTCATTTAAAAAAAAAAAATAATAATTTACAACTGCATTAGTATGAAGAAGAATAAAACCCAAACTGGATTGGTTATTATATGATTATCATTACAATATTTATTTATATTAATTTTTCTTCCTTCTGAGCATAAACATATTTAAAATTTAAAGTTTCTGTGGGCTGCTGAACATATTGTGGGTTCCCACAGTGCCTGATGGGTGGCCCCACCTAAGGGGACGGGCAAGGACACTTTATAAACTGCAACTGGCCCCACCTCTTTTTTCCTCATTGTAATAATGAACATTGCGAGTCCCCTTTAATTTCCTTCTTCTATTTTTCTTAATACTTCTCTCTGTGTACCAGGTGGCTCAAAGATCCCTTTCTCCTGAAGTAATACCGTTTGCCTAGAAAAGCCAGTGGGTGCCCCCAACCAGCAAGCCCTGTGGGGTTGAGAACTTCACTTTCTGAATCTTACTTCTTCCACTCTGCTCAGAAATTACATTTTAAAAACCGGAGCTCTGTAGGGCTCCTCATGTTGGGTCTTTTGGCCATAGCCCCATGACCTCGAGGCAGGTGACCGAATCCAAAAACAAATTCCTCGGTGATGCCAAAATACTGTGCCTTTGTTCTCGAAAATGGAGTCAACTGGAGAGGATAGTTTTTGTCAGACCAGTTTATCCATTGCTGGGACACAGGGTTTTGTTAGGTGTCATGCAGTGGGCAAACAAGGGAACAGTGATACCGAAGTTATGTCAGGTACAGCTTGCACCACCCACAAAGGATGGAACAATGATGTTACCACCTACAAGCTAATGAGCTATGTGCAACAATGGGCTGAAACGTGTATTTACCTGTTGCTAATAAATCAATCTGTAATGGGGCTTTTTAAAAAACTGAGATAATGATTTGCAAAGGGCTTGGTTTTAAGGAGGCAGCGCTCAATTTAGTCTTGATGGTTACTGTCTTTCTCTTTTCTTCTGTTGGAAACTTTATTTTCTGAATCCTTTTTTGCCAACTTTGCTCAAAAGTCACATTTTTAAAAACTGGTGCTCACCTCTGATTTTTCTCAGTGTAGTCCTCTCTTTGAACTCCATTCATGTGCCACAATTTATTACATATTGTAAAGGACATGGTCGTTTGGAAACATTTATAGGCCCCTAGTTTCTTTTAATACGAGAGATTGAACCAAAGTTTAATTTGAAGAGACTCTTGATTTCCCATAAAGTGATCAAATTACCTCAAAATTTGATAACTCTTTCTAAAATTACTAAAAACAAAGAGAAAAATATCATATACTGATACAAGAATAATCTCACTTCTTTGGAACAACGGAATTTTTTTTTTTTTTTTACATCTAATGGAATTTAGGTAAACATCCTTTTTTCTCTTGAAATCTAGTACTTAATTGGATCAGTGGCAACACAGTATATTTATTTAATGGGCCCATAACAGGCAGTATCAATATTATTAAGTCAATTGTTTTAACTGTCGATCATATATACTATATATCATATAAATTTATTCCTTTAACTACTGTTACCAAATATTTCACCATATGGGTCTTGAGAGCTTCAAGTGGGGAATTTTCCAATGTAAAATACATTCATTAAATTTCTGTTTTTAAAGAAAATTTAATTGGAATATATGATTTGCCCTTATTCTCTCTCTCTCTTCTCATTCCCTTCCCTTACCAGAGTCTAGATTTGCATATTTTATTGTGTCAAAGACATATACTGTAAAATATTCTCAACAATTCTCTTAGGAGTTGGCTATCTTTGCTAGAAACCCTTCATTTGCAGCAGCACACCAGCAAATGTCTATGTATTTCCCTAATGAGAAAAATTAAATACTTCAGATAACATAATCTTATTTATTTGAACCAGAGGATTTGTGTATTAATTCAAGGGAATGGATGCTCAAGTTTAGGATGTGAAAGATTTGGTAGAGGGAAGGTTCCAGGGTTAGAGAAAATAGGTCTGATTCCCTTCTTCCTGACAATGTGGTTTTCTCTCTGTATCCTGTTGAAGTCCATGGTTTCCTTTGCATTTAAATCATGACCCATAGCAGCAGCTCTATTACCAAGGTAGTTTTACTTCCTATATTTCTGAGAGCAACAATAGAACAAGAGCTGACCTGTGTGTTTTTGAATCATCCAAATGAATCTATATGAAGTGCAATACAGATTCCTTGGTATGGTATCACCATAGGTAATAGTATTAAGAGAATCAACCAAGTTATGTGTCATCTCACCCATGACTTCTTAAATTGCCATTAGAATCAATATATATGTAAAGATGTGTAATCCTAAACTGATTATGTCATATTAGTCCATGATCAGTCACTATATTTATAAGACATAGCTTAAGGTTTTTCTTATGCAGGATAAAGCTAAACTAACCAGTCAGCTCATAGCAGTATTTCACTATTTACTCAGGAGAGTCAAATAAAAAGGCAAATTCTTACTCGTAACTATGCCTTTTCAGTAATCCATGCGGAATCTGTGGATGATTCCATCAGAGCCAGCATAACCTATTTGATTTGGAAAAGGGTACTTAATAATGAGTCAGATTCTTTTGTGGGTGAAGCAGGACATGTTTAGAAGCTGCCATAACTATTTCAGGTCAAGCAGACATTTTTGTGCACTCTAAAACTTTGCAATAATAAATTACTGGTTTACTAATGGTGATCTTAGTATCTTGAGCTTGTTAATGGATTTCCATAAATATGTGCTTTTAAAACTAAATTTATTAGGGTGACACTGGTTAGTAAGATTATATAGGTTTTGAGTATACAGTTCTATGACATATCATTTGTATACTGCATTGTGTGCTCCCCACACAAAGTCAGATCTTCTCCCCTCACCATGTATTTGATACCCTTTACCCTTTACTACCCCCACTTCTCTCTGATAACCACCATGCTGTTGTCTGTGCCTATGAGGTTCTTTTTGCTTTTCTTCTTTGTTCATTTGTTGCTTTCAGTTTTATAACCCACATATAAATAAAATCATATGGTTCTTAAGTTTGTCTGACTTATTTTGCTTAGTATGATATTCTCAAGGTCCATCCATGTTGCCACAAATGGCAGTATTTCATCATTTTTTATGGCTGAGTAGTATTCCATTGTATATATACTTTTTACTCCAAATTTATAATCCCTAGAGTTTTGGTTCTGGAGTTAACAATTTCAGTTATTGCTGCTCCATGTAGCAGCTGTGTGTCCTTAGGCAAGTTACCTAACCTCTCTGTGCTCACTGTCTTCCATCATGAAGGGGGCATGATGGTAACAGCCATACCACCCATGGCTTATAGAGTGAGATAAAATGGGAGAATACATGTGAAGTGGTTAGCAGAGTGTCAACAGAGTCAAGTTCAGATTATTATTTTTCACTCTCTTCCTAACTAAATACTGTATTTTGTTAAAAAAAAATTCCTGAGAAACTATAAGTTTATAAATGAACACATCAAAAGGGGAAGAAAACTTACCCCCACCTGCTACATACCAAACTGTGGGTTAGGCACTGCACAGGCAGCCTCTCTCTCTTTTAGCAGCGGCCCAAGGTAAATACCTTTACCTCCACTTTACAGACGAGATGACAAAAGCCCTGTGAGTTTCAGGTCAGGGAAACAGCCTTCTTTTGACCCCAGTCTGTCTGGCTTCAAAGCCCAGGCCCTTTTCAGGATCCCCGTACTCTAGATTCTCTCTTCAGGCTCCTGCTAGCTCCAATTCCCTGATTCCTGCTCTCACAAACCCAGTCTGTTCTTTTGTTTACAGTTTCATAGTTTTTCTTTACATTCCACAACCACAGACCTTTGGGCTTTCAAGTTGTCATGATCCCTCTATATAGTATTTCTTCTGTCCTCTGGGTTCTAGTCACATTTTCACAATACAAACAGTTCCATTTTCTTCTCCCTTATTCTTCCTTCCTTCTCTTAATAAAAAGTTATGTACAAAGAGCCAGAAAGGTACCTTGGCCAATGGAATGCATTAATTTGTTTTTATGATGAAAGTATAAATTGTCCTTGGAGGTTTGCCCTGTCCCTCCACCCCTAATAGTCTGTGTTCATAATCAAATAATGCACAGGGATTGGCCTCTTGAAAAGACCCACGTTTTTACTTTTAAAGGTGTTTCACTTTTGTTATAATAATTTGGCAGTCGTTGCAATCGAAACAGATGTTCCATATAAAATGCTGCAATTAATTACAAGTAAAATGCAAAGCGCTCCAAGATTTTTTAAAAAGGCTCATTTTTAAAAATGAATAAAAGCTGATCTTAAATATTCTATTCTCAGAAACATTTTGCCCAAAATAATATTAGTTGGATCCAATATCATGTAGAATCTATAATTACTATTTTTCTAGTCTTGTTCTTGTTTGCTGAATATGGTGAGGTGCCCTTGCAAGTGTAATGTTGAAGCTAGTCAGCCAAGACTCTGTGCCTTTTAAAGATATAGCAAGAGGTAAATCAACCAGTTTTTAAAAATAATATCAAAGCACCAGAAGTGAATGGAAATAGACTCTTATTCTGAATTGATATCACAACATGCGTTATATATATATACCATAGATCACTCTGAGGATATACATAGCAACAGCCTCCTGGTAGGGAATGTGCCAGTCCAGAAGCCAAGGATCTTCTAAGAAAAAGACAAGTTGTGGTAATTTTCATTAAAATAGTATTTTAAGCAAAATACCTTTTACTGCTATGAGTAAATAAAAGGAGTAAAAATACAGATTTTGGCTGTAGTTTATATGTTAGAAAAGCATGGCTGGGCGACGGATACTTGTCGTGGAAGCTTCTCTAATGGCCACTTGGCAAGAAGACATTTATCTGATTTGCTGAAACTTTCTACTTTATAAAATATTATGACCTGTGGTGAGAATTTTGGGAAAGGTGCTTTGTAGTACCTGCCAACAATTATATAGCTGTATATCTTTTCCTGTGTCTGTTCAGTGAAGACCATTTGTTTTGAGTCATCTTTTGTTGTTTTAGTTTTTAACCACCTGTGTTTCATTTTTTTTTTTCATTTGTGAAAGAGAGAATATGATAGGAGACTAAAGGAATGATTTGAAGGATTACCTGCATCCATTACACGCTCTACCAATGAACATCTAGAAAACTGAGCAAATTACTTCAGCTCACATTGGTTTATTTGAAGCTATAGGTCTGTGAGCTGAAGCATGTCATGGTGAAGCTGGAGGTGGGAGTTCTAAAGCAGACCCTCTGCCAGACACTTCCAGTGAGGTCAGAGAGGGTCCCATGGGTGCAGCCCCTGGCATATTTGTTTGCCACCCCTTTCATCTTACCTTAAAACCTCAGAACTCTAAGTTTCAGCTAAGGGAGAATGAAGAAAGGACAATCTGAAGAGAAGGGTTCTTTATCAGAATCTGCAATATGCACAAGAGGATAGTGTGCTTTTTCAAGCTTGGCAGAAATTCTTATCAGTGCTTCCTCTGGTAAGAATTTTCATTAGCCAAAACATTAGCTAAGGTGTATCCATGCCTCCTGCATTTCATGCATGCATCTTTAAGAGTTGAAAGCATTATAATATTTAGTGTTTTGCACCAGTTCCTTAAACCCTCCTGGGTCTGAGCTCTGAAAAATGAAAACTGGTCCACATGTATGATTCTTCATGGGCTGTTGTAGTAGGAATAAGGTGGAGATGGCAGATCTAATGGGTCACCTTTCTTTTGCTGCCACTTGAGAGTGAAGGAATTGGATAGGTTTTCTGGCAGCTAATCAGCTTTCCCAGTCTATTCTATCCTAGACACACGCCTATGGTATGTAAACGCTTGAGGTGATAGTAACTCATGCTTATCTGTTTTATTCTTTCTGTGCTTCTGTTGAGAGTGAATGGACTTCTAAATCATAAAATCACAAAATTCAAGAACTATAACTTTAAAATTTGTTAAATTAATTCCATTGTTGTGGAAATAAGAAAACTCCAGAGTTCCACAGTTAATGGCACAGACCACTAAGTCCTAATTCATTTCATTTTATTCAAATTTATTTTACTTAAGTATAGTTAGTATAAAATCTGATATTGATTATATTAACTTCAGATGTACAATATAGTAATTCAGCATTTTTATACCTTAAAGTGTGACCACCCCACTAATTCTAGTGATCATCTATCACCATGTAAACTTACCACAATATTGTGACTATATTCCTTTTCCCCTTTTCACCCATTGCCCACCTCATCCCTTTTGGTAACCATTCCTTTGGTGTCTGCTTCTATGAGTCTGTTTTTATTGTGTTTTGTTTTTGGATTCCACATATAAATGAAACCGTAGGGTATTTGTCTTCCTCTGCCTGACATATTTTACTTAGCATAATACCCTCTGGATCCACCTATGCTGTAGCAAGTGGCAAGATTTCATTCTTTTTTTTTTTTTCCTGTGTAGTAGTCCCTTTAGTGTGTATATGTGTATTCCATTTTCTTTATCCATTCATCTGGTGATGGACACCTGCCTTACTTCCATAGCTTGACTACTCTAAATAATGCTACAGTGAACATAAGGGTGCATATACCTTTTTTAATTAGTGTTCTCATTTCTTTTGGGTAAATACCCAGAAATGGAATTGCTGGGCCATATGATATATCTATTTTTAGGACATTCTTCATTGTCAGACTGCAGTCCGTAAGGAAACCCTCTGATGTACCAAGTGATGCCTTTCTATGGCCCTAATGTCATGTAACACAGAAATGAGCCAACTAAAAATTCAAAGATTGACAAATTTAAACAGCAAAGTTATTGAGTTTTTTTTTTTTTTTTTTTTTTTTTTTTTTTACCTATTATCATCTCAGAAATTGAAAGAATGAAAATGCCTTGTGTTATGTCTGGCTACTGTATATGTTTTTTTAAAAAGTAGGTTACAGAATCATATGTAAATGATGATCTAATCTGTGTTTAAAACGTGTATAAATACATATACAAAAGTCTGGAAGAGTGGACTATTAGTGTTAACAGTGTTCATCTCTGAAGGTAGAATTGCAGAAAGACATCCACATTGGAGTTTTTCTTTGAATATTTTACAGACATAATTTAAGCTAAAAATTGAATAACGCTATTTCAGGAAGTGAACCTGGAAACTCCACTGTCTGATATTAATGATGATCATAGGGATAAAATTACTAGACCATTTAAGCATAGTCCACTAGCTATTCAAATCTAGTTAACATTTATTGGTATTTATTTGGTGACCATTGTGCAGAAAGGACCTGATATAATAATAGGTGTCCAATAAATGTTAGATATTAGGATGCATTCATCCATCCATCCATCCATTCATTCATTTTACTGACAGTTTATTGTGTGTAAAAGAGATTTGGTCCCACTGGTGAAGGAGCACACTCCATGGTAGGACAGACAGGACAGAAATGATGGCGCTCTAGTGTGTTAACCCAACTCCTGGAGGATTATGCATGGAGTGAGGGGTGCCCTTCACTGAGTGTGTGAAAGGAAAAAGCTGCTGATCTGGACTTAGGGTGAAGGCCATATAATTCACAGGTTTTACATAGGAAACTAATTTGGAATCAATGAGTCAATTTCTTCCTTTAAGACATTTCTGTAGAAATCCCCATGGTAGTAACTGCATACAAATGACTAAAATTCTCTAATTATTTATGACAGAGGAACTCGGGATAAGGGCAAGTTCCTAAGAAGTTGCTAAATCAGAATGCTACGCTTCTTACCCTAAGGGTCCTGAATTTAGTTACTCATTGAGACACAGATCAGAGTAAATTAATTAATGGAAATCTAGAAATCATCCTTTCTTTCTGTGTGATTGATACCTGCGAATCCTCAGCGCCCAGGTGAAATGTGAGCAGCGCAAGGGAGCTGGACCTTCCCCATTCCAACCTACCCTCCCCCCCCCAACCCACCCAATCCTTCCCCTTCCCACCCCTCCCTCCCTGTCATTCCTTCAGGACTGCTTCCATTCTGCAGTGAGTATTCATTCCCTGACCCTTATAGCTGCCCTGGAGTCAGATTTATTGGACACTACATTTTAGTCTATAGAGTAAAAAACACAATCACAACTTATCCTAACATGAGCCAACATTTCTGTTGGTCTAGAAAAAAAGTTAAAAGTTAAATAATTCCCGTTATCAGTTTTTGAAAGTTCCGGGAAAGCCCAATTCATCACTTAGCTGCCCAGGAAGGGGCTTGAGACCAGAAAAAAGGGAGGGGCTTGGTTAGGAGGAGGGGGCGGGGAAGTTTGCGCTAAATTGGGGGCCGGTTCCCCAGGCCGAGCCACGCCTCCTTTTCTCCGCTCCCGCGGCCTCTGAGGCCGGGGCTGAGACTCTTATTTTGAAGGAGTGCAGGCAGACGCTTCTCGGAGACTCACTGAGTCACAGCGGTATATAGACCCGGTACCTGCCCGGTGCCTCAGCCAGCAGAGGCTGCACGGGACCGGACCAGGTTAGAGAGCAACGGGGCGCAGCCCTGAGCCCAGAGGTAGGCGTGGGAGTCCGGGAGTCAGCACCCTGGCTGGCAGAAAAGGATGAATTAACGGGAGTGAGGGGTGCCAGTGGCCGTAGAGCTGGGGGTGGGAGGGCTTTAGAAGGCGCAGAGTGGGTGTGGGGAGGGAGGAGGCAGAAAAACTTGTAAATGCAGTGTTTCCACCCACCGATGGTCTTCTTGCACAGTTCCCACCCTCCCCGTGCCTGGTCTGTGCAGGGACCTTTGAAAGCTGAGTCTTGATGGGAATTTTGCATTGTAACAGGGTTGGAACTGGGGATGCTTTGCTGGCCCGAGTGACCCCTCCCGCTCTTCTAACTTTTCTGAGCCCATTCTTCCCTTAATCGTGGCCCCTCTCCGAGAGGGGTCAGACCTGGCGTGAGAGGGCAAAGAGCGCAAGGCTGGCGGAGATGGGGGATGGGGTCGGGGGGGGGGGGGGATGATCTCATTCCTGAGCAGCTGGTCAGGGAAGGAGAGACCCATGCATCCCACCCCGAGCCAAGCCTGGGTGCTGCACCCTCGCCCCTCTCCAGCCCCATCCTCCTTTCTTTAGAAAGAGTTCACTCCACCCTCGCGCCATTCAGAGAAAGTTTGCGTGTAACTCGGGGACTCTCCCTGGCCGTGTGCGCGGTGGCCGGTACTGAGTAGTACCCCTTTCTCGGCTCTGGCTTTGTTAGCGGAGACTCTGGCCCAGGACGTGACTGCAGCTTTAGCGCCAACTGAGAGGATTCTGTGGATAGTCGGTCTGGGCCTTTCTAGGATGCTGTGTGTTCCCAAACCTGGAGCACAGGGTTTGGGCATGGGAGGTGAGGGGGGGGGGGCGGGTAGCGGCCCACCTCAAGACTGGGGGCTTCTCTCATTTGCCTTATTTAACATTTGGGGGCATATCTTTCTCAAATGGTGAGTGATCCCAAACTCCAGAATGGAGTTTGGGCACTTGAGCCCGTGGTGAGACTGGGATTTTTGCACTCGCATGGAATAAAGCGGGGAAGGCAGGGCCGCGGGCAGGGAGCGGCCGGTCTCCTCAGGGGGACAGGCATCTTCCCACCTTGTTGAGCTGAGTCTTGCTTTTGCAGCAGGCCTGGACTAGCCAAGTCCTGTTGCTGATCTGCGGTGAAACCCCAGGACAGCTGTGCACTCACCAGACCCAAGAGGCTTTAGGCGTCCCACGCTATCTGGATCTGCATTTTGATTTGCAGTCACATAGAACGAGCATGAGAAAGGCAGAAATGGAGGGGCCCATGCTTCTGATGCAGGGTACGTTACTGGGTAGCCAGCTTTGAAAAGGCTACTCTTACCACCAGTCCTCCACCCCCCCCACCCCCAATACTTCAGGAACATCAGTGGTCTTACAAACTGGAAACTGCTCAGTTTTGCCTTTAAGGATATTTTCTTGGTTTGTGTGATGAGGGCTCCTGTCAGAACTGTCTCAATAACTGCCCCTAAGGAAGATTGGCCAGTTGATTGTCCGGGGACTTTGGTTTGGTTACTTCAACCGCAATGGAAAGACATCAGCTTTTTTACGTCCCCAAGGAAAGAAGGTATTATTTTTCTCAAGACCTGGTAAACTTGGATTTAGTGATAAGAGGTTTGAGGGAATTTTTCTTCCTAATCTGTTTATGTTGTGCCTTAGAGGGATTGTAAGAGTTGCACCTTAAGAGAGATGAAGATAAGTGGTTAGTATATCCTTGCAAAATGAATGAATAAGCAAGAGCTATATAATCAACGGGTTTTTCAACTATTTACTAAGCTTTATTTTTTTACTTCATTTATTATATATAAAATAAGATTTATTTAATATTTATTCTACTTTTTTATCTTTACAATAAGCATTGGGATGGGTTGCCTAGTGCCCACCCACATCTGTTAATAGGAAACTAGACATGTATAATGAATAACAAAATATGCCAACCTCCTAAACATCTCTTTGGCTGTGTGAAAACTTGGTGTTCTGCATGAAGAGCATGGGTAGTTCGCTGAAAATAAAGTAGGTTTATTTTTTGTGACTGCTGAAATCCATGTATCATACAATTCTGACAGCTGGTATGATACAGTAGCTTACCTGTTTTAAATGGTGTAATAACTGAATGCTCAGTCAGTCCCAGGTAAGGATGTGACTTTGTAAACAATAGATAGCTGTCCTAGTTAGAGTAGTCCTGGTATGCTTCAGTATATACTGTGGGCTCTAGTTTTTAGTTGACTTCTCAAACTTTTTAAGATAGAATAAAAAATGAATACTCCTTACCACATTGCACTGTGGTTACTATTTAAAACTTTATTTTCCCTATACTGTGGTAAATATTATATTCTACTATGTTTGAAACAACTACATATTACTGGATTATAATATATTTCCTGGAAATTATCGGTCTATAGTGCTCAATGTGCTGAAGTCAATATCTCAAGAGGAAGGTATTCATCTGTTCAATTATTGTCAAAACAATTATTGATTTCTACCCCCCTGCTTTCCAGGTTACTTTCACAGTTATTGAGAACTGTAAAAATATCTGTTAGACATTGTCTTTCCTTTTGTGTGTATTTCCACACAATTTCATATCAAAACGTATTGTACTGTTTCAGCATTTATTTCAGAAGATCCAAATAATTATTGGGTAGTCAAAGTTTACTCTACTTCTAAAATTGCCTACTATTTAGTATCTTGCAAAATAATTAATTATCTTCTTCATGTAAATGGGGAGAGAAAGTAGGTGCTAAATACACACTTTAAAAATTAAGGATATGTTAAAAAATAAAAATAAATGAAAAATTAAGGATATGTTAAAAGAACCTTAAACTCTTCTTTAAAAGTGTTCCCACTATATTATATTTATTAGATCATTCTAATAATATTGAGACAAAGAACAAGACATGGAACTCTACCAGATTTTAAAGAAAAGTGTAGGGAAAATAAGAATTTTCTCCAGGACCATCAAGAAATAACACCGAGGCACTAGGATCTGCCTAATTCTGTGTCCCAGGTTTTTGGCTCTAGAAAATCTCTGAGAGTTTACACTAATATAAGGAATTTTTTTTCCAGGAATCCTCTGTATCATATTTAGTCAAAGGATAAAGAATTAGAGATGGTAGATGAGGCAGTTTCAGCCAAGGAGACGTTATGAGTTGGAAGCAGTAGCCCATTCTTGTAGGAAAGGCATGGAGATAAAATGGAAGTAAGCAAAGCCGAGGTGGCACGGGAGGAGAAACACTATCTGGAAGCAGTGGTATGTACCGCTTTCTGCCCAGCCAAATCAACTGTTAAAGGCACAGATCTCTTCCTGAGCAGTAAATCTTAGCTGTCTTTTTGGTTATGTGCTTTATGGTTAACTGTGATTGCTAACACAAGCTATTTCAGTTAGGTGAACCTCTTACTTGTATTAATGACTGCTCAAGGAAATAAACTGAAGATGTGGGGTGGTTAGTTAGTTCATGTCAGTTCTGACTCTCCCACTGAATTTCTGTTGGCCCAACTGTCAAAGCTCCACGACTATGGTAAGCTAAGAGGGTGATTTCCACAGTTTGGCACAGACCTGTGGAAGGCAGAAAGGCTTATTTGATGGAAAAGATTTCCTCCTGAGGCAGAAGCTGCCATTTGCAAAGGTGTGTCAGCCAGAAGAAATGAGCAAATGACCGTTTCTGTGGTTTCTATTGGCAAAACTTTGCAATGCTTTTTCCATATAGAAGTGTTAAAAATAGATTTATAGGAAGACACACAAAACCAAGGAAAAAGAATAGACACTGAAGTTTTAGCAATAGGAGGGAAGAGAAGAACTAACCTTTGTTCTGAAACTGTCACTAACCAGGTTCTGCTGGGTGCATTGCGATCTGTACCACCTTGCGTTCTCACAAAATGTCCTGAGGCGCACCCACCATGTTTCTGGTATACAGCTGGGAATGGGAGCCCCATTAACATAGAGATGAAGCACCCCTGGACCACCCTCCATAAGAATCTGTAGCTTGACCCCACTTTGCGAGACATTTGTGATGCCTTTGAGAAATCATCCAACTTACTGAGAATTAGCAGCCCTCAACTTTCAAATGGGTTGGATTGTGGATGTGGATTTGTAAACCAGTTGCTGGGAACTCTTAACACACTTTCTCATTGAAACGATGGCACACTTCATGGTTAGGTTCCCAGCACAGCCCAGAAATCATAGCTGAAAGATTCTGCTTTATTAACAGTACCTTAGAATTGAGCCACTATGTATATAACGACATGTTTTGTTTTGTTTTTTTTTTTTGGTGGGAAAATGAACTCAAAGTTCTTTTTCTTTTTTTTTTTTTTTTTTAATGGTTTTTAATCCCAGCAACAATGGCAAAAAGGACCCCGCCTTCTCTTTTTCCATTGAAACTCTGAAGGGAAAATAAAGGTACACAGAGATACATTTCCTTTCATGCTCCCCTTATACTAACAGAGACCCCACCCAGGTACTACAGAGCTGTGCGGAGGGGGAATCCCAGCAGTAGCTGGCTTTATAGCAACACAGAGGAAAGAGAAGAGAGGGGAAAGGACCCAATAAATAGGACAGAAGTTTGGCCCGGTTGCCAGTCAGCTACGGGACCTATTTTGGATACCCAATCAATGTGAGCAACCTGTTGGTTGACATTATTTCCTTACTAAATCTAGTTTTAGCTACAGAACCTGGACCTAGACATAAGCACTACTTGGTTGTATGTTCATTTATTTTTAAAGTCAGGTTATGGTTTTAAATGGTATCTTTAATAATAAAAGGAAAACAAATTTATAGGTATTTTATTTTTCTTTTTGATGCCAGCCCATGACATTCCCAAACAAGTACCTATTTGGGAGCAGGTAGACTTAAGATAAACTTGGGTGCTAATGTGTAATTACTATTTTCTAAATCCCCCACCCCCCCGTCAGCAGCCGTCCATCTCGAGAGACGATGGTGTAGCTTCTTAAGTATCTATCTGCACATTATGTTGGAAAATGTACTGAAATGTTAACACACTCCATCAGTTAACCCTCACTACAGTCCCACACAGTAAGTACTGTCAGTGCCCTGATTTTAAAAAGGAGAAAAGTGAGATTCTGAGAGGGTAAGTAACTTGCCCAGAGCCACACGGGTCTGAAATGGCCAGCCTGGGGCCTCAGTAACACAGAAAATAATGTTGAGTGAGTCCTGTGTCCTGGATACTGGCTAAGACTCCAGGAATGAAGTAGTGACCTAAATGGACAAAAATGTGAACATCCTTGCCTCGTGGTGCTTATATTCCAGTGGTAGGAGACAAACTGGAAACAAAATAATCTAAACACCCCGTGCTTCGGATGGAATTATGTGCTATGGGGAAAAATAAAGCTAGAGGGGAGGATTAGGACTGCCAGGTTAGAGGCGGGGGCTGCGATTCAGTGAGGTAGAAAATCAGGCGCAGAGCGGCTTTGGGTTGACAAAATGAGTGCATGAGTACTACACTATTGTTTCTCGTGGCAAACCATTTTATTTCTTAACGCCAAATGCCTGCGTATGCGCCGTCCTCATCAGTCACTGCCAAGACTCCAACAAGGGACTGGGGAGCTATCTAAGAACAGATGAAGGACTTGATCTTGTCTCCCCGGAGGTCAGGAAAGATGAGGACAGTTGCTGGAGGGATATCCTTGAGATGGCTGGGTGCTTGGCCTTTGCGAACAGCACGGTGGTTGTTCCTCCGGAATCCTGGGAAGAAGGTGGTGTCTGGGTGCCAAGATGAAAGGGGTGGATAGAAGTGGCAATGGGAGCTCGTGGAAGTTCTCTAGTGATTTTTTCTATTTCCTCAGTGAACTAGGAAGGGTAGTCATCAGCTGAGAGTGAGTGTTTGAGGGAGGTCTGAGGAGGAGGCAGGCATGAAACGTCACCTGGGAGAGGAGAGGCCTGAGTGCAGCCAGTGATGTGTGCACTCTGCGTCTGCCTGAGGTTGCATTCTGCCTCAGCATCCACAGTGTGCTGGACCTCAGAATTCAATAATCTCATTCACCTCTTAAGAAGAGGGATTGTCTCTCTTTATTTGTCACTTATATGGAGCAAAGCCCTGTACTCAGTAGATATATGATTAGTGTTTGTCGAGTGATTACTAAATTAAACTTCATACACATTTGTCCAGAAATTTCATTTAAAATTTTCTATACTAATCATCACATTAATCTCTCCCTACCCTGAAATGCTCTGACACTGATAGTCCCTAAAATGGCCCTTGAATACAAGTTTATTCTATTGATTATTATTTCATAGAGTTAATCTTATCTCTCTAATATTAAGACTGAATTTTAGACTATGAAATGACTCTTCATTGTATGTTCTTTTGTAGTTCTCTCCAATGACACCCTAAATCCAGCCTCATTCCTACCAGCTCACGCCTTTGTTGAACAACAACAAGGATGTCTTCTGCTTCTATTTTGTCACGCCTGGTGGGTTAACACACTATAAGTTATCGGCTGGGAAACAGGAAACTCAATTGGGGTAGTTACAATAATGCAGGAAATAGATATTAAGGGCATCAACTAAGTTTCAAAGGAACTAAATGAAGTGGTTGGAGTCTAGGGATGGTTAGAAGACAGAATGAGCTGCACTTGGCTTTGAGGGCATGTGAAGGGTGAGGGAGGGTGATGCATCAGGCATTACCCACAGGACCCTGCCAGCTGGGGCCAATAGGGCTGCCATTTAGAGCAGTCAGGACAGGAGGTGGAGGAGCCCTGAAGGCAAGGCCAATTTGGTTTTGAACATAGCAAGTGGAGGTGTCCGGGAGACGATTAGAAATCTAAGTCTGATATTCTGGGAGGAAAGCAGAGTAAGGGACAGTGTTTTGGGAATTATCAACACCAGTGGTAATTAAAAACCTTGGGAGAAGAGGACTTTGCCCCCACCGAGAGCAGACAGGGAGAAAATATAATGCTCAAGATCTGAAGGTAGGGTAAAGATCCCCTGATCTGATCAAGCTTGCAAAACCTGCCCAATGACAGAATATTGAAGTAAAGCATACCCCAGTAAACCACAAATGAACTAATTCAGAACTGGAGTTGGAAAAATTTGCGGTTTTTCCTGGTAGAGCCTCATTTTTTATGTGTCTTCACAACTATAAATGGCTGTATTTATATGAGAAGTGACATGTGGATTTTT
Organism: Furipterus horrens; assembly: GCF_987537825.1. Classification (NCBI taxonomy): domain Eukaryota; kingdom Metazoa; phylum Chordata; class Mammalia; order Chiroptera; family Furipteridae; genus Furipterus; species Furipterus horrens. The sequence goes on from NW_028327180.1 coordinate 28,716,716, forward strand.
AAAAAGGTCTATTTTAGGCACTTATTAAGAGACAAAATGTGTCCAAATGTACTCCAAACTTTTCTCACATATCACACCATCGCGTTATGTAACCAAACATTTGAGCACATACTGTCCACACCAGCAGCTATAAATCTGTCCAGGCAAGTGACTGCATGATACCAAGGGACAGTAGATAAGGAGTTGGACCTCGCCTCTCCAAAGCTTTTATTTGCAAGACACAGTGGTATATAAGAATTTACAAATCTCTCCCAAAGGTAGACAAATCATCTAGGGATAGGACGGCAGTTATCCAAACCCAAGCATTCCTTGGCCCTTCTTCATACACAGACAGCAGGCGATGTCAGTTTGCGAACATACAAAGTTATTCCATTTAATATGAGTTTGTCTTCTGCTCATCCAGAACTGTTCAACAGAGTGATAGATGCTCAGTGAAGCCACCAGATGAGTGAAGCTGCCAGATTTTTTTCCCCATTGAGGTCAAATTCCTTGCTTCAGGCTGCAAATAAATGACAGAATCTAAAAAGTTATCTGGAATTATTTTATATTTAGAAATTTAGAAGAGTCTAAATCTAGGCCCATCACAAGCATCCAGGTTAAGACATGTGAAATCCAATCCTATTTATAAGGCTAAGTCTTATTCATTTAAAAATTCCAGGACCTTTGCTGCAGCCTAGTAGGGGAAGTGGATAAGGCAGGTGTCCTTACCTCCACTACACAGATTTGGAAACCAGTGGAGAGTGGTTGTGAGTTCCAAAGGGGCAGTTGTCAGAGGACTTGGATCTCCTGATTCCAAGTGTGGTTTGTTTTTTTTTTCTGCACACATAGCATCCTCTCTGAGATGCAGGGCAGTATAACCACTTGAAAACGTGCACCAGGCACACCTGCAGAACTTCCGAGAGCTGGTGCACAGATGGCAAATCTGGCAGTCAAGTTGAGAACACTGGTTACAAGTGGAGTAGGAAAGTTTTTAAGGGTAGATGCTAAATGTTTAAAATCCCAAAGACCAGTTTACTTGAGAAGGTAATACCCATGGAAGAATCTGGTTGGGTTACCCAGGCAACTACACAGTGGCCCTTTCTGCAGCTGGGCCACCTGCCCTGGGCTAGCAGCTGAGTGGCATTGCTGTGTTGCCGTGACTCCGGCTGCTCTGTGTCCTTCCCTATGTATGGATCTATAATGTCAGTAGCCCCCAGGCAGGCTCAGTGCAGCTTCTACAACATTGCTTGGAGCTCCATCTCTCTGTGTGTTTTTCTTTTTTCTAATCCTATCATTTTGATTTTGTCTACTTATCAAGTCAAATACAAACCTGAAAAGGAAAGAGAAGGATGATCTAATTGGACTCTTAAATGTTTGCTCAATGTTACTGTGGCTTTTATGGTTGTTTTACTTTACTATAGTGTTCTTACATCTATAATTAGGATATATTTCAAAATCATATTGATAGTGCATGACCTCATAGCCTATGTAGTAAAACAATTATGGGTTTAATTAAACAAAATAATTATATGGCACTCACAGAGTAATCCAGCTACATTATTAATATTCAGTCATTTGAATAATTAGCAAAGAATATGATGGAGGCTGAATATCTTAAAATCTCGTACAGTAGGCTCTGCTCTGAATATTGAGTTTCTTTCTTTTATATAATGGTTTTTGGATTCTCTTCTGACTTTGAGATAAGCAGCCCATCCTTTCATCACTGGGCTTTAGGTCTGGTTTCAAATCTAAGTATCCCTTCTGCAGCCTCAGTTTTTTAAAAGTCTATCTTATTGCCAATAGGCATTCAACTAAAACTACAAATTGGGAAAAGATGGACAGCACCAAAGTTCTTCACAGTCAGACGAAAGGTTAAAGTGTTCGGAAACCACAGGGCCATCTTCTGGCGAGGGTAACATGCACCTGGTGTTTCCTTGGCAACCCAGAAATCTGCATATTGGTATGGATATCTTGAGTTAATGGTTTGGATATCTTGGGTTTAGAGATGCATCAGTGATTTTCAGGCATGCTTTCTGCTGCCTTCTTTTATTTTCTGAACCAGCTGAAGAAATGGCTGTCACCCCAAGCCTATCTTCTGATGGGCTGCTAGTGATAGCCCAGGCTCTCCACAAGCAGCTGACTTTTCCCAGACAACCCATATGGCCCCTGGGTCTCTGTTGGCTTCTCGTAAAATAGAGACTAGATGAGATGAGCTTAAATAACCTTCTCAGCTTTACTATCCCAGTGTCAGGTAGAGAGGAAAATAAAAGGCATTCCCATCTAATTACATCTACTTCCTTCCTCTTCACCTTCTTTGCACACTCTCATGGAATGTTTGCTTGAAACACTTAAGAAGTTGATAATCTTATGGGATCTGATTCCCTCGTCTTGTAGAAGTAAAAAGTTCTATCTCAGGCATCTAGTCTAAGTTCCAAAGTATAAGTCTGTGCATAATCAGTAAAACTAAATTAGAAATAAGGCTTCACAAAAGGCCCAAATGCCCATTACCCTCCACCCAAATGATAGGGGTGGTTAAACAAATGTGTAGTTGTGTATGTATCATAGTATACAAAGGCCAAGGAAATTGTGTCATGGAATCGAACTCTAGCTTCTAAACATGACTGCCGTGGCTTTGCCAGATAGGAATTCTAAAGGCAGTAAGGTCTGCCATTAGTGGGCCATGACCCGTAAATAAAAGACTTCCCTGCAAACCTTTTGGTATTCTTTATGCTAATTTATAGTTCAGAAGATAATACCTTTTGGACATACTGTAATTTGGGAAACATGGGATTAATCAATGAATTGATGTAATGCCTAAGCCAGGATAAAAGGAAAAAGTTTAGCTTGCAAAAATCACAGGTTCCGCCTGATCAGGAGTTTATCTTCTGTTTAGCTCAAGTCAGACAAGAGTTTACATAGTTTAAAAAGAGCATTTTCAGTTTACATTTGACTTTCAATGATCTCAGTTCTTAGACCTCAGGATAACTGTACTTAATACAGTCTTTCGTGCTGTCAGCGTTCTGTTGACATAATGCTGTGGTCATAGTTATAGCCCGTTGTTCCAGGTAATAATGATGCTATAATCAGAAAGTCCTCCCATTGTATAGTGGCTTTGAAGTGTACCTTACTAAATGCTTTTGCTATGTTAATAGTCCAGGAGGTTCATCGTATGAATTCGGGCCTTCCATATTAGGCTTTTGGAATCACATGAGGTATTTCAGAAAAGTGGAGACTAATTGAATTCAGAGGCTTTTGTGGGGTAAGAAGAGTGAAGAATTCAGTGAAGTGATGTCATCCAAGGGCAGCAAGCCCATACCCGAAAAGCTGGCAGCAGCTTACCCATTCCGAGCCACCTGAGACATTTCCTGGGCTGCAAGCAATGTTCCGGAAACTGAACTTACCTGCCAAATTTACCACACCTTGCCAAATTATGGGTACCTCTCATGTTGCCTAAAAATTAATTATACCTTTTTTTTTCTTTTAACAAGAACATCTGTGAAAGTGAAGAAGAAATCTGTAATGCTTGTATTTTAACAGATTAGAGAAGGGCAATGTAGCTGTGCTTCCCCTGGACTTTAAAAATGGGGCTTATAAGTGTGTATTTATGTTGAATTATTATTCATGAGGAAAGTAATGTATTTGTGCAAATCAAAGAGCTTTGACAAAGAGCTCTGTTTTTGTTTTAGGTCACAATTCCTCTAGCAAACAATTACTAAATCACGTTTAAAAAAATATCATGATCGACTATATCTGGAAATAAAAGTGGCCCTTAATTGATCTTTCTTTATACCCAGGTCCAAAGGAATAGCTTTATTTGTTTATTCAGTACTGTTAATTGTCAGTGTTTTATATACAATCTATGTTAATTCTTCCAACAATCCCATGAGATCATTGTTTATCCTATAAAGACATGCATATCCGTTTTATAGAAGGAAAACGTGAGGTTTGAAAGAAAGGTTCAAGCCTTTCTCCGAGAGGTTGGGCAGCACTCTGAGCTTTTCTGTGTTCCTGTCTCCCTCAAAACCTACGCCCTCAATGTTCAAGACTTTGTCATTTCTGTGGTATTCTCTAACCCATGGAAATCTAATTTTATCTAAGATTTATTAGAATATATGAGGTGAAAAAAAAGTTGTGCAACAGGAAATTGAACTATAATATCCCACAGCATATCTTCCCTGCCAACTCCCTCATAAATAGAGGATGAATTCCAAATATTAAAACATTACTGTTGGAGTATGACATACTTGAAAATCTTTCCATATGCTTTCAAAAGCTAGCAAACAAATCCAGTATCATTCATTTACTCTGTGAATGCTTCTGCAGGGTGTTCCAGCCTTAGTGCTTCCCTGAATGTGTGGGCTGGGGGAGAGGAGAGGCCCACAGCAGAATGGATTGGTCCGGCCTGCAGCCGAACGAAGTTCCCCAGGGATGGGGTGACCAGATCTGCTGGGGCAGGGGTGTGTGTGTGTGTGTGTGTGTGTGTGTGTGCATAGGGGAAGCTTCAGGAGAGACCCCAGGTCTGACAGGGGTGACGTTTGCTGAAAGTTGAAGCTGGGTGGGGAAGGCAGTTCAGCTGCACGCCCAAAGGCCCAGAGGTGAAGAAGTTGTGTGTCCAGAGGATGGTGGGCAGCTTACCTGACTAGCAAGGCACCTACACAGAGGGAGGTGAGGAGGGAGGTGGGAAAGAGGGAATTGGTGAGGAGGAGAGGAGGAGGAGGTGAGGGGGAGGTGAGGAGGAGGTGAAGAGGGGTGATGAGGGGGAGGTGGAGAAGAAGGTGAGGAGGGAGGTGAGGAGGAAGGTGAGGAGGGCATTACCAGACTCTGAAAGGCCTTGCCTGTCACATCCTCAGCCATAGAAAACGTGCAAATGGTTTCTTTCTGTGAAGAGATACATTCATAAATTGATCAGAGTATTTCCTATCTGTCCTTATAAGAAGTCTTTTGATTTCTCTATTTTAAATGCAATCTCCATGTGATTGATATATATGCCTAAGCCTTATCCATAGGTTCAATCTCGTGTGAGAAATATTTCTAGACGCTTTAAAAAGGCATCTTAGGACCTCTTTACCCCTTCTCGTTAACACCTTTTTCATAACATCATCCCATTTTGATTACGCATTAGACAAGTTGTTATGAGTTTAAAAGACTCCAAACTCGTGAAATTTCTTTAAAAAGAAAGATTTATTCATACAAAGAACTCAAATAGTCAAGACTAAGAAAGCACTAGTGGGAAGAAGAGCCACAGTTTTAAATACTGATGTATGCTCCCAAAGGACTTGAGAGTAGCCTGTATTAAGCAGTCCTGCTGATCTTTACGCCTTTGATTAATTTAATAAGCCCCCTTCTTAATTGTCAGTGACAAATGCTAAGGTGTCACAAATTAACGTGATCTGAAGCAGTGAGGCTTTCTCTTCCTGTACTTTGAGAGCAAATAGTTGTTCCAGAATCGTTGTTTTTGCTCCTTTCTTTCTTTTTTTATTTTCCTTTCTGTTAGTGATTGCCTTCGGTCATTTCATGACTAAATTATCTCCTATAAATGAATTCAACTACTAATGCTGTGACTTCGACTCTTAAAACACACCATGAACCAGGAAGATCACAACTGATTGGTGAAAAAGTCTCTAGTTAGACAGCGCGTCCTGACAGGTTTGGCTATCTCTTCTTGCAACAAAAATTCTATGACCTACTTTCTTCCTTCTTGCCAACAATGTTTACTATCCTGTCATGTATATGTAAATATTGTACATTTGTTCAATTTACATCCACCACACACTGCCTCATTTTCATTCTTAAATATAAGATCTAGAATAGAAAATATATTGGAAGGGCTCTGTGGGCCACCACATGCAGTCAAAGTGAAGGTTCCGTTCATTTTCGCCTGTTTGCTTTTATCACTTGGGTAACTGAGAGCTAAATTTGTCTGCTATGTGTAATTTAAGCAGCTACGGGGTACCTGATGATTATCATACGCTTAGGCCTTACCTAACACATAAGACATCATACCAGCAACATCTGATCAACGAAGTTTCCTTTGTAAGATGAGTAAGAAGTGGAATTATTTTGCAACTGTCTTCTATGAATTTTAAACACCAGTTATGTGAGGCTGAGTAGCTGTGGTACTTATGAAGTCCCAGGGAGCAATCCATGTGGAATTTCACAGCCTGCTGCTTACAGGTGGCCTGTTAAAGTGCCTGTATGTCACGGTAGTGAAGTGTAACAGAAAGAAGATATGTTACAGCAAGTAAGGCAACTGATGATCATTCAAATGCATGTAAATTACAGTCTAACCAGAAGAAGACAGTGGTCCTTGAATTGTGAGTGTATGCCCAATATTTAAAGAGCATTCTGAAAAGTAGCGGTTCTACAAAATCATGGTCCTCACACCAGTAGTATCAACATCGCCTGGGATATCATTGGAAATTAAAATTCTTGGGCCCCATCCCATACTGGCTGCATCAGAAACTCTGAAGCCAGACGCAGCAGTCTGTGCCCTTTCAAGCTCTCTGGATAACTCAGGTCCAACCAAAGTTTGAGAACCACTGCTGTAAAGGAATGCGTTGTCCCTTAAATAAGTGAGATTTGAAAGTAATGATATACCAATGCCAGGGCATCCATTTCTTGCCCACTTCTAGAAATAAGCAGTGCATTTGACTGAACAATGTGGGAGTTAGGGACACCAACCCCCTGCACAGTCAAAAATCCATATGTAACTTTTGATTCCCCCAAAACTTAATGACTAATAGCCTACTATTAACCAGAAGCCTTAACAATAACATAAACAGGCAATTAAAACATATTTTGTATGTTATATGTATTATATACTGTATTCTTACAATGAATAAGCTAGAGAAAGAAATGTTAGTAAGAAAATCAAAAGGAAAATACGTTTACTGTATTTGTTAAAATCCTCACGTAAGTGCACCCACACAGCTCAGACCCCTGTTATTCAAGGGTCAACTATACTGTCATTTATGGCCAGCAATATTACCAAGGAAAAAATGTTAATCTGACAGCTGAGACCAAAGCAAAACATAGTTTTAACCCTTGTTGATGAAGAGAAAGCTTGAAGGTACTGGACTAGCCAAACGGGATTTCAGAGGTGACCCCACCTTCCATTCCAGTTTTAAAAGATTCTTAATTGACTTGAACTGAACATCCAGTTGGAAAAAGATTGGAAATGGATCATCTGTTCTTCCCTCCTTTTTCAGAGAGTCATTAAGATCTTTTCTAGGGGCAGTTGGGCTCACATACCCTTTGAGCCACCAATTTCTAGCAATTTTCCCCACAGAAAACTCAAAACAAGTATGCAAATTGTACAAAGGCTCTTCATCACCACACCATTTGTACAGACAAGTACTTAAAGAGACCACATCTGTCATTAAGAAGGAGTGGTGCACTGTACTGTGGGATACTGTGAGGCCTTTACGAAGCATGGAGTAGAGCTGTACCGATGTGGAAGGGTGCCGTGACGTGTACTGGGATTAAAAAAAAACACAGAGGGGAAATGCATGTGCTTGATCGAACTTTTGTGAACAAAAACCCAGACTATAAACATATGTGTGTTATATGTATGTATATTTGCATGGTAAAGGTTCTAGAAAGGTAGTTCTAAAGCATTAGCACGGGTTTTCCTGGGCAGTGGGGATTACATGAAGATGCATGCTTATTACAGGGCAGAATTTTCACTTTGACTTTATTATCCTAGAACTTTAACTTTCTTATACTTGAATTTCCTACAATGAATACAACATATTCCTTTTGAAAAACAAAGATTAGTATGAAACTGGGTCCCGGGAGTATTACAGGACAGCTAACCAGCAGCAGTGCTAACTGTCATCCTCTGACCTCTTGTTGCCCAATCAGTGTTCTTTAGGATGATCTTCGCTCTAGATAACGGAGCTACTCAGAGTTTCAGAGCTAGAAATTAACCTCATCTACTCATTTTACTTGTGTGGAAACTGAGCCCAGGGGGACTGAAGTGTGGACCCCTTCCGATAAGACAGAGAGAAAGCAAAGGGGAGGCCTGTCACCCTCTCCCCTGAACTGCAAGTGGATCGAGCTGCAAGGAAGCTTCATGCTTTCTGTCCATGGTCCCTCGTGCCAGTGTGAGCCTGCCACTTTGTTTTGTCTTAAGACTTATCCTTGACAGGTTCTAAGACAGATAGATTTTTGTAATGTAGAGATAGAATGTACTGATCTTTGTGGCCTGGGACTCAAGACCAGAACTGTTGAGCAAGAGCCATTATCCATTGCCTTTCAACCCAGCAAATAGGCCATGCCATTTGGTTACAATTCTACTTGGAATTATTTCCTTTTTCTTTTTCTCCAAAGAAGGCTTCTCACACCATCACTGACCATAAAATAATTTGAAGAAAATGTAAAGACACTTGCTCAGTATATGAAAGGTGACAATTCTGAAAGCAAAAAGCCAGGATAGTTGTTAAACGTAAAACTATCCTCACTTCTGAGTTTTAAACACTGGTAGAATTCCAGCCTTCGATGTAGAATATACTTTCCTTCTACGCCATAAATACTTGAAAGGAAAGGCTTAGAGTCACTCACACTGAATAATTATTCTAAATCGTCATCTTTTGCCAAATAATGAGAAGATTCCACTTTATGACTATATGCAGTTTATTTTGGGACTTTGTCAATGTCAAAAGCTACTTGGAGCTCTGATTTCAGGAAAGAAAGAATGTCAAGACTTTTCATTCTCCACACTGTTTTGTAGTGTGATTAATTCTAAGTTTACTGCAGACACCAGTGAACTCTCCGCTAAGATGCAGTATAATAAGAACACTAATCACACTCAGTGGAGAGGGGGAGTTTAGTTTGCAACCTTTTGTGCAGGGTATGAGAATTTTCCCTGAAGCAGGATACACTGATTCAGCCCTCAGCACGAGAGCCACTCACATCTAGACATAAATTGTCTTGGGTATTGCAACATTCTCAAACAGGTTCGTATTCTGCATTCCGACTGGGGACACCAGTTGACTTTTGTCTTATCTCTCCTTGGGAACTGATAGCATCTAAGGAAGAGATAAGCAGCCCCGGAGGACTGAGCTGTCATAGGCCCCAGACCCAGGCATTGAGTAAGCGTTTCCCTGGGTGACCCAGGGTTCTGTGAAGTGCTTGGGATGTTTTGTTCTTGTTTGCTTTTCAAGAAGCCAGATCAGACTTCCGTCACTGGATAAATCCAGTGGGGGGAGAAATGCGCATGTTTAAGGTGATCTCTGCTACGCCCTGGCAGACTCTCCTTGTGGAAAGGAAAAGACTGTATATTTTGGCGCGTGGCAATTTTAGTAGTAACAAAGAATTCATTGACAAACCCGTAGAGAACTTGATGGTTACTTTTAAAAGTCTGAGTAGAATTCTCTGCTAGAGTCTGAGACCTCAGAAAGGATTTCAGCACAAGCCAAACTGAATGCTCATAGTTTATCAATATTGAAGGAAAGTGAAACTAAAACTTCTTGAAAGCCAGGTTCAACATTATATTTTTACATTCATGACCTCAGTTAAACTTTAGAAATCTCCTCAGTAGGTAACATTTTGCTAATTTTTAAAGGAAAAAATTAAAAAACCACTTAAGTTTGGAGCAATTAAGTGACTGCTAGTATTGATATTCAGACCCTGTGTGGCTGACCTTATCACACTGCACTGCACGTTGTAAGATAAGAATGGAAAATCAACCCCAGTTCTGCTCCCTCTTCTCACCCCACACCCTCCACTAAAAAAAGAGATCCTGGAGTCTATTTCTTCTCTTTTATTATGTACACATATGAAAGAATTAGGTAAAATTTGGTGTCATAGAACACAACAAATTAACTTCTAACCAGTGTTTCAATATATTAAATTGTAAAATGTTATATACTCCCTTCCTCGTCCCTCATACCTGGAAAATACTAAGACATGAAGGATCTGACTACAAAGAAAATGTTTTTGTCTGCGTAGAGAGCCAGGAAACTTAATTTGCCTGGTTCCTAAAGTGTAAGTGACCTGCCAGAACCTGAGTGGAGGGAGGTGGTGTGTGAGGCCTGCAGCTGGGACTCCTTCCCGCCTCCTGAGAGAGGCCTCTCCTCTGAAGCCAGCCTCCAGGAGGGACAGATGCTCTCCCTTCAGCCCCCACTCGCACCAGGAATTCAAAAGATAAGAGGAAAATATTTCCCTGACTATAAAACGGTTTGTTTTTAATATGGTGTGTCTAGGCATACCCTATTAAACTCCCTCATAAAAGCCCTCTTAAAGGTGACAATTCTTCCCATTCCAAACCTACTTGAAAAGCCTGGAAAATCCAGTCCACTGTTGGGAAAGTCAGTCTCCTTTTGCCACTTATGTAATTTCAAATGATATAATTTCTAATTCTGTCATTAGTGATATGTTCTCTCCCGGGTCTAGCTCAGAAGTAGCCGGACGAAACATCCACTTCTAACTCCAGCTTCGCGTGACTGTCCCCAGATCCCATCACAGTACCTGGTATATACTGTGGGCAGGTGGGCAGGCAAGAAAAAATTGCCAAATAAATGAGTCTAGCCCATGTGACACTGAGGCAGAGGCCCATGGGCCCCGTCTGCCAGGTCAGCGTGTGCACCATTTCCTACCGTCTCTGGTCGTGGTATCAGTTATGACACCCTCTCTTCCCCTCCTCCTGGGCGTCTCAAGCCTGCCAATCATACACCATTCATGCTCTGCTTTAGAGACTGCTTACCATTCTATCTCCAGGACCTGCCCTTCTCTCATCCTCCCCTACATTAGAAGTGACCTACACATGTCAGACAAAAGGAAGAGGCAGGAAAAAACTTGGTTGGGCAAGTTAATAGGACAGTCATCCGATCTCTTGTGTATTTTTTGAGTTCATTTCAAACCTTTTTTGTATTGAAAGACTTATACCTTAGCGCTCTAATGAGTAATTTATCAAAAACCATTAATGACAGAAGTAAAAAAAAAAAAGTATGACTTTTTTATCCCCATGGGGTAAGCACAGAGGTGACATTGACGGAAACCCCAAATAGTCGCCAGTTCTAGCCACACACTCATGTTGAATCCATCTGCCACATTTCCTGTCTCCTGAAATGTATTAAGGTCTCTGGAACATGGAGGCAACAGCTTGCTATTAAGGGCAGAGAAAGGGAGTCCAGTAAATTCTGATGACACTTATGCCAGCTTTGTCACCAGAATGTAGGCCTTGCTGACAGTGGCATTGACTTGGAAATCACCTACCCTCTTGAGGGAGTTCGATATAATGAAGCTGCCTGGCAAAAAGGCTGGAGAAATGGAGGGGCCAAACGTAGTGCCCCGCGCCCTGTGCCATCTGCTCAGAGCGCCAAAGGTCTCTACATCGAACATGCAGTGCTGGACAAATTACACTGAATAAGTTACATTGTATAGTGAAGAAAGATGGACCCTGCCTGGTGATATGAGTTTCATTGCTTTAATGCAGTTAAACACTCTTCCTTCTGTTTTAGGCCATATACTACTTGCTGGTTCTCTGGGGTTTCCTGAAGTTAAGCACTGGGTCTGGGTTGTTCGCTGCTAGGTTCCTAGCACCAAGCTTAGTGGGCAAGAGGCAGAATGAAAGAAAAAAAAAGACCATCCCCAAAGTTAATAATAGGTACAGAGTTTATATTTGCTCTTTAAATTTGAATTTGGTTATTTTGCAAGGGCATTAAATTTTTTCATGAGCCATGATAATTAGATTTATTCTGTTTGTGGACTGTTAGATGAAGTAACTGGCCACTATTTCTCTTAATTCCCTGGAATGTTTTTCTGAGTGTAGACAGCCAGAAATCTACATACTGTACTTAGAATATTTATGTTTGACTCATGAGAAGATAGTGAGTAGATAGTAAGACTTGGAGCTGGAATTGCCTTTTTTTTTCTGCCTTAATTATTACTGGTAATATTAATTGTTCATTCACTGTTAAATTTTGCAAAAAAAATTTTAAAAGGCACCTTTACTTTTTTAGGAGTAATAAAATCCATTTTCATACATCTAGTCTTTCGGGGAGAAACAGAATAGGCCGCATTGCTATGTGAAGGGAAAAGAGCCACGGCCAGCCGAGGGCAGGAAAATGAGAGGTGATATCTCTCTAAGAGAACTTAACATGAGCATCTCACACAGTCACGTTTTACTCTGTGCAGCATAATTGCTAGCTTTTCCCATGCATGTACAGAGGTTTTTTTATTTTTATTTTTCAACAGAAATTTTGGCCTTAGAAGTGTGGTACAGGTTATTTTATGATGTGGACGAGGTTAGAAGAAGTCTACCCTAAATCCACCAGCCTGAGCTCATTTCTGTTCACACACTGACTCCTGCTTCTCATTTTACGGAAGCTAGAAGGGGCCCCCAGGGATCTGGGTAGGTGAAGCCTCAGAGACTAGATAAAAAGACTTGCAGAGAGTGCTCTTACAGCAAATGCGTGAACAAATTGTGCCGAGGCCTCTGAGGATGGGGAACTGAAGGACTCATCCAGTTTGAAGGCATGAAGAAGAGGCCTTTCACAGGAAATGATGTTTGAAGTGACATCTGAAGGATGATGGGGGGTGAGGATAGGTGTTGAGTCAGGAGGCATCCACCACCCATGGAAGAGAATGCAGGGCAGAGAGACAGTGACAGGAGGCAGTGGCCAGTGGACCGGGCTGGCGGGCCAGGTTAAGGAGTTGGGAATACATCCCAGGAGCAAATGGGAGCCACTGGGGGCAGGTATGTGAGAGTCACAAGATTCCATGTGCAATGCAAAAGAACTCCCTGGGCTGCATGCCTAGGACACCACACGGCACATGTCCAGGAGAGAGAAAGGCAGGATTTGGTGGTGGTTTAGATAAGACAGGTGAGGGACAGGCAGGGATGACACCTGGGGCCCTGACTTGTGAAACTGTATCAGTGAAGGTGTCTTTTTCTAAGGAAGGAGAGAGGATTATAACAGCAAATAACAGAGCACACCTCTGTGCCAAGCACTGTTCTCATTTAATCGTTGGAACAGCCCTGTTACGTCATTCCACAGATGACAAAACTGAGGTACAGACAGACTGTCAGAGCACACTGCTAGTAGGTACTGGAGAACTTATACATATGAGGGGCGGGGGGAGAGAAAGAAAACTTTTAAGGCAGGACAGTGTCTGGCACTTATTGAGTATTCCATAAATGTTAGCTGCTACTGCTTCATTCATTCATTCATTCATTCATGGACTGTGTACTAAACTTTGAATAATATACAAGGAAATAAAACAGATGTGGACCCTGCGCTTACAGAGTTTGGAACCTAGTGGAAGGAACAGACAATAAATATATGGTAACCTGGCTGGGCAGGGATGGGAGGATGGTCTAGGACCCACAGACTGAGATGTTAGTATTCTCGCTTTTGCATAGATGTTGGGAGGTGTGGAATACACGTTGTTGACTAAGCCCAAAAAATGTTTCCCAGATGTTCTCTGAGGTTCCACGGGCACCCCCAATGCGTTAGGTCAGAAATGGGCATTGTGCCAGTTTTATAGGTAGGGAGGCTGAAGATCCGAAGAGAAACGACAGCAGCTCAGCAGAGTCTAAGGCAGCCTGGGCGCCTGGTGCCTGACTGCTGCTCCGTCCTGCAGGTACCGCTGCCGTTGGGCCTGAGGTTGTCAGAAATGGCCCAAGTCTGACCGCCTCTGAGCAGGTCGAATCAGCGCTCCGTTCTCTACTATATATAGTAAAGAACTTACATAAGAGCACTATTTAAAAAAAAAAAGAAAAAAGATGACAGAGAAGAAAAGAGAATGCCAGCTGAATTTTTTCCACTAAAGCTCATTTTTAACAGATGTGTTTGCTCTGTTTCTATAATGACAATATGCTGAGGGGCAGCTCCCAGGTCAGGAGGGAAGGAGCCCGGTGAGTTACTTGTGGGGGTGCAGTCGTGTCCGTCTGTCTGCGTTTAGCACAGCTGGGTCCCTGGTGGACACAATGTCCTGTTGTTTGCCATGTTATTTGACGCCCCTCTCCTTTCCTGCTCCCGCATGCCCTGGTGTCTGTGGAAAAGAGGCTAGGAGAAAGAATGAAAACGTGGCTAAAGTGATTTAAACTGAAGTTTATCATATATTTGGGACAGTGTTGAGAGGGAATGGTCTAAGTTCCACAAGTGGATGATTAACATACCTTAGGTCTATTTTAAGGTAAACACTTCAGATTATGGTTAGTGATTTTTTTAGTTAAAGCATTCTTATGCCATCCAATCTTGTGTTCTCTAGTCCCCAGTGAAGCACAAGTTTTGTTAATTTTGTAAATCAGTTTATCTCTACACTATGTGACTTTGATATTATATGATATTAATGGGGTGACTGTATAGTCCATTTTTCCCAGGCCTGCCAATTTGCCTATTGTTCAAGAGTTCTATCCAGTTTAATACATGTCCCAGACAAAAGGGTCCACATTTACACACTAAATTATGGTCATCCTGAGTAGTTGCTAACATTTATTAAAGGTTTGCTCTAGCTTTGCTTCATAGTTCATATGTAATAATTTACACACTTCGTATGTAATAATTCATTCCATCTACACAGCTGAGACATGTGCTGTAATAACCCCCTTTTAAGGATAAGGCAACAGGCTCAGAAAGGCTAAGTGATCAAGGACTCCCACCCAGTCATCTAAACACAGGCAGTCTAATTCCAGAGTCGACATTCCTGTGAAATACACCATGACCATCAATTCCAAATTCAGTAAGATGTAGATAAAACTCCCAGAAGATGGAAGGGCCTGTTAGATGGGAAAGCTCTGTGAGTTCTTTCATGGTATTTCCCAATTTGCCGGTGCCGGGCCCTTCATGGAAACAATGAGGACCATCCACGATCCCGTTTAAACTGTACTGAGTGCAAGAGAGTCAGGTGTATTTGCTTTTCTTTCCTTTGAAAAGAGTTCAGTAATAAGCTAGATTTAGAAATACAAACTTGGAACTGGTAGACCCACCCTCCCTTATTTTCCAGGCCAGCCTTCCTTCCCACCACAAGTCATTCCTCACCCCCCACATTTCCATGAACATGTGATTATCCTGATTTTGTTAGTGAACCAGAGTAGAAAATGAAAAGTAAATGAGCAGTTTCTCATTTACTGCCTGCCAGAAGTAGCCCACTGCATAAGAGAGCTTCGTCTTTGCATTATCACATTACCCACACAACTCACTGCATCTCAGGATGGTTTGCTTATATATTAATCATTTTAGAATGTAGTATTAGCTTTGCCAATACCATTCCACCATTGTGGACTTTAGATTTAGAACAGTTTTTTTTAACTCTTTTATTTCTCATGAAAATAGTCCTTATGTCAAGATGAAAAAAAAGGGTAAAATACTAGGTAGAATCAACAAGCTGATGAATAACCCTCTTCGTAGTTATGAAAAAGTTAACTGTTTAAAGAAGAGATTTGCTTTGACTAATTTTTATTTTACACATACATCTTAACTTCATAAATCTTACCTTTCATAACAAGAAGTCTGGATTAGTTAACATGTTTTTTTTTTTTCTCAAACAATATATTATGCAACACTTTAAAATATGACATATTTTCCAATGTTATTGAGATATAATTGACATAACATTGTATTAGTTTAAGGTGTACAATGTAATGACTACATATGTATATATATATATATATATATATATATATATATATGTCAAAATGATTATCACAATGAGTTTAGTTAATATCCATTACCTCACAGTTACAAATTTTTTTATTGTGATGAGAACTTTTAAGATTTGCTCTCTTAGCAACTTTCAAATACATAATACAGTATTGTTAGTTATAGTCATCATACTGCACATTACTGGAGCTTCACTGGAGAGGACACTCCAGCGTCATCGCAAGATGTCGATTCAACACGGGAGGAGACAGATACCGTGTCACTCCCGAGTCGGACTGCACAGCCATTCTCGGCGGTGCAGATAGACTCTTAAGAAGCTACACCATCGTCTCTCGAGACGGACGGCTGCCGACGACGACTGCACATTACATCCCAAGTACTTATTTATTCTATAACTGGAAGTCTGTACCTTTTGACCCCCTTCACCCACTCCCTTACCCACTCCCACCTCTGGCAACCACAAATTAGTTAATTTTGTTTTTTTATGAGTTTGGGGTTGTTTTCTTTAGATTCCATATATAAGTGAGATCATATGTATTTGTCTTTCTCTTTCTGACTTATTTCACTTAGCACAATGCCTTCAAAGGCATTATGTTGTACAAATGGCAAGATCTCCTTCATTTTTGTTGCCGAATGATACTCCATTGTGTGTGTGTGTGCATGTGTTATTGTAAATAATGCTACAGTGAACATGGGGGTGCATATACCATTTCCAGACAGTGCTTTCATTTTCTTGCGATAAATACTCAGATCAGAGGTAGAAGTGCTGGATCATATGGTAGTTCTATTTTTAGTTTTTTGAAGAAGCTCCATACTGTTTTCCATAGTGGCTGCACCAATTTATATCCCCACCAGCAATGCACAAGCGTTCCCTATTCTCCCCTTCCTCATTAACACTTGTTTTTTGTTTTTTTGTCTTCTTGATAATAGCCATTCCACAGGTATGAGGTGATAATCACATTGTGGTTTTGATTGGCATTTCCCTGATGATTAGTGATGTTAAGCACCTTTTCATATACCTATTGGCCATCTGTGTATCTTCTTTGCAAAATGTCTACTCACATCTTCTGCTTATTTTTAAAATCAGGTTGTTGTTTCTTTTTTAATTGAGTTGTATGAGCATACACACACACACACACATACATATATCTTTTGGTTATTAATCCCTTATCAGATAGATGATTGAAAATATCTTCTCCCATTTAGTAGGTTGCCTTTTCACTTTGTTGATGGTTTCCTTTGCTGTGCAGAAGCTTTCAGTTATGTAATTCCAGTTTATTTTTGCCTTTGCTGCCAGGTTAGCATGTTAGTATAATAATATCTCAAGAGCAAAAACAATAACCCTAAATTGTCTAACACATTAAACACTACATTGAGGAATGTTTCAGGGGAGAGAAGGGGGAGTCTTTCTTAGTTTATTAACTTCTACATCATCTTAAGATCAATCAGATGCAAAAATCTTTGGTCAGAACCATTATTGCAATTGCGATAAATCAAGACTCTTAAGAATCACTCCTGTTTGTGTTCACCATAACACAGGCATATGTCAAAACATACACAGAAAGCAAAAAATTGAGGAACATTAAATGTGTTTTCTTAAATGTACCTTCAGCAGGAAACATTAAATGTATCTTCTTAATCCTTTCCATAATGGTGCTACTCTTTCAGGAATTAAAATCATTGTAAAATGAGCTTATACGTCACCCACATTTCTGCTGATGTTTAGCAACCCTTCTGATTGGAGCAGCTCCTGTTCAGAGTTGCTCATTGAGAATGAAACTCTGATTATTTAGAGAAAAATGTCAGTTTCGAAGAAGTTTTCCTAATAAGGAAGACTGATGTAATGTTCATGGAGAGGGGCCAGGTTCGCTCTGTTTGTTTTATTTACATTAGCTGGATTCCAGGGGAAAATGGGCTACAAAGCATGCAGGCTGTGGACTATATTTAGCCAAACTAAGTTAGTAATACCAAGAGGCATTTTTTTAAAGTTATACACTTATCACTGTACTAGAAGATGTTTTTCCATGCATCTTGTTGTGATAAAAGTTTGACAAGCATAAAAAATAGTTTCATAAACATTTTACCTTTTACTCTGAGGATGAAGAAAGTATCTGTTGCGATCTCTCTTTAACTTGGCAGGTTTTCTCTGAGATAATGATTTTTGGGTCAAAAGATAGAACTTAATGATAATACCATGGTTCAGAAGATTGTATTTACTTTTCAGGATGGACTTTACCAAGGAGGCAATAGTAAGGGAGAGCAGTCTTTTATAAATAAGATAATATACATTGAAGAGCCAGGTTTCACCCACTAACTAGCACTATTCAATTTAGATGCTCTCCCTTAAACTTACTCTAAATATAATAACAGCCAGCATATCTTAAGTAGGCTATTGTTTTTATACTTTTTCATTAAGACTTTCATTTAAAAATTTTTGTAAACTGGAGAAAAAAAATCAAATTTGTACCCTTTTTTAAATGTAAAACCTCAGCTTTGTAAGTTTGGTTGTTCCATCTTTTGTTGACATGTTACATCATCTTTCTTTTGCTCTATTACATGATGCAAAGCTTGTACTGCATTTCATGTGAGAGGAAATTCAAATTCCTCTTCACCCCAGAGCCTGCTCTATTTTGCCTTTCACCTCTAGCTTCTAACCCATGACTGATTACTCTGCCTGCTCACTGCACCTGGCAGACTAACCTTCCTACATAACCTTGGCCTTGTAGTGTGATCTCAACAGGTTAAGGCTTTCTAAGGAAACAGAGTCTCCTCGTATTGCCTGAAGGAGAATGCTCTGCCCGGGATGACAGGCTCCTTTAGTCCATCTTGAGGAGCAGCACTGAGTGTGTCCCAAATAGGCCATCTATGTGCCAATGTCTCAGGAGAGTGAAACAGTTTGAGAAACACAATCATAGAATCATTTCTGATATTACTTGCTGGGAAGTCAGCAAATAAGGAAGAAAACAGAGGGTAACTTTTTTGCCATGATCATGGACAAATCCATTTCCACTACCCCAGAAACCAATCCTTAGTTTCTAAGGCTGTGCATTATATAATTCTGGTTCAGTGGGGCCACTAACGGAATGTCTAAATAGGATAAAAAGACAGAACCCTGTGAGAAGAAGTGAGGGGACTTTGAGAACCAACCAGGTTCTAGGAGCTTTGTCTAGTAGGAATATAATATAGACCAAAAATACCAGCTACAATATGCAGTTTTAATTTACTAGTAGTCACATTAAGAAAGAAAAATAAGTAAAATTAATTTTAATAATATATTTTGTTTAACCCACTATATTAAAAATAGTTTCAACATCTAAGTAATATAAATATTATAAATGAGATCATTTTACATTTTCTTCTACATTCTCTAAACTAAATCTTCAAAATCTGGTGCTGTGTTTATACTTACAGCACATCTGATTTTGGATCAGTCACACTTCGATTCCTTGGTGGCCACATGTGGCTGGTGGCTACCATATTTGGACAGCACAAGTCTAAGGGATATAAAATTAGATCTGTGCAAAGCTTTATGCTCCAAGCCAGTGTAGCAGAAACATGTGCAATATTCTAAATGGTCATCTCTATCTTTTCACATCTGGATGCTGCTGCTGAATTTACAAACCATATAGCAGGAATGAGAGGCAATCCCAGTAGTAGAAACATAATTCATTCAGTGGAGAAGTGTCTGTTGAGTACCTACTATGTGCCAGAACCCTCTCTAGGTCCTACGCCACAGCCATGTACAACTGGCCTCCCAGAGCTGGGGTGGGGTGGGGACAGGGTATTCAGGCAGAAAGTATAAAAACAGATATATAAATGTAATAATTTCACTGATAAATGCTGCGAAGAAATGAAACAGGATAATGAGGTAGAGCAAGACAGAAGCACTCTTCCAGCTCACTTAGGTATTAAATGAGTCATTTAGGAAGTGAGTTGGGCTGTGTAGTGTGAAAAATGTTTTCAATTCAGCCTTAGCCAAATACTTCCTTTAATTATCAAAATGACTAAAGAGAGTCTCATTTTTCTTTCAAAGAGACTGTCATTATTTAAAAACACCAATACCCAAAGAAATGGAAGCAACTGGAGAAACTGGTTTCTATGTACTTCAAATAATAGTTTGGTGCCAGGCCCCAGATGACATCTCTCCCCCAGGATACAATAGCAAGCAGAGCTAAAACATGGAGCCTGCCTAAAAGACACACGGTGAGAGTGATAACTCAGGAAAGATTTTGTCTGTTCTAACCGAGGCCAACAAATTAAAATTTTTTATCTTTTTCTTCATCTTTGCTTAAGTAAATTTCAAAACTAATTACTTCCAAAGTAATTGGTCTCAACTGCATGCATGACCAGTGAATGCTGTCAAAAGTGTGGGACTACATACATGGAATAATCTTATAAATATATTGAATGTGGAAGTTTTGTGTTTTAAAACATCTTGGTGTAAAGAGCAATAGAACTGTCACATACAGGGTGGGCAAAAGTAGGTTTACAGTTGTTTGTATGGAAACTAATACAATAATTAATAAACAATATAAGAATGAACTGTTCCACATACTAATACCTGTAAACCTACTTTTGCCAACTCCTGTAGTATATCTATATGCTTATTATGTATGGGCTAGCTTGGTAGGAAACACAAGAAATGGTAATAGTATATTCAGTGGGTGCTGGGGAGGGAAATTGGGTTGAGAGGAAGAGAGAGATGAAGACATACTTTTCAAGGTATCCTTTTTCTATCTTTTGCCTTTTGAAGGGCAGACGTGTTTAATTTTAATGAAGCCCAAATTTTCAATTTCTTTTCTGTTATGGTCACACTTTTGGCATCTTATCTAAGAAATCTCTGCCTAACTTATAGTCACAAAGACTTCCCTTTGTTTCCCTCTTGAAATTTTATAGTTTTGGGATCATATTTGAGTTGAAGATTCATGTGAGTGAATTTTTGTATAAGATGTGCATTGTGGGTTAAGGTTCATTTTTTGGCACAGGAAAATCCAACAGGATTTTTGTTTTGCATTTTTTATCACATGCACTTTAAGGAATAGAATTTAATTTCAAAAAGATAAAATAAATATTGTCTGCACTTTTTGGTTATAATTATGAGTTCAGTTTTTAAAAGGAAAAGGTTTGCTATACTGATTTTTAAGAACTCTCATTGTGCTTTTTTAACTCTCTAAGCCAAAAAAGTTAAATTCTGTTTGTCAAATGATTATATTGGTGCCTGGTTTTTTCAACCAATTTCATAACCAAAATGATGGTAGTATTTAAGTAAGAATGTAAAAATGTTATATGCCATTTGTCAGGGTAAATATGAACTAGGTATTTAGATCAGCTGAATGAAAAGGGGTATAAAGGTAAATTTTTATCTTCAGGAGAGGGTAGGGATACTGGAAATGAAAGGACAGAAATGATGGAGAGGACCTCTGCCATATCCCTAGGTAAGGAATGAGGCCCTGCCACCAAAGACACAATTCAAGCTATCAATAGGTCACCCAGAAATTGCCTTCCAAGAGGAAGTGGGTCTATTGAATGCCTTTATTTTGTCACTAAGTCAACCTGAGGCTACCCACGTCTTTTCTGCCCTTAACCAGAGTTGAGGCTAGCCTCTCCGGATACAGGCTGAACAAATGACTGTTGGCTTGAAGATCCGCAAATATCTAAGATCCTTTCAGACCATTAAAATGCATGACGAATGTATAATTTGAGAAGGGCCACTCAAGTTTAGGGCCATTTGAGTGAGAAGCTGAGGCATCAGAGAGACCTCCGAGCTGCATGTTTGTATTGGGGAGAACTGGAGGAGAAAGGAGCTGGGCTGCTGGGCCAGGTAAGCTTGCTAATACGTGTTTCACCCTTGAGTTAAGCAGCTGAGCCACCTGTCCAGAGGCAGCGCTGTACAGTCCAGCTGGGGCAGACCCCACCTCCAAAGACGGGGAGAAGAAAACCCTCTCCCTGCAAGCACAGGTCTGATCTGAGCATGCCCAGATCCATTGTCCATCCCCACAAAGAGGGAAGGGAGAGTACAGGCCAGAATGCTCTTGTCTAGAAGTCCCTCCACGTGCAAACACGGTGAAGGGTACAGAGCCTGCTCCTTCAGTGTCCTGATGTCCCACTGATAATTAGCAATAATTTTTTAAAACTGAGAGCTGGATGCTCTTGAAAGGCAAAAAAAGAAAAATTTACTGTAGTAAATTATTAATGTATACAGTAGTCCCTCTCTATATCACGGTTCACTTATCGCGGCTTCACTGTATCATGGGATTTTTTGAAATATATTTAATTATTTATCACGGATCTTTGGCTATACTGCGGGATTTTACAGTACTGTATATGTATGTTGTTAAAGTTACGTAGATTTAAGGGTGCAGAATATGTTTAAGAATGTAAGTTTGTAAAAGTGTGGAAAAGGTTAATAAGGGACTGGGAAAGGTTACTAAGGGACTGGGAATGGTTTATAAGTGTGTGGAAGGGTTTATAAAGCCTTAAAACATATGTACACGTAAATACTAAAATACAGTAGTCCCTCTCTATATCATGGTTCATTTATCACGGCCTCACTGTATCGCGGGATTTTTAAAAATATTACATTTAATTATTTATCGCGGATTTTTCTCTATATTGTGGGATTTTGTGGTACTGTACAGTAAATACTAAAATAAATGTAAAGTTCCTACTTTGCAGATTTTCACCTATCACGGGGCGGGGGGTGGTGGTCTGGAACGTAATACCTGTGATAAGTGAGGGAATACTAATACTGTATCACAAATGATTTTAAAGTCTTCTGGTTCATTTTGACTTTTTTTTTTAATTCTGTGGATTTTTAATTTACCCTTATGACATATTTTTAGAGAATGACCAATGTCCACAGCAAGAAAAATCACTTGTAAATTCATAACTTATAAATCCATAACTCTACAGTTATAACTATTACATTAATCCTATCTTACTGAGAAGGCATTAACAACAAAAATACTAATATTGGTTCCCTGTTATGAACTGCCTCTGATTCTGAGATTACAGATATGCTTTTCTTTATTGCTGGTCACAATCAAGATAGAAGATCATACTTCAAAGGTCAAGTTAGGAATTCAAGGGCAGTTAAATATACTTTGTATTATTTTTGCTCAGGACTAATATCCTTAGACAGTAATTGTATCATATTTAAACCTGAGCGTATGCACTGTGCTCAGTCATGTATGTGGATACGTGCACTCATCTGCACACACGAGTGACGTGGCTGTGCTCCTTTGCCATATAACTGTCCCACAGCCAGTACTACGTTATTCCTAAGCAAAGGCTCCCTCCTCACTCTGCGGGAGGGAGTAGCCCTTGCTGCAGCTTGACTGATGTGGACCATCTTTCCTTTGTTCTTTGGAATGTTTGTCTGTATTCTTGTTAGAAATTACTTTTTGGTATGGCTGTTAGTGAAAGCCTTTAAGTGAAAGAAGTTTGCACCATGACATCTTCACTGGAGAGGCTAAGAGCAAAAAGCCTAGTTATTAATTTTAGCTCTGTCATTGCCTCCTGTGCGGCACTTGGACAAACCTTCTGATTACTCTCCTGGGCAAGATAATGCAGGCGCTTCCATCTGTACATTGCATGACTTTCCTGTACACGTCATCATGCAGATACTGTCCCCACTCACATGGCTTTTTCCATTATTTGTTTCATATTTTAAAAAGAACAACCAGGTCCAGGTATATATACTACTTCCCGAATGAAGGACCACCTCATGTATAAAAATCTCACAGTGTAATCATAAAAACCCAATGTGGTGTCCAACAAACTTCATTATTTACATACTATGGAAAAAATTAATAAAACACAGTAAAATAAGCTCTATTGCATCTGTACATACTATAAAGGCATTTCAAGATGTTACATGGTTTTTATCATATGGGCGAGGGTCATAAGTACCACGTTATAGAGTCTCCATTTGATAGAGTACCAGACAAAGGATTCGGCAGGACACCGTCATATATAACCGTGCTGGAACCTTCATGGAGCTATGATAAATTTCTCTCAATTTTTTTTTACTTAAGAATAATTACATATAAATAATTGGATTGCTTTAGCTAAGAATTATTTTAGTGGCCTTAGTCATTTCTCAGGGAGGCAACCTCATTTATTACAGTGCTTCCTGGGACACTTTTGGATAGACTTCACTTGCTGTCGGAAGGGTCAGATCTGCCTGCCCTGCAGCGCTGTCATTACTGCATCCAGCTTATCCTCTGGCCTCTGAGGAATGTCAGAGTCACTTGGTCAAAAGCTAAGAAGGGTCAAAGCCATTTAAAATTTACAGTTCTTTTTCATGGTCACAAGTCTCTTAATTCATGCTGCTAAGCTACATCTCTTGAGCCTGCCAAAATGCATTTTTGAGTTTTTTTTCTAGAACTTTTTCCCTCTTTGGATGAGAGGTTAAAACTGGAGCCTTGTGATCAGGCGAGGCGAGGCCTGCGTTTACACTGTGGAACCCTTGGCTGTGCATCTTGACCATTAACTTAAACAAGCAATGGCCGACCCTAAGGAGAAAATAAATTACTCTGAATATCCAAGTCCAAGCGTGCATTCCTTTCCTTACTTACCCTTGCAAGAATAAAATATGTAGAAAATGTTATTGGCAGCTTTTTTTAAATTCGGAAATGCTCTTTAGTTCTCTAGTGATAGGTCGATGTTAATAGCAGTCTAAAAAGTCATCTTTATAAATTAGTGGTGTTCATCAATATGTGGAACATACATTTTCTTAAGTTCCAGTATATTTAAGTGATGAAGTCTCTCAAGAGATAGAGTAACATGACAAATTAATAATGTTCAGATGTCCAATATCGAAAGACTAGATAATGGATTTTATAGCTTGGCGGAACTTTAAAACACTTAAAGGGATTGTTTGAAAAATAGTCCAACTTTCTGTTTCACAGATATGAAGAAATTTGAGCCTCTCTTAGCCCAGGCCACACAGATAATTGAGGGCATTATCACTAATGCCAGGGACAGCACTAAGCAGCCCATTGGGCAGGAGAGGCTAAAAAGAGCTGTCTGTTATTTCAGAAACAAAGCCATTTTTAAGAATTCAATTCCAATTATTTAGGACATTATTACTCTCTTATTTCTTTATTTTTTCTACAATGAGCATCTGTTTCAAAGAGGAGAGTGAAGGACAGAATATGTGGGAATTCTGTGCCAAGGAACTCCATGGTAGTATTTATTGCTATTATGTGACATGTCTCTTGAATCTTCTCAGAAACTTGGATTTCCTTTTAACTTGCAAAATACGCACTGAAAATCTCTACCAGTTAGTCTCATCTCCCTGTCCCTACACTGCATTTTTGGCCTTCAGTGTATGACTGTAAATAGATGATGTTTAGTTAGTACAGACCAAGCATTTAATAGCCTCTCAATGCCATGGATGCTGATTGATAATACAAACACTGAGATAAGACATTCTGGGGGCAAATTTAATTTCTTAGTTTCAAAACCAGCTCCTTCAAGTTGTTTTATATATTCTTACAGTTTCTTCAGTAAATATAAGTTTTCAAAGCTTAGTATATGGATCGTAAAAACTACCTACCTAAAATTATGCCAATGAAACATCTTCAGGACATAGCCAGCTTGTTTCCATATGTAGCTGTATTGAGCTCCATAGCAATGTCTGTACCCCAGGAGCAAAGAAACCAAGGGGCTAGGAGTGACAGAATTACAGCAAGTCTTGGGCAGGACTCACAGTAGAAAGGCCCTCTGCAGCTGAAGACATCCCAGTGCACACGGAAGTACTGGGGAGTCCTGCTGCCCCAATTAGAGGCACCATAACACAACAGCCATGAGCAAGACCTCCTCAGTGTAAGTCCCACCTGTGCTGCTTCCAGCTGGGTAACCTTGTGCCTCGTTCCCCTCCTCTGTAAATTAGAGATACTAAAAAAGAGGCCTATCTCCTAGTGTTTTTATAAGGACTAATTGAGTTGATACAGATGGCGCATGTAAAAGGGTGTTTGGTACATATCGAGTGCTCAGTAATAGCTGTGCCCTGGCTGGTTTGGCTCAGTGGATTGAGCGTCGGCCTGCGAGCTAAGCGTCGCTGGTTCGATCTTCCAGTCAGGGCACATCAGAGAAGGAAAACTCTGACTCCAAAAAACCTCCGCTGCCTTGCGGCATACCTCTTCAGGGGAAAGGCTAAGGGAGTAAACCCCGACAGAAAATCCGGAGCCGGAGTCTCTAAGGCGGTTTGACGTTGTAGTCAACACCGGCAACTCCTGCGGCGCACCTGAAGCCAAGCTGTATTGACTCCATCTTTCCCTTGGACCCTTCAGCTGCGAAGAGAGGGGGGGTCTGCTGCATGGGCAACAGCAGACCCTCCATATCACCCTGCCCAGGCTCTGTAGCTTCAGCTTCACTGGAGAGGACACTCCAGCGTCATCGCAAGATGTCGATTCAACACGGGAGGAGACAGATACCGTGTCACTCCCGAGTCGGACTGCACAACCATTCTCGGCGGTGCAGATAGACTCTTAAGAAGCTACACCATCGTCTCTCGAGACGGACGGCTGCCGACGAGTAATAGCTGTTATCATTAAGAGCGGCATTAGTGATGCTGTCAGTGCTGGTAGTAGGGGTAGTAACAGTCATGACTGATGACACTCCTCAGAGGAGAGCCCTCCCCTGGTAACTTCAGACACAGGGAACGGTTGTCCTCAGTCTTCCAGAATATTTAGCTGCTGGTGAAGGCAGTGGTACTCTAGCTTTCTTTATGATGTGACTCTCTTTAAAATATAAGCTTCTGGAATTGTAAATGCTTTAAGAATTATATGTTTACAATTTGTATGTTTTAAGAATTTTAGATATTTTAACCATTATATTAATTTTTTATATGCACAAGTTTAAAAAATTTGAACTACAAGTCTAGATGACTATAGAATATGAAAATAAAACTTCCTCCACCTCATTCTAGTCTCATTCTCCAGAGATAAATACTCTTCACTCTTATTTGTTTTTTGTATTTCTGATGGTTTCTTTCACAACTTTATGAACAATCTATATATTCATCCGTTCAGTGATTCATCAGCTTCAGATAGTGCTATAAGATTAATTTTTAACATTATTTTTACCAGCAAGATGTTCTTGTCCAGCCTTTGGCACTAACAAGCTGGTAATTTTGTGCAGTTACTTAATCTCTACAATACAATAAGGAATTGCATGGGTTGGTGTCCAAGGCCACTTTCTTAGAAGTATTAGAGAGCATTTAAACTAATTTGAGGAAGAAAAGAAAAACTGGGGGGCGGGGGGACAGAGAGCAACTATTTTGTATGTGGAATGCAGAGCTAAACCTGGTCTGAGGGTACGGTCTGGATCGGGTGCTAAGACAGCGTTTCAGTTTAACTATGTCTCTCTTCTTGTCTGTCATCTCTCCATGGGACTCCAGTGTTTGTGTATTGCTTTCCTTTCTATAGGTTCTTCCTGCCCCGCCAGCAGCTCAGGGGCATTTATCCTTGTAGTCTGTCAAAGGACAGAGACATGTTTCCCAGTCATCCTGACTGGCCTTGCCTGACCTGGACTATATACAGGGTGAGGCCAAAGTAGGTTTGCAGTGAGTACACAAAACACAGAGCTAAGAAAGCTATTGTAATAATCATAACCTGCATGTCTTTTTCCATATGAACACCCCTAAACCTACTTTTTCCCCACCCTGTATTTATCCTTGCATGATTTGCCAAAGCCATCAATGATTAGCTGATCCTGGGTCTTATGCTCACCCTGTGGCCAAAGGTTGGGGAATTGTGTTTGGCAGACCCACAAGGAATAGGTTAGAAGCAGATCTTAAAGAAAGGGAGGAATGCTTGTACCAGATGAAAGGAAGAAAGATAATAACAACGGATGTCTACTCCTCTTGGAGTTTCAGGCAACTGTGATTTTAAGAAGGAACTCATTCAACTCTCCACTTACTACTGAGTCATTACTTGCTTTTATGAATGCTTACTGCCATGTCACCAACCAGTGCCTCATTCTCCTTCCAGAAATAAAGCATGACCTCCACCTACACATTCTTTAACTTCCCATCAGCAATAAAGAACTCTTGGCAGTATTTTCACAACAACTTGAACAACGAGTCCAGACATCAGTGTGAAGTCCCAGGCAGACATCAATGCCTCAGAATGTGGCCCTAGCACAGACACTCGTGCTTCCTTGTTAGTAAGACTCTGTTGGGTCTTTATGGCCTGCCATACAATGGCCACACAAGGGAACCGTTTCCTCTCTCTGTACAGGGACCCACTGTTTTATCTCAGGATACAGCCTATGCTTTGAAAAAAAAAAAGTGGCTGTAGAACATTGCAGGGATGGAAAGAACGGCCCGTAGGAAAGCAAAGATTTTCCTGGAGATGACTAAAGTTCTCACCAAGTACAGAAAATATCCCTGAGGCACTTTCCCTCAAGGTAAACAAAAACTTGGGGCATTTTTGACTGATAACCAAATAAAATGGAAAATGGGCATTGGTACAGGGTAAGCTGCCCTGTACACGGTAGAGTGCCTCATGGGTGCCAAATTAGGAACTGTGCTACCGGATTCACAAACACACTGGGGGATTTATGATTCGTATTTTAGATACTAAAATGCTAGAAATGTAAGGACTGTCATTATTATGAAAGAGCTCTGATTGTTTCCCTGTCCCATATTGCACACAAAAAGACACTTGGCCATCTCTTCACAGGTGTTTAGTGACACTGTGTGCACAGCACTGGGTATCACCAGGAGGACACAGAGATCTTGAGCCTGGCTCTGGGAGATCTGGCCGTGGGAGTGACAGTGTCACTGCCAAACCCTGGCAGTGCTGGACCAACCTTGTGGACTGGAGCTGTTTGGAGAGAGAAGGAATTGCTAGATGTTACTAGGAAGAGTTTCAAGAGGAGAGACCTTGCAAGGGGCACAGAAGGATCTAGACAACTTCAGTGGATGGAGAGAAACTGGTGGGGGTGGGCCCTCCAAAAGGGGGAAGTACATGACAAAAGGCCAAGAGGAAGGAAAACCCAAGGTGAGTTCAGGGAACAATAAGACTAATTTGGAAGAATAGAGATATGGAGATAGAGCAGTAGCTGGAGATAAAAATGTTAGGGCTGTCTCTGACCAAGTATCGGGAATCTTCAAATATCAGATATTATTTGGGGAAGAAATTAGATTGAGGTGAGAGGGACTCTGTTTTAGACATGCTGAGTTTGTGTGGAAATAGGTAATAGAATTGGAATCCAAGGCTGAGTCTGGGTTACAGAGAGAGGCTAGGGAGTGAGGTGAGGCTGTTATCTCCTCGAATCAAGAGAAGGTAGAGGAAGTTAGATCTTGATGGGATGTCTGTAATTAGAGAGCTGACAAAGGACCAGTGAGGGAAATGAGGCACAACGTCACAGGCAGGAGAACAGGGATGGCTGTGTCAGTGATGACAGGGAGAAGACTGAGTGCTTAAAGAAACAGGGGGTGGGAGCTCATACTGCCTGAGGCTGCAAAGGTCACAAGAATGAGGACAGAAAGACCGGCACTGCGGAATTATAGGTCTTGAGCACAACATAACCCTATCTCTGTATTGAACAAAATACCTTAAATTTATTTTTAGAAGGTTTATAAAATCAAGCCAAAGGACAAAAAAGGTTGGTGGAAAGGGGAAATGTTTATTAACAGAACAGTGGCAACTGAGCCATTGAAATAGTTCACATGGTTCTTTAAGGGAGAACACTGTAGCAGAACCATACCCAACCCAACTCTCATAGGGACTATTTTGAGACACACAAACCCAAAAGCTATTTTTCTTAATTTATCTACAAGTATATCTGTCTTAAGAAAAAAAAAATGCAACTAATGTTAACCAATTAGGTAATAATTATTCACAGTATAAAAGTACCCCCTCACACCAAAAGGGATCCTTTTTATAAGATTTACTGTGGAATTACTTTAGTTTGACTCTCTAATGCCTTTAAAATCTATTTTTGTTTACCAAAAAATGATATATTCATGTTTTAAAACAGTTGAAACAGATGTGAAAACAACATATTCATGAAGTTGATATATGTGTACAGATACGCACCATACTTGGACTTGGTTAGTTGAAACCCTAAAATATGCCAAATTCCTTATTTCATTTTGAGACGGAAAGGTGAATATTTGTCCATCTTTTCCCCCCAAGTCTTTCAATTTCTGAGAAATTTTATGCGTAAGACTGCAAAGTTCCTCAACATCTAACTCTTGGGCAACTTTTCTTTAGTGTTTCAGTTAGAAATGAGATCACCAATTTTGCCTCAAGCATTGACAGAAAAGGTTGGGCAATAGATTTTTTTCTTTTAAAACATATTTTGTCTATGTTAAGAATTAATACCAAACCTTTTTAATTGGCAATAGTCCATATTAATTCCTTTTCATGTACATTACATTGGCAGAGTTTTAATAAGAATCAGCAGCTAATAATCATCTTGCTGTTTTCACTGGCCTATGTAGCAACAGAAATGAAAATTATTTAAGGCATTTAAATGATGTGGAGATGATGCTTTTAGAACCTGACCTCACATTCCTCCCCGCTGGAAAAGGCTGAGGCTGAAATGCTGGAGCTCCACGTCACTCGGCCTCATCAGGCTTATCAAGACTATACACACCATCAAAGCCTGTCTCTTATCACAGTCAATTTGTGCTGAGGTATACATCCTTTTCTTTTGCGGGGGCTGTGAGCACTTTGGACCACCATGTCCCTCAGCCTTCTTGAAGCCGGACGAACATTGACCCCAGAGAGCTGGATCTCCACACACCTCCGAAAGGAGAATTCTCTGCATCTGGGAAGTCAGCTACAGGGTTCAAGTTCTTACAAACTCATGCTGGTATTGACCTTTGTCAGAACACCATATCCCAAGGTCTCAGTCCTTATTCCTTGTGCCACATGAGAGACACGGCCATCCTTTGATATTCTGGAGACTTGCCCCAAAGGATTATGAATTGGTCAGCAATTGCTCCCTCTCTTTCTCATGGTGTATGGAATGACTTCAAAAAGAGATCAACCTTATGTATCAAGACATGAAGAGCTACTGTTTTTCTGTAGTGGAGCCAAATGCAGTTCTTATTCTAAGTGGAAAAGACGAGTCTTCCTCAAAGAGATTCAAGTCATGGGCTCATTTCACGCAGGTCGCTCCTTCCTTGAACCCTCATATGTAATTAATTGCATTTGGTCCTAGAGTCAGCATGATTTCCAACAGACTCAGAATTAAAGATCAAAGAAGTGGTCTTTTATAAAGAAACCTATGTCATTTTGCAATACATGTTAAACACACATTTCCAAAGTGATCAGTTTTAATTTGATTTTTACATTCTCCTGTTTATGGTACTTCGTAGAAAATTCAAGTCTACCACTGCCCTCTCCCCCACTGTTATGGGGGATGTATTTAAATTCATAGTTATTTTTGTACTGATAACCTCTTCTAAACCCAATAATAATATTCTCTCATTTGGCATATTTTAACCTATTTTCATGGTGTAAATGATTGTTCTCAAGGTTGTGATTAGCATACCTTTCACTGAGGGGCAATAATAACTTAGTGCTAAACTAAGCAAGTTGTTAGATACTGACTCTCACCAAGTAGACTTAATTTCTATGACATGAAGGCATAAATGGGAGCGTGAGTAATAAAAGAAAAACAGGATAAGTGAAGTATAAATATAATAAAGTCATAGACGGAACTTTAATGAGTACACCCTGAACTAAAGCCGTCTGTTTTATAAGTTCTCAGAATGACTATTTTGAGCTCTCTCATATAAGACCCTGAGCTAGTCCCAGTCAGAGAGGACTATGTTGTGGGAACACACAAGCCGTTTACCCCTTAATTCACGTAATTGCCATCATTTGAAGAGCCTTAGAATTCCCCAGCCTGCCTGGGGCCCTCTGTCACAGCACTGCCCTGTGGCTGTCTCAGGAACCAGCAGCCTATAGGAAGCGCGGCCGGCTAAGGCATTGGTGTTGCCGTTGACAGCGATGTGTCTGCTTATAAACTGCAGGCGCAGAGGAGCTCCTGGTTCAGAGGGTGCCGTGTTGCAGCTCTTCGTCATGCAGTGGCTTCTGTATCACACAATAAAAAATGAAAGAAAATACATAAAGCAACAGCATATTTACTCGGAAAGCACAAATGTTTTCCAGCTTTGTGATCCCGAGAGTTGCTCCCGACAGTTATAAATACTCCATCTTTATTTGTACAAGCAGGGGGAAAATTACTTCTTGCCATCCAGACATGGCTCCAGAGAGACATACTGGGAGTTTCCAATTTACATAAAAGTTGTTTTCCAGAAGTTTACTTTCACATCCTTTATTTTGAGCCTGGGCTACAGTTCCCCAGAGAGAAAGTGATGTGCAGTAACAATGACTAACATTTTAATAGACATTTTTTCTTTACTGAGCACTTAGTGGAGAGAATGATGTCGCGGAGGTTTTCGAGCCAACCAGACGCCCTTCACCTCTAGCTTCTGCCCTTAGGCAGGTTACTTGACTTCAGTAATCTATGAGGAATTTAGAAAATGGGGATAATACCACCCCCCACCCCCAGGGTTGCACATGAGTCAGTGCAGAGGCGGGAAGATGAGAAGTGCCTCCCTCATCTCCCACCCCCACTCGGCTATGTGGGCGGAAGGGTGAGGAAGGAGCAGCCACGGAGACCGGCCGTGTTAGCGCTCTGGCCACTCACCCGCCCTCTCTACTTGCCCATGTCCCCATGTGCCACCGCTACTTGCTGGGGGACAGATGAAGAGGAAGATCCCCTGCAGTAAGTAGAACATCATCTCCATTTGTTTTAAATCTGTGTTTTGTAAAGTCGCCAGGATGGGTGGTGGTTCTCTTCGGCTGTGGAACATGTACTGAGCTCAAAGGACGCAGCAGGCACTGCTCGCGGAACCCTCAGAGCCCCCCTACCCGACCCCCACCCCGGGTTAGGAGCTGCTGGAGCTGTATTCCCAGCCGGTACCATGGACCTGCGAGTCCAGCCTTTCCCTCCCATACCACACTGCTGCTTGGCTGCTTCCGTCTAGTGGCTGGAGAGATTACCGAACTGGAAAGTAACCAGGTTCTCCATCTCTGCCCAGCCTGAATCTCGGCCTCATCCCTCTCTCTGTAAAACTGTTCTTGTTAAACGCTGGACCCAAATCATTGTGGTGGGGCAGGGCAGGGGTGGGGAGGGTGTCTTGGTTTTCTGTAATGGAGGAGGAGAATCCATTGAGCTAGTATTTACATATTCTCTTTCTGAGTGCCCAGATTGTCTCATGGTTGCCCCATTTTACTCTAAAAAGAAGCAAGTTTGAAGTCAGATATTCTTAAATATATTCTCAAATGTATAAATAGTTAAAACCTTCACTGAGGATTCAGACCCTAAAGGCCCTGGTTGCTATGGCTGCAAGGAGGCATAAGAGTTAAATCCTTAGGAGGAAAAGATAACCACGGATTTTAAAAAATAAATCATATTGAAGGTCAGGGTTCTTTTATACTTTTAAAAATATTTCCCAATTACAGTTGACATTCAGTGGTATATTACTTATTTCAGGTGGACAGCATTGTGGTTAGACATTCATGTAACTTATGAAGTGATCTTCCCAATAAGTCTAGTACTAGATCAGGATTCTTTTATGTTGACACATCTGGTATAGGGAAAGGAGACAGGGACAGACTGATCTTACCTTGCTTAGACAGGTGACTTGCTAGTTACTTAAAATTCCTTTCCCATTTGTAAACCAACGGTGACAGGTGCGTGACAAAAAAATCTAGACATCCATTTCCTTAAGTATTGAAAGTTTAGAATTGAAGAAGGAGCAAGAGTGGGGAGTTTCTTGGTCATTTAAAATTAGTGGTGTGGTGGGAGAGGGGAAAAAGCTGGGTGGGGTTTGATGGAATAGGTGTGCAAAACTGAAGGCTTTTTGCCAGAGAGTGTTGTCGTTGCAACTAGGCTATCTAGAACTCATAACCTAAAATTCCAAAACTTTACTCAGTATTTCCAAGAGGTTCAGTTCAGTTTCATTTTATTTCATTTTCAGAGAACAGGGCAGCAGAAAAGTGATGAGTTTTTGTAATAAATAATTTTTAAGTAACTTCCAAAGGCCACAGATAATCTTCCCTTTCTGGTATCTTTCGTTCCCTTTGCCTTTTTATCTTGGTAAAAATCAACTTCTATTTTTAAAAAAACTTAATGAGGACTGAGAAAAGGACTTAGAATTGTGTATCTCATCATTTCAGAATACAGGTGTCAGATCCATTTAAAGTATTTTTTTAAATGATGATTTGTACAGAAATCAAGCCAGACACTTGAAGATTCAAAATAATTGTTTTGCTCACCCTTTCCTCATCCCTCCAATTCCCTGAATATTATATTCCTCACCCAGGGCAAAATGAGGGAGAGTGGAAACTAGCCAGAGTTCCTCATTGCAATATATACTAGTAGCCAAAACACTAGAATGTCTATTCATTTCTTGTGAAATGCCACATTAATAATTTCTTGAACTGACTTACTACCTAAAAGTAGCATCATGGCTGCTTTGAGCCCATTTGGGTTAGCAAACGTAGTGGTTCTTTTTAATGCCCAAATGAGTAGGCCTATAAAGAAAATTAGAAGCAGTATAGAGGCGGTCTGGGCTTTCCTGCCCTGGCTTCTTTGAAGACTGGCTTCTCAGGAGCCACTCCCTAATCCTGGGTAGAGGACTCCTCACCCCACCTACAGGGTATGATACGATGTTTGTAGCAGCTTCACCAGAGCTATTACACAGCTATTTGCTGATGCCAGACCAAGCTTAACATACTGTGAAACACAGCTGAGGCTCTGGTTGTTGTGAGCCCAGGCTGGCCCAGAGTTGGGGTGCGGTGGCTTTGAGGAGGACCACACAGACCACTCCCAGCCCAGGTGCACAGGGCAGGTGAATGATGATGAACATTCTAAGAATAGCATGAATTTTGCCATAGCTAGGAAATAAAAAGGGGGTTGTAAAGCCAGGGAGATCAGAACAAGGCACTGGGGATTCAGAATGAGAGTGCTGGATGATGGGTTTTATTTTGAGCTGGTGGGTGGTTTTTATGAGTTCTATTCCTGGGCCAGTTCTAAACACATGAGCACAGGAGCACATGTGCAGGACAGTCTACCCAAAACACACAGACATCTGGAGCTTTGGTGTCCTGGTGAATTCCAGCAGCGGAATGGATGCTTTTAATATGCTGGGAGTCAGTTCCATAGGACCCCACAGAGTTCTCTGGTGTTGGAATCTTTGATGCTCTGCATTGATTAAGCATATAGAGCTATCTTCTCTATACTTTTCAGCTCCCAAAAATGTGTTTCTTACTCTCTTTTCAGGATTTAAGTGTGATCACTTTACTGGATAATTACAGAAGCGAATAGAAGACACAGGAAGGAGTTTAGAACTGTTTTGCTGCTGTTACAACAGCTAATGATACTTGATAACAGATCTAAATCTTGTTTTTTTACCTTTACTAGCAGTTTCAATTCCTGTTATTGCTTTGACTTTATGAAAACTGGATTTTGAAGATTAAATACCTATGGATAAGGAAGATTTGAGTTTTTGCTTTTTAGTTTTAAAAGGTTTAAAGTTGGGAGCATAGCTTAGCCTGTTCATTGAATTGGTCCTGTTTCATCTGCTTGTTAGAGTGCCACCTTCTGTTGAAGTTTCTTTTGACGGCCACTGGTCACTATCTGCCCCGAATTAAGGAAAACATCTTGGATGTAAAATTCAATTAAAAAGGAAAGCTCCTCCTGAGTAAAATAGAGTAAGATTTTAGCTAGTCGCTAAAATTAAAAATTCAAAAATTAACTTAATTTTAAAAGTTAATTCAAAAATTCAGTCTCTTCTCAATGAAAAATACTTGAGGAATTAAAACTACATTATTATAAACTATGCATTTGTTAATGCTTATTAAACACCCACATGTTAAAGACTGATATTATTTGCATATGTTTTAGATACAGCACTAAACATAAGTATCAGTATTTATTAAGGTTTGTATAACAACTGGCATTTTAGGTTACTACTAAAATTTCAGGGATATTAAATTTTGCGTATTTTTAGGGGGGAAATGCAGAAATTAAAGTGGATCTTACCTCCATAATCAGCCTTTGGTATTTACTAAAGGCAGAGTTGATAGCATTGAAGTAGGCAAACTGGACTAACCTAAATCTGCCAAAAATAACTCAAATCAATTGTTTTTCTTTGAACTGTTTCATTCTGATAGACTTCTTTTTCCAAAACTTGGCTACATATGAGAAGACTGAGACTCATATCAAAGGTTTTCTTTTAATACATCTGGTTCCATGAAAATGAAATAGGGCTCCTGGAAGTCAGACAAAATTTCCACCACAATTTGTAAACTGGTTTGAATCATCTTAGGTAAAAGATGATTGAGCTCACAGATCGTACAAAATTCGCTTAGTGCTTTGTCTAGAATTACAGACAAGAACACATCCCAGGGTAAATAACTTGGGCCTCATTCACCAGGTATATGCATGGGAAGTCATGTTCGCAGCCTAACCTCCCTGCACCAAATGAACGTTCCTTCTAGTTCCCTCTCTGAAGGTGTCGCTTTTCTCTCTCTTCCCAGGGACCCTCTGAAAATCCAGCAACTGCAGAACCAAATCCGCCTGGAGCAGGAGGCCAGCGCTCGGCACCCCGGGACCAGTGCCCTGCGCAGTGCACCGCCCTCGCCACCCTTCCCGCCGCCACCCGCCTTCCCCGAGCTCGCAGCCTGCGCGTCGCCCGCGGCCCCGGAGCCCATGAGCGCACTCGCCTCCCGAGCCACCCCCACCATGCAGTCCTCCGGCTCCTTCAACTACGCGCGCCCCAAGCAGTTCATTGCCGCGCAGAACCTAGGCCCCGCATCCAGCCACGGCACGCCGGCCTCCAGCCCCAGCTCCTCCAGCCTCCCGTCACCCATGTCCCCAACACCGAAGCATTTTGGTCGCACGCCCGCACCCCCTTTCACGCAGCCCTTTGGCGCCGAGGCTGAGGCCCCGTGGGGTCCATCCTCACCATCACCCCCGCCGCCCCCGCCCCCGGTCTTCAGCCCCACCACGGCCTTCCCGGTGCCCGACGTGTTCCCGCTGCCGCCGCCGCCACCACCTCTGCCGAGCTCAGCCCAGGCCTCCCACTGCGCCTCCCCCGTCGCCCGCTTCGGCCACAGCCAGACGCCCGCGGCCTTCCTCAGCGCATTGCTGCCCTCGCAGCCGCCACCCGTTGCTGTCAACGCCCTAGGCCTGCCCAAGGGCGTCACCCCCGCGTGAGTGACAGCTGCACCCTCCCTTGCCTGAGGTCGCCTTGCGCCTTCCACACACACCCTTCCAAGTGCGCGCAGTGACCTGCAGCCCAAGGGTAGCACTGTAACATTTTTACATACTTCGTCCAATTTTCAAATCTTTATCACAACAACTTCACCAAGCTGTTCTTGCATAGCTACCTTACCATTATTGCAATCAACACCTTTTTCTTCTGCATTAAATAAGACAAGAGCTCCTCAGGAACTATCCAAAATCTAAGCAGTACTCTTAATTTTGATGCTAGTGTCATCAGCTACCATTTATGAGTAGAGTGCTAAGCAATTCACGCATGCTCTCTCATTTGATAAATTTTTGAGTGATGATTGCCTCACCTACAATGGAGAATTCCAGTAGTTAAACAATTTGCCCAGGGTCATGGAGCCACCAAACTGAGATTTGAATCCATGCATGTCTGACTTCAAAATCATGTGCATACCACCAAACTATGTATCTTAATATTTCAGATCAATTTTACAATAGAGGTGGAGGGCCTTAGTTATTAAGTATACACTTAATGTCTCTGAACTATCTAAATTAACAGAATTAAGAGGCCTTTACATTTATGTAGTGATTGGAAGGGGGGAAAGCATGTAACTGTCTTTACGTTGCTTATCCAAATAAGTGAGGACATGTGCAATCTAGTGAGGACATGATGGTGCCAGGTCTGTCCCCAGCCAACAGTGATCTCTTGGGAGGTGGCGGGGCCCTCTTTCTCTATTTGCATATTTTTTAATACCTGTCTTTCCTTATGTCACAATGATGACATGCGGCCCTCTGAAATCTTTACATAGAAAATCTATGAGGATAAATAAGATGCCATCTGCAAAAGTACAGTAAAGCCTTCAAAAGAAACGCTGTACAGGTGTTTGGTGTGCCCTGTTGAAAAGTAAATTGTGTAAAAGCTAGCACACACTCGTTTGACTGAAGAGTTCAGCAATAAGTGCTGGCGTGCAGAGGTCAAGCCAGTTCCCGGATCTCAGCTCTTCCTGTTGAAATCTTACTCCAGAGCTCGCTGAAATCCCAATATTGTTCAGAGAAAAGGTAGAACCCTACTAGAGAATAAAAAGTGATAAGATCTTAAAATTCAGGTTATTTTCATTTATATGGAAAAGTTTGCCTTTCTGGGATGCACTGATGCCGCCTTAGAATGAGTACTTGCTATGTTTGACTTTGACAAGGTGTGTCAAGGAGTTTCAGTTAGCCATGTCTTTTTCTTGTTAGGCACTTTCTAAGTGTTCAGTACATGAATTCTAAGTTTGAAATCTGGCTTCTTTTCCACTCTTTATTGGAAAAAGATGGGTCAAATGGATACATAAATAAGTGGACTAAAGGAGGGGTCTGTATAGTAATTATGTGATAATGAACTTCTGTTGAAAGTTAAATCAAATTGCCTGAGAAAACCTTTCTCCCCATACTTCTATTTGGCTGCTAGGAAATGAAGCATTATCTTGCTACAAAGATGCTGGTAGCCTCAAAAAGTGGCAGTTGGTTGCACGACTCTTTATCCTCTCTTACTACGAAATGGTACCAAATCTTTGCTTCCCAGAAAGATAAATAATGCAATATTCCTCATACAGGGTTTGAGCAAAGATTAGTCTATCGAAGGCATTGGGTGGTCATGCCTTTTATCATCCTAAGTAGAAACAGTGGTTTAGTCTGATCTTGGACTTTGAAATTCTCTTAAGAAGATAAGTAGTTTTAAGAGCTTACTTCAAGTAATAGAAGCACTTGCTTCTTATCAGCATCTACCACAGTTACTCATTTTATGGGCTGAAAATATTTTATAATTGTTACCATAAGAATCCAGTAGCTCCTGCCATTTCTTTAAAGTTAATGGAGAAGTCATGCTGATTCTGTGGCTACACAAACTGTACCCAAAGATAATTAGGTGCTGTGACACCAAAAATAAGTGGCAATAGCAGGCAGCAGATTTTTAGCTCCATGCGGGCCTAATCAGCCATCATTATACGGTTATCCTTTGTCTTCAATTCCTGAATTCTTTCTTTGGATTTGATACATGTGACTTTTAGAACATTTCTTCTTCTGGCATCATGTGGGATCCCTCCCTTGCATTCTGAATTAGAAACAAAAACGTAGCTATTTATCCTTCCTAACAAGCCACTTAATCTGTCACTGATGGAGTGTCCCTTTCAGGGCTGCCACGTCTAATTGGCATCCTTGAACTCAGAGGATCTGCCAAACTCTTGTCAAATGAATCTTTTCAGTTACTTTCACTTATATTTCATTGGTTACTTGTGGCGATTATGACAGCAAATTCACTTTCACTTATACGTTATTTCTCTAATTGGACGGTTCTGCCATGCGTGTTAAGTTCCAGTAAATAGGCTGATTACACATGACTTGGTGAAACAAATAATTAACTTTATTTTTTCAGCCTGCCTGTTTCACCAAAATCTTAAGTATAAATTTCAGTTATCTGTTTTCTTAATCATCAGCTGCATACCAGCCGTTTTATTTGTTTGCCTGTTAAGCGCTGTCCTTGTTAAAGGTTGATTACTTACTAACTTTCTGAATAGTTTGGAGATGGGGTTCTGTGTCTCAAAGGTCTGGGTAGCAGAGGTCAAGGCAGGGAACAAAGGCCATGGATGCCGGTGATAAACCACAGCCAAGAAGACAGAGGACAGTGGAGTCTGGAAGCAGTAGCAGTATTCCGTGGCTGGGTGACTGCGGTTTGGGGAACTTCCCCACGTTGGAGTTCCTCTAGTGCCTTTCCCTCTTCAGACTGCTACATCCTTCCCCAAGGTTACTGGGGTCGTAGCAGAGAAAATAACGCCCTTCTCAAAGCTGCTGACAGACACAAATGTTAAGGTGACTAAACCTTTCAGGCAAAGAGAACTTGCCTTAGAAAGAAATCTGTTTGCACTTTTATAAAATTAATGTATTCTGCTCCCCTCAGCACTGCTGATAGCTTGACAGCTTCCATTGCTGTGACCTGTTCTTCTGTGCAACACAGTAACTCAGCCCTGAGAGATGGAAATCTAGAGGGTTTGGGAATACCACCTGAAGACAGTGCAGCAGTTCTGTCCCTGCTGGTGTCTTGGCGGCTGTATGAAGCTCAAGGTGAATCAGATCCATCCCCAAGAACCAGACAGGCACTGGTGGGCACTATGTCTTTTGCCCACCTTGACATTCTTGGAATCTGTTCTTTAAGGAGGTGCCACATAGCCAATGTGCTACAATGTTACATACTTTTCATTGCCTCTCTTACAGAAGTATGGTTTGGTTTGAAATTTTAGCCCATGTTTGTCAAAAGTAAAAGCTCGCAATAAGAGCTTTTATTCTGAGTCACTCGGCTCTTTATTGATGTTACATCATTGTTCCTCTCTTTCTCTCTGATTTATAAGGAACAGGTAGGTGGGAACACTGTCATCATTCAAGGTGAGAGGCATCAACAGGTGAAGGTGTTTCCCAGGGTTCTGGAATAAGCTTAAGCTAAGAGGGTATCCATCAGGTCTAAGGACTTGCCCAGTTTATCTCTAATAAATCTGCTGTCTGAATTTCTTAATTAAAGAAAACTGCTGTAGACCAACAAAACAAAAACCCCTGAGTCTTAAGGAAAAGTTTATAAACAGATTCAGATGTGCTTCAGACAGGTTTCAAGTCAAGACAGTGGGTAGATAGTAACCAATAGAAAAGACAAAGGCTGCATTGGACTTCACAGACGTTATCTCATGGTTCCTGTCTTTCTCCTGTCCTGCAGGAGACAGGTGGGTGGGGGGCCTGGCCAGTCCCCATTAGAGGCAGAGGCCTGAGTGGGCGGCAGGTTGTCCCAGGGTCTTGTCATTGGGGTCATTAGGTTCCTATGTCTTACAGGATTCTACACAAAGGTGCATCTAATCCTGAGCAAGTATTTCCCAGCAAAGTAGTAGGACAGGTCTCAGGGTGTGCTATGACTGCTGACAATTCTGTTGAAATGACTGCCCCAGGAGCAGCTCAGTCCTGGTTGACTCTATGTTGAGTTGCACGGGGTTAATGAATAAGTGTAGCATGTGTAGGTGTGTGAGTTTTTTCTTTAGAGAACCCCCAGCATAAAGTGATCTCTTTTCCTTAAATATGAGATTAAGGTATCACTGTACTCTGCTTTGGCTTTTGATATACAAGGACTCAGTTTGTATATCTTGGGCTCTTTTATTGATATATATTAATTCATATATTATGTTCTTTATATGAAGGATAACGAAATGTCAACATGTTAGTGATTCTGCTCACTCTGGAGTTTTGTGGAATTTCATTACCATAGCTATCACCAACGATGAGAGGACTATCTGTAGTTTAAAAAATGTCTCCCATTGCTAGACAGGCTCATGACCTCAGATCAATGCTGTGCTCCAGAGATTTGAGTTTCTGAAACGCAGACCGAACTGACCTAGAAGAGTCTATCAAAAGGAGGATTTCTTAAGATTATTCAGTAGCCAAGGGAAAAAGGGGGAAAAAAATCCTGAGATTTTGTGATTGAATCTGGAAGACTTCACCTTCCAGATGCATGTGTGTATGCTTGAGATGTTTCTACCTCGAGCCACATGAGTATTATTTTTAAATGGCAAGTGACTTTCTGTTGAAGCTCAAGTAAACAGATCAGAAATGTTTTCTGCCCAGTTGGGCTGTTATGTATACACTGAAGTATCTTGTGTGGAAGCTTGTATGAAGTGTTTACTGGTTGAGGTTTGCTTCAGAGTATGGGTTTTTGTGACGAGGCCTGGTTTGGGTAACAGTTTACTTTGAATAAGCATTTTATTCTCTAATTGTATACATCATCCCTTTTTCACCACTTTATTTCCTAATGAATTGTTGCTCTTCATTTATCAAAAGTAGGTGCCATCTGGGGGAGCAAACTACAGCCATTTTACATTAAACTCCAAAACAGAATTAGTTTTATAGGAAAAACAAATCCAGTTACCAGAACTGCCTCAAATGCTTATAACTCCTTTTTTTCCCTGGTGCCTCTCCCTTCCAAATACTCCATTTTGGTTTCTAACCCTAATCTTTATATACTAACCTCTTAACACTACAGTTTTTAACACAATTTCCTACAAGAGTCCAAATGAGACACCCGCTGAGAAAAAGAAAAGGTTCCATGTTAAAACCAGTGAGAGAAATACTGTAACCCGTATGGCCTGTGCCTCTTCCCTCAGGGTTCGCGACACCCTCTGGCCCCTGCCAGGCTCCCTCTGGCCGTGGGAGCTCCACGCTGCCCACTGTCCCGCAGGTGCTCACACAGCTGGTGCCCTCCTGTCCCCTGGCCCCAGCTGCAGTGTCAGCTCCGCAGACCGGTGATGAACTGCATTGTCTAATGTAGTCATCTGCTCCCGGTCCTGGGTCCTGTCCCTCGACAGCACTGACCAGCTCCTGATACGTTGTCCCTCCACCCATTCTCCCTCCCTCCCCACCATAGAATATAATTTCTGTAAGTGTAGTGACTTAGTCTGGTTCAACATTGTATTCCTAGAACAGAGTTGAGCCCTGAGAAGTCCATTCGTGAAGGTTATTTCCACATTTTTGGAGACCCTGGCCCCTTTCTTACCTCCTTTCATTCGGTTCCCCTCAGCCAGTCTCGTCTCCAGCATTCTCTTCCACGCTGGAGAGCTCCTGTTGGCCGAAGTGATCACCGTACGACCTCATGTGGTTTTCCCAGTGAGGCTATGAGATGCGTGCTACTACTCCCCACATTTTACAT
This sequence comes from Furipterus horrens, assembly GCF_987537825.1. NCBI lineage: Eukaryota > Metazoa > Chordata > Mammalia > Chiroptera > Furipteridae > Furipterus > Furipterus horrens. The sequence goes on from NW_028327180.1 coordinate 28,759,292, forward strand.
TTTACAGAGACTAAGGAACAAGGCCATTCGGTAACTAGCCAAGCCACACAGCACTTAAGTGATTAAAAAAAGAGAGACCCTGATCTCTGTGCCTTTGGTCGTGTTGACTGAATCCTTCCTCTCCCCTCTACTTGTCCACATCCTCGTTATCTTCCCAGATCTCAGATGCTTCCTCTTTCATGGAGGCTTCTGTACTCACTGTGGCCAGCATTCTTTCCTACTTCCTTCTTACTCCCTTCTTACTCCCCCTGCACCTACGCTTGCTACCGCTTAATTCAGTCCTTCATTTGTTCTCCAATTTGATTGTTAATCACTTGTGATCAAGGATCATCCTTTAGGATTTGGCTCCCTTCTCCATATCACATAGGGTAGTGCTGAGACTGCACCGAAAAACTAGATGCTCAGGAAGTATTTGTGCAATGACTGTTAGACATTTAAAAATCTTTCAATTGATTGATTCTTATTTCAGTGTTAATAGGTCAGAATCAAGAAAGCATGCATACTTTAAATTCTGTAGGTAAAAGAAAATAATGTCTTTAAAAAATGGAGGGAAACAGGGATCAAGTAAATGCTTTTCTAATGCTGCTGATCTTCATATGCTTAGGGAATTTGGCTTGTTAAAAGAAACACGGGATGATTGGGGATTGTATCTGGATCAAAGAGTAGTCTGAATTGTTTCGGTAAGGGTGGCAGGGACCTGTATCAGAAAGAGTGTCCTCTGTATGTCAGTCATGTCCTTGAGCGGTTGTTCTCAGGTACCCTAAAGAGCCAGGTATACTGAGAAATGCTTGTTAAGCCACAGAACGGGTGTCTACTTGTTCAAGAGAACTTGCGGCTGTCTTTTAAAAACAGTTCCCTGCCTCTCCTGTTTAGGTGATCTGTTCTGCCCTTGAGAGTCGCCCTTTTGCCCTTTTTGTTCTCACTTGGGCAGAGAACACAGCTCTCGGTGTGGTCTGCCCGCAGACACACAGTGAAGCCTCCTGTCAGCCAAGGCCGCTCATCATCACAGAGCTGTGCAACTGGTTTATGTCGTCAGCTTTGAGGTAACATGGGAACCCGTGTGTTCCCAATAAAGCTGATGTACAATGAGCGAGCTGTCTTCAGTGTTACCTTTCAGATGACTTCCAAACCCAGCTCTTCTAGTTCTCAGAGGCAAGGCTGTAGTCAAAAGCAATGAAGAACTTCTTATTTTCAAAATCATGTACTTTTTTTTTTTTTTTCACTTGTTCTGAGCCTGACTTGCTCCATGTGGGTTGATTTCCCATGGCTCTGGCACAAATTTTCCTGCCTGAGGAAGGATGGCAGGGAGAGGTCAGCAGTGGAGACAGTACATCCATTCACTCGTGGCATGAATGGATTTTGGAGGTCTGCTCTTTGACAAGCATCATGATGAATCCAAGAGGCAGGGGAGAGAGAGAGAATTCAACAGAGCATATAATGATGACGTGGCAAGGGCTGTGCAGAAAACAGACATGGTGCAACAACTAACAGGGTAGACCTGGTCAGCGTCCTCCTTCCCAAGGAGACAGTAAAGCGAAGCCTGAAGGCTGGCGACACTGTCCCAAGAAACAAAGGGAGGGAAAGAGGCTGTAGGCTCAGGGAAGTTGGCAGACTGTATACATTTTTGTTAAAGAGTTGCATGGTACTAAAAATTAAGGTTATAAATCGTAATTCCTGTGCCTCTTGCTATCAATATGTCTCAAATTCATTGCCCAGCTCCCAAAAATCAAGATCCACTCCCAGTGAGTAGGACACAACTTCGTTTGACTGACCACGTTTACATGTATATTACAAGCACAGGAAATCACACTATTTTTTTTTCTTTATTTCTTTAAAACCAATGTCTGATATCATCCTATGTGAACTTCAGGGGCAAACGACTAGAACGGAAGGAACTGAAAAAGCTGTCAGCTACAATTTTTCCATTATAGATAACAGAAGACACAACCACCAGATTAAACGCATGGGGCTTATTGTTTTACATAACACATGTGGGGTCAGGCAGTTCCATGGCAGGTTAACAGTGTCCCCAAAACAACCAGGGACCCGGGGTCTTGTTTCCAGCTGTCGTCTTCGGCACATTGTGGGCTCTCCCCTCGCGGTCACGAAGTGGATGCAGCAGTGTTTGAGTAATACACTTTGGGCACAGTGGTAGCCAGTGAAAGAAAAGGGACATTTTTTCCTATGTGTTTCTTTTCACAGGTGGGAATTGTTGTTTTTTCTTTTTATTGAATTTATCGGAGTGACACTGGTTAATAAAATTATACAGGTTTCAGGTGCACAATTCCACAGCGTGTCATCTGTACGCTACATTTACTGTGTGTTGAGATGGGGAACTTTTAAGTAGAATACCACACCCTCTCACGCCCACCTCCACTTCCGCAACCTCACTGGTCAGGGATCCTGGCTAAATTAATTACTGTCCAGGGGATTGAGACCACTCAAGTTGACTTAGATTAATGAACCCTGAGTTTGGAAATGGGTGGGGATCACCTTTTCTAAGTACATTAAAGGATGAACACCCAACAAATATCAGAGGGAGTTCAGCAAGGAAGCAAAGGGGAGCAGACAGGAGGACAGAACAGCTGTTGAGAAGACCAGGAGCCAATGGGACAGGCATTCCTTTTCTCCTGAATCTTTCCTCACAACCTTTACCTTCCTTCCTTGGGAAAGGAAGAGAAAGAAATAGGAAGCAAAGTGCTTAAGGCATCAACAAAAGTTGATTCCGCCCCTGTCAAGCATCCAGCACCAATGTCCCCTGGCCCCACAGGGCTCAGGGTCTTATTGTCACTGATCTTGGAAAGAAAGGTTCTGGCTGTCACCTATCCTAAGAACCCCAGGCTTTGCAGGAGGTTTGGGGGGCTTGGGATGCACCAAGCATATCAGGACCTGCAGGCCTTCCAGGGTCCTCTAGTATAAATAGACCTTGTCTGTAACATTGGCCTTCCCTAATCAAGTTAGACTAGAAGAGAAGGCACCTAACTTAATTTTTGCTTAGAGTAGGCTAAGCACTGTTGTTGAATAAACTGATTACAAAGGATCAGAAGGATGAAATTTGTGAAAGTATGAAAGAAATATGTTCTCTTTCAAATCCTCTCAACAGTCAGATGTGGTATATATTTTTGTTTCTATTCATAACATGTTAAGAACCTGGCTAAAGTCACAAACCCGATACAAGGCAGAGCCAGATTTTAAGTATAGGGCTGATTACAAATCACATCATATTTTCACTTGTCATGGCTATTTCCCTAGGGCTAACACGCAGGCCTTGCCTATCCTTGGCACATATCTAACCACTGAGGCACATTCCCGTGAGGTATTTAAGCTTCCTCTGAAAACTGGTTCCAATTAGTGTTACCTGAACATTGAATCCAGCTTTCACAGTTCTTTCTGTAATTAGTTGGCATAGATGTAGCATTTAAAAAAAAAAAAAAACACTGGGAAGAGACACGTTGACACATTGTACTCTCTGTTGGACTTGAATGTTTGACTTGGATTTATACATCTGACAACTGACTATACTGCCTTGTGCTTTTGTCCTGCAGGGGATTTCCAAAGAAAGCCAACAGAACTGCGAGAATAGCCTCTGACGAGGAGATTCAAGGCACAAAGGATGCCGTCATTCAAGACCTGGAACGAAAACTCCGCTTCAAGGAGGACCTCCTGAACAATGGCCAGCCGGTACTGAGAGATTTGGGGCCTGAACTGGAATATTAACTCCCCACATCAAAGAGCTCTTCCCTCACTTCACTAAGACTTAGGTTCTTAGGATTTGTCCACAAAATTGATTTTGTTACCTCTGAATCTCAACCTTTCTCTTAGTGTTGTGGCTTGAATCTGGGGAAAGGAAGAAAGTGAAATGGCTTCCTTCTCTTAGTCCTGAAACTATTCTTGGAGTCATGATAGCAAGCTGCAAATAAAGGAAGGAGGAAGAGGTGACTTTAAGGTCTGGAGTACGTAGAACAAAAGAGGAACTGTGATGTTAAGGAACAAGTCCCTGGGAGGGACAGGGACCCGGGGGGGGGGGGGGTGCTCTGGAGTGATTTGTACCTACCCCAAAGCAGTGAATTGGGATTCTATGACATGTACTGCTTCTACACAAAAAATATCGTTACTAAGGAAACCATGGCTGACATCCAGTCCTAGTCTACTAGACAAGTACAGATATGGACTCTTAAGTATTCTGCAAGAGTAAGGCCTGTTTCACAGTCTTGTTGTAGTTTGTCAGAGCAAGATGCCGAAACTCAGGGGGAAAAAATAATTGTTTGAAGGCTGCAGAATTATAGAATAGATAAAGAGATCTGGTGTATTGAATCAAATTGAGAATACTTTGAAGGTAAAGCTTAAACATGTAAGAATAAACACACAATGTTTTAGAAATAAATTCCAGTTTGGGGGGTCCTCCCTGATAAATATATATATATATATATATATATATTCCGCCCCCCTCCATTGGACTAAAATATTTTCTCATCAGTTGTTTTTTTTTTTTTTTTTTTTTTTTTTACTGACCTTTTGCTTTTCACATCATAATATTTTGAGGGGACAGGAAAAGCAAATCTAGCAAATAAGATTTTCCAGGTAAAGGAAAGGAGCCTTTGTGTGGCTTTATTATAAAATTAGGACCAGAAAAACTTTGCTTGGCTCTTAAGTACAAGAGTCCTTCTCAGGCACCTTTTTCAGAGTAGAAAGCTCTCTAATTAATTATGTTTCTGGGAATTTTAATTATCAAGCATTGATAAATAAAAACATGAGAACAGGCCATGTGTAGCTAGATAGAAAAGTGGAGAATAGAGGAGGGATGTTGAACACGGATGTTAATTGTTAGGACATACTACCCTGAGTTCAGAAAGATTAAAATTCTAGTGAGATTTTGTGTTATTCATTTCACTGAGAATAGAAGATTTTCACAAAGGGAAAATGTTTTCTCCCGGAAATAAGTCATTGTATGTGTACATATACATACTCAGGAAGTTTTCTCTGGCTCTGTAAACTAAAGCCTTTGAAAGATTAAAACAAGTACTTGTGGGGAACTTTTCAAGCCAGGTAAGGAAAGGCATACCTCCAGTTTTTTCTTCCTTTTTTCATTTTTTGTTTTTTGTTTAAATATTCCTTATGCACTAAAATTCTCTTGGTTAAAGTAAGACTTTTAAAAGCTATTATAGCATACTATGTATATTATATGTATTAGTGTTTTTATTTATCTGATATATACATATATAATATTTATCTGTTTTTCAGTGAATGACATTCACAATAAGTTCCATAGATTTCCACAATGGAGAGTTTTAAAAAGCAATAAAAGTAAGGTTTCCCTTTTAGAAAATGGGACCCTCATATAACTTTTTCCTAACGTTATATATTATTGTTACTTGTTTTTAGCTTCCAGAGAAAAGGAAAAGTGCTTAGAAACAAAACTGGGCAGTAAATGTGGCTACTAATGGTGCAAGTGCATTCTGGTGAAGGACTAGATATCCAATGGGTATTTTTGCTCATAAGAAAGAGAGAGGAAATTACTCCAGCCCTCCCTCTGGTGTTGATACAGTTTTCCATGAAAAAACATTAGGAGGGCTTTTAAGGGAGCAGGTATTAAAACTCTCTTTGAAAATTCATTTTTTTAAAGAAACATGAGAAAAGTAATTTAAATAACAACATACTGGACTGAGACACTCCATGCACCAAACACCTCCCTGCACCTCTTCTTGTCCTCTGCCCCTTCTTTATTAAATGACACAATTTGAACTTCAGGACTGTTTGTCATTTGGCACTTGACTTGTTTCAATTCCTGGTTTCAGCTGGGACTAGAACCAGCAATTACTGGAAATTGTAAATTTACCCAACATATTTTTCTGATTAGAGAGTTTCCAACAGAATTTGTATCTATATTCAGAAGTTTAGAAGTTTATCTGAAATAATTCCTGTACTTTTTTTTTTTTTTTTTAGATTATGCCTTACTAATTATTCTCTATTTTCAATCAAATAGTTGTTTGTAAAATGCCCCTAATGGGGCAAATGGTCTCTTAAATTTCATCTCAGACTTGTAATTCTGAGGCATGTAAGAACGAACACTCAAGAGCAGGAATAACCCTAACGGACAGAATCAAAATGTTGGCATTTCTTTAGTATAAGAATGGCCTAGTGAAAATGGTTTTGGCCAAATCCAAAAGTGCTGGCTGCTGGATGGAAAAACATTATCACTTTCTTTGCTTGATAGGCGAGCTGTCTTCCTCTATATACAATCATGGCTGTTAGCATTAGAACGTATCCTTCATACCTCTTTTGCTGACTTAGCCATGTGCAATCATTCTTTATGGATCAGTGCAAACTCAGTTCTTGAACTTGATTTGTTCTGGAAAACTGTTCAAGAAGTGATTTGTTTGAAAACCCAATCCCTTTTGTCACCTGAGAGATGTGTGACTGATCATAGAGGTATCAGCAAGAAAGGCTGTTGGGTAGAGAATCAGAACCAGAACTTTTGTTAAGACAACCAAGACATTTTTTTCTGTGAACTTGGTCAAGAACCGAATTGTGGGAGAACCAAGATGTTCAAGAACCAGGGTCTGCCTGTACTCACCTACGTTACACAGGAACTTAGAAAAATGCTCTTAGAGGCAAGACCCCCAAAGCAGAGAGGGCATCACTGCCAGCTAGTCTCAATAGTTATTGTTAAGGATAAGTTTACAACACATATTTTCTATGTGGTTCTGCCTTCTTGCTTATTTTACTCACCTTAAGTTTGTGTTATATCAGTTGGTGGCTCTCAAGACTAGTTACCCCATCTCCCAACAGAGTGTTGAGCCATTAGGACCAAGAGGGAAGGTGAAAGGTAGGGCAACTAAAGCAAGGGAAAGAAACAGACTCCTTTTACATTCAGGTATCTGAAGGTGGAGAGAGAGGTCATTACAGTAAACATCAAAACTTGTTTGTTTGTTTGTTTTTAATTCTTTTTCATGGGGCAATATATAACTGATATATATATATATATACATAGAGAGGGAGAGAGAGAGAGAGAGAATATCTGTTTTGCAGTGAGTGGCAAAATTTTCTAACTTTGTATGTTGTGTGATTTGCTTTGTTTAGAGGTTAACATATGAAGAAAGAATGGCTCGTCGATTACTAGGTGCTGACAGTTCAACTGTCTTTAATATTCAGGAGCCAGAAGAGGAAACAGCTAATCAGGTACCGTGTTCCTCTGGACTTCTTAGAGGAATAATAATTACTACGTCTCCTCTCCCCATACTCTTTATGGACACTACTCTAGGATCAATTCTATGGAAGGTACAGGGCAGGTCAACGAAAAGCATTATTTTATTAATATTTATTAAGCATAAACTATGTGCCAGACATAGTGTTAAATGATGGATAGAATTATTTCAGTCAGTGATATCTGTTCCTTTTATCTTTTTTTTGATCAATTTATTTAAGCGTTTTTGTTTTTTCTGTCCTGTGCTTTCATGCAAAATAGTTTTGTGTGGAGCAACATATTTTCCCTGAAAATTTTGAAGTAGCTAGTAACTATTTCCAGTTACATTTTTCATATATAGTAAAAGTAAAATATCTATATACAGGAAAAAAACCTCACTTATATAGTTATAAATCACTAATCAGCAGAAAACCTAAAATGCTATTTTTGTTCTCCTGCTACCACCAAAAAAGGTCACTTCATGGATTTGATGCAAGCCATTTTTAACCTCCACTGCTTCTGTGTGATTTCCAGTTGTAGTCTCCATAATAACAAAGGTTTTTTAAAAGAAATTTAAAGGATCAAGTAAACTTTTTCTCATGTCTGTTGAGAAATGGATCTGAAATTTCTTCTGTGTTAAATATAGCTGCCACAAAAATCTCACTTAAAATTAGAAATCATGCTAGATTCTTATTCTTTCTATTATTAGTCTTCACTTCTTTTTTTCTACCATTGCAGGAAATTGAGTCTCCTCATGCTTCTGTAGGGAGTCCTCTGGATGGTCAAAAGGTTAAGCTTTTCACCTTTCTTCACTTTCCAGTGTTTCACTTTACCTATTTTCTTATGTTTCCTTGTTTATCTGTGTATCTATCTTAACTGCCATATAAAAGTTATAACTACTATGGCTATTTTCATTGAATATCAGATGAACAAAATTACTACAATGTGATTTTTCGTGTCATTTATTCAAAACCTGAGTGATTGTCATTAGTGAGAAGTTTCTCACTGTTATACCTTTCGAGGAAAAAGTACTCATTCTTAAACTGATTAAATTGATAGTAATTAGACAAAACAGCTGGTGCATTTTTTGCAGTTTTATTTAGTGTTGTATTTCTTCTCTCAAGCCAACAAACTTTTGTAAAAGCTGTGTAACTTCTTTAAGAGGAAACCTGGGTTAAAAAATCTTTTATTTAATATTCTGTAACAGGCCGCCTCGTTTTCACTGTGTTGTACTTTGTAAGCCAGTGACTGTGGCATCCACCTGAATCACCACAGGATGATGATGGGCTCTTTGCTTTGCTTTTGCTTTTTTAACCAACATTTTGATTGGACTGTCAATCCCATTTGGCTTTTAAAGAGTGTGGGAAATAGTTCCTAATAGCTGCAGAGCTGAGGAGGAGTCCAGAGGCTATGTGGCTGTAGTGCATTTTTTCCCATTATTTGTTTGATAAAATGCTATGTAATGTTGCAGCTGCTTGCCACGTGCACTGTTATTACACTCCTGGAGACAGGCACCGCCCTGCACCCGCTTTTACCCTGCAGGAGAAATCAGCACTCCATCGTGCTTTATTTTTATGAACAGTTTAGGAAAATATAGCCATTGCCCTTTCTCCCTGCTTTCCCTCAAAAGAAAATTCATCTTCATATGTTAGTTTTTTTCCAGGGGGGTGGTGATGAAGATAACTTGAAATATCATATATACTTCCAGATGTTTTTTGTTTCATATGGAACTGAAGTAGGCTCAGAATTATTTTTAGGTTATGTGGTGAAAATATCACTGTCTTCTAAGTGCCTTATTGGAGAGGGGATTAACACTCATGACACATTGTGCCATAAACAATTGAGGTTGTGAACACGATCTTGCTCTGTTTGATACAGGAATACAAAGTCTCCAGCTGTGAACAGAGACTCATCAGTGAAATCGAGTACAGGCTAGAAAGGTCTCCGGTGGATGAATCCGGTGATGAAGTTCAATATGGGGATGTGCCTGTGGAAAATGGAGTGGCACCGTTCTTTGAGATGAAGCTAAAGCATTACAAGATCTTTGAGGGAATGCCTGTAACTTTCACATGCAGAGTGACTGGGAATCCACAGCCAAAGGTAAGCTGAAAGCATGGCTTTTTAAGATTCATATTTTCTGAGGAAGAGTTTAGCTTCCAAAATACAGCATGTATGTTAGGATACATTCTACCTTTCTAAATAAACATGATGTAAAATATCTGAAGTACTACAAGTTCTGGGCCTACTTCAGGAGGCACTGGAAATCAGTAAGGGTGGAAGAGGGATATAGTTTGGGTTCAAAGAATAGAATAGAGTAGAATAGGATAGGATAGAATAGAATAGAATAGAATAGAATAGAATAGAATAGAATAGAATAGAATAGAATAGAATAGAACCAGAAACAACCAAATAATTGACAAGGGGCGTTTCCATACACCTACATCGTTTACTCATGTAATGTCATTATCGTTCCTCCCAAATTGCAAATGACTAACGGACAAGCTCAGTGAGGTTAATTAACTTTCCTAAGGTAGAGAGCTGGTCAATCGCCTGGCTTGAACACGAACCCCGGGCTCTGTACCACACACAAAGTATGTCTACCACTAATTATAAAAACTTCAGATCTTTAATCTATAAAACCAAAGCTTCCTATACTTACGAAGGGGGTGGGGGTGGGAATACTGCTGAGAAAGGATAATCAAAGGAACATCTGGTGCTGAGGAGGATGAGGCTGACCCAGCTGGGACCTCTCCCTACAGATATGCAGATAAGGAGTTGCCCTCTCTTTAAAGGGAGACTAGAATAACTCAGCAGCCCAGCAAAGCAATGACAGGATTACACTTTTCCCTCGAACTTAACTGAAAAGAATTAAAAAACACCCATGAGAAAATGAAACTTCAAATTTACACTATCACATGATATGAAACCAAAAGCTGGGAAATTAATAGGAAACTGAGTCCAGGATGGTTAAAATCTTTAGATTTCTGATAGAAGCAAACAAAAATTGCCCCACAGGACACTTTCACAATTTGGGGCATATCAGACTTCTATAAGGTAGGAGGGAAGAAAAATGAGTTCCCAGTAAAAACTTAAAAACCCACATGAGGAAATAAACAAGAAACAGGAAAATGGAGGTCCAGGTATTGCACAACATTGAACAATCTTGAGACTATAAAATGATATGTTCAAAAAGAATGAAGCCATTTTTGGAGGAATAGAAGGTTTAAGAAAGAACATGACAATACCAAAGACAAGGCAAATTTATAGACTGAGCATATGGAAATGAATAACACATTCTGAAATTAAAAGCTTAACAGTGGTGTAAAAGAGCTGAAATGAGAATCAGTCGAACTTAAGGAAGGAAAGTGTTAGGACAATTCCTGACACGGCCGTGTGTTGTGCTGTGTAGTTCTGTTTTCTCAATAAGGTACGTTTTACCACCATATTCTCTCCATAAAACCAAATTCCAGCCCCAGTCAGAGAAACATGGGGGGTAGGGGGGAGCCTTAAATTTTCAAACCCATAACCACCCCCTAATAAAATGAGACTTTTAAATAAACGGTTACTAGAGAAAACTCCTTCATTATATTCTTGACATAGGCTGGATGATTGCTGTGTTCACAAACATGAAACTTGCAGCTTAAAATGAAACTCTTAACAAATTATATTTTGAACTTCCAAAATATTCACAAAAAGATCCCACGCTGTTTATAGACCTTATTCAAGGTGTAGGATCACTGGTGTAGTTCTAAGATTATTTTATTATATTCCACTTGAAGATGGGCTGTTGTTCATAACATAACTATTGTTTTTTCTAGTACAAGCTTAAATGTTTCAGCTTTAAGAGTCTTAAATTTTTTAGAGCTTTTTATTAGATTTCCTTCATCCTTCCTCTTCCTCCCTCTTTTTCTCATTGCCCTTCTTCCCCGCCTCCCAACCCCGGTTTATTGAAGAAGCTTTTCTACACAATATATACATTATATTAAGATGATTCAAGTATGGGACATTCATTATATTTTTTTAAAATACATCATTTTTTAGCTTATGTTTAAAAGAACTTATTATGCCGTTAACATGCTTGTTCTAATTGAGACATGAGAAGACTGAAAAGAATTTCTACCTCATTCTGTGTTCATTTCTTGTCCTCCTCCCCCACCCCACCCCCCCACACACAGCCCATTAGCAGTCTTGGTAAAATTTTAGAACTGTTAAATTTCATTTGAAAGTTGTATTCCAAGTATAATGGAGGTGAAAAATATGATTAAAGGAAAAGAAATGATTCTGAAGAACAGGCATACTAGCAGAATGCAAGCGGAAGAAACTGTATACTAGTCACAGATTCTTTGTTCCATCAGCAATCATAAAATCATTAGAAGAGTATAATAATTATGAAGAATCATGCTTTGTATAATTTAATTTTTTAGAACTAAGAATTATTAGTCTAGTTGATTAATTTTTAGGTCCTGAAGATTAAAAATACAATTTCTGTAAATTTGGAGCTAACTGAAAACCTGGGGTTGGGAAAGTTCCGGCAGTCAGACTCTGATTATTTGTGCACATATTTAGTGCTATGTGTTTCAGGCCTTTACATAAATGTTTCAAAAAGATTTTTCAGATTCGAAAGCTTTAACAGGGAGTTGAATTTGAATACCAGTTGTGGTATCAATTTTAGTGATTCATATTAAGGAAAAGTTCATTTTTAAAACTGAAGGCTCTAAAGTAGATTTCTTCTGTTAGGAATTAGTTAGGAATGCTTTTGGTTGCAAGGAACAAAACTGACAACTAAGAACTTGTTGTGGCTTAAAAATGGGGTGATTTAGCTTCTTCCCTAGCACTAAGTCAGCAGGTGGGTTGGTGCAGGCATTAAAGCAGCCTCTCTCCCATATTAGGGCTGCTCACCCTATCTCTCAACTGTATAGTTCAAAAACAAAATAAAAAATAAAAAATGAATCATGAGAGGTGTATTGACCAGTGATTTTGTTTAAAGGAAAAGGGAGGAAGATGTATGGTCATTTGACCATTTTAAGTTTTTTTACTTCATCAAGGTTCATTTTTACTTTATTTTCACAGTTAATTTTTCTATCAAGCCAAGTTTAAATATTATTTGAAAATTATTACATTTAAATACTATTGTGTTTTCATCAACGTAATGGGAAGAGCTGGCAAACTTTCAACCATTGATCCTATGCTCCTTGATCCAGAATTAAAGCAGTAGAATCTCCCCACCACCAACCCGTAACTGTTGCCCCTCCTCACCCCATCTTATTCGTCTGACACAGGTCAGTGGAATGATGAGAGTTTAGGGTCTGTTTCTGTTCTCTAAAATAACGTTTTTACCTTCACTTTACAAATAATACATTATAATTCACTACATTTGATAATAGCAAAAAGAAAAAAATTACTGTCAAATTCAATATAGATCCCTCTATATAAATAATATATGAATGTAAATACCTACTTACATACATATTTTTAAAAGTAAACTGAGGATATATAATCTTTTATAAAAACTAGAATAGAATTAAATTTGCTTGTACCTACTTTTTTCACTCAAAAATCAATTTCCTATTCAGATGTTCTGGTTAATATTATAATGTGAAAACTCAGATCAGCTCTGCAGAGGACACAGTTACTATTTGTCAGTCCCCCAAACAGAGTAGTACTACATACAGTCTTAATTGTTAATCTTGGTTTCCTTTCACAGATCTATTGGTTTAAAGATGGAAAGCAGATCTCTCCAAAGAATGATCACTACAGCATTCAAAGAGATCTTGACGGGACCTGCTCTCTCCACACCACGGCCTCCACCCTAGACGATGATGGGAACTACACAATTATGGCTGCAAACCCTCAGGTACAGAGGGTCTAGGCCTTGCTTCACTTCTGTATACAGCTGACCCTTGAACTGCACAAGTCCACTTATACATGGGTTTTCAGCAGTAAATACTGTAAATGTATTTTCTCTTCCATATGATTTTCCTAACATTTTCATTTCTCTAGCTTACTTTATTGTAAGAATACAGTATATACTACAGATAACATACGAAACATGTGTCAATTGACTATGTTATACATAAGGCTTCCGGTGAACAGGCGGCTATTCATTTTGGGGGTGTCAAAAGTTATACGCAGATTTTCAACTGTGGGGGTCAGTGTCCCTAACCTCCGCATTGTTCAAGGATCAACTGTAGAGTGCTTTCAGGCATTTACATGAACAGAGGAACTGTTTAATTAAAAGGCAGAATCAGACCTCTGACTTGAAACTGTTTTCCCAATTTCTACATCGATCTTGGTTTGGAGGGATAGAAAAATTCTTTTTTTCATGACTATTTATTTATTTCACTAGGAATTTTTCTATATGAATAATTCTGGTGCAGGTGTGTATTCTTTCCACAAATATTACTGAGGGCCTAATATGTACACCTATTATATAGGTGATGGAGTTGCAGGGGTGGAAAAGACAAAGTCCTAAAACAGAAAATAAGCCAGTAAACAAAATAAATTTAAAAATAAATACTATTTCAGAGATTAATCAGTTGACTACTTAGAATTTAATAGGTGGCTACCTGGGTATCATGGTCCCATTCCAAGACTGCAAATTCTTTGTTACTGAATATCCGATATATTTTAGGCACTAGCCTGGGTACATGGGACACGAAAATGAGTAAGAAGTGGTATTGCACCATAGGAGCTCAGTGTGACAGAATAATTTTACGAAGTCTGCAGAAGTCATATAAATAACATGTTTTTTTTTTAAAACAAAAGAAGAAGCTAAAAGTAACAGCTTTATTGTGTAACTAAGGTTGTCCTGAAGTCATCTTCTAAAAATCTCAGATCTATTTATATCATTCCATATTTTATAATTTCTTCTGAAGGAAATATTAAGTGGTAGAAAATTATACAAACAATTTTAGCAAAGTTTACAAAGTTTTAAGTTTATTCATTGTTCCCCTACCCTAATATTGCTATATAGATGTACAGTAATATTAAGATTAGAATGAAACTCAAATTATCCACAAATTATTGACAGGTCGTGATAAGAGCACAGGAGACTCTTCAATGTCAATGTCAATGGACAGTTTCCATATGAAATCACTTTCTTGGGGTTCTAATTTTTCAATCAATGCATATATGACCATCACCTTGAAAAAAGTCAAAATCACAACCTTTACCAAGAAGTGATATTTTAATATTTATTTGTGTTCATGTGTGGTGTATTTGCGTGAACAAAAATGGAACTTGTATTTTTTTCTTACTACATTTTCAGTATGTTTCCTTATTATTAGCAAATTTCAATTTTCAGTTCTTTGCCTAGTTAAAAGTGAACGCAACAAAAATCTAAAATGTTTCTTCAGGTTGGGTTCTTTATTCCTCTTTCCCCTTGAATGGCTGGGATACATTATGGAGAGAGCATTAACTGTGTTCCTTAAACACTGGCCAGTACTGGGATCCTCCTATTGATTTCAAGGCATTTTTCCCCGACAAATGTTTGAAACTGTTACTGGAGTAAGTTTTAAACTGTTACTGGAGGAAACAATTTTATAGAACAAAAGACCAAAGATGTAAAACTTTGATTATGAGTCTGCTTCTAGTCTTCTTCAAATTATACTAATTTTTACATGAAGAAAAGTTCTAAAGGGGAAGGTGTCACTGCTCAGGGCCAGTGTCAGTGTGCAGAGGGAAGACAGCAGCCCAGCCTCAAAGGTTAGTGGTCTCGGAGCATTTCAGCTATTTACAAACCACAGTGGGTCACGAGATAAAAGAGTGCTGCTGAAGATCCCCTCTGTCAACAGAGAAAAGGAGGAAGGGACAAAATTGAAAGAAAGAAGTGGAGCAACAAAGACCAGAACTGCAGAGCAATGCTGATGATGCTGAAAAGCCTAGACAGGGAGAGCAGAGGTTAAAGCACGAACTTGAGCGCCAGGCAGACCTGAGCTGGAGTTCTAGCTCTGCCACTCTTGACCTATGTGACCTTCGGCAAGCCACTTAGCCTCTCTGTTCCTGTTTCCTCTTCTATGAAATGACAGTAATGATATGGATTTAAACAATACATGGCAAGCACTCAGTTTACCTGGCACATACGATACTTATTGTCGTTATTTTCATTCAAAGACACGAATGACCCTAAGAGCAGCAGCCCACAGAGCTGGCAGCAGCCTGTGGCATCAGGATGTCAAGGGCCCATTCTGTTGCTAGGTACCCCGCTCCCACAGCACCATGAGAGAGTGAGCAAGTCAGTTTGGGATGGAATTTCTACCCAGAACGTTGCTGGTGTGTGGTCTTCTGACCTCCTGGCTTTTCCTTTCTACCCTCCCTGGGAAGGAGTGAGGCAGCTGAGGCGGCTGTGCCGCAGCTGCCACAGCTGTGGGCTTGGGGCTGGGGTGTTGGCACAGCGGAGGGGCCACACAAGATGCTGGGGGCTGCTCTGCTCCCGGCACACTCAGGGCCCGGAGCAGCCCCAGGAGAGCGGGACAGCCCCCCTGGAATGAGGGCCGCAGGGAATTCTGCCGCTTTACCTCATCCCAGGAGAAGCCCCTGGTTAACCCTCTCTGGTTCTCTGACTCAACTACCCTTTGGAGAGAAGACAAAGAATTCGGAAGTGGACCAGTTTACATCAGGCAGCCACAAGCCCAGCCCTTCTATCAGAATATCCTGTTTCACCTGTGATTAAGCAAATAGAGACAGGACTGCTCTAGGGGAGCAAAAGACTCAAAGAACCCGAGGTCACAGTAACCAGAGCAGTTCCTAAGTTCCTGACACCTAGAATTCCTGCTGTCTCTCTGGGTTAATGGACCCACCTTTATTCTAATTGAAGAGGGTGGGCCTAAAAATCTCCTTTTCTACTAAAGGACCAGAGGCAGGCATAGGAGGGGAAACTCAGGAAGAGAATCTGAGGAAATCCTGAAGGTGGGCATTGAGATCTAAGATTAAAATTGTTATGAGAGAATTTTACATTCATAGCACTTAGGGGCAGTTAGTTGCTGTCCCAGTTTTCAGAGCATGTTGCCTGGTTGATTTCATTTCAAGAGTAAAGCTCTTTCTCTCTCTTAGGGTCTTCAGTAGGAGGTATGCCCAAAACTGCCAGATGTAGGCGCTGTGAGTCACCACCTTGAATCTGGATTTAGCTTCACAACTCATTACAATAACAAAGTGGCATTTAAACGATGACAGGGGGCAGACCACTTTTCTACCTCACCCTTGGCATTAGTTCTCATTTGTTGGTTTAGGAATACTGTAATAGAAGCGTTTACCTGTGTCATAATCTCAACTGTATAACATCTGTATTGCATACAAAAATATTTTGCCATTATAATCTGTGAATTAAGACATGATTTAAAAGAAGCATGACATGATAGGCGCTGAAAAATTTTCATAAGTAAAAATTAAATTTTACAAGACATAGTAATCCCAAAAGCATAACATGTAGTCAGCAGAAAACTGAAGATGCGTCCCTGCTTCTGTGAAGCCCTGTGGTTATCTTAAAATTTTTTTCACATTTTAGAAGTGTTGGCGTTTGAAAGGGAGGCAACTACACCTGTTTTTTCCAGTTTACTGTAGAGCCTACATGATGTGAACTGGCCAAGGGAAGGAGGAGGGGCTGGGGTGGAACAACGGGGTCAGTAATGAAACACAGGCAGCAGCGCTCGCCTGAGCAGTGGAAAATAATCACAGAAAGCAGCCAAGGGAGGAAGGGTGAGAACCAGAGAGGAAAACACTAACGTTTGGCAGAATATTTTATAGAATACTCTATATTCACCTGGGTTAATCTTTGGGGACTAGAAATACGTTAGGTATTGTTGACTGCATCCAAATTTGCTTGAGGTAGAACACACAGCTCTAAACATACACTGAAAGACTGTGCATCAGACTCGGTGTGTGCCGCTCAGGCAATTCATAAGAGACCAAAGCAATCACGTAGTTCAGTGAAATAATGAGTGATTGTGTAGTGTTACACCGAACATCATGCCAAAATGAGGATCACAAATACAATTTAATTTAGACCGTAATCCTAGCTTTAAGACACAACGAAATCTAAACATGAATGTTTTACTTTGTTTTGTTGGGTTGCTAAGTTACTCTGTACTGCACTTGGATTTTGGAATGGCTGTTTTGCAGTTTGATGTTTCCTAAAACTGCATTATGTATACAAGTGGCAAGCTTTTATAAAGATCTGTGTGCCACAAGTTAAATTTCATAAACTAGGAAATATAAATGTTATTTCCATATTATATAAATAATTGGCCTTGCATGAGGCATCAAATAATCTTTACAAGCTGGATGTTTAATACAGAATCACTTTAAAAATTCAAACTTATTACTTGTACTATAGCTTTAAACTCTGTGGATTTGTTTGGAAAAGAAAAGTAACACACAGCTGAGTTAAATTTAGAAAGAGAGTTTGTTGATTGTTTTGTTTTAGCATTATAAGCTTGCCTGGCTCATTTCAAGCTTCAATTTAAACTCTCGCTCCCATTTTTACTTCATGTGTTAATACTAAAGCAGAAAGAAATGAGAACGTTTACAGCAAATGCAACCGTATTAATGTGCACCAGAGCCTACTAATTATGATGATTACTAGAGTTAACTGGCACATTAGTATGACTGAAATTACTTAATGCTCATATTGTATGATCTTCCTCGTAAGTAAGACATTCAGGCTTAAAAACCTGAACTTTCAATTGTGCACTTTGGAGGCATCTTTTCAAAAGTACCTCACTAAATTCTGGATATTCTTTTTCAAATTAAAATGTCAAAATTATACATCTTATTAGTTTGGATGCTTTTTAAATGTTCCTGATCATTTATTGATTCGTAATATACAGGGGTGGGTAGAAGCAGGTTTACAGTTATTCATAAGAAAAATAATATAATAATAATAATACAAGAATAAACTCTGTGTAAATCTTCTTTTACCCCACCCTGTGGTTAACCAATACTATATTATCAAACTAATAATTCCACCCCCAAAGGCTACACCTCTCCCCTTTATGTTCAGATGTGAAGAATGATGTAGGAGTAGAAAGATGACAAATGGTAACACATTGCTTTTTCTTAAATTTGGGACGTTAAGGAAGTATCTGTGGCAGTATTTGTGTGTATGGTTCTAAGAAGTAGCAGTGAAAATTTTGAAAACATGTAGAAATGTGTAATGTTTAGAGTAGTATGACAGCCTGTTTACCTTTTCTTTTCTTTTAAGAGAGGAGAGGAGGCAGGGCTAACCCAAAGAGTAGTCAAGAGCGCAGGACATCTTTCCTCTTATACCTCAAATGCCACCACAACCACCTTGAATATACTGAGTGCTTGGCACCTTTTGAGTACTAGTGAAAGGTAAATAGGTTGATATACTCTATATATTCTGACACTGTGCAAGAGTATTTTGGTTTTTTTCCTTTGGAGTAAATTACATCCTAATAAGAAAGAAACAGGAGAGAGCATAAGGGCAAGAGGAAGTGAGGGAAGGAGACCAGAAGAGGAAAAGAACTCTTTTATATGGAGAAAAAAAAATGTATTTAACAAAAACAATTCTAATGGATGCTTCATATCCAATTGATTTTATTATATCTATATTCATTGTCATAATAACTTAACATTTGGAGTACTGACTCCATGCAAAACACAATACTTTGTACCTAGTAACTCATTTACTCTTCATAAGGACCCATGAGGGATTACTATATGGTCCTATTTTACAGATAAGGAAACTTACTTATTTCAGGCAGTTAAGTTACCTGCCTGAAGTCACTCAACTATAACGGGTGGAACTGGTTTGCAAACCCAGCCTGACTGCAGAGCTAGGGAATGGCACACAGAGGTTTCTGGGGCTCATCCCAGCACTCAAAGCACTGAGGGGCAGGGGAGGCTTTGGTTAAAAGAGGAGTTTGAAAGAATCTAAAAAAAGGGGGTAGTAAGAGCATACCTTGAGTAAAGAATATCTACTTGGAAAATTTAACTGGAGTCAGCCAAGCTATTGGAGCTCCTGAAAATCACCTTGATGCATGTCCATGCATATATAATGTCTCAGACTAATAGTGACACAATGCCAGCAATGGTGAACTTAATCATGATAATTTACAACATCAGGTACACTAGTCGCCCTTATCCACAGTTTTCACTTCCCATAATTTGTTACTGTGGTCCAAAAATGTTAAATGGAAAATTCCAGAAATAATTCATAAGCTTTAAATCATGTACTGAGGAGTGTGATGTTCCACTCTGTCCCCCATGTGACACAAATCATCCCTTTGTCTAGCATATTCACTGTATAATATTTTGAGAGACCACATTTAATAACTTTTATTACAGTATATTGTTATAACTTTTCTGCTTTGTTATTAGCTGTTGTTGTTAATCTCTTACTATTCCTAATTTAGAAATTAAACTTTATCATAGGTACATAGGTGTAAGAAAAAACATATCAAGAGCTTGGTACTGTCCAAGGTTTTGGGCATCCATTGGGGGTCTTGGAATGTATCCCCTATGGATAAGGGGGGACTACTATAAAATTCGATATTTATAGTATCATCTTAGGTCATATCATTTAATCTTTACAAGGTTCTCATGAGCCAAAACCCAATTTTACAGAAAATGAAACAAAGGCTTGAATCAATTTAGTGATTTGACCAAATTTTTAGGAAGGTCAAGACCCAAATCCAGGTTAGAGGATTTTTGGGGTTTTTTTGCAACCAAAATCAGCTTTCTCAAATTCAAGGTTAAAGATTTACTTTAACTTACAACTTTTTCTAACTACATAAATGATTAGTTAATATTAATATTAACTTCCCTTATGGATCCTCTGGGTTTTAAAACACAAGGGAAAAAAACCTATCCAAATTATACAAATCGACCCAAATTAAAATTATTTTTTGAAGCAGCAAAGCAAGTAGTAAGGAAGCCATATCCCATATATCAGTACAGTTAAAAGTATTTGTGTAAAACAAAACATACCCAATCTTGTCCTCAAGCCCCACAGAAAATCGTGGCTCTCACATGTTCATTTGTTAAAGTATCTACAACAACATGTCAGTGGGTAATTTATAATGCGTGTCTTCTAAGCAAGTCACGTCTAGATTTTTTTATAGCAGATATAGATTTGGAAGGGTTAGATGAAATTAATTTTCAGACTTCAAGCTAGCTCAGGGAATCATAAGTATTTGCCAAGAACTCAGTATATGAGAAGTTATATGATGTAGCCTGACCTTCAGCTACAATTAATCTAAATTAAAAATAATTCCCCTTCATGTTACATTTCATGTAGTTTTTATTTTTAATATGCTTTATTGATTATGCTGTTACAGTTGTCCCAATTTCTTTTCCCTTTGTTCCCCTCCACCCAGTGGCCGCCCTCCCTCCAGCTGTCTCCCCCCCCTTAGTCCATGCCCATTGGTTGTGCATATAGTTCTTCTCAACATCTTCCTACCTACTCCACTCTCTACTATGCATCTTAATTCCTGTACCATCTCCCTCACTTTCCCCCCCTCCCCCTCCCTGCTGACCTACCCCGAGTATGTTCCCCATACCTATAATCCTTTTCACGCTCTCGCTGCCTACTTAGTTTGCCTTTGTTTCGGTTCCCTAGCTTCTGCTGTTGGTTGTTGTGATACAGTTTTCATTTTAATGTTCATAGTTTTGATCCTCTTTCTCCAAAACAAGTCCCTTAAACATTTCATATAAGAGTGGTTTGGATCTGATGAACTCCTTCAGTTTTACTTTGTCCTGGAAGCACTTTCTCTGCCCTTCTATTCTGAGTGACAGCTTCACTGGATAGAATAACTGTGGTTGTTGGTTTTTGCTTTTCATTACTTTGAATATTTCTTGCCAGTCCCTTCTTGTCTGCAGAGCTTCTTTTGAGAAATCAGTTGACAGTCTTATTGGGAACCCTTTGTATGTAATTCCCTTTGTATGTAATTCTCTCTTGCTGCTTTTAAGATTCTCTCTTTATCCTTAATTTTTAACATTTTGATTATAATGTGTCTTGGTGTGGTTCTCCCTGGGTCCAGTTTTTTTGGAACTCTCTGTGCTTCCTGTTAAGTCTATTTCCTTCCCCAAGTTAGGGAAGTTCTGCTTCATTATATTTTCACATAATTTTTCAATTTCTAGTTCTTCTTCTTCACCTTTTGGCAACCCTATGATTCGGATGTTGGCCTGCTTATAGCTGTCCAATAAGTTTCTGAGCCTCTCCTCATTTTCCTCACTTCTTGTTTCCTCTTTCTGTACTGGTTGACTCTTTGTTCCTTCCCTATGTTCTGATTTGTTGATTTGATCCCTGGTTTTCTTGCCCTAACCACTAGTTTCGTATGTGTTTTTGTTCATTTCAGGAGGACTAGCCTTCATTCCTTCCCTGTCTTGTTTAAGATCTGCTGTTAGGTCTGTAAGCACTTTTATAAACAATGCTCTGAACTGTGCCTAGAAAGATTTCCTATCTGCTGCTTCGTTAGATTAGAAATTTGCTGTCCGGTCAGCTGCATCACTGGGATCTCTTATCATGATCTGTGCCATCCTGAACAGTTTTGTGTTTATCTTTGCTTCCTGGGTAGGGCTGTCACACCTCCTACGCTATAGGGGGCAGAGCCCGGTGCACTCATCACAACCGGGCGTTTTCTTCGGGGTTGGGGGTCCAAGATGGATTCCTGCCGTTCGCTCTCCATTGAGAGATTGGGAGCCTCCTCCTCCATCCCCACCCCCTCTGGGCCTCACAGTCCAAGGCAATGGGGCTCTGTCTTCCCCGGCTTTGGAATCGCAAGTTGACGGGTCTGGTCTGCAGCTGGGGATGCTCCTGGCGCACCTCCCCTTAAATAGGAGTGTCTGTGCTTATTGCTGTCCTGCCACCGTCACTGCTGCTGCCACAGACAGCACAGCTTGACCTCTTCTCCCCAGTTTCGCCCCTCCTACCCGTCTGGATGAGCACCACTTCTTTATAACTTCATATGTTGGACTTCCATTTATTTTCTGGAACTTCTGGTTATTGCTGGTTTTGTGGTAGTTGTATTCCTTCTTAGTTGTGGAGGGAGATGGAGCGTGTCAGTCTAGGCCTCCATCTTGGCCGGAAGTCTCCTGTGTTTGTTTGCCTCCGTGTCCCAGGTAGAGCTGTTGCTCCTATGTCATTGTAAGGGGCAGAGCCTTAGGGATTCATCAGTAATGAGCGACCTGTTTCACCATATTTTGGCGCTGTATGCAGGGAAGGGATCTGAGAAGGAACAATGCCACTTTCCCAGCACTCGCTCCTTTTCCAGGCACTTCTCCCACTTCTGCACCGGAATGACGCCCCTCTAGCGACTGTCCTGGCCGTCGTTCCCAGAGTGGGTGGGTCTGTGGATGTTCTAGGACTGTGGGGGCCCTTTAAGCAAGCGGACTCTGCTGAGAGACCGGCAGTTTCTGCCTCCACCCCAACCCCCACTGGTTTGCACAGTCAGAGGCAATGAGGCTTGATTTTCCCTAATGCTGGGACTGTGAGCTGCTCTGTTGAGGAGCTGGGAACGCTCCCCAGGTGTCCCTCCTGACTTTTTAAAATGTGTAACTGCACTTTCCGCGGCCTGCTGCTGTTGCCACTGCTGCCACCACCACACCGTGTCCTTTCCGCCCCGGCTCCGCCCCTCCTACCTGTCTGGATGAGTACTTCTTCTTTATATCCTTGTTTGCTGGACTTCCATGCAGTTTGACTTTCTGGAACTTCTGGTTGTTTCTAGTTTTGAGGTAGCTGTATTCCTTCTTAGTTGTGGAGGGAGACTCAGCATGTCTGTCTACGCCTCCATCTTGGACAAAAGTCTATCATCATGCAGTGTTTTAACTGTGACCTTGATAGCAAATATTGTGAATGCTAGAGGAATTTACATACCTAATGGTACAAAGACTGCTTGAGAGAGTTTCTTGTGACCACCTCTTTCTATTTGGTGATTCCTAATTCTTCTCCTGTCTGTATTACATCCCTGTGTGTCTTCTCCTTTTCTGAGTGGGTGTGGCCCTCACGAAGTCCACGCTTTGGGAAGATCTGGAGACACCCACTAACCAGAACCCTGCCCCTCACTGTATCCTGCTGTGGGTTTTTTCCTGTGTTCCCTCTACCAGTGTCCTCTCCCTCATCCCGCCCCCTCTCAGTTGGAAATCAGAAAGCAGTTCTTCAAAAACACACAGAACACCTCTTGCTGCTGCTACCTGTCTAGATGCGCAAGCTGGAATGAAAATGGGAATCAGTGGTAAATTTTACTCAGACTATAAATGCACATGGGGGATGCGCTTAAACCTTAAACCAGAATTCTTAAGTCTAATCAATAATAAATCTTCTTCGCGTTTTTCCTTCCTTGATGTTCTCTTTTGGCCATTGTCAGAATTTATAAGTATATCTGCTCATTCTCCTGGGAGATGAGAGGAGAAAGGAGAGGAGAAAATCATCTAATTTGCTACTCTGCTTGTAATAGTGAGGGAAAAAAAAATAGAAGGGGCTAAAAAAACAAAAAGTCAAAGTAACAATGGGTGAGTTATTCATGTCATCTGGGTCTTGTAAATATTACTTTTGTCTGTCCATGTGGCAGCATTTATCAAATCTTCAACTGGCAAATTTCAGAGATAAAATACAGCTTTTCATTAGATAGGCCCTTAGCACATGACCCACATAGTTTAGGTACTTAACTGCTTCTGATCGTTAAGTCTCAAATATGTTCATCTCATGAAAACATGGTGTGTCCTGTCACGTGCTCTCCTTGCCATCCTTATGCACACTTATTTCATAATGCTCATTTTATCATGCTGGCATCTCTTTCAATCTATGGTTTTTGGAAAGGATGCCACTAACATTTAATAAATGCATTACTGAAAAGATCTGACAGGAAACTAAAATCATCTAGTTTGATTTTGAAATTAGCTACAAACAGTAGCTATCGGACCATGAGAATGGTGTCATCACAAGATGATGCTATATTTTACAACTCAACTTCATGTGTTAGGGAGACTAGCAGATTACATTGAATACAGTGAGGATTGTCATTTTAAATACTGTCCTAGATAAAACAGTAAAGCTTCTTTAATTCAGAGAAAGTACGTTTCTGAGAGGGTTGGTGTCATCACAAATATGGCCCATTAATTTGATAATGTCTTATGGAGAATGGAATAAACAGATAGTGTTAACAGTTATTTTGCATAGCAAATAATTACTTTTCCCGATGTCTCTGACAGGGCCGCGTCAGTTGTACTGGACGGCTAATGGTACAGGCTGTCAACCAAAGAGGTCGCAGTCCCCGCTCTCCCTCAGGCCATCCTCATGTCAGAAGGTATTTCAGATGTTCCTTTCCATAATTGTTACTGTTGTTAATAATTTCAACACTATTAGAATCATGGTGACTGTAAAAGTCAACACAGTTTGAAAAGAAAATATGGATTCAACCTTAACGTGTATACAGTGTACGACTCCTTGATTATGCTCCTTTGCAGTTCAGAATAGGGAAGGGACCAAACATTTACTGAAGTGTGCTAAGCCTTCTCAAATACACCATCACTAGTTCATTAAGTAGGGCCCAATTTATACATGAAAAAATCAAGACTACACAAATGTTCAACACCAAGAGCTATATGGATTGACCATTATAAATTATTGCCACTAGGTTTCTTAAAATCATCTAGCTTGTTAATGTTCATTTTTCAGTTCTTAGTTCAAAAGAGTTTATTTTAGACCATAATCTTATAGGTAAGATTCTTCATATTTTAAATGTTCAACAAATATCTGCTAACAACAGAGTGTGCTTTTCCATTCCTAGTAGCTCTGAGTTTATGCAAGGATGCTGATGGAATAATGAGAGGCAGGGATGAGGAAAGGATATTACTTCTTACTAACACACCTGCATTAAAAAAGAATATAGTAAGTCAACCAGCCTGCATCCTGGGTACCTATTTAGATACTTTACAGACAGAGCATGTTCAAATAGTCCTGGCTGTAAAATAGAGGCTACAGATGCAAACCCCTTTGGTGAAGAGAACAAAAGGTACCCAGGAAGAACTGATTAGCAGCAAATGGTGTGTCTATGCCCCCTCATGTGGTTGGACCCACAGAGCTGAATGTTCAACGTGCGGGAGACAATTCTGGCATCTAAGCATATGCAAATTTAATTCTAACTTGTGCGTGCTAGTATCTGTTCACAGGATACTAGGCCTGTATCAAAGGCCGTAACACGTATGTAGTAGCATATCCATTCTCTTGTATTATATTCTTATGTTTCTCTTACGATCTTCAATATATTTAAGCTTTCCCATTTGCCATCATCTCCTAGAAAAGCATTTTGTTCAAAAATTAGATCTGTACTTGCAGAAAAGTAAACTATATAGAAAATCCAATAACCATTAGCCTATTACACCAATCTTTTATT
The DNA here is from genome assembly GCF_987537825.1 of Furipterus horrens. NCBI lineage: Eukaryota > Metazoa > Chordata > Mammalia > Chiroptera > Furipteridae > Furipterus > Furipterus horrens. The sequence continues at coordinate 28,784,825 of NW_028327180.1, forward strand.
TGTTCCACTCTTACTTTTTCTAGTTAAGTGTTTTTAAACTTATCTTCTAGTGATTACAGGCAGAATTTGCATTCAACACCTTGCTCTTTTCTTAAGTCTTTCCTGCCATTACTTTAAACTGCATTGCTCTTAAAGGTGCCTCTAGCAACCTACTTAAAAGCAAGAGAGATACACAAAATCTGGGAGATTTCCATAGTTTTATTTGAAAGCAAAAAAAAAAAAAAAAAAAGTGTCTTTAGGTACATAATAACTAATGTAAAAGAAAACCCGCCTTAATATGCAGTTTGTTTTCCTGATTAATATGAAAACGAATTTTGATTAGAAAGATATTAAATTTTTATAAAATGAGATATTAAATTTTTATAAAATAACTTAATTTCTGATACACTTAAAATCACAGTTGAGAGTTATATTAATTTCTGTTGGAAAATATTTGGTAATGAATTAATGAGCAACAGCTGCTGTAATTTCTCATACAGCTTATAATATTTACTTAGGAAAAAAAACAGGTTAATATAGAGTACCCCATTATCTCCCATTTCCCCTTTTATGTTTATACTAACTTTAAAGGAGAGCAGAACTGTTTAAGATCTGCAATTAGTAAACTATTACATTTATAATAAGCTTCCAAAAGAAACAAGATTTTGCTTTGCTGACTTTTTTATATGTAAACCTCGGGGGTAGAAATCAGGCTAGGGGATTATATAATTACCCCCATGTTTTTGTTTTTATTTAAAACAGATGACTAAAGTCCTAAAAATAAATTGTCTGTCTGTCTGTCTGTCTTGTTCTAAGGCCTCGTTCTAGATCAAGGGACAGTGGGGATGAAAATGAACCAATCCAGGAGCGGTTCTTCAGACCTCACTTCCTGCAGGCTCCTGGAGATCTGACTGTGCAAGAGGGAAAACTCTGCAGAATGGATTGCAAAGTAAGAGTTTCTCTCCCTTCTCCTCTCGTTGCCATTTCTCTTTAGTTTCTTTTGGGGAAATTATGTAAAGTATACATCTTTAAAATGTGTTCCAGCTTAAGAGAAAAAAAAAAAAATTCAGTGAAACATACAGGATGTTTATATACTGTTTTAAACCATCATTTTCCTTTACTTTTAAATCTTTATTAAATTTGTTTGTTACTTAGAATCCTATAACCCTTCCCCAGAAAGCCACTGGAAGGTTTTACTCTTTTTTTCATTTTGTTGAAGTAATAAATGTACTAATCAATCATATGTCCTAGTAGTTAATTAGTTGAGCTTCACTATTTATTCATACAAATTTTATATCCATATGTTTGCTCGGACTTCTGGTCCTCCTATTTTCTATTTCTAAAAGAAGTGGGAGCGACAGCCTTCTTCCACCCATTTTACAGCAGGGCTTCTTAACTCCGTGTATTCCGATTCCATTGCATGTGTGAACTCTGCATACAAACGTGTATGTGATATCGCTTTCATCAATTTCTCAAAACAGTAAGGCCAAAAATGTTTAAGAACTACTGCTCTGAAAAACTTTGATTTTTTATTTTTATTTTTGCCCTTTATATTGGTCTTAAATTTAAGATTTAGCTCTTAAATATGGATAAGGTTTTAAAAAATTATTTGGGCTCCCTCTGCTGGTTCTCTTTGAGACTGCAAAACACAATTACAAGGTATCTAGAGGATTTGGGCATTGTTTGTTTTTACAAAAAGTAAATCTGGGCTTGTAGAATGTATAAAAAAGAACAGAAGGGTCTATTTAAATTACGACCTGATTATAATGACCTTAAACTCCTGAAGTCAGGCATTCCTTACCCAGCCAAGAAGACTGGGCTTAGAAAAGGGTAGTTGAAGCAGACATTTTCTCTTTGCCTTAACGTGAGTAACTTTGCCCACTGGCACAGGTGCACTGTGACTTAGGTGGGCTGACAGCTCACTGTGTTTTAGACATCTCTCCTACTAAACAAACTGTGGCCTCAGCACAATGCGGTCCTGCTTGCCTGGGTTCTAACCTAGTACAGCAAGAACAAGCGGTGCCACTTTATTTCTAAGCTTGGGAAAGGCCTGGAATCTGACCCGAAGTATCCACTCCCTCACCCTCCATTCCACTTCCAGGGACCTCTGGACAGTGTTTATGGAGAGCTGGGGCTAGCAGGTGGACAGATGGAAGAATGTAAGAGGTTGACCCTTCTCAGAAGCTAAGCTGCCAAACTACTGATGTTTGCTTCCAAACTCTCTTCATCTTTTAACCAGTAATTTAAATTTATGTAATATTTTTCCTTTCAATTCCCTAGACTTTTGTGATGAGTGGGGGGGGGGGGCGGCATCTTTTAGGTATATAGTATAAATAAGTATCACACAGCAGGAATGGAACTTACGAGTTCTCTGGCTGATTTTGGCAGAACTGGGTCTTCAAAACAATTGGTTTACAGTCCAACTGACATCTTTTTGTAAGTAATTTCCCACTAGTAAATGTGGGATGGGGTAAAAGGGCCTTCCTGAATGGTGCTTTTCTCCCCATTCAAAATCAAAGCAAAGCTATAAAGAGTTGACAGATGGGAACCATTCCTACCCTTCACAGTGCAACTTGTTATTAGCAATTAAACGTGCTTTTGTCTGATCTCTGGTCAACACAACTGTCATGGTCCCAAGGTTTTATGATGCTTCCGTTGTGATGCTAATTTGTCGGTATGGCTTTCTGGGTAATTTCATATTGTTCTTGTTAGTTTCAAGGATTATCGATAACAGTAATAGCCCTACTTGCTGATGGATGCATTAACTAATGTCTCCATAGCTATGGTAACTCTTTGATGGGAGGGTTCTTAGTGTATAAATACCAGCTGAGTATTTGTTATGGTTATTATGGTCCGACATCTTTTTTTCAAAGAGCTCAGGGCCCTATGCAGAGACCATCCCAGTAATCTTTATCACCCTTGGTGAGGTAAGATGAGGAGAAAAGTTTTTTTAATCCCCATTTCACTTGTCTCTAGGTCACTCTGGAAGAAATGTTTAAAAGTGAGCCCACAAGTGCTTAGGGAGCTGCAGAAGGGTTTTAAGCAAAAGAGTAACCTGAGCTGACACTAAAAGCTGTCCTCTGTACTACCAAAGGAAGAATTTATGCCAGTTTCTTAGCTATTAATGTCATTGTTTTAATATTAGAGAAATGTATATGCATTTCCTTTCTGCTTTAGGTCAGCGGGTTACCAACTCCAGATCTAAGCTGGCAACTAGATGGAAAACCAATCCGCCCTGACAGTGCTCACAAGATGCTCGTGCGTGAGAACGGGGTGCACTCTCTGATCATAGAGCCAGTCACGTCACGCGATGCTGGCATCTACACGTGTATAGCCACTAACCGAGCAGGACAGAACTCATTCAGCCTGGAGCTTGTGGTTGCAGGTAGGCTCAGCTGCGAGTCCTTTCTCCAAGAATGAACATCAGATTTAGAAATGTAAAGTAATCCTACATTATTCACCAACATGGTAAATTAAACAAACTGCTGAAAAAAATAGATTGAATCACCAGAACAGCCAATCAGGGCATGTCAGGAGGCTTAGCAAATCAGAACATTAATTTTTCGTCAGTGTAGCTATTAATATTTATCTTCAGCAAATCAGAACATTCGTTTTTTGTCAGTGTAGCTATTGCTATTTATCCTTCCTTTCTCCCACTAGCCTGGCGGAGAGAGAGGAGGATTTTGGCTTTGGGGGTCATTCTCCCTGGGTGTGTGTTGGCCCTCAGTGTGACATAAGGACAGGGCACTAGCAGTATGGGCTCCAGGAACCAAACTTGATGTATAAGAGGTCACTTTGCGTGAAGTTCTACAGCTATACCTAGCTTTTAAAATAACATAATACACACTGATTTCAAAATCCAAAATTTTAAACATTTCATTACCCGCAATGTCACAGTCAAATTATACTCAGATGTGCTTTTTAGTTGATTATACTATTAGGTAAACTTTGTAAAAGTAGTGTTATATGAAGTCTTACCCTTAGATAAGGACATATATTTATGGAAAGGTTTATACCATCCTTAGGAGTTGAACATAAGTAAAGATTCTGATATCTGTTCTCTCAAAAAAATAATGTTTGTCATACCTCTATTGGCAAAGCACCTCATATGCATTATCTCAGTTAGTCTTCACAACAGCCTATGAAAGAATTAGAGCAGATTTTCTTCCTAAGCAAGATCTGTTCCTACTTCCCCAAAATAGCCTCGGCCAAGTAACCATGTAAAGGCCGACTAAAAAACAACAATGACAAATAAAAAACAGCCCTCTACATAATTCAAAGTCTTAGATAGCCTTGGGTATTTGAAAACTTGGGGTCGCATATTTATCCTCTTCACCTCTTCCCCTGGCTGCTTTGCTTTGACATATTTGTCACTCCAGAGGACTGAAAGTGGTGGAGAAAGGCATGCATCTTCAAACTCATTCTGAGTAGGTCAGAAGAAAATAACTATGCCTTATTTTTTCTCTGAAATTGTTTCCACCTCAGATCCAAGAAAACAATTTCCCATTGGATGGTGATATTAGAATGCTAGTAACAATCAGTTTTGAATTTCTCAGGCTAATGAAGTTATGCTTTTTTATGGCTTTCTCCCTTCAAGGTAATAAAGTTGTCTTTTTATAGCCCTTCAAAGAATACAAAATCTGTAGTTTATCGGTAACTGTTTAAAGTTGCCAATTTTAGAAGCAGATGCCTCTTCTTTATTTTTCCCCTTTTAAATCCTATAGTACCTCTCACTTAAGCTAGGACTTAACAAATGTTTCAAAAATCTCATAGCAAACATGTTCAGGCCGACGGCAGAGGAATCTTAAGTGGATCAAATTCCTAGAAACACTTGTCCTCCTCAGCGTCACTAGGTGGCAGTGGTTGGCAAAAGCTGTGCCTGCATAGTACTGTAGTAGTGAGGCCACCCCAGATGCTAGCAATGACTTACGAGTCTCACACAGCCTGCCAGGCATTCTGTGGAGCAGATGGCCAGTGGACTGTGTGGGCCTGTCAGGCTTGAATTAATTGAGGAAACAAATGAGTGGAATGAAGCATAGTAACCTTTCTTGGAAAAAGAGTAATTTAATTTGGAGAGAGGACTAGTATCGTACCACCTGAAGTGAAAAATGGCTTCATAAAATAAGAGCTCTATTTAAGCAATATTTCAAGAAGCTTCCGAACTCTTTGCAGTGCTCCCTTTGTCTATCACTGATAGATCATTCATCTCATGTTTGTTAGCAAAAGAAGCACACAAGCCCCCCGTGTTTATCGAGAAGCTGCAAAACACAGGAGTTGCCGATGGGTACCCGGTGCGCCTGGAATGCCGCGTGGCAGGAGTGCCACCGCCACAGATATTTTGGAAGAAGGAAAATGAATCGCTCACACACAGCACTGACCGAGTGAGGTGAGAACACACAGTGACTTAATCCTAATGATGTATATATATAAAAAAAAAAAAAAAAAACCACTTTATATAGCACATAAATGTCTGTAAGAGTCACGCTGTGATTTCAAAGACAAAAATCACTCTTTACCCTAATGTATGATTAAGCTTTTAAAAAAGCAGCTGTAATGGTATGTGATGAAGCACATTCTAGCTAATTTCATGGTGACTTCATATCTAAAAGAAAAGATGAATTCACTTGCTACAGTGGTGAGAGAGAAACTACTCAGTGGTTTTGTAAAGGCAGGTCCTTAACTAGAAATTAAGTGCACAGATTTATTCAGCCCCTCAACATCTGCTCTTCTCTCCCATTAACTTTAATGGGACCGGCAGCCTCTCCAGAATAAGTATGACCCTATTAGCGGCTACTTACACAATTGTGTTTTGAATGATCTAATTAAAAATGATGCTTCGTGTCCAAAGCCACTTTTTAAACATTCAGAACCCTCCTGACGTCCTCCCTCTCTCCAGCATGCACCAGGACAATCACGGCTACATCTGCCTGCTCATTCAGGGAGCCACGAAGGAAGACGCCGGGTGGTACACGGTGTCTGCCAAGAACGAGGCTGGGATTGTGTCCTGCACCGCCCGGCTGGACGTGTACAGTGAGTGCTGCTTCATCTGATTGTGCTGGCTCGTTACACTGTGAAAAATTAGACATCTAAACAGCAAATCACATTATTATTTAATCTTATAAACAACGATGGTGGGGTGTTTTGGTCAAATTTCATATTGCTCTTTCTCTTTCTATTTATAGTTTCTCAACATTAATAGTGAACTACACCAGGAGAACAAATAATCAAGTATCATTCAGAAACTTCGCATTATTAGCATGTTGACTTCTCTTATGTTGGCTAGTCAGTTGTGGCTCACTTACCCGAGCATCCAGAGGCATTAACAGTAGGCAAAGGCATAACCACGTGTTTTTCACATTTACTTGTTACTGTGTTTTGCAAATGACTGCCTTTTTTTAACATTTGTTTATATTATAATCCTATCACAGTATCTTATTGCACTCTAAACGTGTGTACCATTGACCCCGTAATGCATACTTCTGTGGCTTAGTGCTTTTCTCATTATTTATCTTAAGCAGCTGAAAAATAGATTTGTGATTGTTTGTGTATTTGTGTATATGCATCCTAATTTTAAAGAAAGTCATTTTTTTGGACTTTTATAAGCTATTACAATAGCAATATGTGATCTACTGACATAGAGAAAACCACTAGAAAAAATTAAGAACTTAATTCTCCTTGAATAAGAAATGATTTTGTGAGGTACCCCAGAAAATGAGGTACCTCAACCTTCCCTACTGCCCAGTTCCTTTCTATTGATTAGTGTTAAGAGATCCATCCACAACACCAACCTATTCTAACTACTGTGGCAGTTATACATCATGAACTCTGAAGATTAAAAAAGAGGTGGGAGGTGAATCAGGAAACTCAGAGACTGTTTCAAAGGATCTCCTGAGCTGAAGCAAGTATTTACATTCAAATAAAGATTAACTGCATGTTGTCTTTATTATCTAGCTGTTACAGTCCCACTGTCCCATGGAGAAAATAAATCTGCAACATATGAGTAACATGCAAAACTATCCTTGAATTTTAGAACTGCTACCCTGGATGTGTTCACACTTTCATAAAGAACATGCGCCTAGTGTACACCAAAAGACACTCTGTATTTACTTGAAACATCTAAGGGCTTTCCAATAATCTTGGTTAAAACATCTCTCTCCTCTCTCTCTCTCTTTTGTAGCCCAGTGGCACCAGCAGCCACAGAGCACCAAGCCAAAAAAAGTACGCCCCTCAGCCAGTCGCTATGCAGCACTTTCGGACCAGGGCCTAGACATCAAAGCAGCGTTCCAGCCCGAAGCCAACCCATCTCACCTGACACTGAACACCGGCTTAGTAGAAAGTGAGGACCTATAGTCCAACATTGTTGTTGAAGCTGAAACACTGAAACAGCCTTGCCTTGACCAACATATTCCTTCGTCACACTATGTAAAAGGCAAAAGCGTATCTTTGATTGTAAAAATAAAAGAAAAAAAAACAAAATAATATTTTTCTTACTTGATATACCAAACTTAGAGTTGAAGTAGGAGATGCTAATAGAAATGTACACGTTGCACAGAAAATTCACATTTGTCATCCGATTTAAAACTTTTGAATTGCTGTGATTAAAGTGGTCTGAAATGCCAAAATGCTAAAGGAACCAATTGTTCAAAGTTAACCACAATTTGTATTATCAAAAGTGCCTTTAAACACTAGCTTTAGGTGCTACACAGCATGATAGTGTGGAATACTTAACATGAGGCAATTGTACCACAAATAACACTAAAGTGATTCTAAAGTGGCAGTGTATTCAGACAGCTACAGTGAACCAAGTGCAATATGTAAGGATGAAAAAGGCAGAAGAAAGTAAATCTTAAAGTAAAAAGGAAACCCAAGTAAATGCCTTGTCGTTGCAAATGGTTTTATATTAAATCATAAGGAAAGAATTACTTGCCTTAAATTTTAATAATATCAAGAGTTCTCTAACAAGGGTAACACCTTAGTTCTTAACCTTTCTTTCTTTATGTGTTGTATTTTCTTTTCATGCTACCTTGGTAGAAGCTTATTTACAAACCATATTCAAAGGCTAATTTAAATGTAAGTAATAATAAAGTATTCTGAATAGAGCAGAAATATATTACAGTCCATTCCAGGAAAGGCATCCAAACCACCCAGATGACCAAGGCATACAGAATTTGGAGGAAACTGGGGTTTGGAAGGAGTCGAGAAGAATGAAAGGAAATGCTACCAGCATACTGACTACATTGTATTCATTCAGATAAAAGTAGAAGGGGCAGGAGACACGTTAAAGCCCAGTCTTTTCTTTGGTTTTCTTGAAAATTAACCTAACACTGTGATTCTCAAGTCAGGGAACCTAGGGTCAGCTGGAAGTTGGAGCACAAGTGCTATGGGAATTTTCGTGTGTCTGAAGTTTGTGTAATCGCTGAAGATTATAGATGTTTAGAGCAAGTTGAACAGGGACTGAGCCTGCAAGGCTGGCGTGAGTGAGACGTTGCCTGGAGCATGTAGTCTCCTTGAGGGAAATGCAGACTTAGGAGAGACAAAAACAGGTCAGTGCCACAATGTATTTTTTTTTTAATGGCACTGAGATATGGTGAATGGAAAATATCAGTTCATGTCCCTGCTGCCAGGAAACCTTACTTTAGAAGGTGCTGCATTCTGAGTAGTGTGTAAAGGTATTTCAGCAAAGACTGATTTTTAAATGCATATGATTCTGCATCAGCTACACTGAGTTGATGCTGACCAGACTTGATGGTTTTAAGTCGGAACCAATAAACGTTAAAAAGAAGAAAAAACAATTTGGCCTAATATAATAAAATATGAAGCTTTAATGGTACTTTGCTATGAAAACACTGTATTCCTTATGCAAAATACATATATCTTTCATTATTTATAATAAAAATGTTGAACTCTTCTTAGCTCAGTTACTCAATTCAATACGTAGTATTTTTAAAGTAATTTTGTATCTGTGTACCACCCCATATATTTCACATTACTGCTTCACATGTACAGCTTTCTACTTCTTTGTAAGAACACCAACCAACCTGGTTTTAAATGATTAATACTGGCTTGAGCACTGGGTGGCAGATGTTCTATGCAAAGTGGTATAAGTTTCTTTGACCACAGTTATATGCATTACTAATATGGAATTTAAGATACCACACAAAGTCCCTCATGGACCTATCTATATTGTAGTATTATGACTTATGTCATGTCTTACTTGCCAAATTTTTCTGAATGAGACTCTTTTTTTTGCTAATTTGCTGGGTTTGGGATTAAGTAGCATTATTTTGCCACCTTTTATGTTGTATTTATAAAAAAAATAGTACTATCATACTACTTTGGATTGTTGTGATGGTGTAATGTGGATTTAACATCAATAAATATTTAACAAATAATAGTTGCAATTTTGTGAAGCAAAATATTCAGTTGTTTTAGTTTCCTATCACTGCAGTAATTAATTAGTACAAACAGAGGCTTAAAACAATACCCATTTCTTAGCTCACAGATCTGAAGGTCAGTTCAGGCATGATATGGTTGGATTCTCTGCTCAAGGTCTTACAAGGCTAAAATCAATGTGTCCATTAAACTGTGTTCTCATCCAGAGGCCACTCAACCCCCACAGACCACCTGCATTCCGTGCCATCTTCAGAATCAGCAGTGAGAAGCTCCCTCATGACAAATCCCTCAGCAAGGGCCCGTCCCTTTTAAGAGATCACCTGATTAGGGCGAGCCCACTCAATCTCTCTTAAAATCACTGAATTTGGGACCTAATTACACTTGCAAAATCACTTCAAAGTAATTTGTGTTTGAGAGAAGGTGCGTGCACAGGAGGTGGGAGATCATGAACGAGCCACCTTAGTGTTCTGACAACCACACCGCCTTACTGTACCTATGCATATAAATAATACTGGTGCGCATGATGGCCCAATAAAAGTATTCTGTGACCACACACCACATCCTCTCCCTTAGCAATTAAATATACAGCATTCTGGTTCAAGATGGTAACAGAAGAATCCAAAACATACCAAATCTACGTCTACGGAATAATTTCCTCTGAAATAAACCCAAAACCTAGCTGAATGACTCATATACATTGGGCAGATGAGAAAAAAACACACACTGAAACAGGCAGGAGAGGCTGAGACAGCCTTGCCCAAACCCCTCTCTCAGCAAAGCAACCCACCACTGGGAGGGAGCTCACAACCCCAAGCTTCTCCTTTGAACCACACATGGAGCTGGAGCACTCACCTTTTAAGACCTGCAGATGAAAGAAGCACCCCCAAAACATCTCACTTCAAAATTCAATGGGGCTTGCATCCAAGAGACCCACAGGCTGTCACAATCTGATTTAAAGAGCTTGCAGGCACAGACTTAGCCACCTGAGGGCCCGGCACAGAGACAGCTGACTGAAAACTGCTCAGCCTTTCTGTGAAAGACACACTTATCTTGAAGGGTGGGCATCTAATGTAACACACCTAGGGGCCTCACGACAGGTGTGGCCTAAGGGGCAGGCTTCTGATGAAACACACATCTAAAAGCCAAGGGTAATCATCTCCAGAGACCTCAGAGAGCAGGTGCTATCTTCACACTGTCCCTCTCCCTTGCTCAGGGGTCACTGGTATCTCCAGAAAAAGAGCTTGTGCACCCATCTGAAGCAGCCACCCAGAAGACACCCTGACTGCCTGACTCTAGTGTCCAGCAGAGCTCACATTTGCAGGTCCCATTGGACAGTAATAGAGAAACAGTTCTTTATCAACTACCCCTGCCCCGGGGCACCCCATACAGTCAGCAGACTGAAAACTATCCACAGGCTTTCTGGGCCGGAGGCTTTTAATTCAACACACATGTAGGGGTTGACTCTCATCCTCTCCAGAAATGGAAGGCCAGCGGGCACCATCTTGGTGTTCTCACTCTGTCCAGCCCAAGGATACCTGTGTCTCCATGGAAGGAGCTATGGACAAACCTGGAACCCGAGTTTTTGTGGCTGCTGCCCAGAGGACACATCCTTTCATTGCCTGGCTCTGGTGGCCACTGGGCTTGTATACACAGGTTCAACTAGACAATAGCAAACAAATGGCTCTTAACTGGCTATAACTCCAAAGTTTCAACTTAGAGAGAGAAGACAGAAATGCCCTTCTTTACTTTAAAAACTGCTGCCTGAGAGTCTGGCTTCCGATTAGTCTGAATCTAGGTGCTGACTGAGGTCCTATCTATTGGGACAGTGACAGGTCTTGGCACACCCTCAACTTCTCGGAAGAGCTGACGTTTTGGACAATTACAAAGGCTTGAGAGAGAACCAACAGCCTGGGCAGGACTGAACAATAAGGTTCATCTCCTACATGAGGCCACTCTTTCAAGGCTAGGAGAGGTAACTATTTTACCTTAAAGAAACATACGGGGTATAAAGGGAAATGAAGAAACAAAGGAATCCATTCTGAACAAAAGAAGATAAAAACTAAGAAAAGGACTTTAATGAAATGGAGATAAGTGATTTAACTGATAAAGAGTTAAAAATAATGGTCATAAAGATGCTCACAGAGCTTGAAGAAAATGCATAAGCAAAGTGAAAATTTCAACAAAGATGACATTACAAAATAAAAGTCACAGAGCTGAAGAATACAATAACTGCACAGAAACATACAATACAGGGGTTCAACAGTGAGCTGATGAAGCAGAAGAAGGAACAGTAAACTCATAGGGCAGAAGAACTAATTCAGCTAGAAAAACAAAAGGAAAAAATGAAAAAGTAAAGATAGCTTAAGGGACTCATGGGACAACATCAAGTAAACCAACATTCACATTATAGGGGTCCAAAAGGAAAACATACTTGAAGAAATAATGGACAAAAATTTCCCTAACCTGAACAGGAAAAGATACCCAGATGCAGGAAGCCCAGAGAGTTCAAAAAAAGATGAACGCAGAGACCCACACCAAGACACATTAAAATGTCAAAAGTTAAAGACTTCAAATCACTTACAAGGCTAGTGTGAATGTAAAAGATAAAAAAAGTCAAAATAACTACAATAATTAGTTAAGAAATACACAAAATAAAAAGTTGTAAATTATGACATCAAAAAAACAATATGAGTGGGACAGACTAAAAATATAGTGTGTTAGAATGTGTACAAACTTAAGTCTTACTCAACTTAAAAATAAACATGTTTGTTTATATAAGCCTCATGATAAACACACACATAAAAAACCCTATAGTAGATACACAAAAGATTTTTTTTTAAAAAGGAATCTAAGCATATCACTAGAGATAATCATCAAGTCACAAAGGAAAATAACAAGGGAAGAACAAAGAAATACAAAACAAAGTAATTAACAAAATAGCAGTAAATACATACATATCAATAATTACCTTAACTTAAAGGTAAATGGACTAAATTCTCTAATCAAAAGATAAAGAATGGCTACAAAAGTTTTTTTTAAGACCCATCTACATGCTGTCTACAAGAGAATCACTTCAAGATGAAAGGACATAAAAACTAAAAGTGAAAGAATGGAAAAAATATCCCATGCAAATGGAAACAAAAGAAGGCCGAAATAGCTATACTTAGACAAAATAAACTTTAATACTGTAATTAAACAAAGAAGGTCAATACATGATTATAAAAAGTCAATCCAACCAGAAAATCTAACATTTGTAAATATTTATGCTCATAAATATATAAAGTAAATAGTGACTGATTTAGATGCCAAAATACACAGAAATATGATAATAGTAAGGAACGTTAATAGCGCACAATGAATAGATCATCCAGACAGTAAATAAATAAACATTGTCCTCAAACTACAGGTTAGACCAGATGGACTTAACAGACATTTAGTAAACATTCCCTCCAAAAGCAACAGTATCTACATTCTTCTTAAGCACATATAAAACATTTGCCTGGATAGTTCATGATGTTAGGCCACTGCACAATAAATGTAAAAAGAATAAAATCATTCAAGCATCTTTCTGATCACAATGATATGAAAGTAGGAACCAATATAAGAAAACTGGAAAAGTCAAAATATGTGGAGGTTAAACAACATGCTACTGAACAGCTGATGTGTCAAAGAAGAAATGAAATATCATTAAATACCTTGAACAACAACAAAAAAAACTTTGGTACGATATACCAAAACTTACTGGAAGAAGCAAAAGCAGTTCTAACAGGGAAGTTGATAGTGATAAATGACTATATCCAGAAAGAAGAAAACTCTCAAACAACCTAACCTTAGTCCTCAAGACACTAGAAAAAGAAAAAGACCAAAGTTAGTTAAAAGAAGAAAATACCAAAGATCAGAACAGAAATGAATGAAATAGAAATTTAAAAGACCATGGAAAAGATGAACAAAACCAAGAGCTGTATTTATAAAAAATAAACAAAATAAAGAAACCTTTACCTGTGGGGGGGGGGAGAACCCAAATAAATAAGATCAGAAGTGAAAGAGATGTTACAACTGACCAAGCAGAAATACAAAGGATATAAGACTATTATGAAAATCATGCATCAACAAATTGGATAATTTAAAGAAATGGACAAATTCCTAGAAAAAAATACAACCTACCAAGATTGAATCATAAAATAGAAAATCTTAACAGATCTAGTACTAGTAAAAAGACTGAATCAATAAAAACCACTAAACAAACAAAAGTCCAGGAGCAGATGGCTTCACAGGTGAAGTCTACCAAATATTTAAAAAAGTGAATACCAATTCTTTTCGATCTTTGTCAAATAGAAGAGGAGGGAACACTTCAAAATTCATTTTATAAGACCAGCAATATCCTGATACACAAACCAAACAAACACACCACAAGAAAAGAAAATTACAAGTCAATATCCTTGATGAACAGAGATACAAAAATCTTCAACAAAATATCAGCAAACCAAATTCAACAATACATTATTCCAGGAATGCAAGGATGGGTCAACATCTGCAAATCAACAGACTATACCATGTTAACAAAATGAAGGATAAAAATCCTATCATCTCAACAGATGCAGAAAAAACCTTGACAAAATTCAACATCCCTTTAATTATAATACTCTCAACAAAGTGAGTACAGAGGGAATGTACCTCAATATAACGAAGACCATATACAACAAGCCCATAGCTAACATCATACTCATCAGCAAAAAGCTGAAAGCTTTTCCTCTAAGATCAAGGACAAGACAAAGATGTCCACTCCCATGACTTTTATTCACGACAGTACTGGACATCTTGGTCAAAGCAATTAAACAAGAAAAATAAAATAAAACGCACCCGCATTATAAAGGACAAAGTAAAACTGTCACTACCTGTAGATGATGTGATATTATACATAAAACCCTAAAGACTCCACCACAAAACTATTCGACCTCATAAACAAATTCAGTGATGTTTCAAGATACAAAAATCAATATACAAAAATCAGTTGTGTTTCTTTACACTAATAACACAATATCAGAAAAAGACATTAAGAAAGCAATACCGCTGTGTATTACTATGAAGTAGTCTTTAGGATATATTGCTAAGTGAAGCTGACAACAGTTTGTATAATATGTTACCAATTTCTTAAGAAGTGAGAGAGATGTATTTATTTCAATATGTATTTTTATTTGAATATATTTTAAAATGAAAGGATGAGCCAAAAAAAAAAAAAAAAAAAAGAAAGCAATACCATTTACAATTGCATTAAAAGGAATAAAATACCTAAAAATAACCAAGGAGGTAAAACACATGTACACTGAAAGCCATAAGACACTGATGAAAGAAACTGAAGAAGACACAAATAAATGGAAAGATTCATTCCATGCTCATGGATTGGAAGAATTAACATTATTAAAATGCCCATACTACCCAAAGCACTCTACAAATTCAGTGCAAGCTCTTTCAAAATTCCAGTAGCATTTCACAGAAAGAGGGCAAACAATTGTAAAATATGAATGGAATCACAACACCCTAAATAGCCAAAGCAATCCTGCAAAAGAACAAAGCAGAAAGTATCACACTTCCTGATTTCAAACTAGAGTACAAGGGTCCAGTACTGCTGCTGAGAATGTAAATTGATTCAGCCTCTACAAAAAACAGTATGGAGTTTTCTCAAATAATTAAAAATAGAACCTATGATCCAGCAATTCTACTTCTGGGTATGTGTCCAAAGAAAATGACAGCACAACTTGAAAAGATATTTGCATTCTCATGTTCATTTTTTACAATAGCCAAGACATGGAAGTAACCCACATGTGCACTGATGAATGAATGGATAAATAATGTGTGGGAGTGTGTGCATGTATGTACATATGTGTGTGATGAATGAGGGGCGTGTATGTACATATGTGTGTATGTGTGTGGAATATTATTTAGCCATAAAAGAAGAAAACCCTGTCATTTGTGATAACATGGATGGACCTTGAAGTCAGCACACTAAATGAAAAAGACAGAAATATGGCATTTTGTTTCATTCATACTCACTGATCTAGTCTTTATGTTAAAATTTCACCTAATTAGTTTGCCTACTTCACTACAAATAAATAACTCCATGTTAAATACTAGTCATGCTTTCATGAAATTCCTTTGTTTGGAAAGTTTCAAGGGTACGGTTGGGACTTAGAGCAGTAGCTTTCCAAGTGTGATCCCCTGACCACTCAAAACTTAGTAGAAATTTGAATTCTTGAACCCTACACCATAACTAATGAATCAGACTCTGAGGATGGGGTCCAGCAGTATGAGATTTAACAAGCCCTTCACATTCTGACACATTAAAGCTTAAGAATGACTCTTTTAGGAGGATCAGGAACCCTAGTTCCCTGCCTGCTCACTCGATTCTAAGAGCTGTATACATCTGCTGGGTTCTCAAAAAACCTCCAAGAATCTCTGTCAAGTTAGTAAATAAATAATTTTTCATCAGAAGAGACAGTGGTATTTGCACACGGTTCTTTATAGCACCCGATGAGAACAATGGACTGATAATCTGTTCTTTGCCAATGAGACTGTCTTCAAGAGGTCTCAAGAATTTTGCCTTATCTTACGGAATTAGCGGTTACTGCTTCACAGGATCTGTTCAGGCTCTCAAGGATGCTAGAAAATATCACCAGAACCCTTTCCAATGTAAGAGAGAGAGAATTATCTGATCAGATAAGTAAACCCTCTCTAAGAATGTGCATTCACCACATGAAAATAATGTAATATCACAAAATGCAAATAAGTGACAAAGAAACATCCATTTAAATGGCACTGCTGGGATTTCCAATTAAACATGTTACCTTCAACATACACATTTTTATTTTAGCTCCATTATGTCCCCACACACCAATAAAAAAACCCTTCAAAGTATGTCTGTTTTTGTCTTTTAGGCACAGTTCCACAGGGACAAAGAGAAAGAAGAGCAGACAAATGCAAGAACATTCTGATAAGCTGGAAAGCAGATGGAAGTCGGGCACTAACTTACAGCAGATCCAAAAAAGCTGAATTTGGCCTCAATGGGGAAAACTGAAAAAACAACCCAATTTTATTGGCACACCACCTAAAAAAGTCTAGAATTAAGAGGATTTAGTACTTTTGGAAGTCAAGGTGACAGCGGAGCTTAAAACAGCAGGACTGGTTGAAAATATGTTTTTAAAAGCAACTGGACTCTGAAACTCCTATACTTTGCACAGCGAACTGGATGGAAAAACACAAGGTTCCGGACTGATCTGAGAGAGATCAGGCATCAGTGATGACAGATACAGAATATCACATTAATAACTGAGGAATCAAATGAAAGTTCTCAGGTTTCTTCCCCACTTTGGGCTCCACAATGCTGACAGCCAACATTCCAGGAAGAAGAGTCTTCTCTGGAGAATCTGACCAGCTCAAGAGAAAACCAGCTAAAACTCTGGTTCTCAAAGTGTGGCCCAGGAACCCCTCAGATTTCCTAGACCCTCTCAGAAGGTGAGCAAGTTCTAATCTATTTTTTAAACAATACTAAAATGTTATTTGCCATTTTCACTCTCATCCTCTCAGAAGTACACAGTGAAGTTTTAAATACCATAAAATTTCGAAAGCAGAAACAAATATGGGTCCAGATGTCTTCTGTTAAACTGGATATTAAAAGAGTCATACAAATGTAAAATAATATCACTCTTCCAATTTTTTTGTTTTGAACATATTTTTCATAAATTATATTAAAATGCAATGTGTTTACTCTATTATTTTTTTAATTCAGTTTTAATTTCTACTACAATAAATAACAATAGACATAACCCACATAAACAAAAGTTCTTTAGGGGTCTTTAATCATTTTTATCATATAAAGGAGTCCTCAGACCAAAACATTTCACAATAAAAATAACTGACATTGGGGGTTCTCAGTAACAACATCTGTCCACATCATCCCACGGTGAAGACCACAGACAACAATCCTCACCAATGTACAGAGCTTCTAATTTATTATTTTTTTTGAAAAAAAAAAGAAAACCTTTTTTATTTTAAAATAAAATAAAGGTACCAAAAAATTCACATAAAACAAATACCAAGGCTACTGATTTATTCTGAAGCTAACCCTTTTGAAACCATCATCCAGATGAAGAAGCCCCTCTACCTGTCCTGTAGATACTACTGTAGGGTTTTTTATCGTGACAAAATATATACAATATAAAATTTAATGTTTTAGCTATTTTTAAGTGCAAAGTTCAGTTTGTCCCTGTTTATAAACTCAATGGTTTTAAAGTCTTTTTAATCTACAGGTTCTCCTCCACCCCTTTCTTCTTAAACCCAGCAGTTGAGCCTGTAGAGTGTCTTACAACCTGGGTTTTGCTAATTCCTATGCATGTTGCAATGCAACCCCTTCCTCTGTTCCCAGTATATCCTGCAAATCAGCAACTGGATCCAAAGGTGAACCCAGAGACTCGATCAGGCCTGAGTTCAACCCAATCTGTGTTTTAATGCCCCCTTTAAGTATAAAAAGACAGCCCAGGACCACAAAAGATTTCAGGACAGCATCTGATATGGTAAGGATCCGAAAATTATAGCCACCTGTAAAAACAGAGAGAGAAGAAAACTGCTGCTATTAACAAGTTCAGAGAAACAGAAGAAAACACTGCATCCAGGAAACAAGCATGGGATGGTATGAATAAGGACTTCAGAAAATCAGAAGGTATTCTTGGAAATTTAAAATAAATGGGTAAAGTTAAAAACTCAAATGTAGCTTAAATATAAAATTGGGAGCTGTCCCAAAAAGTAGAGGGGAAAAAGACAGAGAGATAGATTGAGGGTCCACCAATGGATGAAGAAAAAGACCCACAGAAAAGCACAGCCTAATAAAATGCTGCAACACTGAGGGCAAAGGGAAGGTACCCTCCGTTTTAGTTAAAACTTCTTAATAGCAACACTGGAAGACTAGAGGCACCAAAGCAATTCCTTCAAACTTCTAAGGGAAAATTATTTCTAACCTATATTCTACACTCAGTCAATGGTAAGTGGGAAAAATTAACGATATTTCCAAATAATGAAGGCCTCATAATTTTTATCTCCCATGCACTTTTTCTCTGGAAGTTACTGGAAGATGTGCTTTACCAAATGAGGTCATAAATCAAGGAAAGGAAGACATGAGTTCCATGGAACAGGGGATCCAAAAGAGAGGAAAGGCAAAGTCAATCTACAAGATGATATTGAGGGAAGACCCCAAGATACAACTGTACAGCAGATGTAGAGAATGACCAGTCAAGATTGCAGCAGATCAGGAGACTGAAAGATTTGTCAAAGACAGGAAAGTGATGAATCACTCAGTGTTTCTGCATATACTAACAAGATATTCATACAACCAGGAAGGGTTTGGGATTAGTGATGTTAAGAACATGGAAAACAGTACAATTATCAATTCCAGGGAAAACAAAATATTGTGCAGAAAAGAAACCATCAAATACTATATAGCTCAACTATGAATAGTGTTTTTATAAATACAGTAATGTAATTGCTGACTATGATATATGATATTGAGGGATCCTGGACTAAGAACTGTGTCTGCATGCAGCAGTGGTAGGGATGATGGTCATGGAAAAGTAAATCTTCATCTTCCTTAGTGGGAAGTTGATATTAAATAGCTAATTCTGAAAAATGAAGGTCGTGTTAATTAGAAATAAAGAGATCAATAGCAAATGAATCAGAGCTTAAAGTGATTCCCTCAGAGGCACAGGAAATGACTCTCCAAATTACATTAATGTACAAGTGATATAAAAACTAAAATCGAATACTAAACTATAAAAATGACACTGCTAGCCCTGCGAATGGCAGATACTCTTTCAAAGATGACAGAATATATTTTGTTCCATTATGGTTTTCTCTTCCCTTGCTTTCTCATTTCTCGAAACACGCAAGACTGCTACACTATTTCCCAGTTGTGGAAAACTGGAAAGCAAAGCACAAGCACTGTGGAAGGTAGCACCCCAAAGCATTCTGTGGGAAAGTATGCCCAGCTCCTGCCCACCCTCACTATGGAGCAAAGGTAAGGGCTGGGACAACCAGCCTGAGCACTGACATCACATATGCACATCAAGACAATGGTAAAGGCAGACCATGGAGCAGGGGCCAAGAGCATAAAAGCAGCCAACTGTGGAACAGCAATGGCCACAAAGACTAATCTGGGCTCAGTACCACAGAACCACAGGGAAAGGTACGATTAAAATGAGTCAGAGTCTGGGAAGCCATGGGAAAGTTGCACGGTGGCTTGCCAGTTCCCTAAAAGCCTAAGGGCACATATATTTACTTCTAAATGATCCCTTCACTAAGGGGAGGAAAGTGCCTGATGTGAATAATGTGATCTACACAGCAGCAGTGCTTTAAGAACAAACTTAGAGATATCGATCAGATGTCTTTGTGAATAAACCAGAAATCATACTGCTCATAACCCATAGGTTTTCTTTCAAGATGGATAAATAAATTCACCTTGAAAATAGGACTTGAAAAATAAGGCTCAGAAAGCGCATTATTAAAAGTACAAAATACTAGAGTACAACACATAATGCTTCCAGCACTAGGAGGACTCCAGATACAATGTGCCAGAAGCATTCCTATCAGGAATGGAAATAACATTTACTAATCACCTGCTATATGCCAGGCACTAATACTAGTACATCAATGCTATTTTATTTAATCCTTACAACTCTGGGAATTGTTAGTCTCTATTACAAATGTGAAAACAGGCTCAAAGAATGGATGCAACTGGCCAAAATCAGTCAATTAATTACAGATTTAGAACTTGAAGCCAGGTTTTTCTGGTTCCAAAACCTGTATCTTCCCACTAACCTCACTGTTAAAGATGCGAAACACTCTACTGGGACCAGGGTTTGAATATTTATGAAAGGACACTTAATAATTAGTGACATAATCACTTTTCAGAAGATGAGAAGTTAGTATAAGAACTCACTCAATTTCAATAAGACAGACAAAAATACAATTCCTATCATACTCCTGGCAACTGTGGGAGGTACTAATTTCAAATACACCCACACATTGTTAGAAAAATAAGTTAGTCAGTTAAAGTAATTTAAAGATAAGGCATAGATTCCCATCACTTTCAGGGAAAAAGGAATTGTCGCTTAATGATACAGTCTGAACACCACACCAGCACCATTCGCTTGAGGCCTTTGGACCCAAAACCTTTCAGAGAAAGAAACTAATACTAAATATTTTTGTTTAGATTAAACTAAAAATAATTTTATTTACTGTTTTACATAATTTAGAGGCTCCTATTTAAAAGACTAAATAATGAGTTTGGCTGTTTTGATAAATGTCACACTAGATAATACATATAGCTGACATTGTGCCCACTAGTGCAGACAGAAGAAAATTTTGTTCTCCAAATGCTGTACCCCGAGTTGTAGTCTCACTCAAAATTTAAAAATCTCCCCCTACCATTGACATTCTCCTTTTCCCTTTTATCAGCTTTATTGAAGTATAACTTAGTCATTTAAAGTGTATAATTGGATTAATTTCTCAGACATATATACCCATGAAGCCACTACCACAATCAAGATACAAATTATTTTCATCACCCCTAAAAGTTTCCCAATGTCCTCTGTATTCTCTTCCTCCATCCAGCCTAGGCCCAGGCAACTACACATATGCTCTGTCATTTTAGATTAGCTTGCATTTTCTAAAACTTTATAAAACTACAGGCACATAGTATGAACTCAAATTTTGAATCTGGCTTCTTTCACTAAGCTTACTTTGAAATTCACCCAAGTGTATCAGTAATTGATTCTTTGTATTGCTCAGTAGTATTTCATTGTATAGATATGCTACTTTTTGTTTATCCATTCTCTTATCAATGAGTATGTATGTGATTGCTTATAATTTTAGCTATTATATATAAAGATGCTGTGAAAAATATACAAATTATTGTGTGGATATATATTTGTGATCATACTGGGAAAATAAATAGGAGTAGAATCCCTTTTCTCTTACATCAACTTTTTATTGCAAGCCGTGCTAAAAATGTCATAGAATAGTACCTAATACTCTTCATATCATAGTAACCCAGCCACCAGAGCATCCACAGAGACCACTATTATCAAGAAAATAGATAACTCCCAAACTGAAGTATAAACATTAATAAAAGAAATAATTCTAATGGGTGGGGGTAGGAGTAAGATTTATTGGAGTATATAAAGAAGTAGCCTTAAAGAGTAAGATTTCAATAAGCAGGAAAAATTCTGTGAAGAAATGCAAGGGTTCCAAGGCTGAAGAAACATATTGATTTAGTAAGTCAATAAATATTTACTATGTGGTTGGGTCAATCACTGTGTTAAGCACTACCGTAACAGTGAACCAGACACTTAAGCTTATATTTCACTGTTCAGAACTTAGTCACATGGCCTTCCCAAGCTGCAAGGCAGTTTGGGAAATGTAGTTCTTATTGTAGAATTCCATATGTCAAACTAAAAATAGAAGGCTCTATTATGATGAAAGAAGGAAATGGACTTCAAAGAATAACCAGAAATCTCTGTTATCTAGAAAATATATCATCCAAGACAAAAATAAGTCAAGAGAAATTTCTAGGATGGTGGTAAAAGAAAGCCTTAGTTTGAAAATTGTGCTGAACACTAACAAAGTATTCAGTTCAGATTGAAGCAGGTAGACTGGAGGGGGTGGGGGCATGACGGGGAAGGGGGGTAACCAGGAAAGATACATCAAAAACTGACAGACCATGGTATTGGCAGTTCTACAGTTCTGCTGAAAAGATAGGGATAGAATCGATGAATACATTTCAAACTAGACAAATATAAAATAAACAATCATTAACTACAGGAAATCCCTAAAAATGAGAACAGGAGAAAACATAATTATTGAATGCACCACGCCTCAACTGTTGTAGCTAGTCTTCAAGGATGGCTTTCAACACTATCTGCTCATTATACTACCTTCCTCCAGTGACTCACCCTCTCACTGCCCATAAAGACAAATTCAGAACTCCTCTACTCTCAGGCCAGAGAACTGTTCCTCTGAAACTCTTTGAAACTTTTCATTTCTCTAATTCTACTGGACCCTCATCAACTCCCTCCCTCATTCTCCCTTTAAAAAACTGATCATCTCAGCACCCCAGTTGTCAGTAGTTCTTCAGTAAGATGTTTTCACCTCTTTAAAAAATTATTTTAAAAAACCCTCTGTGTTCCTGAAATCACAAAGTCCCTCTACCTAGAAAGTAATTCCTCAGACTCTACAGAGAAAAGAAAATTCACCATTTGGGGTTGGTAGTCATAAATTTAGCATAAAACCAATCTGCCCTTCTATATGACTGTCTAATATAGACTTTACCTTTTCTGGTACAAGCACCAAGACAGCCAAAACTCAGTCATGTATATTTATGGTTTTGCACCAGAGAGGTGTGACGAAAATACAAAGGGGTAAGGGAGTGTAGGGTATTTCCAAAGAGTCTTATAGAACTAACATGATATCATTAATACAGTGAATTGTGTTTTGCTGAAATGTTCAGACAATTAAGGTCCATTTGAACTATATTGTGACAGAGGGCAGGAGAGGTAACACAGCCCTAGGGCAGGAGCAAAAATGTGTATCTTTGTCCATCCCAAGTAAATATGAATTGTTTCTGATTCTCCTTCCTGACTGTTACTGAAAGAAGGCATTTTCCATGTCAACAGCTGCATATGAAGTGCCACAGGCTGTGCTGATCTAATCCAGTAAAGTTATCATATCTGAAAGAGCAGCTGTGGTCAGGAAATTGCTTGGCTAAATGTATGTAACAGTTCACCATCACTTCTCAGGGTTTATCAGTCCTTTGCAAGGGCAATCTCAGTTAAATGGAAATGTGATAGGAATCACCATCCCTAAACCATTAGGTCTTTGAGACTGACATTAATCTCTACCATTCTACTAGGATATACTATTGCTTCTGATTTACTATATGTATAGACCTTTCTGTAATTTCCACTTGTCCTTTTCTAGAATCATGGCTCTTGCTCCATAGGTCAATGAAGAGAACGAACCAATGGTTCTGCTAATTACTAAGCATATCCATGCTGATTATACATTCAGGAACTAGGAAAATCACCACAGAGTGAGTGGTCCCAGCTGTGAGGAAGTCTTGGGCCAGGACACCATTTAACACCTGGCCTCCATGTGCCCCATTTTCACATGGGAGTCATTATGGTTTCTTGGCTCTCCTGGTAGCAATATTAACTTGATTCTGTTCCCACTAATCCTTGAAAAATCTGGTTAGATCCCTTTCTCCAGTATACTATTACTTGAGCAAATGATCCTAGATTCCTTTCAGAAAGAAGAAACTGCTCTGTGTATATGTGCTATATTATTGCTGAGTTCTTCATCAAGGGAACACAACTTCTCCTTCAGTTGATGAACTCTGGGTCTGAGACCTAGTCCAGGAATGTGAACTGAGTGGAGAATTATGATTTTTCCATTTTGCCAGACAGAATGCCTGCACCCTCCAAAGGATATGCGTTCCTTAATCCCTGGATCCTCTGAATTGTACCTTACATAGCTAATGAGATTTTGCAGACATAATTCATTACGTTATGAACCTTAAAATAGGAAAATTATCTTGGGTTATCTGGGGAGACCAAATCTAATGACAGGAGACTTAAAAGCAGATCTTTTTTTTTTTTTTTTCCTGGCGTCAGAGAGAAGCAGAAGAAAGGGAAGTTGGAGAGATTCAAAGTATGAGAGGAACTCAGCTACTATGCTGCACATGGACATATGAAAAAGAATGTTGGCAGCTTCTAGAAGCAAAGACTAGGCCACATCTGACATCCAACAAGGAAAAGATGAAATCAGTCCTATAAGCGTGAAAGTGGATTTAGTCCCAGGACCTCCAGAAACAGACACAGCCCTGCCAACACCTTGAGCTTGGCCTTGTGAGACTAAACAGAGGAACCAGCTGAGCCATGCCATACCCACTCTTTTGACCGACAGGACAGTGAGATTAAAAAAAAAACAGCTGTTGTTGTAATATGCTAAGTTTGTGGTGACTGTAATGGAAGCCATAGAAAATACATTCATGGAGCTAAGTAACACTGTCTTCAGCCCATATTCTCTTGACCTTTTTTTGATTATCCAATTGACCCTTGAACTACAGGGTTTGAACTGTGCAGGTGCACTTATACACAAATTATTTCTATAAATACACAGTCAGTCCTCCATATTCCCAGGTTTCACATTCACAGATTCAACCAACCACATATTGAAAACAGTATTTTTGATTTGTGGACTGAAACCCACAGATGCAGAAGACTGACTGTATACACTGTTCTACACCATTTTACATAAGGAACTTGTACATCCTTCTCAAACTATTCCTAAAAATTCAATAGGAGAAAAGGGTCCCAAGCTCATTTTACAAAGCCAGCATTCTTAATTTCGAAACCAGATAAAGACATTACAAAAAAAAAAAAATTACAAGCCAATATCCCTGATGAACATATATGCAAAAATCCTAAACAAAATATTAGCAAACCAAATTCAGCAATACATTAAAAAGCTCATACACCAGGATCAAGTAAGAATTTATTCCTGGGATGCAACAATGGTTCAACATCTGAAAATCAATTAATGTGATACCTACATAAAACAAAAAGGATAAAAGTCATATATTATCAATAAATGCAGAAAAAGCAATTGAAAAAAATCCAGCATCCATTAAAGATTTTTTTAAAAAGCCTCAGCAAAGTGGGAATAAAGGGAACATAACTCAATATAATAAAGGCCATATATAACAACCCCACAAGTAACATCACACTCAACAAGGAAAAATTAAAAGTATCTCCCTTAAAATCAGAAACAAGACAGGGACATCCTCTTTCACCTATCTTATTTATCATAGTACTAAAAGTTCTAGCCACAGCAATCAGACAAGAAGAAGAAATTAACAGATATCCAAAAAATCCAATTAAAAAATAGCCAGAGGACCTGAATACACTTCTCCAAAGAAGACACGGAGATGGCCATTAGATATACGAAAAGATGCTCAATGACACTAATCATCAGAGAAATGCAAATTAAAATCACAATGAGATATCACGTCACATTTGTTAAAAGGGCTACCATCAATAAATCAACAAACAACAGGTCTTGGTGAGGATGTGGATAAAAAGAGAACCCTAGGTGCACTGTTGGTGGGAACACAGAGTGGTGTGCCCACTGTGGAAAATAGAATAGAGGGTCCTCAGAAAATTTAAAATGGAAGTGCCATACAACTCAGTGAGTCCACTTCTGGGAGTATAACCAAAGAAACCCAAACACTAATTCAAAAGACTATATGCACCATTATGTTCATTGCAGAGTTATTTACAATAGCCAAGATATGAAAGCAACCGTAGTTCCCATCCAACAGACAAGTGAATAAAGAAGCTGGGGTACATATATACAATGGAATATTAAGTGGCCATAAAACAGAATGAAATCTTACTATTTGTGACAGTGTGGATGGACCTTGAGGGTACTACGCTAAGTGAAATAAGTCAGACAGAGAAAGACAAATACCATATGATTTCACTTATATGTGAAATCTAAAGTGCAAAATAAACAAAATAGGAACAGACTCATAGATGCAGAGAGCAGACTGAATGCTGCCAGGGGGAAGAGGATTAAGAGGCTGAGTGAAAAGATGAAGGGATTAAGAAGTACAAATTGGTCATCACAAAACAGTCACAGGATATAAAGTACAGGACAGAGAATATAGTCAAAATATTGTAATAACTATTACAATGCCAGGTGGCTACTTGAAATATTGGGGGAAATCATGTTGTAAAGTATATATTTGTCTAGTCACTATGCTGCTATACAACTGAAACTAGTACAAAATAATACAGAACGTAAACTATAACTTTAATTTTAAAGAAAAACAAGAAAAATCTCAAAAAACGTAACCCTATACCTCAAAGAACTAGAAAAAGGACAAACAAAGCCCAAAGTTGGTTGAAAGAAGGAAATTACAAACATCAGAGTAGAAATAAATGAAATGTTTAAAAGACCATAAAAAATATCAATGAAACAAAAATTTATTTTTTAAAAAAGATAAAATTGACAAGCCTTTAGCTAGACACACAAAGAGAGACACAGAAAGAGAGAGAGAGAAGGAACTCAAATAAACAAAAAAAGCTACAACGAATGTAACAGCAATACAATGGATCATAAAAGAATACTATGAAAGAATATGCACAACCAAATTGAACAACCTCGAAGATATAAATTCTTAGAATCATACAACCTTCCTAGATTAAAACATAAACAGAAAATCTGGATATCACTAGTAATAAAGTGGAAATAGTAATCAAAAACCAACCAGTAAACAAAAGTGCAGCACCAGACAGCTTCACAGGTGAATTCTACCAAACATTCAAAGATTACACATCTTTCTCAAACTCCTCCAAGAAATTAAAAGAGGAAGGAATGTTTCCTAATTCATTTTACAAGGCCAACATTACACTGGTACCAAAACCAGGCAAGAACAACACAAATAAAAGAACTACAAGCCTATATCTCTGATGAACAGAGATGCAAATATTTCCAAAAAAATTAACAAACCAAATACAACAATGCATTAAAAGAATCATATGCCATGATCAAGTGGGAATTATTCCAGAGATATAAGGTTGATTCAACAAATCAATCAATGTGATACACCGCATTAACAAAATGAAGGATAAAAATTACATGATCATCTCAATAGATGCAGAAAA
The DNA here is from genome assembly GCF_987537825.1 of Furipterus horrens. Taxonomy (NCBI): domain Eukaryota; kingdom Metazoa; phylum Chordata; class Mammalia; order Chiroptera; family Furipteridae; genus Furipterus; species Furipterus horrens. The sequence goes on from NW_028327180.1 coordinate 28,811,965, forward strand.
AGCATGTGACTAAATATCCACTTATGATTTCAAAACTCTCAATAAAATGGATTTATAAGGAAAGCACCTCAACATAATAAAGGCCATAGATGACAAACTCAAAGCAAACATTATACTCAATGGTTAAAAACTAAAATTTTTCCTCTAAGACTAAAAATAGGACAAGGATTCACACTCTTCCCATTAAGCAGAAAAATAAATAAAAAGCATCAAAACAGAAACCAAGTAAACAATCCCATTTACTATCAAAACAAAAAGAAAAAATGCCTAGAAATAAACTTTAAAAAGGTGAAACCTGTACACTGAAAATTATAAGACTGCTGAAAAAAAGTGAAGACACAAAAATACTGGAAAAATATTTATGCTAATTGGAAGAATTAACATTGCTAAGATGTTCATATTACCTAAAGCAACCTACAGATTCAATGCACTCCCCATCAAAATCCCAACAGCAATTTTCACAGAAATAGAACAAAACTCCTAAAATTTCTATGGAACTACAAAAGACCCTGAATAGTCAAAGCAATCCTGAAAGTGGGGGTGGGGAAGAACAAAGCTGGAAGTAGTATACTCCCCAATTTCAAACTATATTACAAAGCTATAGTAATCAAACAGTGTGATATTGAAAGAAACACAGGACTCTGAAACCAATGGCATAGAATTAAGACCCCAGAAGTAAACCCACACATATATGAACACCTAATTTACAGCAAAGAAGCCAAAAACATACACTAGAAGAAGAATGGTGTTGGGCAACTGACAGCCATATGCAAAAGGATGAAACTAGACCACTTTCTTATACTATAAATGGAAAAGACACTTGACTGCTAGACCTGACACTGTAAAACTCCTAGAAGAAAGCATAGGCAGTAAGCTCCATAAGTCAGTCTTGGCAATGGTTTTTTTAAGTTTAACACCAAAAGCAAAAGCAACAAAAGCAAAAACAAACATCAAACAAAAAGCTTCTGCAGAGCAAAGGAAAACAGTAACAAAATGAAAAGACAATCTACCAGATGGAAGAAAACAGCTGCAAATCATGTATCTGATAAAACATTAATGTCTAAAATATATTTTAAAAACTCATACAACCCAATAGCAAAAAATATAATTAAAAAATTGGCAGAGGATAAGAATAAACATTTGTTCAAAGAAAACATACAGATGGTCAAAAGGTATGTGAAACGGTGCTCAACATTATTAATCATCAGGAAAATATAAGTCAAAACCATAATGAGATTATCACCTTATATCAGAATGACTAATATCAAAAAGGCAAGAAATAACAAGTGTTGCCAAGACTATAATGAAAATAGAGCCCTTGCCCACTGTTGTACAATAAATTGGTAAAGTCACTATGAAAAAAGTATGGAAGGTTCTCAAAAAAATTAGACTACTATATATGACCCAGCAATTCTACTTCTGGATATTAACCTGAAAAAAACAAAACTTAACTCAAAAAGATATATGCACCCCCCTGTTCAATGCAGCATTATTTACAATAGTCAAGACATGGAAACATCGTAAATGTCCATCAACAAATAGATAAAGAAAATATATATTTTTTCAGCCATAAAAAAGAAATTTTGACATTTTTGACAACAACATGGATAGAGCTTGAGGGCACTGTCCTAAGTAAAATAAGCCAGACACAGAAAGGCAAAAACCATAAGATCTAATGCACATGTGAGATCTTAAAAAGAAAAAGAAAAATCTGAGCTCATAAGTATAGAGAACAGACAGGTATTGCCCAGAGGCAAGGAATAGGTGGTATGCAAAATGAGTGAAGGCGGGTCAAACACTCAGTCATAAAATAAGTAATTCCTGGGGATGCCATGCATTGCCCAATGATTGTACTTTTAAAAATGTATTCTATTTCTGAAAATTGCTAAAAGAGATTATCTTAAAAGTTCTCATCACAAAAAAAACAAATGAATTTTCTATGTATAATGATAGATATTAAATAGACTTACTGAGGTGATCATTTCCCAAGATCTCCAAATAGAGTTATGTTGAACACCTGAAACTAACATAATGTTGTATTGTATATATCATTATATCTGTAAAAAAACACGAAGTACTTAGGGATAGAACTAACAAATATGTGAAAAAAATGTATATGCTGAAAAGTACAAAAACTTGCTTAAAGATCACATTAAAGACACAGCTTATAATGTAGTTAAAAGTGAAATTAATATTAAAAAACCTTTTAAACTATTAAACATTTTTAGTATATTTTTCAAGTTAGGGCAGTGATATGATTTCTCAATTTGCACATACAGTATTCCTATTTTGAAGACCTAAAAAATTGTTTCAGCAACAAGGCAAAATTCTTGTATATCCAGAATAGTCTTCCCTCTTTATTCTACATAACAGAAGCATAATTTAGATGATCACCTTTGCACCAGTTGACTGTCCCCCAAAGTAATTTATAACATATAATTCTATCTCTACAAACTATCTCATAAACTGAATATGAATAAAAGTATCAAAAGAAGCACAGATTTTAAAACCTTCCATGCAAAATATTTTAATACATTGCCTTTAAGCACAAACCATTTTTTTGAAAAGTGCTAAACACAGTTTGGATTATGGGCTCATAAGGGTCACATAACAGCTACAGATGAAACTTCTTGTGAAGAATTCACTGAAGTTCTTGAACAGAGCTCTGAACACAAGCTACAGCTGGCCACATATTTCAGCAAGTATTAAATTAAAATTCTACCAGGTTAGTGGAAGTGGGTAGAAAATTCTCCTGGAGCAAGACAGTATAAGCTTATTTTACCAATTTCAAGATTTCTCCCCATATTACACCAGCAGCTTGATAGAGACTGGAGGAAAGGGTGGAAAAGTTAAAAGGTTAAAGTTTTAAAGTGTAAATATACACACAGTTTAAATCTACCTGTAACCTACATCTTAGTGTCATCAGTTCCATGAAGTGCGTTGTTTTCTTCCTAATGACCTGTCAAATCAGCATCACTGATCATTTCAGAACATGAGGTGTCCAGAGAAGGAATTCAAGCCTGAGAGAATGTCAAAATGAAGAAGTGCAGGTAGCCCAAGGCCTGCAGGTGGGACAGCATTAGAAAAATGGCCTGCTCTGTCTGCCGCAACTCTTCTAGTTTAGAAGCATCAGCTACCACATTTGAAACCATCTTTAATGTTGCATTTCCTGTATGTGCTAATGTATGTAGAATTGCTAATGTCTGGTAAATTCTGTAAATTACCATTCTTCCATTTAAGAAACAATCTGATTAATAATACTAATTTTATTCACACTTAACTGACTTTCTCAAATCCTAAATACTCCTGTAAGTAAAGAGTAAGTAAAGAAGACTATTTCAAGATAAATTCTAAAATAATTTTTAGGAAATCAGCAATCTTAATTTAAAACATAAATTTGCTTTTATTATTTTTTATTTTTATTTTATTTTTATTACTTTGTGTTTATTTCTATATCCCATTAAAGGTTTTGCACTAACTTTCAGTGTAAAATTAAATCTGTTTATATAAAATAATGTTCAGCTCCAATAAAAATGTAAAAAGTTAAAATGCATGCAGTAAATATTTAAAACATTTTAAATAATTAATAAAAATCAACATGAATCCAGTGACATTAAAATTTCACACTATTCCCCACAAAACAGTTCAGTGCAAAATAGATGTTGCCTGATAGTTGACATTCAGTTTGTGTGTTTAATTCCAGTCTCAAGCAAATATTTTCTTTTAAAAATAATGCTTTGTTCCTTGTAAAGACATCCAATCCATTGTTACTGCAAATTTATCATTTATGATTGTTCATGAGTATTTACTACCTCAAATTTTAGGATAAGAATCATAATTCAAAATAATCTTCATTGTTAAAATGTCATTATTTTAATACTATTTTTAAGTAGTTTGTTATACAGGTTTGTATATTTTAAAAAAACAACTTCCACTTCCTAAGTTGATGAGATAATCAATTTAGCAGATATTAAAACCTTAAGATAAAGGTTAATGCTCATCATGAGAATGTCTATAAAATGGTTCAACTGTACCACACATGTTTGTAGACTATTTTACCAAGCTGCTCAATCAGGAGTAATGTCACTGGGCGGGGGGAAAAACAGACTCTAAATTCATGTCTGTATCACAGATATTGTTTTTTTCAACCTGTATAAAAACTGATCATCCAGAGCATAGGACAAGGAACACCATGTTTAACTTTAGCAAGGTTGCCAAAGTACTGACAACTAACAAATGCCCTGTAAATGACTGATTTTTGGCAATGGCCCACAAGTTTAAATTCTAGAGAATTGAGCCTGATATAATAAAATAACTCATGAAAATTAAATTCTATCATTTTTTCCACTTTTGAGACAAAATAAATAAATAAAGGTAATAAAGTACCTGTATCACTTGAAAAATGTCTATAAAGTTGCTACAGTCTATAAGGTACATACCATTTAGAAAACACAGTTGGTCAAACATTATTCTTTTCAGATATATACATATAAAGGTGAAAAGCAACATTTGTGGCATAGTTTTTATTAGCAAATGTCACCTGAGTAGGTATTATTGTATAACCAATAAAGTGTGCCCTTGATTCTAAACACCATTATAACTTGAGTGATCTGTCAATTACATGATGAGTTGTAATCCCCCGTCCACTACCAGAACATGCCCAGTAATATATGGTGATTCTAAAAGAAACACAACCGCATGTGCCACATCAACAGGTTCTCCAAATCTCCCAAGAGGGATATTCTTCTTTAAATGTTCTTCATTCAAGCCTTTCGTCATATCTGTATGAACAAACCCTAAAAGAGAAATGATTGTTTAGTAGAAAAGGGTAGACACTAAAACATTAGTTCAATTTCAAATAAAAATAGCTTTGCTCCAGAAAATTTGAAATTCCTAATGAATTTTGTTGATGAAATACAGAGTTTTGCTAGCAATCAAGTAAACAAGTGAACATTTTTATTCTACTTAACTCAATGAACATTTATTTAACACCAAAATACATGATTCCCAAATATTTGGCCCGCCTCATAGTACAACGTATGTGGGTACATACAAACACGAATAAAAATTATATTCCCTGGGTAAGGTATAATTTATGGAGGAAATAGTCACATGTACTTTTACTTATAAGGAAGTCTAGTGAATATCCTTCTAGAGGTATACATACAAAGTACAACAGATTTGATTAGTTTTCCCTTGATGGGCAGAGGGGTGAAAGGAAGGATAGAGGGATGGAAGGCATTACAAAGGGGCCACATGAAATGACTTGGCACTATGACAAAAATTAGTTCCATATGCTATAACTAGGACAGCTGATGAATGAGGGACACCAGTATTTCTAATAGTCATATAAGAAAAAAATCTTAAGAGTCATATCCAATACTGATATAAGTATACACAGAAAATTAAAACTTTAACATGACTAGTGTGTGCAATAAGCCTTGCAGAGAACATGTTCTAAAGTTTAATGTCTTTGTATACATTCATTTTCAAAGATGCCCTAGAGAGTGTATTAGAAAGAAAAATTCACCTCACCTGTTAAGAAAGCTGAATGAATTAAAATTATGAATGTAACATTTAAAAGCTGGTGTCTTCTTAAAGAATTCATGACACAACTATATTTTATTTTAAGATCATTCTGAATTCTAGCAGCATTGGCATAATAGATTTCCCTACTTGCTCTCAAACTCTAAGCAAAAAAAGAAAATCAATACTGTGTTTTAAACTTAAGGAAAAAAATCAATAAACTACGTTAAAATGGCTGATTGAGAGACACTGGCACTATGACTAACAAATTCTAGTCTCAACTCCCAATGGGCTCTGGTAACTTTTTCTCAAGGGCAGCATTTTGTGGTTAAAAACATCACTCAATTAGGACATACTATACTAGATTCTGTTCCCAGCTCTGCTACCACTATCGAAGAAAGCTATGACAAGAAAAAAGTCCTGTACTATCTAAAGTATACAACAGTTTCTATATCATGAAATGAGTGAAGCAGACTGAAAATGATAGATTACTGAGATATCTATTAACTCTACAAAACAATAATTCAAAAATTTTAAAATACACCTCATTAAGTACGCTTCATGGCTTCCTTAGCTTAAAGTTTAGGAAGGTGAGCTCCCCTTAAAAGGACCCTCAGTTCTTACACTGGTAGCTGTGTGGAGCTTAGAATATTCCAATTCAAGATGTTAATCTGGATTTCATCCCTGTTAAAAGAAACTGATTTGCCCTGCTTCTGGGTAGATTGTAGTTCTGATGTGTTTGTCCTTTTGGAAACAAAGGGTAAGGCCACATAACCTGTGACAGGCTATTTGAAGGTCTTTTCATCTTGGAAAAGAGGCAGTTCTAGAACAGGACATGAGGTATTAGAAGGCAAACCTTACATATGAAGGGATATTAGGCAGGCAGACAAGTTCAAGGACAATTTCAGTGAGATGGAAAGGCCTCCGAGACATAGATATAAACTGTGAGGACAGACTGTGGTCCTCCAAAAACAACCAAAAGCCAGATGTATGGAACAGATAAATAAAGGCTAGTATCTCAAAGCTTCTGACAAGATCTCCCTCAGCAGTACAGCCTGGATTCGGCTTGACCATGGTGTCCAGGTTAACTTGCAAACGAGGGAGAGAGGTGCCCTCCGACTCCAGCAGTGCTTCCAAGAAGTCCCAAACTAGGATCCCGATGTTCAGGCACCCACCTCACAAGAAGATCCTCCCTCCACTGCTCACGCTTGGAAGGTAAGGCTGTAATCTCACTAGGAGAATCTGCCACCTGTAGTTGGAATGACAAACCTTATGGGGCAGCAGCTAACCAGTCCTGACCTCTACACTAGAGCCAAAAATAAAGTAGTCGTCAGGGGCCCAGTAGAAAGCAAAGGGACGAATTCACCAGTACTGCCTTCTCCTCTTGATTATGATGTTTGATATGGAGCAAGAACACATCAAAAGACCCAATTATCTGCAACTTTTTTAACAGATATATTTCTTAGAGCTGCTTTAACATTTATAGGAAAATAGAGCAGGACGGAGAAAGAGTTCTCATATACCCCTCATCACTCTGCACCCCTCCCCCAATGTTCCAGGACTTCTTGCCTTAGTATGTAATTTGATGAACCAATATGGACACATTACTATCCAGTCAAGTCCATAGTTACCATTAGGATCCATCCTTTAGGTTGTACCATGCTATGTCTTGACAAATGCATAACATCATGTATCCACCATTACAGCATCATCTAAAAATCTATCCACAGTTTTATAAAACTCATATATCTTCCCCCAATTTATCAGAATTGAAATAAAAAATGTGAAACTAGTCTCTAATGATAAATTATTTCAACTCTAGCAAATTTCCATGTCATTTTATGTTAAAGTACATGAACCACATAATCCTCACCTATAAGTATAAAAGGGGGACCCCCAAAAAACAGAATTATCTTCTGGAGAGTGGGCTCCTTGTTGTACAGGCTTCCCCCTCTAGTTGAGTGTCCTAGGAACCCATCTGTATCAGTGTACCAGGTGGCATTGTTGTGAGAGGCTGCAATTGGCTTCAGTGAAAATTTTTTCAAGACTCTTTCAACATGTTAGCCCATTTCATGATAGGTGATATACGAGCATACTTGCCCACACCATACTGAGTGTTCAGCAGTTTTTTTCTAACCAAAAATGTATGACCCCCATGAGCAGCCATTTCTATTCACCCAAACTTGCCCTGAGTTAACTTATTTTGTATCTGCAGATGAAAAAAGTCTTCAGAGGGAAACGTTTGGCCAATGTGAAAGAGGTGAAACAAAAAATGGCAGAAGCATTAAAAGGCATCAAAATTGACGAGTTCAAAAACTGTTTTGAGCAGTGAAAAAAAGTCTTGAAAGGTGTATTGCATCAAATGGAGAGTACTTTGAAGGTGACTGAAGTTTACACATGTGAGAATAAATACACAATTTTTTTACAAATAAATTCCAGGGTTTATTTGGTCCCCGCCCCTTGTATATTCACAGGGTACAGCATATAAACTGTCTTTTCAATTCTATATAAAACCTGAGCAGAGATATTAGTAGCTCTTAAACATTCCACACACCATTTTTGCGTTTGCACTGCTTTTCAGTTTGGGCTCCCTCTCCTTAGCCCCACAGACTCTCTTCCATATCATTCTTTCACTTGTAATGTTCCAGAAATTGGCTCTACCTATTTTACTGCATACATATTTACAACATCTTTCAAGCTGAAATAAAAAATTACAAATTGCCAGTAGGTGCCACTATCTAACTAATGATGTTATAACTGATCACCTGTTGCAGTTAGAGCCAGCTGGCTCCAAAGCTATCACTGCTGAAACCAATAAATATATAAGTGAAATGACATGCACTCAACCAACCTAGAACAAGGACACCTATACTCTAACTCTAATACTATGACACACACATTATTACTTTTCATAAAATATGAACACTTTAGGAACAGATACTCCAGTTCATAAAAGCAAGTGTGTAGTTCTTGTCCAATGAAAACTTATATTTGATAAATTCTAAAAGAAATGGATTTCCCTTATCCATTTCTGGCTAGCTATCTAGTATAAATAAATAGCATCTTATGTCTATATTACTTGGCCACTGCTTTACTATTGAACATTTTTGTATAGAGCAGAGATTTATGTTTAAATAAGATGCCCATCACCAGCACCAATAACTGTGGGATATGCACTACTTGATACATCTACCAGCTTGAATGTCCATTCTCTGGTATAGGTCTCTAGGACGCAAAAAGAATTAAGATAATCACAGATACCCTTTTAAGGCAGAAGAAACAAGGCTGTTGACAAAAACCAGACCAAGGTTCTCTCTACAAAATATCTGTATGTCTGAATATATTTGTTAAAATGTATAAGGAACCAGTATGAAAAAAATCAACTCCAAGACAAACGACACATAAGAGCACCTAGAATAATACCTGCCTTGAGTCGCTGCCAAAAACATGCAAGCATTTCTCAACAAGATTTTCTCCAAGCAGTAATCATTAAAGCTCTTCTAATAAAAAAATAAAAAATAAAAAAATAAAAAAAAAAAAAGAAAAGTGGGTAAGGGTCAAAACATTTCAGATACCTGATAAAAATAAATGAAATGCTATATTATTTGTCAAAATTTTAAATGCATATACCATTTGGCCTTGGCAATTTCAGTCTCAGGATTATACTCATATACTCACACATATGCAAAATAAATTATATATAAGTATCGTCACTGCATTGTTAGTTGTAAAGAGCAGACACAACCTAAATGCCTATCAAGAGGCAACAGGTTAAGTAAATTACAGTACACAAGTAAAAAAGAAATTGTCTTTTAACTAGTCTTTAAAAGTGACACAGCCGTCACAAAAAACTACATGTTACATGATGTCATCTATATGAGCTGTCCAGAATAGGGAAATCTGCAGAGACAGAAAGTAGATTAGTGGTTGCCAGAAGCTGGGGACATTAAAGTGAGATGGGGATAAATGCTAATGGCTACCAGCTATCTTCCGGGATGAAGAAAATCTTCCAAAATACATATCGTGATAATAAAATAATTATGTGAGTATACTAATACCACTGAATTGTGTATTTTAAATGGGAAGATTCATGTTACGTGAATTATACTTCCATGTATCTGTCATTCAATACAATGATGCAGCTCTATATGGAATAATATGGAATCAACTATAAGATATATTGGTCTGTGAACAAAGGAAAATACAGAACCTCGTGAATAGTATCGCACAATTTGTGGTTTCTTAAATCACATACACACTTTATTGGCTTGTATGTGAAATACAGGAGAAGCTAACGGTGTGTTGCTTGAGGAAAGAACATGGATGAGAAGGAGAGAGAAAACACACTTTTCCCTCTATGCCGTTTTGTACTTTTGAACTTTATACCATGCTTGTATAATCTATTGAAAACACATATTTTTAAAGCAATGTACCCAGTAAAGTTTCAAGTTATCAAATACTGTTTCTCATATTTAATATTTTCCAAGAAAAATAACTAATTCCTATTTAAAGTAAAGTCAAAGCTTAACAACTAACTGAACTTTTAAAAAAATCAATGACATATTGTCCTGGTTCAGCAGCTCACTTGGCTGGAGCATTGTACCCTGCACCAAAAGGTTGCAGATTCGATCCCCGGTAAGGGCATATACCTAGGATGCAGGTTTGACCCCAAGTCAACGCGCCTACAAGGGGCAACCGATTGATATTTCTCTCACATAGATGTTTCTCTTCCTCTTCCTCGCTCTCTAAAAAAATAAAAATAAAAACAATCCTTGGCTAAGGCTAAAAGAAAAAAATTAGTAACATTAGGTAGTGAATGACAGCCTGCTTTATGATTTTCCTTGTTCCTTGCTTTTCCTGTTATGATTTGCTTTTTAATTATGTTTCTTAGTTGGGAACTCCATTTGAAGGTGACCAAGAAACATATTTGTTAATTCCAATCTTGGTCAGGTCTATTAAAAGGTGTGGTAAAGAATCTGATTATATTACGTTAGGGAAAAAAGTTAATAAATAATACATAGAATTAATTTAATTCTACTATTTCAACTTGCACTTTGCTTCTGACCAATGAAGCACATTCATACTAAATATATTTAGCCAATGAAATGTAATATAGGTCACCTTATTAAATGGCCATATTTTTAGCAACAGCTTTATTTTTGTAGTATAAATTGCACTGGAAAGATCTTTAGGGAAGGTTACACATACAAACACATTTCCCTAACACTCATAGAACTTCCCTTTGAATACAAACTGGATTCCCACTATTTAGCCTGTTGCCTTGACAACTAATTCATTCCAACAAAATTAAGTAATCATTCTTCAGTGTTTCCACAGCATCATATATGTATCTTTATATTCATCACATGTCACTGTAATTATTTATTTATATGTCTGTCTTTCCCAATGTACTTAGCTGCTTGTGGGAGAAGTATGTTATTCATTTCTGTAATTTTGGACCCTAACACATACCTTGCATAGAGGAGACACACCAGGAAGTCTGCTGAATGATTTATTATGAGTTAAAAACACTTATATTACCGTTAAACCATCAGCTTTTAAATCACCATGAACTAAATTAACTTCATTATCCACACCATTGCAATCCTTAAAAGAGAAATACATGAAGTCCCAAACCACAAATAATCTATCCTCCTCATAGATTAGCTAGGCAAACACTAAAATCAATCAGGTTGTATACAGCATACACAAACTGGAAGCAGTGTCAAGCGCAGCTCGTGGATTTTTTTTTTTTTTTTTTAAATGGATGTATTGTATGTAAACCATAATTTATCAAATGTTTGTGGTTTTGGAATGCTTTAAATTTAGCTAACTTCTGTGACTAAACAATGAATTGGGATGAAAGGCACATTACGCAGCAAAAGGGCCAGCAGAACATTTTGACAGGTCCCTGATCCGTGCTGGCTCAACATCAGCACCAAATAAAACACCAACTCTAGCATCCAAGAAGGAGCCATTAGTAACCTGAAATAAAAGGTGGCAAAAGTCTAATTCCACTTACTCTTTCTTGAAAACAACCAATAAACTAAACAACCAGTCTTTTCTTAATATAGGTAATCAATTCTTTAATACCTATAGTATGCTAAATCAAAAATTCCACTGGCAGAAGTATGTGAAAACACTCATTTTATTCAAAGTTGAGAAAATACCTAGCCAAACTTTCTGTCATACCATCTAATGAGTAATCATGGTAGATCTAAGTTTTAGTACCTTTTTATTACCCTCTTAACTACCCCAGCCAATTTTAACAACAAGTCACTTGGCAAAAGGCAAATAACATAAAGGTAAAAGTTACAAATTAGATCATTCCAGATACTTTAGACAGACCATATGGGAAAACAAACAAAGAAGACCTAAAAGCTTATAATAATATAGGAAACTGGAGGGGCCATTATTTTTCAGCTTACCTTAGCTGGGAAAAGATAAAACCTTTAGTAACGGTCCTTACACAAACCTTCCGTGAGTCCCTGTCTCCTGGGCCCTAGTCTTCTAAACTGAAAATGACTAGAATAGATGATCTCTAGATCCTTCCCACTTCACATAATTCATAAATAAATTTTAAAGTAATAATTAAAAAATACATAAGGTACGTCCTGGCTGGTGTGGCTCAGTGGATTGAGCACCAGCCAGGGAACCAAAAGGTCGCAGGTTTGATTCCCAGTCAGGGCACATGCCTGGGTTGCAGGCCAGGTCCAAGGCTGGGGGCGTGGAAGAGGTGACCAATCGATGTATCTCTTGCACACTGATGTTTCTCTCTCTCTTTCTCCCTCCCTCCCCCTCTCTCTGAAAATAAATAAAATACACACATATATGTGGTACAAGAGATTATTTTCTAGTCACCAGTTCATTACTTGTTATTTTACAATCATTGTATTTTGTTTTATTTTTATTTATTAAATTTTAAGCAATAGTTACAAGACATTCAAGCGAAAACCAATAGCACACTGCTGGAGAGAGAGAGAGCAGGCTGGCTACAGGGCAACAGTTGCCCCAAGATCTTTGGTAAACTTCCTTATATTATCTTAGGTTTTGGTTCACAAACATTTTAGAGCTATTCTACCCAAATGCCAATCTACAAGTACCAAAATAATGGCTCCATCCTCTATAAGTTAAAAATATATATATATTGAGTAGTTTCTTTAGCTTGTAGCAATCTAAACTATAATCTCATCATTATGTTTTAATTACCAGTTACTAACAGACAAGATGATTGGATTTATGTCCCATTTAATCCATCAACATTTTCAAGTAATGTGGAATACCCAAACTCTGCACAACAGAAGAAACAGGTGCAAAAAATGTTCCTCCTGACTTCTGAAAGGGGTTCTGATATCTCTGTACTTAGCTCAAATCACACTTGCTTTGTCTTACAAGTGAACTGCCTCTCTGCTGGCTTGGCTTCCCATACATGTTGAACAAGAACACAAGTGTTCTTGATAGGTTCCCTGCAGCAGGGCAGCTCTATTGTAACTTTTCCACTGACTTCTACTGTTTTGAAAAGTCATTGAACAGCCACCTCTCTGACCATCTACGCTGTTGGCCACTCCCAACTGGTCTGATTTTAGAAGCCTCAGCTCCTCTCAGCAGGGCCTCTGCACATGGAACAGGCCCTGCTGGCAACAGCACAAGCGCTCCATTTCTGTTACGACACACGACCACTTTCCTCCTCCTGGAGCATTATTCAGTCAGCTTCCACTCATCACGCAATAGGCAAATCATGCTAAAAACACTATTAAAATCTTATTACTTCATGGAGTGACTTTTAAAAAGATGTTTCTTCCTCCTGACTCTGTGAAAATATCACTTTTCCACCAAATTTCTCTTTGTGTTGAATTTCTAACACAAATCCTGGATAGTTCTCTGGGATACAATGAAATCCAGCAAAAGCTATCTTGTCTATTTTGAAAAGAAACATCATACGACCTCTGGTAATTCTTTGTTTATACAAATAAAGACTTTCTGGAGTAATGAATATGCCAGTTATTCTATATGGCTGCTTTGTAAAATGTGCAAATGATATCGCCTATGTAGCCCTGTTTATTTCCTCTGGATTATACTGTTATTAAAAGCATATTTTAATATGAAGTTGTTCAGATATTTTAAATAAAAAGATGTACTGTTTCCATAATATAGACATATGGAATATATTTAGGGAATAAAAGAATTACTTAGAAAGTTCTGCTTTGACAAACTGACAAAGTCTAAATTAATTAGCAATTGTTGTGAGCAGTAAATCAATGGCACATCCCAAGAAGAGAAAAAGAAGACTTAAAATGGAAAGGTTCTCCAAAGATATACCATTTGGACTTGTTCAACTCCTGGATATATGGTAAAATACTCCCCACTGGCCTCCACACACACCTGAAATTCTTACATGCTTAATTTATAGCTGATTTTGAAATGAGAAGTTTCTCTTGTGATTTCAGTTTGGGAGTAATCATTCAGTAAAAAATGCAATGTGGTTTATGCAAACAAAACAGCCTCCCATTACTCTTGGCCTCCTCCTTGGGGATGGTGCACAGCCTGGCAACGTGGACAGGTAAGTCCTATCAGGACATGATCAGGCTCTAATGATGCTGATGGACTTACAGGCACAAGATCAGTCCCTGCAATCATTGGATAAAGACACAAATACACATAAATTATGTTTAAAGAGAAAAAAGAACTTTACACTGACCTGGTGCAACTACATTCACTCTAATCTTCTTTCTTGCTACTTCTTTAGCGAGAGCACGTGAAAATGCAACCAGTCCTCCTTTACTGGCACTGTACGCACACTGGCCAGCATTGCCTTTTAAACCAGTAATACTTCCTAGGGAAAAAAAATTGAAAGCAAATTCAAACCAATTTAATGAGGTTATTTGAATATGCAAATAATGTATACTAAACAGACAAAAGAGGTACAAATCATTTTACCTCGCCCTTTGCTACAATTAGGAATTCTAACCATTGCCTTTTGAGTGGTAAAAGTCTGAATCTGCTCCAGATACACAAAAACAGGATTTGAGAGACACTCAGTTGAAACCTCAAATGCAAAACTGGGTTTGAGAACGGATCCACTGAGTGAAAGAAACCTACGCTCACCTTTGAATCTGTCAGACATGACAGAAATTCTACAGTATCTATGAAGGCTTCCAGTAGGAAGAGGTTAAAACCAGAAAATGTCAGATAACGGCTCATTAATTTTACAAGACATAAGGCAGCATTCATTTCCACCTTAAAAAAAGTTCATCTGAAGACAAATTTCACAAGATTTCAGTTACTCTCAATCTAACTAAGAAAAGCTTCAATTACCAACTTTTTGTAAAACTGCAATTTATTTACCTTTAGAGATATATTATAATTTGTGTTGCCTACTACAGATACTTGAGTGGCCTCATTTATATGAATATAAAAGAGTAATTTATAATTCCAATATCAACTGTATGCAAATAAATGCATGCAAAACATAAGAGGGGAAGTAATTTTCTGCACCAGTGACCTTTATTTATGATATAAAAATTAATCAAGAACCTCTCAAAATTCTTGAAAAAGTAATTTCATTTTAAAAAACTTTCCAAATACTTTTTATATTATCAACAGTCCAATATTAAAATACTTATCTACGTTACATGTTAATGACAAAGGACGAAAAGGCTGAAGCACAAAAGACAAAAAGTGATATCACACAGAGGAAATGCAGATGGACAGAGAAAGGGGCATCTGGAAGAAAGAGGAACAAAGAGACACAAGAAAGAAAGAAAAGTATGGCATGGAAGGAAGGCCGAACTGGAAGCTTTAGAAGCTTGTTTCATGCCACATACTATTATTCTGCTGGTCAAAAGTGGTAACTTCTGAAATACCATATAGTTTTTACCAGTGTAGAGTAGTCCTTTCTGTAATAAGATTCTCTTAATTAATTTTAAATTATCTATTTTTATTTACTTTTAGCACAATTCTTAACTTTTGCATGTATACAAAGGAATGATGAGTTTTTTAAATATATCTGACAATGAGGTATTTTAGAGTTAAAACAAACACACCGCTCAGTTACTGGGTGATAAATACAGCCCACACACCAGCGCCATACAAGGACCTGAAACCCTTCTCTGGTTGTTAGAAAGCTAAGGTTGACTCATCACTAATCTTTTATAAGAAAACTGATCTCTAATTTTTTTAATGTAAATGGCAAAAAAGTTCTAATGGCTATTAGCACAGAATTCTTTTCTTATTTTCAAAACAGAAATACCCTACATCTGGCTTGGAAGGCCATGTCCTATGTTAAAAGAAATAGGGCCATTTACTTCAATGAAGAAGTATCCCCATTTTGTAGCTATTTAAGGTACCACCACTTAAAATTAAAAGGCAGATCGTATGCCGCTACTTTCAAATTACCAAACTGAAATAAAATTTCAAGTCAGCATGCATATTAAGGTCTATGGGCACACACTACACAGTTTATCTGCTCCATGAGTCCCTGCTAAAAAACCGGGAAAGTTACTCTCTTAAGAAAGCTTCCTCTTAAACCTTTGCACAAGATTAATCAGTGACCTGGGCATCTGCTCGCTACATCATTTTTAGCCCCCAAAGCTAAAAGTTTTCCAATTCCTTCCCTATACTTTAAAAACTAGGTTTCATATAAAAATCAGGATGTCTAATTTCTCTTAAAAAATCAAAATAGCTGGCAAAACCGGGACCCCGTGAGCGCAGAGCAACATTCAACTGGATCTGAGCGGTGGTTGTGCCTGCCATTCCAAGTGGCCTCTGGACACCAAGGCTGGCCGACTTCTGTCACTTATCACATGGCGTGTGCTGTCAGTTTTCTAATACCTGGCGGTGTCAACGCATTTAACACCTACTACATTACTAAAGGATGTGAATTTGGGATGCCTGCTTTACCCACTGATCAGTTAATCCTTTCCCACTGATAATAAAATGACACATTTCACCCAAGTTTCACATGCAAACAAATTCCAATTGAGTCAATTAAATATTTTATGGTACAAAAGGTAATTGTAAATTCACAAAGGTGAAGACTCACCCACGTTAACAATAGACCCTCTCTGTTGTTGAATCATAGTTTTCATGGCAGCCTTACAGGTCAGCATGGAGCCCAGAAGGTTCGTATGCAGCTGAGAGATCATATCTTCGGTTTTAGTTCTTACTAAAAGGCTATCCCTTAAAAAATAAATAAATAAATAATGATGTAAAACAAAATACATCAAAATACGTAACATTTTTACTGAAAACAGTAGTATAAGAAGTGCTTCATCTATGACCTAGAATACCAGGGAAGTCCCATTTTAAACTTAGTTTGAAAGGTACTAAAATAACAACTGATAGGCCGGAAATGATCGATTTGGAAGCCACCTTCTTACCCCACTTATCAGATAAGAGGCCAATATAACTGTAAAACATGGTACCATGTGGCCAAAATGGCTTGAATTAATTGAGCAACTGCTCTCTAAGCCCTGTATAGAAAAAAAATTAAGATATTGTTCTAAATATTCTGTCCCAAATTCACCATAGGAAAGAAATATCCACTCTGATTTAATTAACACTAATATAATGACAAGTCAGAATAGTGGTTGCCTACAAGGAACTATTAATTAGGGAAAAACTGAGAGAAGCTTCTGACGTGCTGGAAAAGTTCTATAGCTCAACATGGATGATGCTTACAATGTTAAAACCTATCAAACTATACTCTTATTGTATAAAAGAATGTGTGAACTGACAAACCAAATTTTAAAACAGTTTTTATTGCAATTAGAAATCGAGTTAATTAACATTAACTATTAATGTTAATGTAGTATTATTAATCCATACTAATCAAAGACGTAGAGGAAAAAATGACAATTAGAAATGTACTTAAATTTGGGACCAACCTGTTAATTCCAGCTGCATTCACCAAGAAATTAACGGGACCTAAATTTTTCCCTATCTCTTCAAATGTATTTTGAACATCATGTTCTTTGGCAACATCACAGCTAAATGCCAAATGACCACCTACAAAACAAAAGTTAGAATTATTTGTAAGTTGTAACTAAAATTTAAAAATTATTCACTACACATGTGTTAAGCATCTACTACTATAAGCTAGGCCTGTGCTAATCTAGAACCTAGAGATAAAAGATGATGTCATGGGTTCCTGCTCTCACCAAGCTTAGTCTAATAAAACTGGGATAGGAGCCAGTGGGGAACAAGGAGAAACAAAGTAATACTTCAGAATGTAAATCTTAAAACTTGTTTTTAATCAACAAAAAGCAGGGGGTTGGGGGTTGGCATTTTGGGGGTTCATAATGCTTTGTAAAATTAATCTAATAATACTTACAGCTTTGAAAATGACCCCATCTACTCAAGTCAACTGTTTTCTGGCTTTTATATTACTTTTTTGAAATTTATGTCTAATTCTGTTAGGTCTTTGTCGAACTGGTATCCTGGCCCTGCCCTGAGTATAAACTCTAGGGTTTTTGTTGTTGTTGATGATGTTGTTATTATTATTGTTTTAGCCGTGGCCCATATACTATTAATATTATGACTATTATTCAAGCCTAACATTAGGAGATAGAAGACAAAGCATGTAGCTCTAAAAAATGCTAAAACTATATATCATTAAAAAGGCTTTTTACTTAAAAGCAACTGTTACCTACCTTTTTAAATATTCACTTTTTTCAAATATGTAGTTTAAATACTAAAAAAAATTATACTTCAAAGAAAGCATTTTCTATTTAATAATATACTATTTTAACACTCTTAAAGGGTAGAATTTTTTTTTTTTAGTTGCTTATTTTCTGGTTGACCTTGCCTAACAGTTAACACTAAAAGTAGCCCTCAAGCCTTTGGAAACAATCATTGGGAAGTCACACTTTCAGGGTACAAAATGGCCAAAAGCCTCCTGTGTCCCACTTTTGTCTTTCATCTGAAGAGTTGTTGGGTCTACAACAGCCCAGCAGTTTTAATCTAGCCCAGCAAACACCGATGGCTTGGGGTGACTCCATAAGGACTACCACTTTTACACCCCTTTGTCAAAGTAATGGCAATGAAAATGACCAGCAAGAACCATTCACTAAATTCTCCCTGGTCTATAACTTGTGCTTTGTTCTGTTTTATGTTTTTGTTTTTCTTTTAGAAAGTCTAATATTCTCCAAACCCATGTAACCAATCAGGGTGAGCCAAAAAGTAATGTTGTTTTAAAGGTTACAGCCACCAGATGCATCCCCAGGCCTCTATTTTTCCCCAAGGCCTCCCTGATAGTAAATGAGGGGAATCTGTCCATCCTAGCAATTAAAGAGCAGAATCTTAAAATCTTACAAACATCCTATGTCTCCCTACCATCAACAGACTTAAATTAGCAAAACAACGCAAAAGTTACTGATCCATTATTAAAAAGGAAAAAAAAAAAAAAGAGGTTTAACTGCAATAAAAAGGAACTTGGCAGAACAAATCTCAATTGCCCATTTATAAATGTCACCAAAAGAATTTAATAACCAATTAAGTGCTTATGGAGGTATTAAAGCAAACCAGGTACATCTCAGAACTGACTGGTTCTCAAGTGTCTAGGAACGTTTGTGCATCCACACACAGCCAACAGCAAGACTCAAGACCGAAGGGAGGCTGTCATTCCCGACACGCCTACCTTTCTTCCCCAGCCCGGCTCCCAGGAGCCCGCGATCTTGCCCACCACTGAGCCCTTTGCCCTACATAAAGTTAACTGGTGTGTGGCTCTCTCCTTCCAGACGCCAAAATAAAGCAGCCCCTCAAGGCTAGCACTTGGGGAGTGGGTGCTTATTAACAGGGCCTCACAAGATTCTAAGTCTCAGAGAAAACCCCGAGCGCTCAGTCCCCAGCAGCAGGCAGCCTGCAGAGGGGCCCTGCAGGAAACAGGACGTGGGGAGGGGAACGGGGTGGTCTCTGCACAAGCTGCAGTCTGCACTCGGGAGGAGTGCGGGCAGGTGAGTTCGCTGAACCTCAGAGCCTTAACGGCTTAAGGCGCTTGGAGGACACGCACACAACCGGACAACTCCAACTCCATACCTACCGCCGAGATCACCGGCGGCGGCTTTGGCCACTTCCAGATTTCTGGCGACGATGGCCAGTCGATAGCCTTTCTGGGCCATTAACTGGGCCACTGCCCTGCCAATGCCCCGGGAACCTCCAAAAACAGCGCAAATTTTGTCCATCTTAGACCGGGGAGTCGCAAACTTGGAGAAAAGAAGGCTAGTTGTGGTGACCCCTTTCCAGATTCGGACTTTTATATCACCGCGACTAAAGAAAAAAAAGAAAGGAAGAAAAAGACAAAAACCCGATGCGAAATTAAAGCACCGCCCCACCCCTCCTCCTGTCCCGGACTCTGACCATCCAGGAGGCCAGGAACAGGAGCGAAGAGTAGTATCAGCGCGTAGACGTCAGCGCGCACAGGCCCCAGGCTCTGTGCACTAAGGGGACGCCGGCGTGAATGAGCCAGGACGGCCAAGGGAGGGGCTCGCAGGAAAGGGCTGCACTGCATGCTGGGACTTGTAGTCTTGATCCAGCAGAGGCCGAGGCATTGGCAAGCGAAATGTACTCCATCGCCCAGGGCACGTGGGTGTTCAAAATTAGAGCTCCGATGACCAACCTCTCCAGTTTGCCTGGAAGTAATGCGGTTATTAAGTCGCTAGACTTTCTATTTTAAAATTAAGAGAGCCCTCATCAAACCGAGACAAGTTGACCACCATAGTTAGAACCCATATATACTCAGTGGGGTGGGGGCTGTCGATGCTGCTACTCCCAGCGTTGTTCAAGGGTCAACTGTACACTAGGCAGAGTTACAGTGTCTGCCTTTGACCCAGTGTTTGTCTTTGCCTGGGGACTAATGTCCTACCCGATGAAGTGGTCCCGAATCATCAGACTCACCAAAACCTATCCTACCTATCCCTTCCCCAAGTTGCCTCAGAAATGGGCCTCACCCCACATGGATGTTAGTGTTTCATTTCAAAGGGTGTGGCAAAGGCAGGTTCTCGGTCAAGAACACCATATACTAGGAGCTCAAGAAATGTTAATTGAATAATTGAATACCCCTGCAGGATCAATAAAACAAGCATCAAACAAAAAGTTTCCTGCAATTAATGCTGAGTGCTCTGGAGTTAATAAGCTAAAAACTGAACGTTTGTTACAATTATACTGTAAAAATGAAGTGGTTTTTTAATATATATATTTATATGTATATATAATATTACATTACAGATTATTCAAGAAGGTGTAAACCATAGTCCCCACTCCTAAACTCACACACACACACACACACACACACACACACACACACAACCTGGGATGACAGGACTAAAAACACATGAAACACTGGCGAGTAGTCCATATCATAAATTGCAAAATTATACTAACACAAAAAGTCAGAGAAAAGGGAGAAGAAAGAGGAATGCATGGAAAAGCTGGATTTGAGGATTGGATGCAGAATATAGAGGGGAAGACCAAAAAAAACTAAGCAAATTGAGCATTCTTTTTTAAATATTATTTAAATATTATTTTTATTCCACCTAGATCCAAAGGGATTTTAAATAACTTGTAAAAATACATGAGTAAAACTCATGTCTATTTTGATCACTATTATTAAAAAGAAAATAAGTGCTGGTGAGGATGTGGAAAAATTATAACTCTTGTGCACTGTTGTTGGGACTATATACCATCACTTTGGAAAACAGTGTGATGGTTCCTAAAAAAAATAGAGCTACCATATAATCCAGCAATTCCACTTCTGGGTATATACTCAAAAGAATAGAAAGCAAGGTCTCAAAGCGATATCTGTATACTTGTTCATAGCAGCATTATTCACAATAGCTTGGTTGTGGAAGCAACCCAAGTAACCATCAAAGGATGATGGATAAGTAAAATGCTACACACAAGGATATTATTCAGCCTTGAAAGTAAGGAAATTCTGGAATATGCCACAACATGGATGAACCTTGAGGACACTATGCTAAATGAAATAAGCCAGTCACAAGAAAGATGAATACTATATGAGTCCACTTACATGAGATACTTGGAGTAGTCAAAATCATAGAGAAAGGACAGGCTTGGGGGAGAGGAATGGAGAGTTATTATTTAATGTGTTTCAGTTTTGTAAGATGAAAAAAGTTCTGGAGAGGGACTGTAGTGATAATTGCATAACAATATGGATGTGTTTGATACTACTGACCTATACACTTAAAAATGGTTAAAAATGATAAATGTTATGCTATGTGTATTCTACTACAGTTTTAAAAATTGGACAGTCTAGCAATATAAATATTAACCTTGAAAAGAATACTGAATGCAATTTAAGGTTTCTTAATGAGACTGGGTTTTATCCTTAAAGTAGCTATAGGAAAACTGTCATTTAAATGCTGAGATTTAAAAGCACTTTAAATATTTCTTCTCAAAGGAGTTACACCACAAACTTGATACCAGCTTGTTTTCAATTTTTGAAAATTGTCTAATTTTTATTTAGTTTTGTCTCTTAGTTATATAAAACATTTACATTCATGGTTGTTGAGTATAAACCACAAAAACAGGTACATTCAGAAAGTATAGCTTGCATCATTGCCCTTGTTTCCCATTTTTTACCTACCCCTGCCAATTTTGTTGATCCTTATTTATCCTTCCATTCTTTCTTTTTGAAAATATTAGAAAATGCATAGACATTATATATACATTTTCTAATACAAAATGTTGTACAATGTACATATTTTTCTACACCTGACCTTTTTTAGGCTAATATATCTTGGTGATTGCTCCATTCACAGATGCATAGTCCTACATTATGGGGATTGTGACTGGCAGAATTCTAAAGGTACCCTCCCCAGGGTTTTCCCCTTCCTACCCTAGTTATGCTATTCAATGCTTATCTGGTAACAACTGTGAAAGGAATTTAAAGATAAAAATCAAGCCCTTCTTCAATTAACTTGAAACTATGTAGCGTATATGAGTAAACCTAACCTAATCAGGTGAAATCCTTAAAAGCAGAGCATTTTATCTGGCTGATGAGAAGAAGGAAGCCAAAGACACTTGAGGAATGAGACGGACCCAGCATGGGAAGTATTCCTGTGGGCCTCCAGAAGAAAGCAAACCACCATGCTAACTGAAACTGCTACCTGACAGGGACAACCTGGAGAGGCTGAGAGCAAGTCCCAGTTAAAAACCAGCAAGAAAATTAGGATCTCAGTCATTCAGGTGCAAGGAAGTGAATTCTGCCAATAATCAGTAAGCTGGGAAGAAAATCCCGAACCTCAGGTGACAACTGCAACATCAGCCAACACCTTGACTTTGAGTCTATGAGATACAAGCAGAGGATTCAGCTCCATAGTGCCTACACTCCTGACCCATGGAAAGTGTTAGATTGATTAATGTGTGTTCTCTTTTAAAAATACATGAGTAAATAAATGACTTTAAAAGGCAGGGGATCACCTTCACCGCCAAAGTCAGAACAATAACATGAGGTCAGTGGACAAGTTATACAAATAAAGTCATGCCATAAGAATATATCCACTACTAAAGAAAAGATGTATATGTCATTCCAAGTTTCCTGGTGGCCCTAAGGAAACATAATTAGTCACAAATTAAGTAATGTCTATAAGAAATACATACACTCGTGCAGCAGAGAGATCTGACTGAAATTCTCATAGATCCTCACAAAGGGCACACTCAGCATTCTAGTGGATTTCGCTGTCATAAAAAGCAGTGTTTAAAGCTATTTTTATAGCATTTATCTTTGTAAGCAGAGGGAAGCCCACCAGAGCAGACTTGACTGAAGGTAATACAGTAGCAAGTTAAACAATATAAGCAACATTCAGACACAAGAATGACTCTTTGTATACTGGCAACAAGGAGGAAATAACCTGACTGTGGGAAGGCTGGGATGGTGCTGGGTTATAGCAGGCTTTCAGGGCAGATGCAGGCTTTAAAGGCAGATGCAGGCATTAAATACAAAGGCACTTTAACCTCAGAAGGTACAAGATTAAAGCTACATTTAGGAACATATAGTCTAGCAGTCATATCAGGATAGGCTGGAACAAATTTGTCGAAGTCCCCGTCTCACTATCCACTCATGTAACCTTGGGAAGAAAGATCTGTTTTAGACAAATGACAATATGTCGGTTAGCCTAAAAGCTGGTTGTCTTCCTGGCATCCAGTATCACAGGGCAAACCAGACAGGTTCCATCTTTGTGGACTGTTCTGTTGACTTCAATAGAAAAAAGGTTATATTTCCTCTACAATTTTTATTTTAGTAAAAAGCATGTTTTTTTAGATCAAGCCCATTGATCTCAAGGACCATTAACATACAATGTGAGGTGATAGTGAAACTTATCAAAACCTTCCAATTTGTCTGTGTACCTCCAGTAATGATTAGGTTGAGCTTTTTTCCCCACACACACTTAAGTTTAACCCCCAAGGCTATTATTTATTTATTTTTCCCCTCAGTACAATTCCACTGCTACTCTGGGTGAGAATACACTCATCACAACACATCCACATTAGCAGGGAGAGGAACCCCAGGGGAATGTTCTGCCCTAACCCCTTAGGGAGTGAGCTGAGAGGCTGTAAATTACACTGGGTCTGCACCCCCAGCAGACCTTCAGTCTTCTCACTACACGTCACCTCTGTGATAATATTTCCACCATGTTTCCACTTTTCTGTAATTTAAACCCACATAAGAATATATTCTTTCTTTTTTTTTTAATGTTTTTTATTGATTATATTGTTACAACAGTTCCAATTTTCTCCCCCTTGTTCCCCTCCCCCCAGCACCCCCCTCCCCCAGCAATCCCCCCCAAGTCCATACCCCTGGTTCGTAAAAATTAACTATCCCCCCCCCCTCAAATATTAGGACCCTTTGTAATCTTGTAGAGGACAATGGGCGAAGGTCTCAAGCTCCTCTAGCTGCTTCAAGCTGGACATGGTCGTCGTCCTACCTACTCTTGGGTCCAGAAAACCCTAATAAGAGTGGGGGTGTGGAGGGGAGGGTGGCCTTCCCACATGGGGAAGGATCGTGCAGACTCCAGGTCAGTTGGCTGCCTCCGGTCAACGGCGTGCTTGGTTCAACAGGCTGGTGTCCTTGTTGTGTTCTGAGGGCAACAGATTTGGCGAAAAGGGTTAAAAGACATCATTCAATCCATAACTACTAGATGACAAAAGGCAGGGAAGAATATATTCTTTCTTGACTCCAATAATCAGAGGAACCTGAGAAAACTTCTTATGCATAAGGACTGTCGGCCAAATTTTTAAATATACATACTTTATAGTATTGTTTCTTGTTACAAAAAATACCATTAAATTGCAAAAAGAATTTTCAAGAAAACAATATTTTTAAATATGAAAAATAGTACACTTGGGCCCTTGCTGTGTAGCTCAGTTGGTTAGAGTGTCATCCCAGTACCTGAGGTTGTGGTCAGGGCACATACAAGAATCAACCAGTAAATGCATAGAGAAATTGAACAACAACTCGATGTCTTTCTCTCTCTCTCTCAAACCAATAAATTTTCTTTTAAAAAAAAGTACATTTGAAACCGATGTCATCTTATTAACCAATGTCACCCCAATAAATTAAAAACATCATTGGAATAAAGACCATTGGAAAAAATATTAATTGAAAGCATAGTACACTTTAAATGGGTAAATCATAAAGTATGAGTATTATATCTCAATAAAGCTATTTTAAAAAGTTAATTGAAAAAGCACTGTCCTAACAGATGAAGTTTGCAACTACAGTTAATGTTAACTGGGTTGTTTGTACCCTCTATAAATATTGTTGTCACAATTTAAGATTTATATTCCTCAAGAATCCCAATCTATGGGAAAATTTATTTATAGGAAATGAGTAACCCGCAGTAACCAGACTGCATGTGGCCAGCCTATCTGCTCAGTGCAGCCCATATTCTCCCTGCAAGAAGGAAGATCAGAACGCTGACTCCCTGTGACTGCACAGATACAGCTTCTGCTTCATTAAAAGCAGTGTTGGTTTTCTTGACATTCTTCATTCCAGTCTGCTGGGTAGTCTAAATCATAAGGAATATACATTTTAGCTGTTATAAAAGCTCATCTCATTTTGAATTAAAGAGTGTCTGTGGGCACTTCTATTTTGTTGAATTAGCAGTCATGCCAAAGAGGCTGCCCAAGGAGACCTTCTGAAACTACCGGCAGCATGCACTCAATTGCGTAAGGCAAAAACATGGAGTTTACTCCTACCCTCTCTCACGCGCTGCACAGCCACTCCACAGAGCTCTGCTGACTCTCCTCCCGAAACGTCACTCCACCTATACCCTCTCCTGAAATTCCACTGCCCAACCTTTGTTCAGGCCTTGGAACCTAAGTGACCAGTAGAGCTGCTCTACAGATTCCAATCAGCCCTCAACACCACCACCAGAGGGCTCCTTCTAAAATACAAATCTGATCCTGTCACTCCAGGAATAAAACCCTGCAATTAAATAAAAAATAAAAATAAAAAATATCAAGCCCAGAATAATGCAAAGTCTTCCCTGATCTAGTTACCTTTCCAGCATCCTCTCCTGACAACATCTCCCTTCCCTTTGGCCACCAAACTTCCTCCCAATCACTCATGCTCATCTAGACAAGGTATTTGCAATTTCATGAAGGGATATTCCATGCTTTTCCAAACAAACACTGTCTTCTTAACCCCTAGTGCTCTCAGTTCTCCCCCTGATGAAATCATATTTCTTCCAGTGGCAGCCCTCCTGATCCACAGTAGAACATGCTGATACCTTCTGTTATCCCTCCCGTTACCTTGTATGTGTTTTCAAGTCTGACTTTCATGAAGGGATCACAACCTCAGAATTCAAGAAATTTTAGGAAAACAGTGAATGGCCTTCCAGGGATCTGTGATGGTAGCAAGCTAAATACAAATCCCCCACTCATTTTAAATGAGTGGGACTACTTCTTTCATCAGGTTCTTATGGGGGACTTTTACCTACAAAGGTTAGGAATTTTCTATACTGAATCATAAACTCTTTGAATGCAGGCATATTAGTTTTTCTTTTCCTGTTTATAGAACAGTTCCTAAGCTTGTGAATACTAAACACATTAGCTAATGGATGAATAAATGAGTGAATGAAATAACTCATTTAAAAAGAATTTATTGCTATGAGCAAGAACCAGTGTTGGAGACAGGTATTATTAAAATAGACATGGTTCCTGTTTTCATTGGGGAAATAACCTGGCAAGGAAAAAAGATACTAAACAACTAATCATGCTGTCCCTGTCAGGGCCTCTGGGTCTGGCAGCCCTGCATCCCCACCACTGCTTAGATGGAGGTGTGGAATGGCACCCAGCAGGCCTTACCATAGTGTGTGGTGTTCAGGCACTTCATGGAGGTTGCCTGGGTAGCTGAAGCTTCCTTTGGGCCGCATTCCAGGAAGCCAGTTGTGATTATAGATGTTATCATCAGAACAGGGCTTTGGTTGATGGACTTGGCTATGCCTTTCAAATGCATGCAGCTCTCTGACTTCATCCTCAAGTTCCAGACAGTGCCCGCCACAGGTATGTTCAAGAAGCCCAGCAGAAGGCAGATATCAATACAGGATGGGCAGCCACAAGATGGGCCAAGAAGATTGAAGCCAGAGAAAAGAAAGCCAAGATGACAGATTTTAATAGTTACAAAGTCATGAAGACAAAGAAAATGAGGAACTGAATAATCAAGCTTGAAGTTAGGGAGCTTCAAATGGCAGCTCTCCTGAAAGCTTCTCCCAGAAAAACACTTGCTGCTAAAAGTGCAGCTGCAGCAGCCTCTGCAAAGATTCCAGCAAAAAGGTGACCGCGGCAGGCAAAGAAGGCCCCAGCCCTGAAGGTTCCTACCCGGAAAGCCGCAGGCCAGAAAGTAGTGCCTCCAAAGGCATAGAAAGGTCTGAAAGCTCCAGCCCAGAAAGCACCTGCTCTGGCATCTGGCAAGAAAGCGTAAGAATGTAAGAGGCTATTTTATAAGTAATAAAGGTTCCTTTTGACATGCTAAAAAAAAAAAATCATGCAATCACTATTTGGAATAATAAGAAAGTCTATCAAGGAGAAGTACAGGCTGCTAGCAGAGGGCATAATTGGAGGCTTTGATCCAATGTGAAGTCTGAGGTCACAGAAGGCTTCTTTGAGGATACAATGTTCATAAAGTAAATGAATAATAACTAAGAAATATTACTAAGAATAACTACGTTACTAACCATTAGTATAAGATTAGCTGGAAGATAGCATAATCATATATAAAGAATAAAAGTCCTAATTTAAAAATTCACCATTAACGATGAAAAATATTAATCAAGTTAGAGTTAGTATTGCTCCTAGATGAGACCACCTAGCTTGGACGTTTTATCAGAAAATACCGTGGAAGAGTATAATGGCTGAAATTTCATGAAACTCCTTTTTCTTATCTGCCAAGGCTTTTCTAATGGTGTAAGGCCAACTCTGGATATTTAAGATCAAGCCCTTTGTGCAGTATGTGTGCCGAGCCACACAGAAGAGCTCTCAATGTTCCTACAACTAGTTCTGAAGCAAGCGGGCCTCAACCCTCTGATCCCATCCTGCTAGCATTCCATTTCCACCTCTTTGTTTCTTCAGCACCTTCCCTGCTCTGCCTTTCTGGTTGAAGTGTCTCTCTTGGCTCTCAATTTACCTGCTGTGTTTCCCAGACTTAAATGAGCCTTTCCATCCTGGCCTGGCCCTCCTTAAGAGTGACAAGTCTGTATCAGAAGCCCTGGCAAGGCTCTGGGATATCCCACCCTCTCCATGGATTCCTACTGGCACCCTTGACTGCCCTTGGGCTCTGCAAATTCTGACGCTTCCAAGTTCACCTGGGAAAGCAAGACAGTACACTGCATGGTTTGTTTTTGTTTATTTAATCTTCATTGTGTTTTTCCCATTACCATTTAGCCCCCTAATACCCACCTCCCCACAACAACCACCACATTGTTGTCCACGTCCATGAGTCCCTTTTCCTTGTTGCTCACTCCCTGCACATCCTACCAACCCACCCCCACTAGCCGTCGTCTGCTCTCCACCTAAGAGTCTGTCTCTGTTTTGCTTGTTAGTTCAGTTTGTTCCTTAGATTCCACATATGAGTGAAATCATACAGTATTTGCCTTTCTCTGACTGGCTTATTACACTTAGCATGACGTTCTCTAGGTCTATCCATACTATTGCAAAGGATAAAATTTTCTCCTTTTTTATGCCTGAGTAGAATTACATTTTGTAAAAGTCCCATAGTTGTTTTATCCACTCATTTGCTGATGGACACTTGAGCTGCTTCCATAGCTTGGCGATTGTAAATAATGCTGCAATGAACGCAGGGGTGCTTATGTTCTTCTGAATTAGTAGTGTTTGGGGTTCCTTCAGATATATTCTCAACAGTGGGGTCACTAGGTCAAAACTGGGGTTTTAACATTTTAAACTAAACTGGAATACAAGGGCTTCTGCATTTCTAGATCACACATATGTGACTGTGGGGATCTCATTATAATCATCACAGCTTTTCATTCCTTATCTATAGGCTACAGAAAACCATCTCTCAGTTGAGATTTTGAATATATATTTATGCAGAATAGAAAACTTAGGCCTATCAACCACACCCCAAAATTTTCATTAGAGAAGGTCTCCACTTCAGATTGTTGTGTTATACACTGAACTGTGTCCCTTGTGATTCATATGTTGAAGCTCCTACCTCAATGTGATTGTATTTGGAATAGAGCCTTTAAGGAGGTAATTCAGGTTAAATCAGGTCATAAGAGCTGCCTTAGTCCATTTAGTGTCTGTAACATATTACCATAGACTAGATGGCTTTTCAACAAATTTATTTCTCACACTCCTGGGGGCTGCAAAGTCCTAAATAAAAAACCAACAGGTTCACTGTCTGTTGAGGATGCTCTTCTTGGTTCATACACAGCCATCTTCTCCCTATAACCTCTCACACCAGAAGGGACAAAGGAGTCCTCTGGGGTCTTTTTCATTACAGCACTAAACCTATTCATAAGGATTCTGCCCTCAGACCCTGACTACCTCCCAGGGCCCTACCTCCTAATACCATCACACTAGGGTTAGGATATCAACACAGGAGTTGTGGGGAGACACAAACATTCCCTCTATAGTAAGAGTAAGGCCCTGATCCCATAGGACTGGTGTCCTTGTAAGAAAAAGAGATTACCAGAGTGCTCTCTCTCCCTTTATCTCTCTCCGTGTGTGCGCACAGGAAAGGCCATGTGAGGATTTAGCAAGAAGGCAGACATCTGCAAGCCAGGAGGAGAAACCTCCCCAGAAACAAGCCATGACGATATCTTGACCTTGGACTGCCCAGCCTCCAGAACTATGAGAACATGAATGTCTGATACTTAAGACACCCAGTCTGTGGGATTTGTTATGGCAGCCCTAGGTGACTAATATTGTACAACATGACTGTTTGCTTTCCTCCCTACCACAACCAGGCTGCGCAGCACTGCTAGATAATGTCCCGCACCACTGCTGATCATGTGTGTTGAGTTGGGGAGAGAAATGTTACCCTGAGAACTCTTCTAGGACAAAAGTATGAAGATTATAAAACTCACCCTCCTCACTGGACCATCACTCACAGACATCCAGACTCCTAAGTTCTCTCTCCTATTCTCCTGCTAAAGCTTACTTTCAGGCAGGACTTTGAAATCCATCTGCACTATGAGGTTAATAATATGATGGTATGAAACATTAAGTCACGTAGAGACATGTGAATTTAACAGAGAGCCAAGTGTTAAGTAAATGACAACCCAATAGTGAAGAATCACCTAGAGTCTACCTATCCAAACATCAGTCAGTTGTGACCTCAGGAACATCCCCAATACCAGACACAGAGCTCTGGGGATAAGAGAATAAGGCGGACAATGACCTGGATTCCTGGAGCTCACATGTTGTGAATGAAACTGTATAAGTAACTTACAATGCAGCATCATGAGGGCTATAATATAAATGTGGGCAAAGTGCTAAGGGAGCACAAAGCTTCAGATTTGTGCCAGTGAATGAGGAGTGTGTGTGTGCATACATGCATATAATATATATATACTTTGTATTATAGCTATGTTTATTCTATTATAGGCATGTGTACATGTGTGTTATATGGACATGTGTGTGTGTAAAAGCAAGATATTAGTGGGATAACTGCTGTTTCTCATTGGATACTTGAATACTACATACCAAGTATATTGTTTACATGTGTTTTATCCTCACAACAAACTGTGATGGAGAAAAGTAGTATTATCTTCATGTTTGCAAACAAGGAACAGAAAGCACACAGAAGCTAACTCTCCAAGATCACAAAACCAGGAAGGGGCAGAACTTGAATTTCCACACAGGCAGTCTAGCTACAGGGCCTGCTCTCTGAGCCAGTACATCACAGTGTCTCCCTCTGATGCGGCAGGAACCTTGAAAGATACCACATACACACGAAGCCAGGTCTGGAAACAGTCTTTAGGCAGTTGTTACTGCAGCTGAGATCTTTCTGGTTGCAAGGAAGAGAAGCCTACTAATAAAATCAGTTCCCCAGGAATTACTGTTCAGGATGTCACATCAACAGGAAGCAAGCTGGGGCCCATGGGAACTGGAGTGATCATCCGGAAGTCCCAGGGTCCACAGCAGCACTTTTCTCCGTGTCCTTCTTTCTCTGAGCCCACAAGATGCCCCTTCTCTGCTTTCTTCTCCTAAATCCCTATTCCTTCCTGCAGAGTCACTTTCTCTATTCACTCATCAACATGAGCATAGTTGAAAATTGCCCCTCTGGCCCCACAGGGCTGCAGTTCACGTGGCTAACTCTGTTTCCCCATTCAACACAGGGGATTTGATTGGTCATTAGCAGGTGATGGATCCAGAGGGATGCTGTGTGAGTCGGGAGCTCCAAGTCTTAGGGTGCAACCGTAGCCTTGCCACTGGGGCTCAGGGTGGGGGACAGTTATTAATGGAGATGTGGGCTCCATTAATACCTTTATTGCAGGTAGTCCACAGCAGGTCAGATAAACCCAGACAAGACCATACTCCTCGGTGATCTGTGCTGAAAATAAGCACCTGTATTAACTGCAAAATGTACATCGTCTAGTGTCCTTAACAGACTATTGTCCTGCATTTTTTTTCTTTTAAAAGTAGCTGAGCTCATGGCCCATGAAATCTGTGAATGTTTTGTTCCAAGTAGGTAGTAGTGGGTCCCAGGATACATGTAACGTATAATATGTAGAGAAATGGAAAAGGAGGTGATAATATTTGTGGAGAGGTATATGAGCTCTTTTAAGGGAGTTGGTGCCAATATTATAAAAATAATCATTCCCCTCTAAGAATTAGTATCATAATTTGATTAAGTTAGAGAGTTAAGAAACCAATATTTATGGGTCCCTACATAACCTATGAGTAGAAAAAAATGCGAAATTCAGCTATTTTAAAGAGTGACATATTAATTTGTCTGGCTAATTTAGAACAGTAACCCTAATAATAATAATACCATAATAATTTAAAATACTGTAAATGAGTATAAAGTGGGTCATCCTTAACCAAAATTATGGAAAGTATTCATTTTTGCTTCTGCTGAATAGACATAAATTGATTGAAAACAATCTGTTGAGAAAGTGACATACAAAAACATAAATACTTTTCTGCCAAAACAAAGACTTAATCTGATACTTTAGGCAAGACTCTACGGGTAAATATGCAGCTGGCAATAAAGCATGATGTTTAACTAGAGTTAGACCCTGAGTTTGATTCTGGCTGTACCATCAGCTTTTGAGTAAATTATTAAACTCTCCTGGTTAAAATTTCTTTATCAATAAAATGGGGAACTAATACTCATTTCAGATCTCTTACCAGCATAAGATGGGTTGATCTTATATAAAGCACTTAGCACAATGCTTCACTTCAGAATTATTAATAATTGGCAGTACTTTATTTCAGTGGGACCTGGGCATGTGCACGGAGAACAATCACTATTTAGAGGCTTGTCTTATTTCATTCTTCTGATTTCTCATATAAAAAGCATTCTTTTCCTCGAATTTTTTCTTTCTTCTGATATCTATCACTTCCTGTATCTCAGACAGGCTGCTAGGTAATTTATGTGTGAGTTCCTTTGATTTAATATGCACAACAGCCTTGGAAAGGAGAATATCATAATCCCCATTTCAGGCACAAGGGAAGTGAGGCTGGTTGAGGTTAATGTCACTTGATCACAGACACAACACATCTAATAAGTGGTGACGCGTGACCAGGGGCTTGGGTGTTGACTTGGTTGCTAGAGCTACGCTCCTTCCACCTCACAAATGAACAGACATATTAGAAAGCTTTGCTTCATTGCCACATACGCTTAACATTTCAGATGCATTTGGCTTTAAATGGTCTTTACTAAATATCAGCAGATACCCTGGCTGGTTTGGCTCAGTGGATTGAGCGTCGGCCTGCAAGCTAAGTGTCGCTGGTTCGATCTTCCAGTCAGGGCACATCAGAGAAGGAAAACTCTGATTCCAAAAAACCTCCGCTGCCTTGCGGCATACCTCTTCAGGGGAAAGGCTAAGGGAGTAAACCCTGACAGAAAATCCGGAGCCGGAGTCCCTAAGGCGGTTTGACGTTGTAGTCAACACCGGCAACTCTTGCGGCGCACCTGAAGCCAAGCTGTATTGACTCCGTCTTTCCCTTGGATCCTTCAGCTGCGAAGAGAGGGGGGGTCTGCTGCATGGGCAACAGCAGACCCTCCATATCACCCTGCCCAGGCTCTGTAGCTTCAGCTTCACTGGAGAGGACACTCCAGCGTCATCGCAAGATGTCGATTCAACACGGGAGGAGACAGATACCGTGTCACTCCCGAGTCGGACTGCACAGCCATTCTCGGTGGTGCAGATAGACTCTTAAGAAGCTACACCATTGTCTCTCGAGACGGGCGGCTGCCGACGACAACGAAGCAAGATTCTGTATACTATCTTAATGCCTGTATGTGCACTTATTTCCCCTATTTAAAATATTTCATAATCTTAACATCCAGTTCTTCTGTTCTCTATTCTGTTATGATCCAAATTCTTGTGTATTCCTAATTAAAAGCAAAGTAATGGCATACAATCTTTAATGGTGACGAGTGTAATGTGGCTCCCAGGGCATGCTTAATAACCATGACATTAGGAAAAGCGAAAACACAATAGTCGATAAAGATGTGTTGTGTATGTAAGGAACTCTGCGAGATGTCATGGGAGAAACAACACATAAGAATGGAATTTTTTCCTCGAGATATTTACTGTCTCATAGGAAAGGCAAAAATAAAAGATGTGAAAAGTAAAGCAAGCAGAAATGAAACAAAAACGCAGAAGTACAATAGTAGCTGAGTCGCTGTGATATAGGTGTCTTAGGAGAGGTGACTATCCAGTTCTATGAAGGACCTAGAAGGTCTCTCGGACCCAGGGAAATGGGAAATGAGGAGCGCGCTGCTCGTTTCTGTGCACAAGAAAAATGTATGGTGCCTAAATCTCAACCCAAAATAGTAAACGGTTTCATGATACACGGCTGACACACAGTATATCCTCATCCCAGGCAAGAACACCCAGGAGTTGATTTTCCAGATTTAGAGAACACAAGTCCTGAATGGTCACTCTAGCGACTGTGACATTTTCCTGCTTCTTCTGTCTGAACCAGTGACAAGTTGCAGCACTAATCCTGGAGTTATTAATAAGTGTCCTCGTCTCATGTTGGAAACTTCACTGGAAGGCTTGGTGCTATTCTCCTAGGTTGATTATTTGAAATTTATGTCCTGAAATGCCAAAATGCATTTTTGTTCTGGCCTCAAAGAAGATGATAGAACCAGAAATGACAAGATTTAACATGTACTTTTACATGCTAAAGATTAACAGCCAAAACTGCAATGTATGTCTCCACATTCAAAGTAAACATGATATATTAATGACTGGGTTTTCCACTCTCATGAATAATTATAAGTTCCTTCTTACTAAAAACAAATTTTAAATTTCCTTAAGAAGATTATGATTAATTATACAAAATTACACTTCTCTTTAATTGAATAGATTTCCTGCTTTCCTCTGGATTGATGGTGTATTATATATTATTAAAAACCCAAAGAAGGAAATCTACCTCTTCACGACTAACGCTGGGTTAGCAATGGCTACTGTGCAAATATACCTGATGGTTTTGACAACTTTCATTCCTTTGTTTTAATGACCCACGGCAAACTGTCCTACAGTTCTGTCTGTCTGTTTGAACAGCTACAACAAAATACTACAAACTTGGAATCTCATAAACAAAATGAATTTATTTCTCAAAGTTCTGGAGACAGGAAGTTCAAGATCAAGGTGTCAGGAACTTGATCGTGAAGGCTGGGTGAGGGCGTTCTTTCAGATTTATAGCCAGCAACTTTTCAGTGTGCTCTCACATGGTGGAAGGGGCAAAGGAGCTCTGTAGGGTCTCTTTTAAAGAGCATTAATCCTGTTTTCAAGGGCTCCACCCTTATGACCTAAGCACATCCCAAAGACTTCACTCCTCCATACCATCATCACATCAAGCATTAGAATTTCAGTATACAAATTGGCGGCATGGTGGGAAGAAAACAGACAATAACAAGTTTAAATTCTTATTTATTAGAAGCATACTGATATCAACCAAATTTCACCTAAGAGAACTTGGTCTTACAAATTTTCTAAGAAACACATAAAATAAAAACCAAGATGGACTGCCATCTTTCACTGCTGGTATAAGAAAGGCTTGACAGAGTGGTGCAGGGATGAAGCCCTAACCTTCTATGCCGAGCAAACCTTGCAAACGCTGTGCGTGGTCTACACAGAGGTAGCTGTGGGCATGTACGAGTAGTGCTACCTAAGGCACCAGGAGCCCAGCATCCTTACTCAGAACAAGGCCCACACCCTGCACCAGGTGTACAAGGACATGGAGCAGAACTGCCAGCTGCTGGGAACCACAGCCATCAAAGACGGGCTCCAGGAGAGCGTCCTTGATACCATCCAGTGTCTCAAGCAAGAAAACATCAAAGTGTGGGTACTCACAGAGGACACGCCAGAGACAGTGGCAAATATCAGCTTTGCATACCAGCCTCTGTGTTAGGATATGTTCACTGTGGAGCAGGAGGTAGTTTCAATCCTGGAGGCCCACAGGAGAGCAACAATAATCTGCTGAGCATCAAGGGCTCTTTAAGGAACTCATTCCTGCTACAGGTCAAAATGGCCATGGTCATTAACAAAGAATTTCTAGACAAGCTGTTGCTGTCCTTGAGCAAGGAGCCCAGGGCACGGGTCCAAAATGTGAACGTGGACATGGAGGAGTGCTGGCAAGAGGAGAGGACAAACTTCCTATAGACCAGGAGAATGTCTCTGATCTGCTAACCCTAGGGATACAACTGAGGAGCATGGGATTGTTGTTGCAGAACAAGGACTCCAACATCCACAAGAGCCCCAAGGTGGCAGGAATGGGCCTTTGTGAAACTGGCCAGGTAGTGTGTGAGGAACCCAATGGTCGCATGTACCACTTTATGGAGCACCTGAAGTAGGAGGGCAAAAAACAATCCCTGGACAGTGGCCAGAGACACCTGCTACATAATGGTCATCTACGCTGGTTTTGACACAAAGAGCATGAGGAACTGTGGCAAAGTCCATCTGAAGAGAACCAAGATACACCGTCTGACAAACACACTTATAATCCTGCACATCCCTGGTGCTGATCTCTTATGCCTTTGTCCTTAGGCATCTGGAACATGGTGATAGAATTCCAGGCCCTGATAGCCCACTGTGTCTGAGATGCCCACGTGTAACGTGATCACCGAGACTATGCTCATGATCTGGGGCTTCCCATCCTTCTCAGCGTCAAGTGTCTATGGCCCTATTCAGCACAGCCAGATTCCTCTACCTGGAGAACAGCATCTTCAACAACTGGGATGCACAGACATACTATGAGCCCCAGGATGTGCCTGCCAAAGCCCGCAACACCAGCCTCAATGACCAGCTGGGACAAGTGCAGTACATCTTCTCTGACAATAACAGCACGCTCACAGGGAACGTCATGACCTTCAAGAAGTGCTTCATCAACAACATTGCCTACAGCACAGGTGAGGATGAGGCCCTACGTTAAGGAGAAACCCTACCTTTGGAACAAATTTGCTGATGGGGGGCTGCTTTTCTAAAATGCAAGGTTTCTGAGTGTTGTGTGTGGCAACAAGGGCAGGATGGTGCGGGACCTCTGCCACACAGTGAAGGTGCAGGACAAAGACAACCAACTATTGAAGCACACAGCTTACCCTGATGAGGAGGTGCTGGTCACAGAGGCCCTGGAATTTCGGGTACGTGTTCCTAGCACATATGTAGAAAAAAAAATGACCGTCATAGAGCTGGGGGAAAAGCGGGTGTACCAGATCCTGGCCATGGCTGACTTCAACAGCATCCAAAAACTGATGTCTGTGCTGGTCTGAAATCCTAAGAGCTTCATCTGCCTCTTCACTAAAAGTGCAGAGACTGTCTGCTGTCTTTGATCCCTTGTGCTAAGAAAGGCTTAATAGAAAGTACCACAGAGGAAGCTTTACCCTCCTCTGCCAAGCAGACCCTGTGTACACTGTGCCTGGCCTGCAAAAAGGGGGATGAGGACATGTACGGAAAGTGACACCTAAGGCACCGGGAGCCCAGCATCCTTACTCAGAACAAGGCCCACACCCCGCACCAGGTGTACAAGGACATGGAGCAGAACTGCCAGCTGCTGGGAACTACAGCCATTAAAGACGGGCTCCAGGACAGCGTCCTTGAAACCACCCAGTGTCTCAAGAAAGAAAACATCAAAGTGTGGGTACTCACAGGTGACAAGCCAGAGACAGTGGCAAATACAGGCTTTGCCTACCAGCCTCTGTCCGAGGATATGCTTACTCTGGAGCAGAAGGAGATAGTTTGGATCGTGGAGGCCTATAGGGAGAGCAACAACAACCTGCTGAGTGGCAAGGGCTCTTTAAGGAACCAGTTCCTCCCACAGGTCAAGATGGCCATGGTCATTAACAAAGAATTTCTGGACAAGCTGCTGCTGGCCCTGAGAATGGAGCCCCCAGCTCAAGGCAAAAATATAAACATGAATGTGGAGAAGTCCTGGCAAGAACCAGGTGAGTAGAGGACAAACTTCCTGCAAGCCAGGAGCATCTCTCTGATGTGGCTGACCCTCCAGATCCACCTCAGGATCACAGGGTTCGTGCCACAGAACAAGGACTACAACACTCAGGAGAACCCCAATGTGTGGCAGGAGTGGGCCTTTGTGGAATTGGCCTCAAGGTGCCAATTGGTTGTGTGCTGACAGGTGACACATAATCAGAAGACCTTGATTGTGGTTCTAGTCAAGAAATACCAGAATCTGGCTATCAGGGATGGTGTCAATGATGTCAACATGATCAGGAATGAGGACATCGGGACAGGGCTGGCGCACCGAGAGAGCATTCGGGTTCTGCAGAACATCAACTATATGCTGACCTAGTCTTCTTCCTGGGGAGGCTGCTGCTGGTGAACAGACTGGGTTCCTAGATGCGAGTCTGCAAGTTCCTGTGCTACTTCATCTACCAGACTCTTGCCAAAAGGATAGTTTGTTTTCTATGTTGGCTTCAGTGCCCAGCCTCTGTAGAAATGGGGTTTCCTGGTGTCCTTCAGTCTGTTGTACACCACCCTCCCAATTCTGTACTTTGGGCTTTCGAGCGCTAAGCAGAGCATGGAGCTGCCCAAGCTATGTATCACCAGACAGAAGAACAAGCTCTTCAACTACTGGGTCTTCCTCAAGCCATCAGCCATTGCACAGCCACTTCCCTGGTCAACTTCTTCATCATCTTGTGGATCAGCCATGACAGGGATGGGCTCCTCTGTGGCTATCAGTCATTTGCCATGGTCATGGCTCTGTTGGGTCTGCTGTCCATCACCATAAAGGTCATCCTCATCACCAAGTACTAAACAGTCATGTATGTGCTGGCTATTTTCTTCAGCCTCTGCTTCCGCAGGGTCAAAACGAGGGCCAGCCAGAGCTTTTGGCTCTTCAAAATCTCCTCCAAAACCTTCCAGTTTCTGTGTGCTGACTGAAAGGTGCTGTGCGACCCCTCCTTCCTGCTAAGGGTCCTACTGAATATGTCATTAAACACCCTGCCTGTACTGGCCTTGCATTTCATTTACCAAGTCCTCAAGAAGCCACTCCCCAGGAGGAGGTCTTGACTGAGGAGTTTACCATGGAGCCTCTGCCCTACCTGTACTGGGAATCATGTGCCCAGTACTCCAGATAAGCCTTCTCCCACAGAGAAGGCTACACAGACCTCATCATGGAGAGCACAATTGTGCAGAGGTCAGCAGGGGTAACAGCAATGTGCTGGCTGATCACACAATCCCATCTAGAAAAAGAACAGATGAATTACAAAGTTAGTTAAAAGAAGGAAATGACAAAGATCAGAATAGGAATAAGTAAAATAGAGATTTAAAAGACAATGGAAAAGATCAGTGAAACCAAGAGCTGTTTTTTAATAAAATAAACTAAATTAAGAAAAAGAAAAAAAAAATAACCTTTAGCTAGGCTAATGAAGGGGGGGAGATTCAAATAAATAAAATCAGAAACAATAGAAATGTTACAACTGATAATACAAATATAAAGGATCATAGACGACGATGAATAATTATACGTAAACAAATTGCATAACCTAAAAGACATGGATAAACTCCTAGAAACATACAACCTGCCAAGGCTGAATAATGAAGTAGAAAATCTGAACAGTTCAATTACTAGTAAAAAGATTGAATCAATAATCAAAAACCTCCAGACAAATAAAATCCAGGACCAAATGGCTTCACAGGTGAAGTCTACCAAACACTTAAAAAAAAATAATACCAATCCTTTTCAATCTTTGTCAAAGAATAGAAGAGGAGGGAGCACTTCCAAACTCATTTTATAAGACCAGCAATATCCTCATACACAAACCAAACAAACACATCACAAGAAAAGAAAATCACAAGCCAATATCCCTGATGAACATAGGTGCAAAAATCCTCAACAAAATATCAGCAAACCAAATTCAACAATACATTAAAAGGCTCATATACAATGATCCAGTGGAATTTATTCCAGGAATGCAAGGATGGGTCAACATCTGCAAATCAACAGACTATACCATGTTAACAAAATGAAGGATAAAAATTCTATCATCCCAACAGATGCAGAAAAAAGCTTGAGAAAAATTCAACATCCGTTTATGATATGAAAACTCTCAACAAAATAAGTATAGATGGAATGTACCTCAATATAATGAAGACCATATACAACAAGCCCACAGCTAACATCATACTCATCAGCAAAAAGCTGGAAGATTTTCCTCTAAGATCAGGGACAAGACAAAGATGCCAACTCCCATTACTGGACATCTTGGTCATGGCAATTAGACAAGAAAAATAAAATAAAACACACCCACATTATAAAGGACAAAGTGAAAATGTCACCGTTTGTGGATGATATACATAATACCCTAAAGACTCCACCATAAAACTATTAGAACCCATAACCAAATTCAGTGCTGATTCAAAATACAAAATCAATATACAAAAATCCGTTGTATTTTATACACTAATAACAAAATATCAGAGAGAGAAATTAAAACAAAAATCTCATTTATAATTGCATTAAAAAGATTAAATGTAACCAATGAGGTAAAAAAAAAAAAAACTGTTTACTGAAAACTACAGGACACTGATGAAATAAATTGAAGAAGACACAAATAAATGGAGAGATATTCATTCCATGCTCATGGATTGGAAGAATTAACATTATTAAAATATCCATACTACCGCTGTGGGCGGGACTTTTGTTTCCCCTCAGGCTGGCGCCACTTGGAGGGGAGTGGTCTGCTTGCAGCGCTGGGGATGGGTCAGCACTGGGACCCGGCCAGCTGCTCTCCCAGTTCTCCCCCCAGGGCCACTGCGCCAGACTCTCCCCAGGCGTCTCCAGTCCTCTCTGCCTTCCCTCTGCTTGAGCCCAGGAGAACAATGAAGAAAAGCTGTTCAGTTGCTGAAGCCAACTGCTCTCAGCCTCCTTGCAAGCTCTCCCACACCACCCATGTCTGAGACACCCTGGCCCACCTGTGTGCTTCCATTATCCATCTCTGTTTCCCCACAGCACCTCCTAACAAAACACAAGAGCACAAGAGCTCTGAAATTTGGATTCCAAAAATGGTGATCCTCATGAACATGAAGGAAGGAGTTGTTACAGAACACAGAGCATGAGGTTTGAAGTGTGAGGGTCTGGAGGCTGAGAAGACCAACATCAAGGTCTGGCAGAGGACTGTCTCCTGGTTCATAGGCAGTTATCTTCTTGCTGTGTCTTCACATGGCAGAAAGGAGGCACTGATGAAAAAAAAAGGATTTCAGAAAGATCTCTCGGGGAATTGATTTGGAGAATTATGAAGAGGCAGGCATTTAGAAAGGAAAAATCCAATGAAAAGAGTAAACACTAAGAAATCCAAATATATATATATAGCCATACTACCCAAAGCAGTCTATAAATTCAATGCAAGCTCTTTCAAAATTCCAATGGCACTTTTCACATAAACACAGCCGACAACCGTAAAATATGAATGGAATCACAACACCCTAAAGAGCCAAAGCAATCTTGCAAAAGAAGAACAAAGAAAAAGGCATCACACTTCCTGATTTTGAACTAGATTACAAGGCTACAGTAATAAAACCAGTATGGTACCAGCATAAAAACTGACATGTAGAGCAATAGAACATAATAGAGAGCCCATAAAATAAGCACTGCATATGTGGTCAATTAATTTTCAAAACGGAGTCAAGAATATATAATGGGGAAAGGACAGTTTGTTTAATAAACAGTGCTGGGAAAAGTGGACAGCCACATATGATGGAACTAAACTAACATACACAAAAATTACCTCAAATTGGATTAAAATCATAAATGTAAGACCTGAAACCATAAAAAACCTACAAGAAAATATACACAATAAATTCCTAAATGTAGGTTGTGGTGATGATTTTTACAAATCTGATACTAAAAGCAACAAAAAGTAGACACACTCTTTCAGAAGAAATTAAGAACAGCGAATAAAAATGAAGGTGTCGGGACTTCCAGCCAAGATGGAGGCCTAGACAGACATGCTGCATCTCCTTCCACAACTAAGAAGCAATACAACTACCTCAAAACTAGAGACAACCAGAAGTTCCAGAAAACCGAGCTGCATGGAAGTCCAACAAACAAAGATATAAAGAAGAAATACTCATCCAGACAGGTTCAACAGCTCTACCTAAGACACAGAAGCAAACAAACAAAGGAGCCTGTCAAGATGAGGAGACAGAGAAGTACAGTCAAAGAGAGGGAACGGATCAAGTTTCCACTGGGAGAATTAAGCAACAAGGAGATAGTCAACCTAACAGATGCAGAGTTCAAAACACTGGTGATAAAGATGCTCACAGGCTTGACAGGTATGCTTAAGCATGGCAAATGCATAAGGGAAGTGAAGGATATGCTAAATGAAATGAAGGAAAATCCACAGAAAACCAATAGTGAAGGGAAGAAAACCAGGGTTCAAATCAATGATTTGGAACATAAGGAAGAAAAAAAGTCAACCAGTGCAGAGTGAGGAAGCAAGGATTGAAAGGATGCCTATAGGACTATCAGCTGATTTTTCTAAAGAAACTTTGCAGGCAAGAAGGGTCTGGCAAAAAAGTATTCTAAGTGGTGAAAAGCAAGGGCCTACAACCAAGATTACTCCATCCAGAAAGCTATCATTTAGAATGGAAGGGCAGATAAAGTGCTTCTCAGACAAGATAAAGCTAAAGGAGTTCGTCATCACCAAGCCATTATTATATGAGATGTCAAAGGGACTTACTTAAGAAAAAGAAGATCAAAACTATGAACACTAAAATGACAACAAACTCACAGCTATCAACAACTGAATCTAAAAAATAAAAACAAAATCCAACTAAGCAAACCAGAATAGGAACAGAATCATGGGTATGGGGATCATTTGGATGGTTATCAGCTGGGAGGTGTAAGGGGAAAATGGTGCAGGGATTAAGAAGCATAGTTGGTTGGTACAAAATAGACAGGGGGAAATTAAAAATAGTATAGGAAAGGGTGAAGCCAAAGAACTTATATGCACAACCCATGGACATGAACTAAGGGTGGTAGGCTTGCTGGAGGGAATGGAGGTACTGGGCAGAGGGGAGCAAAGAGAAAAAAATTGGGACTACTGTAACAACATAATCAATAAAATATACTTTGAAAAATAAAGCAACAAAAAATAAATAAACAAGTATTACTGCATAAAATTAAAGGGCTTCTATAGCGCTAAGGAAACCATCAATAAAAAGAAAAGGCAATAAGGGGTTAATATCTAAAATATATAAAAACTCATTTACTTCAATAGCAAAAATCATCCAATTAAAAAATTGGCAGAGGATCTGAAGAGACATTTTTCCAAAAAGACACAGATGGTCAACAGGTACATGAAAATGCACTCCATAATGCAAATCAAGCCACAGTGAGCTATCTCACAACTGCTAGAACTATTATCAAAAAGATAATTCGAGATAACCAGAGTTGGTCAGGATATGGAGAAAACAAAACCCGTGAGTACTGCTGGTGGGAATGTAAATTGTTGCAACCACTACAGAATACAGTATGGAGGTTCCTCAGATAATTAAAAATAGAACATATGATCCAGCAATTCAATTTTCTGAGTATTTATCCAAAAAAAGAAAATACGCTACCTTGAAAAGGTATTTGCACCCTCATGTTCATTGCCGCATTATTTATAATAGCCAAGACTGGGAGCAACCTAAGTGTTCACTGATGAATAAATGGATAAAGAAAGTGTGTGTGTGTGTGTGTGTGTGTGTGTGTGTGTGTTTGTGTATGTGAGTGTAAATTATTATTTAGCCATAAAAAGAAGGAAGCCCTACCATTTGGGATAACATGGATGGACCCTGAAATAGGTGTACTAAGTGAAATAAGACAGAGAAAGGCAAATATCATATAATCTCACTTGCATGTGGAATCTTAATAAAATAAAATAAAATAAAAAGCAGAAACAAAGTTCATAGAAACAGAGGGTAGATTGGTAGTTTCCAGACTCATGGAATGAGAGGGTAAGTGATATGGGTGAAGGTGGTCAAGTTACCAACTTCCAGTTATAAAATAAGTAAGTCCTGGGATGTAATTAACAAAATAGTGACTACACTGAATAATTCTGAAGTGTATATCTGAATGTTGCTAACAGAGTAAAACTTAAAAGTTCTCATCACAAGAAAAAAATTATAACTATGTTACAACCTATATCA
Organism: Furipterus horrens; assembly: GCF_987537825.1. Lineage (NCBI taxonomy): Eukaryota > Metazoa > Chordata > Mammalia > Chiroptera > Furipteridae > Furipterus > Furipterus horrens. The sequence continues at coordinate 28,855,800 of NW_028327180.1, forward strand.
TGCGATAATTTGTTTTGTTGATTCTCATTGATCTGGTCTCTATGTTAAAATTTCATCTAATTAAAGAGTTTTCACACTTCACTACAAATAATTCCATGTTAAATATTACTAGCCAAGCTTTCACTACATCCCTTCTTTTAAAAACTTTCAAAGATACAGTTAGCTCTTAGAGTAGTAGCTTTCCAAGTGTGATCCCCAGACCACTAGAAATTCAAATTCTTGAATATTTCAAGGTCTTTTCACCTTGAAAAAGAGGCAGTTCTAGAACAGGACATGAGGTACTGGGAGGCAAACCTAACATAGGAGGGGAGATTAAGAAGCCAGACAGGTTCAAGGACAATTTCAGTGAGATGGAAAGGCCTCTGAGACATAGATATAAACTGTGAGGACAGACTGTGGTCCTCCAAAAACAACCAAAAGCCGGATGTATGGAACAGATAAATAAAGGCTAGTATCTCAAAGCTTCTGACAAGATCTCGCTCAGCAGTACAGCCTGGATTCGGCTTGACCATGGTGTCCAGGTTAACTTGCAAACAAGGGAGAGAGGTGCCCTCCGACTCCAGCAGTGCTTCCAAGAAGTCCCAAACTAGGATCCCGATGTTCAGGCACCCACCTCACAAGAAGACCCTCCCTCCACTGCTCACGCTTGGAAGGTAAGGCTGTAATCTCACTAGGAGAATCTGCCACCTGTAGTTGGAATGACAAACCTTATGAGGCAGCAGCTAACCAGTCCTGACCTCTACACTAGAGCCAAAAATAAAGTAGTCATCAGGGGCCCAGTAGAAAGCAAAGGGACGAATTCACCAGTACTGCCTTCTCCTCTTGATTATGATGTTTGATATGGAGCAAGAACACATCAAAAGACCCAATTATCTGCAACTTTTTTAACAGATATATTTCTTAGAGCTGCTTTAACATTTATAGGAAAATAGAGCAGGACGGAGAAAGAGTTCTCATATACCACTCATCACTCTGCACCCCTTCCCCAATGTTCCAGGACATCTTGCCTTAGTATGTAATTTGATGAACCAATATGGATACATTACTATCCAGTCAAGTCCATAGTTTCCATTAGGATTCATCCTTTAGGTTGCACTGTTCTGTTTTAGCAAATGCATAACATCATGTATTCACCATTACAATATCATATAGAGTAGTTTTACTGCCCTAAAAATCTGTCAGCAGCTTTATAAAACTCATATATCTTCCCCCAAAACATCAGAAATCAAATAAAAAAATGTGAAGCTAGTCTCCACTGATAAGTTACTTCAGTTCTAGCAAATTTTAATGTCATGTTATACTATAGCGCATGAACCACATAATCCTCATCTATAAGTATATTCACAGGGCACAGCATATAAACTGTCCTTTCAATTCTATATAAAACCTGAGCAGAGATATTAGTAGCTCTTAAACATTCCACACACCATTTTTGTGTTTGCACTGCTTTTCAGTTTGGGCTCCCTCTCCTTAGCCCCACAGACTCTCTTCCATATCATTCTTTCACTTGTAATGTTCCAGAAATTGGCTCTACCTATTTTACTGCATACATATTTACAACATCTTTCAAGCTGAAATAAAAAATTACAAATTGCCAGTAGGTGCCACTATCTTACTAATGATGTTATTACTGATCACCTGTTGCAGTTAGAGGTTCTCAGCTGGCTCCAAAGCTATCACTGCTGAAACCAATAAATGTATAAGTGAAATGACATGCACTCAACCAACCTAGAACAAGGACACCTATACTCTAACTCTAATACTATGACACACACATTATTACTTTTTATAAAATAAGAACTCTTTAGGAACAGAAATACTACAGTTCATGAAAGCAAGTTGTGGTTCTTGTCCAATGAAAATTTATATTTGATAACTTTTAAAAGAAATGGATTTCCCTTATCCATTTCTGGCTAGCTATATAGTATAAATAAATAGCATCTTATGTCTATATTACTTGGCCACTGCTTTACTATTGAACATTTTTGTATAGAGCAGAGATTTATGTTTAAATAAGATGCCTGCCACCAGCTCTAATAATTGTGGGATATGCACTACTTGATACATCTACCAGCTTGAATGTCCATTCTGTTATAAGCCTCTAGGATCCAGAAAGAATTAAAATAATCCCAGACATTTTTTTAAGGCAGAAGAAACAAGGCTGTTGACAAAAACCAGGCCAAGATTTTAACCAGAATATATATGCATGTCTTAATATTATATTTGTAAAAATGTATAAGGAACTAGTGTGCAAAAATTAACTCCATACCAAATAGCCCATATGAGCACCTAGACTAATACCTGTCTTGAGTTGCTGCCAAAAATATGCAAGCATTTCTCAACAAGATTTTCTCCAAGCAGTAATCATTAAAGCTCTTCTTAAAAAAAAAAAAAAAAAGTGGGTAAGGGTCAAAACATTTCAGATACCCGATAAAAATAAATGAAATGCTATATTATTTGTCAAAATTTTAAATGCATATGCCATTTGGCCTTGGCAATTTCAGTCCCAGGATTATACTCATATACTCACACATATGCAAAATAAATTATATATAAGTATCGTCACTGCATTGTTAGTTGTAATGACAAAAGACCAGACATGACCTAAATGCCCATCAAGAGGCGACTGGTTGAGTAAATTACAGTACACAAGTAAAACAGAAATTACTGTCTTTTAACTAGTCTTTAAAAGAGACACAGCCGTCACAAAAAACTACATGTTACATGATGTCATTTATATGAGCTGTCCAGAATAGGGAAATCTGCAGAGACAGAAAGTAGATTAGTGGTTGCCAGAAGCTGGGGACATTAGAGGGAAATGGGGATAAATGCTAATGACTACCACCTATCTTCCGGGATGAAGAAAATCTTCCAAAATACATATCGTGATAATAGAATAATTATGTGAGTATACTAATACCACTGAATTGTATCTTTTAAATGGGAAGATTCATGTTATGTGAATTATGCTTCCATGAATCTGTCATTCAATACAATGATGCAGCTCTATATGGAATAATATGGAATCAACTACAAGATATATTGGTCTGTGAACAAAGCAAGGTACAGAACATTGTGAATAGTATGGTACAATTTGTGGTTTCTTAAATCACATACACACTTTATTGACTTGTGTGTGAAATACAGAAGAAACTAGTTAGTTAACAGTGTGTTGCTTTTGAGGAAAGAATTTGGATGAATAGCAGAAAGAAGACTCCCTTTTCCCTCTACACCTTTTTGTACTTGAATTTTATACCATGCTTGTATTATCTACTGAAAACACATATTTTAAAGCATGTACCCAGTAAAATTTCAAGTTATCAAATACTGTTTCTCATATTTGATATTTTCTAATATTGTAGGACTTACCATGATGACTAGTTTATTTGATATTTGAAATAATATCAAAACTTAGCAACTAACTAATCATTTAAAAAAATCAATATGAGAAACTTATTTTCCCTGTCCCTTTCTTTTCATTTTATAATATCTTTTAAATTACTTTCCTTAATTGGGAACTCCATTTGAAGGTGATTAGGAAAACTACATAAAAAGAAACATATTTGTTAATTCTGATGTTTGTCAGGTTTATTAAAAGATGTGGTAAAGAATCTGATTATATTACTTTGGGGGAAAAAGTTAATAAATAATCCATAGAATTAATTTAATTCTACTGTTTCAACTTGCACTTTGCTTCTGACCAATGAAGCACATTCATACTAAATATATTTAGCCAATGAAATGTAATATAGGTCACCTTATTAAATGGCCACATTTTTAGCAACAGCTTTATTTTTGTAGTATAAATTGACTAGAAAGATCTTTAGGGAAGGTTACACATACAAGCACATTTCCCTAACACTCATAGAACTTCCCTTTGAATACAAACTGGATTCCCACTATTTAGCCTGTTGCCTTGACAACTAATTCATTCCAACAAAATTAAGTAATCATTCTTCAGTGTTTCCACAGCGTCATCTATGTATCTTTATACAGTATTCATCAAATGCCACTGTAATTATTTGTTTATATGTCTGTCTTTCCCAATGTACTTAGCTGCTTGTGGGAGAAGTATCTTACTCATTTCTGTAACTTTGGACCCTAACACATACCTTGCATAGAGGAGACACACCAGGAAGTCTGTTGAATGATTTATTATGAGTTAAAAACACTTATATTACCCTTAAACCATCAGCTGTTAAATCACCATGAACTAGAATTAACTGTTCATTACCCTCATCATTGCAATCCCTAAAAGAGAAAGAAAGGAGTACATACAGTCCCAAACCACAAATAATCTATCCTCCTCATAGATTAGCTAGGCGAACACTAAAATCAATCAGGTTGTATACAGCATACACAAACTGGAAGCAGTGCCAAGCGCAGCTCGTGGATTTTTTTTTTTTTTTTGAAAATGGATGTATCATATGTAAACCATAATTTATCAAATGTTCGTGGTTTTGGAATGCTTTAAATTTAGCTAACTTCTGTGACTAAACAATGAATTGGGACGAAGGCACATTACACAGCAAAAGGCCAGCAGAACATTTTGACAGGTCCCTGATCCGTGCTGGCTCAACATCAGCACCAAATAAAACACCAACTCTAGCATCCAAGAAGGAGCCTTTAGTAACCTGAAATAAAAGGTGGCAAAAGTCTAATTCCACTTACCTTACTCTTTCTTGCAAACAACCAATAAACTAAACAACCAGTCTTTTCTTAATATAGGTAATCAATTCTTTAATACCTATAGTATGCTAAATCAAAAATTCCACTAGCAGAAGTATATGAAAACACTCATTTTATTCAAAGTTGAGAAAATACCTAACCAACTTTTTATCACACCATCTAAGGAGTAATCATGGTAGATTTAAGTTTTTAGCACCTTTTTATTACCCTCTTAACTACCCCAGCCAATTTTATCAACTAGTCACTTGGCAAAAGGCAGATAATATAAAGGTAAAAGTTACAAAATTAGATCATTCCAGATAGTTTAGACAGACCATATGAGCAAAAGAACAAAGGAGACCTAAAAGCTTCTAATGATATAGGAAATTGGATGGGGCAATTATTTTTCAGCTTACTTTAGCTGGGAAAAGATAAACCCTTTAATAACAGTCCTGACACAAACCTTCTGGGAGTCTGTCTCCTGGACCCTAGTCTTCTAAACTGAAAAATGACTGGAATAGATGATCTCTAGATCCTTTCCACCTCACGTGATTCCATAAGTAAAATTTAATAATAAAAATTTTAAAGAAAACGTACAAGAAATTTTTTGTAGGTACTTCATTATTTGAGTCCTTTCACAACCATTTTAGAACTATTCTACCCAGATATCAATCTAGAGTACTAATTAATAGGCCAATTAATGGCTCCCTGCTGTGTAAATTTAAAAAAAACTTTTTTGAAACCATTCTTTAGCCTTTAGCAACCTAAACTATAACTCAGAGTATCATAAATGAATATATTTCAATTAAGAATTAGTAACAGACCAAGTTAATTGGCCTTATGTCCCAATTAATCAATGAATACTTTCAAGTAATGTGGAATACCCAAACTCGGCACAACAGAAGAAACAGGTGCACAAAAGTGTTCCTCTTGACTTCTGAAAGGGGTTCTGATATCTCTGTACTTAGCTCAAATCACACTTGCTTTGTCTTACAAGTGAACTGCCTCTCTGCTGGCTTGGCTTCCCATACATGTTGAACAAGAACACAAGTGTTCTTGATAGGTTCCCTGCAGCAGGACAGCTCTATTGTAACTTTTCCACTGTGACTTCTACTGTTTTGAAAAGTCATTGAACAGCCACCTCTCTGACCATCTACGCTGTTGGCCACTCCCAACTGGTCTGATTTTAGAAGCCTCAGCTCCTCTCAGCAGGGCCTCTGCACATGGAACAGGCCCTGCTGGCAACAGCACAAGCGCTCCATTTCTGTTACGACACACGACCACTTTCCTCCTCCTGGAGCATTATTCAGTCAGCTTCCACTCATCACGCAACAGGCAAATCATGCTAAAAACACTATTAAAATCTTATTACTTCATGGAGTGACTTTTAAAAAGATGTTTCTTCCTCCTGACTCTGTGAAAATATCACTTTTCCACCAAATTTCTCTTTGTGTTGAATTTCTAACACAAATCCTGGATAGTTCTCTGGGATACAATGAAATCCAGCAAAAGCTATCTTGTCTGTTTTGAAAAGAAACATCGTACAACCTCTGATAATTCTTTGTTTCAACAAATAAAGACTTTCTGGAGTAATGAATATATCAGTTATTCTACATGGCTGCTTTGTAAAATGTGCAAATGATATCGTCTATGTAGCCTTGTTTATTTCCTCTGGATTATACTGTTATTAAAAGCATATTTTAATATAAAGTTGTTCAGATATTCTAAATAAAAAGATGTACTGTTTCCATAATATAGACATATGGAAACAAAACAGCCTCCCATTACTCTTGGCCTCCTCCTTGGGGATGGTGCACAGCCTGGCAACGTGGACAGGTAAGTCCTATCAGGACATGATCAGGCTCTAATGATGCTGATGGACTTACAGGCACAAGATCAGTCCCTGCAATCATTGGATAAAGACACAAATACACATAAATTATGTTTAGAGAGAAAAAAGAACTTTACACTGACCTGGTGCAACTACATTCACTCTAATCTTCTTTCTTGCTACTTCTTTAGCGAGAGCACGTGAAAATGCAACCAGTCCTCCTTTACTGGCACTGTACACACACTGGCCAGCATTGCCTTTTAAACCAGTAACACTTCCTAGGGAAAAACAATTGAAAGCAAATTCAAACCAATTTAATGAGGTTATTTGAATATGCAAATAATGTATACTAAACAGACAAAAGAGGTACAAATCATTTTACCTCGCCCTTTGCTACAATTAGGAATTCTAACCATTGCCTTTTGAGTGGTAAAAGTCTGAATCTGCTCCAGATACACAGAAACAGGATTTGAGAGACACTCAGTTGAAACCTCAAATGCAAAACTGGGTTTGAGAACGGATCCACTGAGTGAAAGAAACCTACGCTCACCTTTGAATCTGTCAGACATGACAGAAATTCTACAGTATCTATGAAGGCTTCCAGTAGGAAGAGGTTAAAACCAGAAAATGTCAGATAACGGCTCATTAATTTTACAAGACATAAGGCAGCATTCATTTCCACCTTAAAAAAAGTTCATCTGAAGACAAATTTCACAAGATTTCAGTTACTCTCAATCTAACTAAGAAAAGCTTCAATTACCAACTTTTTGTAAAACTGCAATTTATTTACCTTTAGAGATATATTATAATTTGTGTTGCCTACTACAGATACTTGAGTGGCCTCATTTATATGAATATAAAAGAGTAATTTATAATTCCAATATCAACTGTATGCAAATAAATGCATGCAAAACATAAGAGAAGTAATTTTCTGCACCAGTGACCTTTATTTATGATATAAAAATTAATCAAGAACCTCTCAAAATTCTTGAAAAAGTAATTTCATTTTAAAAAACTTTCCAAATACTTTTTATATTATTATCAACAGTCCAATATTAAAATATTTATCTACATTACATATTAATGACAAAGGACGAGAAGGCTGAAGCACAAAAGACAAAAAGTGATATCACACAGAGGAAATGCAGATGGACAGAGAAAGGGGCATCTGGAAGAAAGAGGAACAAAGAGACACAAGAAAGAAAGAAAAGTATGGCATGGAAGGAAGGCCGAACTGGAAGCTTTAGAAGCTTGTTTCATGCCACATACTATTATTCTGCTGGTCAAAAGTGGTAACTTCTGAAATACCATATAGTTTTTACCAGTGTAGAGTAGTCCTTTCTGTAATAAGATACTCTTAATTTTAAATTATCTATTTTTATTTACTTTTAGCACAATTCTTAACTTTTGCATGTATACAAAGGAATGATGAGTTTTTTAAATATATCTGACAATGAGGTATTTTAGAGTTAAAACAAACACACCGCTCAGTTACTGGGTGATAAATACAGCCCACACACCAGCGCCATACAAGGACCTGAAACCCTTCTCTGGTTGTTAGAAAGCTAAGGTTGACTCATCACTAATCTTTTATAAGAAAACTGATCTCTAATTTTTTTAATGTAAATGGCAAAAAAGTTCTAATGGCTATTAGCACAGAATTCTTTTCTTATTTTCAAAACAGAAATACCCTACATCTGGCTTGGAAGGCCATGTCCTATGTTAAAAGAAATAGGGCCATTTACTTCAATGAAGAAGTATCCCCATTTTGTAGCTATTTAAGGTACCACCACTTAAAATTAAAAGGCAGATCGTATGCCGCTACTTTCAAATTACCAAGCTGAAATAAAATTTCAAGTCAGCATGCATTTTAAGGTCTATGGGCACACACTACACAGTTTATCTGCCCCATGAGTCCCTGCTAAAAAACCGGGAAAGTTACTCTCTTAAGAAAGCTTCCTCTTAAACCTTTGCACAAGATTAATCAATGACCTGGGCATCTGCTCGCTACATCATTTTTAGCCCCCAAAGCTAAAAGTTTTCCAATTCCTTCCCTATACTTTAAAAACTAGGTTTCATATAAAAACCAGGATGTCTAATTTCTCTTAAAAAATCAAAATAGCTGGCAAAACCGGGACCCCGTGAGCGCAGAGCAACATTCTACTGGATCTGAGTGGTGGTTGTGCCTGCCGTTCCAAGTGGCCTCTGGACACCAAGGCTGGCCGACTTCTGTCACTTATCACATGGCGTGTGCTGTCAGTTTTCTAATACCTGGCGGTGTCAACGCATTTAACACCTACTAGATTACTAAAGGATGTGAATTTGGGATGCCTGCTTTACCCACTGATCGGTTAATCCTTTCCCACTGATAATAAAATGACACATTTCACCCAAGTTTCACATGCAAACAAATTCCAATTGAGTCAATTAAATATTTTATGGTACATAAGGTAATTGTAAATTCACAAAGGTGAAGACTCACCCACGTTAACAATAGACCCTCTCTGTTGTTGAATCATAGTTTTCATGGCAGCCTTACAGGTCAGCATGGAGCCCAGAAGGTTCATATGCAGCTGAGAGCTCATATCTTCGGTTTTAGTTCTTACTAAAAGGCTATCCCTTAAAGAAAGGGGGGGTGGGAGGAAGCAGGTAAATTAAAAATGATATAAAAAAATATATACAGGAAATGGTTACATTTTAACTGAGCATATAAGAAGTGCTTCATGTCTGAGTTATTGATAGAAAACCTAGAAAGTCCCATTTTTAACCTTGGTTTGACAGGCAGTTAAATAATTGATAAGCCAGATAGGATCCATTTGGAATCCACCTTCCTATCCCCTATTAGATAGAGTGGCAAATATTTCTAAATGTGAAAAATGTTGCCATGTAGTCAAAATAATTTGAACTCAGCAATTGCCATGCTAAACCTTCCTTGTTTAGCAAAACAAAAAAATATATGTATAATTCTAAGTATTCTGTTCCAAATTCATCATAAAGGAACACTCACTCTGATTCAATTTATGTTAATATGATAGAACAGTGGTTACCTACAAGGAACAATTAATTGGGAAGAAACTGAGAGACGCTTCTGAAGTGCTGGAAAAGTTCTATAGCTCAACATGGATGTTGCTTACAACGTTAAAGTCGATCAAACTGTACCTTTGTTGCATAATCTCAAAATAAAAGAATGTATGACTTGACAGACCAAATTTTAAATACACAGTTTTTATTCCAATTAAAAGTAAAACAAGTTAATTATATTAACTCATAGTTATCTAAGACATATTAAGAAAAGTAGGACACATTATAAATATACTTAAGTCTGTGACCAACCTGTTAATTCCAGCTGTATTTGCCAAGAAGTTAACAAAACCTAAAATTTTCTACATCTCTTCAAATGTATTTTGAACATCAGGTTCTTTGGCAACATCACAGCTAAATGCCAAATAACCACCTACACAACAAAGATTAGAATTATTTATAAATTGTAACTTGTATTAAAAATTATTTAATACACATGTGTTAAGCATCTACTATGCGCTAGGCCTGTGCTAACCTAGAACCTACACATAAAAGATGATGTCATGGGTTCCTGCTCTCATGGAATTCAGTCTCATAAAACTGGGATGAGGGAAGATGGAGAACAAGGACAAACAAAGTAATACTGCAGAATATAAATCTTAAAATTTGTTCTTAATCAACAAAAAGTGGGGGTGGGGCATTTTTTCATTCATAATGCTATGCAAAATTCATCTAATAATATTTATAGCTTTGCAACTAAATCCATCCACTCAATTCGACAGTATTCTGGGTTGCGGGGTTTTTGTTTTTGTTTTTTTATTTGTGTCTAATTCTGTTAGATTTTTGTCCAATTATTTTCCTGGTCCTGCCCTGAGCATAAACTCTAGTTTCTTTTTCTTTTACTTTTTCACTATTGCACATATATTATTATTGTTGTTATTTTTATTATTATCACTATTATTCAAGCCTGACTATTCAGAGAGGTAAAATAAAACAGGTAGCTGTGAAAATGTTAAAATTACAAATCATGGAAAAAATAACATTTTATTAAATGCGACTTTTTTAATGTTCACTTTTTACAGATGTTTAAACACCCAAAAAATTAACTTCAAAGAGCATTCTCTACTTTATACCATTTTAATACTCAAAAATATAGATTTTTTAAAAACTGCTTGCTTTCTAGCTGACCTTGCCTAACAGTTAACACTAAAAGTACCTCCTCACGCCATTAGAAACAATAATCATAGGAAGTCACACTTCCTGGGTGTAAACCAATCCCTCATGGAACATGATTCAAAGAAATGAACAGCCTAAAAGCATTCTGCTAAAAGCATTCTGCGTCCCACTCTTATCTGTCATCTGAAGAGTTGTTGGGTCCACAACCCTTGAAAGCTCAACCAGCAATTTTAATTTAGCAAGCAGCGTTCACTGAAATTCTCCCTGGTCTAGAACTTTTTTTTTTTAATAGAAAGTCTAATATTTTCCTAACCCATGTAACCAATTAGGGTGAGCCAATAAGTAATGTTATTTTAAAGGTTACAGCCACCAGATGCATCCCCAGGCGTCTATTTTCCTGCAAGGCCTCCCTGATAGTAAATGAGGTGCATCTGTCTACCTTAGCAATTACACAAATAGCATCCTAGTATCTTTCAAACATCCTCTTTCTCCCTATAATCAACAAACTTAAATTCGTACAACAATAAAAAACAAGTTACTGATCCATTGTTAAACAGAAAAAAATAAAAAGAAGAGGTTTAAATGCAATGAAAAGGAATTTGGCAGGGCAAATCTCAATTGCCCATTTGTAAATGTCACCAAAAGAATTTAATAACCAATTAAGTGCTTATGGAGGTATTAAAGCAAACCAGGTACATCTCAGAACTGACTGGTTCTCAAAAGTGTCTAGGAACGTTTGTGCATCCACACACAGCCAACAGCAAGACCGAAGGGAGGCTGTCATTCCCGACACGCCTACCTTTCTTCCCCAGCCCGGCTCCCAGGAGCCCGCGATCTTGCCCACCAGTGAGCCCTTTGCCCTACATAAAGTTAACTGGTGTGTGGCTCTCTCCTTCCAGACGCCAGAACAAGCCAGCCCCTCAAGGCTAGCACTTGGGGAGTGGGTGCTTATTAACAGGGCCTCACAAGATTCTAAGTCTCAGAGAAAACCCCGAGCGCTCAGTCCCCAGCAGCAGGCAGCCTGCAGAGGGGCCCTGCGGGAAACAGGACGTGGGGAGGGGAGGAGGGGTCTGTGCACAAGAGGCAGTCTGCACTTGGAATGAGTGTTCCTGCACGCGCGCAGGTGAGTTCGCTGAACTTCAAGGCCGTAAAGACCAGAGCCGCTCGTTTTACAGACGAGGAGGCTTGGGCAGCAGCCACATAACCCGACAACTCCAACCTGGGCCAGCGGACGGTCACCAGCGACGGCTTTGGCCACTTCCAGATTCCTGGCGATGATGGCCAGGCGGTAGCCCTCCTGGGCCATTAACTGGGTCACTGCCCTGCCAATGCCCCGGGAGCCTCCAAAAACAGCACAGATTTTGTCCATCTGGGACCGAGGGTTCACAAACTTGGAGAAAAGGAGGCGAGGAGTGGCGGCCCTTTACCAGATTCGGACTTTTATACCACCGCTACTCAAGATAAATAAAAAGCCCAACTGCCACGAAAACATGCCCAACGGTCGCGGGAAAATAGGACAACACTACGACTCCTGCCGCCGGACTCCGGCCATCTAAAAAGCCAAAAAGAGCTGCTAGGTGTAATGCGTCAACGCGTCGACGTCAGCGCGCACGGGCCCCAGGCGCTGTGCCCTAAGAGGACGCCGGCGTGAATGAGCCAGGACGACCAAGGAAGGGGCTCGCAGGAAGGGACTGCACTGCATGCTGGGGCTTGTAGTCTTGATGCAGGAGAGGGAAGAGGCGTTGGCGTGTGTTCAGTGCGAAATGTACTCCATACACCTTGGGACGTGGGCCGTGGCTAGAAATAGAGCTCAGCTAACCAACCACTCCAGTTTGCCTGGAAGTAATGAGATGGTTAAGACGATGGACTTTCTGTTTTAAAATCCAAAGAGTCCCATCTTTCCGTTTTAAAATCAAGACAGACCCCAACAAACTGAGACAAATTGATAACCATACTTAGAGCCCAAAATATATGCAGTTAAGGGCGCGTTTCCGACTGGGATGGGGGCTGTCAGTGCCCCTAACCGCAGTATTATTCAAGGGTCAAGTGTACAGTATTCTGCCTTTCACCCAGTGTTCGTCTTTGCCTGAAGACTAGATACTCCACCTGTTGAATAAGTGGTCCCCAAATATCAGACTCACACCAAAAACCTATCCCATCTATTCCTTCCTCACATGGCCACAGAAATGGGCCTTACTCCACCTGGACATTACCATTTATTTCAAGGAGTGTTGCAAAGCAAATGCCCTGTCAGGAACATCATAAAACAGGAGTTCAAGAAATGTTAATAGAATGATTGAATGCTCTTGCAGGATCAATAAAACAAGCATCAGCTGCTGTAAACAAAAATAGTGTACTGTAATTCTAAATATATGTACTGAGTACCCTGAGACTCAATAAGCTAAAATTTGAACGTTACAATTATACTGTGAGAAGGAAGCGATTCTTGATATAATACTTCATTAAAGATAATTCAGGAAAGTGTAAACCATAATCCCTACAACTATAAAAAGCAAAATAAAACCACCACAACCTAGGACAACAGGTCTAAATACACATGAAACACCAGCAAGTAGTCTAAAACCATAAAGTGCAAAATCATATTAACACCAAAAGAACAGAGAAAAGGAAGACAGAGGAATGTATGGAAAAGCTGGATTTGAGAGCTGGATGCAGAATGCAAGGAGGGGAAGATTTAAAAATTAAGCAAATAGAGCACTTTTTAAAATATTATTTTTATTCCACCTAGATACAAAAGGGATTGGAAATGACTTACACAATGACATGAGTAAAACCTCATGCCCACTAGGATTGTTATTATTAAAAAGAAAATAAGAGTTGCTGAGAATGTGGAGAAATTGGACCTCTTCTGCACTGTTGTTGGGGTTGTAAACTGTCACTTTGGAAAAGAAAGCATTATAGTGGCCTTTAGTGTCATAAAAAGCAGTGTATAAGGTTATTTTTATAGCATCTGTTTTTGTAAGCAGAAGACAACACACCAAAGCAGGCTTGACTAAAAGGGAAAATAATAGCAAGTTAAACAATATATAAGCAACATTCAGACACAAGAATGACTCTTTGTATATTGGCAACAAGGAGGAAATAACCTGACTGTGGGAAGGCTGGGATGGTGCTGGGTTATAGCAGGCTTTCAGGGCAGATGCAGGCTTTAAAGGCAGATGCAGGCATTAAATAGAGAGGCACTTTAACCCCAGAAGGTACAAGATAAAAGCTGCATTTAGGAACATACAGTCTAGCAGTCATATCAGGATAAGCTGGAACAACTTTGTGTAAGTCCCCCTTTCGCTATCCACCATATGCAAACTTGGGAAGAAAGATCTATTCTAGACAGATGACAATATGTGGGTCAGCCTAAATGTCACTTGTCGTCCTGGCATCCAATATCACAAGGCAAACCAGACAGGTTCCATCTTTGTGGACAGTTCTGTTGACTTCAATAGAAAAAGGGTTATATTTTTCCTACAACTGTTATTTTAGCAAAGAACATGCTTTTTTTTCTTTTTTCTTTTAGATCAAGCCCATTGACGTCAAAGACCATTAACACACAATATGGTGATATTGAAACTTCTCAAAACCGTTCAATTTACAAATTTTTCTGTGTATCTCCAGTAATGGTTAGGTTGAGCTTTTTTCCCCACACATACTTAACTTTAACCCCCAAGGCTGTTATTTATTTATTTTTCCCCTCAGTACAATTCCACTGCTACTCTGGGTGAGAATACACTCATCACAACACATCCACATTAGCAGGGAGAGGAACCCCAGGGAATGTTCCTCCCTAACCCCTTGGGGAGTGAGCTGAGAGACTGTAAATTACACTGGGTCTGCACCCCCAGCAGGGCAACAAAGGGAGCCATGAGGACAGCCACCTTCAGTCTTCTCACTACATGTCCTCTCTGCAATAATATTTTCACCATGTTTTCCACTTTTCTGTAATTTAAACCCACATAAAAATATATTCTTTCTTGACTCCAATAATCAGAGGCACCTGATAAAATTTCTCATGTATAAGGCCTGTTAGCCAAATTTTTAAATATACATATATTGTAGTATTTTTTCCTTGGTACAAAAAAATACCATTTAATTGCAAAAAAAAAGATTTTAGAGAAAACAATATTTTAAAATATAAAAGAACAAGTGAAAGTGCTGCACACTTTAAATGGGTAAATTATAGGTGTGTGTATTAGATCTGAATAAATCTGCTATTTAAAAAGTTAATTGAATGTCCACTGTCCTAGCAGATGAAGTTTGAAAATACAACTAATTGCAAATGGTTTCTACCTTTTACAGATATTTCTGTCATTAGCTTAGATTTAAAATCCCCAAGAATCCCAATCTATGGAAAAATATATTTACAGGAAATGAGTAACCCACAGTAACCAGACTGCATGTGGCCAGCCTAGCAGCTCAGTGCAGCCCATATTCTCCCTGCAAGAAGGAAGATCAGAACACTGACTCCCTGTGAGTGCACAGATACAGCTTCTGCTTCATTAAAAGCAGTGTTGGTTTTCTTGACATTCTTCATTCCAGTCTGCTGGGTAGTCTAAATCATAAGGAATATACGTTTTAGCTGTTATAAAAGCTCATCTCATTTTGAATTAAAGAGTGTCTGTGGGCACTTCTATTTTGTTGAATTAGCAGTCATGCCAAAGAGGCTGCCCAAGGAGACCTTCTGAAACTACCGGCAGCATGCACTCAATTGCGTAAGGCAAAAACATGGAGTTTACTCCTACCCTCTCTCACGCGCTGCACAGCCACTCCACAGAGCTCTGCTGACTCTCCTCCCGAAACGTCACTCCACCTATACCCTCTCCTGAAATTCCACTGCCCAACCTTTGTTCAGGCCTTGGAACCTAAGTGACCAGTAGAGCTGCTCTACAGATTCCAATCAGCCCTCAACACCACCACCAGAGGGCTCCTTCTAAAATACAAATCTGATCCTGTCACTCCAGGAATAAAACCCTGCAATTAAAAACAACAAAAAATAAAAAAAAATATCAAGCCCAGAATAATGCAAAGTCTTCCCTGATCTAGTTACCTTTCCAGCATCCTCTCCTGACAACATCTCCCTTCCCTTTGGCCACCAAACTTCCTCCCATCACACATGCTCATCTAGACAAGGTATTTGCAATTTCATGAAGGGACATTCCATGCTTTTCCAAACAAACACTGTCTTCTTAACCCCTAGTGCTCTCAGTTCTCCCCCTGATGAAATCATATTTCTTCCAGTGGAAGCCCTCCTGACCCACAGTAGGACATGCTGATACCTTCTGTTATCCCTCCCATTACCTTGTATGTGTTTTCAAGCCTGACTTTCATGAAGAGATCACAACCTCAGAATTCAAGAAATTTTAGGAAAACAGTGAATGGCCTTCCAGGGATCTGTGATGGTAGCAAGCTAAATACAAATCCCCCATTCATTTTAAATGAGTGGGACCACTTCTTTCATCGGGTTCTTATGGGGGACTTTTACCTACAAAGGTTAGGAATTTTCTGTACTGAATTGTAAACTCTTTGAATGCAGGCATATTAGTTTTTCTTTTCCTGTTTATAGCACAGTTCCTAAGCTTGTGAATACTAAACACATTAGCGAATGGATGAATAAATGAGCAAATGAAATAACTCATTTAAAAAGAATTTATTGCTATAGGCAAAAACCAGTGTTGGATATGGCTATTATTAAAATAGACTTGGTTCCTGTTTTCATTGGGGAAATAATCTGGCAAGAAAGAAAGACATTAAACTATTAATCATGCAATTACTATTTAATTGCAATAGTGAGAAGGCCTATCAAGGGGAAGTACAGGCTGCTAGCAAAGGGCATAACTGGGGGCTGTGATCCAAAGTGAAATCTGAGGTTAGAGAAGGCTTCTTTGAGGATATAATGTTCATAAAGTAAATGAGTAATAACTAAGAAATATTACAAAGAATAACTAGATTTCCTGTTGGGATTGATTGTTACAACTGAACTGTGTCCCGCAAGATTCCTATGTTGAAGCTCCTACCTCAATGTGACTGTATTTGGAATAGAGCCTTTAAGAAGGTAATTCCACTTAAATCAGGTCATAAGAGCTGTCTTAGTCCATTTTAGCGTCTGTAACATATTACCATAGACTGAATGACTTTTCATCAACAAATTTATTTCCCACACTCTTGGGCACTGTGAAGTCCAAAATAAGCAACCAGCAGGTTCACTGTCTGGTGAGTATGCTCTCCTTGGTTCATACACAGCCATCTTCTCCCTGTAACCTCTCACACCAGAAGGGACAAAGGAGCCCTCTGGGGTCTCTTTTATTACAGCACTAAACCCATTCATAAGGATTCTGCTCTCAGACCCTGACTACCTCCCAGGGCCCTTCCTCCTAATACCATCACACTAGGGTTAGGATATCAACACAGGAGTTGTGGGGAGACACAAACCTTCCCTCTATAGTAAGAGTAAGGCCCTGATCCCATAGGACTGGTATCCTTATATGAAAAAGAGATACCAGAGTGCTCTCTCTCCCTTTATCTCTCTCCCTATGTGTGTACACAGGAAAGGACATGTGAGGACTTAGCGAGAAGGCAACCATCTGCAAGCCAGGAGGAGAAACCTCTCCAGAAACAAGCCATGACGATATCTTGACCTTGGACTGCCCAGCCTCCAGAACTATGAGAACATTAATGTCTGTTATTTAAGACATCCAGTCTGTGGGATTTGTTATGGCAGCCCCAGGTGACTAATATTGTACAACATGACTGTTTGCTTTCCTCCCTACCACAACCAGGCTGCGCAGCACTGCTAGATAATGTCCCACACCACTGCTGAGCATATGTGTTGAGTTGGGGAGAGAAATGTTACCCTGAGAACTCTTCTAGGACAAAAGTATGAAGATTATAAAACTCACCCTCCTCACTTG
Source organism: Furipterus horrens (assembly GCF_987537825.1). Lineage (NCBI taxonomy): Eukaryota > Metazoa > Chordata > Mammalia > Chiroptera > Furipteridae > Furipterus > Furipterus horrens. The sequence continues at coordinate 28,873,416 of NW_028327180.1, forward strand.
CTGATCGCTCACAGACATCCAGACTCCTAAGTTCTCTCTCCTATTCTCCTGCTAAGGCTTACTTTCAGGCAGGACTTTGAAATCCATCTGCACTATGAGGTTAATAATATGATGGTATGAAACATTAAGTCACGTAGAGACATGTGAATTTAACAGAGAGCCAAGTGTTAAGTAAATGACAACCCAATAGTGAAGAATCACCTAGAGTCTACCTATCCAAACATCAGTCAGTTGTGACCTCAGGAACATCCCCAATACCAGACACAGAGCTCTGGGGATAAGAGAATAAGGCGGACAATGACCTGGATTCCTGGAGCTCACATGTTGTGAATGAAACTGTATAAGTAACTTACAATGCAGCATCATGAGGGCTATAATATAAATGTGGGCAAAGTGCTAAGGGAGCACAAAGCTTCAGACTTCTGCCAGGGAATGAGGAGTGTGTGTGTGCATACATACATGTAATATATATACTCTTGTATTATAGCTATGTTTATTCTATTATAGGGATGTGTACATTACATGTGTGTTATATGGACATGTGTGTGTGTAAAAGCAAGACATTAGTGGGATAACTGCTGTTTCTCATTGGATACTTGAATACTACATACCAAGTATACTGTTTACATGTGTTTTATCCTCACAACAAACTGTGATGGAGAAAAGTAGTATTATCTTCATGTTTGCAAACAAGGAACACAAATATGTAGAGAATATATAGTAGAGAAATGGAAATATGTAGAGAAATGGAAAAGGAGGTGATAATATTTGTGGAGAGGTATATGAGCTCTTTTAAGGGAGCTGGTGCCAATATTATAAAAATAATCATTCCCCTCTAAGAATTAGTATCATAATTTGATTAAGTTAGGGAGTTAAGAAACCAATATTTATGGGTCCCTACATAAACTATGAGTAGAAAAAATGGGAAATTCAGCTTTTTATTTTAAAAAATGACATATTAATTTGGCTAATTTAGAACAGTAACCCATAATAATAATAATACCATAATAATTTAAAATACTGTAAATGAGTATGAAGCGGGTTATCCTTAACCAAAATTATGGGAAGTATTCATTTTTGCTTCTGCTGAATAGACATAAATTGATTGAAAACAATTTGTTTAGAAAGTGACATACAAAAACATAAATACTTTTCTGCCAAAACAGACTTAGTGTGATACTTTAGGCAAGACTCTATGGGTAAATATGCGACTGGCAATAAAGCTTGGTGTTTAACTAATATTAGACTCTGAGTTTGATTCTGGCTGTACCATAAGTTTTTGAGTAAATTATTAAACTCTCATGGTTAAAATTTCTTTATCAATAAAATGGGGAAGTAATACTCATTTCAGATCTCTTACCAGCATAAGATGAGTTGATCTTATATAAAGCACTTAGCACAATGCTTCACTTCAGAATTATTAATAATTGGCAGTACTTTATTTCAGTGGGACCTGGGCATGTGCACAGAGAACCATGGTTCAGCAATCACCATTTAGAGCCTTGTCTTATTTCATTCTTCTGATTTCTCATTTAAAAAGCATTCTTTTCTTCAAATATTTTCCTTCTTCTGATACCTATCACTTCCTGTATCTCAGACAGGCTGCTAGGTAATTTATGTGTGAATTCCTTTGATTTAATATGCACAACAGCCTTGGAAAGGAGGATATCAATAATCCCCATTTCAGGCAGAAGGGAAGTGAGGCTGGTTGAGGTTAATGTCACTTGATCACAGACACACATCTAATAAGTGGTGACATGTGACCAGGGTTTGGGTGTTGTCTTGGTTGCTAGAGCTATGCTCCTTCCACCTCACAAATGAAGAGATATTAAAAAGCTTTGCTTCACTGCCACATAAGCTTAACATTTCATATGCATTTGGCTTTAAATGGTCTTTACTAAATATCAGCAGATACAACAAAGTAAGATTCTGTATACTATCCTAATGTGTATATGTACGCTTATTTCCCCTATTTAAAATATTTCATAATCTTAACATCCAGTTCTTCTGTTCTCTATTCTGTTATGATCCAAATTCTTGTGTATTCCTAATTAAAAGCAAAGTAATGGCATACAATCTTTAATGGTGACGAGTGTAATGTGGCTCCCAGGGCATGCTTAATAACCATGACATTAGGAAAAGCGAAAACACAATAGTCGATAAAGATGTGTTGTGTATGTAAGGAACTCTGTGAGATGTCATGGGAGAAACAACACATAAGAATGGAATTTTTTCCTCGAGATATTTACTGTCTCATAGGAAAGGCAAAAATAAAAGATGTGAAAAGTAAAGCAAGCAGAAATGAAACAAAAACGCAGAAGTACAATAGTAGCTGAGTCGCTGTGATATAGGTGTCTTAGGAGAGGTGACTATCCAGTTTTATGAAGGACCTAGAAGGTCTCTCGGACCCAGGGAAATGGGAAATGAGGAGAGCGCTGCTCGTTTCTGTGCACAAGAAAAATGTATGGTGCCTAAATCTCAACCCAAAATAGTAAACGGTTTCACGATACACGGCTGACACACAGTATATCCTCATCCCAGGCAAGAACGCCCAGGAGTTGATTTTCCAGATTTAGAGAACACAAGTCCTGAATGGTCACTCTAGCGACTGTGACATTTTCCTGCTTCTTCTGTCTGAACCAGTGACAAGTTGCAGCACTAATCCTGGAGTTATTAATAAGTGTCCTCGTCTCATGTTGGAAACTTCACTGGAGGGTTTGGTGCTGTCTCTCAGGTTGATTATATGAGATTTATGTCCAAACCACATTTTTAATCTGTCCTCAAAGCAGATGATCAGAACCAGAAATCACAAGATTTAACATGTACTTTTTCATGCCAAAGACTAACAGCCAAAACTGCAATGTATGTCACCACATTCAAAGTAAACATGATATATTAATGACTGGGTTTTCCACTCTCATGAATAATTATAGGTTCCTTCTTACTAAAAACAAATTATTTTAATTTCCCTTAAGAAGATTATGATTAATTGTACAAAATTACACTTGTCTTTAATTGAGTAGATTTCCTGCTTTCCTCTGGATTGATGGTGTATTATATATTATTAAATAGCTTGGGAAAACCCAAAGAAGGAAATCTTCCTCTTCAGGACTAAAGCTGGGTTGGCAATGGCTACTGTGCAAATAAACATACATGATGGTTGGCAAGTTTCATTCCTTTGTTTTAATGACCCATGGCAAACTGTCTTACAGTTCTGCCTCAGTCTATTTGGGCTGCTATAAAAAATTATTACAGGCTGTGTATCTTTTTTTTAATTTGTTCTGATTTTAAAGAGAGAGCAAGGGGGAGAGGGAGAGAGAGAGAGAAAGATCCATTGATTGCCTCCTATACATACCCTGCCCGTGGTTCTAACTCGCAACCTAGGGAGGTGGCCTGACAGGGAATGGAACATCCAGCCTTTTGGTTTATGAGAGTATGATCCAACCAATTGAGCCACGCCAGCCAGGGCTGGGTATCTTATAAACAAAAGGAATGTATTTCTCGAAATTCTGGAGGTAGGAAGTTCAGGATCAAGGGCGCCCGCAATCTGATCTTGAAGGCTGGGTGAGGGCCTTCTTTCAGGTTCATAGCCAGCAACTTTTCATTCTGTTGTCACATGGTGGAAGGATCGGAGGGGATCTGTGGGGTCTCCTTTGTAAAAGCATTAATCCTGTTCACAAGGGCTCCACCCTCATGACCTAAGCCCATCCCAAAGACCTCACTCCTCATACCATCATCACACCTGGCATTAGAAATTCAATACATGAATTGGGGTCATGAGGAGGGGGACACAAACATTCAGACCATAGCAAGTCTCAACTGTAATTTATTGGAAGCATATTGATATCACCAAAATCTCAGGAAAAGTACAGTGGCTTTCAAAATTTTTTGAGAAAAACATGAAATGAAAGCCAAAAGGAATTGTTAACATGTGGTAGGCTAAGGCTTCATAAAGATATATCCCTAAGGCAGGGTTTCTCAACCTCAGTACTGCTGACCTTTTAGGCTAAATAATTTTAATATTGTGGGGGGCTGTCTCATGCAGTTAGAGTTTAGCAGCATTATCCAATAGAGACCAGTAGCATACACCCCTACCCCCAGTTGAGACACCCAATGACATGCTCTGGGGGGGAATGCTGCCCCTGGTTGAGAATCACTGCTCTAAAGTACAACCCTCCTCTCTGGCTCGCAATCGAGGGCATGATACCTAATTCTGTCAGCTGCTCTCCAACATCTGTAACCCTGTTCTAATAATAGAAACTCTAGCTGACCTTGTGGCTGTCTAGGACAAAGACCTCAGTTCCCTACCTCCTTCACAAGTAAATGTAGCAATGGGACAAAAGTTAGGTTAGTGGGATTTAAGCAAAAATTACATGGAGAACCTCCTGACTATGCCCATAAAATAAAAGGAGTATTGCCTCCCATTCCACTTTCCCCCTTTTCACTGGCTGGGTGTGAACATTGTGGTGACAGCTAGTCATCTAGGTAGGGCCCAGGGATTGAAGCCACCTGTTGAGGATGTCCAAGCAATAAGATAAAACAGTTGATGTTTGATATAGAAGAGGTGCCATAACAGCTCTGAGCCCAGAGAGAAAAAATAAAGTTGTGTTGTTTAAACCACGGCTCTGTTGGAGTCTTTGTTATAGCAACTGGCATTTGCATCTTAACCAAGGAAGATCCCAACAACCGCTGCATGTAACTAAGCAGGCAGCAATTAAGACAGGGGGAGCTTTCTTTGCCCCACTGGAACTTAAGAAAGGCTCTAACTGGGTCTTCATTCTTGATGGGAAAATAGCCCCTTTTTGCTCTAACGCTACCACCAGGGAAACAAATACTGAGCAGTGAGAGAGGATAGAACTAGTGGTCAGTCAGACCAGCTGCATTAGCACAGGTGATCAAACAGGAAAACGGTATGCAAGGGCGGTCCTTTCAGGCTGAAACAGATTCATGTCTAGGCAGGTGAGTCTGATGGAGTCCCCTCGATAGCTGTCTATTCGCACGAGATGTTTTGCCACTGGAAGGGCGTGCTGGGATGTACTTTTTGGTGAATGTCAAGAAGGAGAAAGGCATGTCTGTGGAAAAGATCGCCAGCTTCTGGTCACCTTCCCAGCCCCATGGACAAGGTCAGAACCAGTGAAGAGCTCAGGTGACAGGTCCAAGTGCAGAAACGGGTTCAGGAGGGGCTTCCTGAAACACAAGGCACACGGAGTGGAAGAAGGTGTATGTGACAGGAGGTTGAGTTCTCCCCACTATGGAAAGGAATGCGGCCCCAGCTGGTGGGAGACTTCTAGTTTCTCAATGGTAATGGCAAGAGGACCGTAGCAGAGGCCTAGTGGAGGGCAGGGCCTGTGGACATCATCGTCCCTCACAGCACCAGAGTAGAGTGGTGCTGAGCAGACAGAACTTTGTTTATGAGCACATGGGGTACTACTGCCATGGTCACAGCCAGAAATACTTGAGGATGGGGGATTTCAAAAGAAGGTGGGGCCATGCATGATCAGGTGAAGCCATGCATGCTGGCCAAAGTTGACCATTAATGTTGACTGTCCCCTGTGGCAGACAATGTTGAGGGGCTGACCCAACCTACATTCCAAGACCTTCTCCCTACAACATTCCAGCCACAAGGGACACAGGACAGCGTTCAGAATAATGTGACAAAAACAGAAGACCACAGTGATGTTCCTGGGAAAATATTCTCCTTCCTGATGCAATCACTGCCCTTTCGCCTTCTCTTTTTCCCAAAGGATTGCTGCTGCTGCAGCAGCTGCCATCATCTTTGAGCCTCTGAAACCTCTAATTTCTGGACTTCTTATTATCGAGGAAATAGCTCCATGTGCTTAACTGACTGTCACTGGGCATTCTCTCACTTGTAGCCATTCCTACCTGGTATGTGGCTACAGGCTGATAAGGCCCAGGGAATTTTATATTACAACAAATGTCAGCCCTCCTGAAAAAGTTGTCTAAGGCTCATATGTAAGCCAAGTATCTCTTTCCGCACATTTCATTCAGTCTGCATTCAGCCTTTGTGTGACTTCTTACAACGTCTTGATGTTCATTCACCTGTCTAGAAAGGTTTGATGCTGGCAGGGGTACAGAAAAAGAATCTCTCCCACACTGCTCAGGGAAATATAAAATGGTATAGCCACTCTGGAAAAATTCTTAGTAGTTTCTCATCAAACTAAACCCTCACTTTCCATGCAACCCTGCAGTCATATGGTCTTGGGCACTTATCCCAGAAAAATGAAAACTTATGTTCACACACACATGCACAGAAAACTGTACATGAATGTTTATGGCAACAATCTCTGTAAGACCAAAAAGCTGGAAACAACCCAAACGTCTCTCAAAGAGTGAGGTTCAACCTGGAATGTCCATACCATAGAATTCTACCCAGTAACATAAAAGAATGAACTAGTGCTACGTGCAACAACCTGGATGGATCTCAAGAGCATTATACTGTGTGCTTCCCATTACATAACATCCCATAAATGACAAAAGTATAGGGATGGAGAACAGATTAGTGGTTGCCAAGGGCTTGGGCCAGGGGAAGGAGGAAGGGAGGATGTGAATAGAAAGGAGTAGAATGAAGGAGTTCCTTTGTGGTGAGGGAGCAATTCTGCATCTTAACTGTGGTGGTCGTTATACAGACCTATACCTAGTATCGAACCATGTAGAACTATAAACACACATGCGCACGCGCAGAAAGCTGAATAAGGTCTATAGTGTAGTTGACAGTTTACTGGTTTTGGTATTGTACTACAGTTCAGGGGAAGATTAGTGAAGAGTACAGGGAACTAACTCTTTTTATTTATTTTGCAACTATCTGTGAGTCTATAATTATTTCTAAAGAAAAAACTTGAAAAAGTTAGCCTCAGCCAGTGTGGTTAAGTTAGTTGGGCCTCATCCTACAAAGCAAAAGTTCACTGGTTCAGTTCCCGGTCAGGGCACATGCCCGGGTTGCAGGTTTGGTCCCAAGGTTGGGGCAGGTATGGAAGACAACCAATCAGTGTTTCTCACATCAATGTTTCTCTCCCTCTTTCTCCCTCCCTTCCCTTCTCTCTAAAATAAAAATGAAATGTATAAACAATAATAAAATTTAAAAGCCTTAATCAGAAAAAAAAGATAACTATTCAAAGTATCTTTTCTGAATGTAATCTATAATTGTTTACTTTAAAATTTCTCTTACAGATTTAAGCTTGATAGATAAAGTATAACAATTACAGAATGAAAGAGAAAAAAGTTTGGGGTATCCCTGGCTGGGTGGTTCAGTTGGTTAGAGTGTCGTCCTATATACCAAAGGTTGTGGGTTGAATCCCCAGTCAGGGCACATCCTTCAGTTGTGGGTTCAGTCCCTGGTTGGGATACATACAGGAGGCACCAACTGATGTTCCTTTCCTTCTCTCTCCCTCCCTCTCTCTCCTTCTCCCCTCTCCTCCTCCCTCTCTCTAAAATCAATGACCAATATATATTCTTTGGACTTGGACATGTATGGTAAATAAAACAATGAAAATATTTTCAAAGTTTAGTTAGAGAATTGAACTTAAGAGTCTTATTCAAAGGTCAGCAATAGGCAAAAAAATAAGGTAAATATAAATACAATGCAAATGTGAATTTTTCAAATCAACGACATTGTTTTGGAAAACTCTTGATTCAGTTGCCTTTTATGGGCCAAAGAAAGAAGACTCCCTGTCACCCACCACACAATCATTTTTCCCACCTCTAAGGAAAAAGAAGAAGAAATTAGCAAATCATAACTATTAAGCAAGTGACACAAAAGCTGTATGTATTTTTCCTAGAAAAATAAATTGTACATAGTCACAACAAGCAGAACAGGAAGTGTCTGTAAAATCCTTACACAAACTCTCTTTGAGGAGAAGAAAAGAGAATCCACCATTGGCTGACCCTGATTGCCTCAGGTGAGGCAGCACGTTATGGACAGAAGGTCCCCATCACCCTTGAACGTTACCACAGCCCTCACTTCTGTCCAGAGTGGGTAATAAAGATGTCAGACAGTTTTCCCTAATGAAGTGCTCACCTCGTCCCTCACAGAAATAGCTGTAGATTAGGGGCAAAAATCCCAAAATCAAGTGAAAGGGGGAGTCCATGTGGCTGTAACTTTTGAAAATGTCACTCTCTCAAGAAGCTGAAACAGGTGTGCCTATTATATGAATGTTGTATGGAATTATCTTGGGTAGAACATAGAGAACCCAAAAGAACTGGTTTTAGTCGCTGGTGTTTTGAGCTTCAGACCCCTTGCTTAATAAAAAGAACTGAAGTCAGACTTCCAGAGCAGGGGGCTATCCTTAATTTGGGCAAAGCCCTTGTATATTTAGTAAGCTTCACCTTTTTTTAAAAAAGTTTTTCTTGTGTTCTCTGATAGTTCATAAACATGTATAGACTTGGAAAATATTCTGGAAGCAAATTGGACAAATTGAAAAATCATACATACCGGATCTCAGACACAACATTGTGACAAATATTGGCTGCTGAATGAATACCTGAGTAAATGAAATTTAATATAAACTTTGAATTTCCACTGTCATTTTAAAATATCAACTGGGAATGGCTATATCATCAAATTCAAATTTCAATGGTAATTTTCAGAAAATTTAATAAATGTTACATTCTAGAAGAACCATCACAATTATTTGGAAGTATTTATTAGGATTAAACTTTTGGGAAAGGAGAGTACCATCTGTGCGTTTTGTCTATTTGGCATTCCATCTATATAAGAACAGCATTTTTAAAAAGCAAAAAAGCTGAGTTATGACACCAATTTAAAGGCCCAAGGCATCCAACTGTTAAAAGAGACTAGATCAGAGGAAGATTGTACAAACTGGTTAATTCCTTCATCTTTGATAATGGCTACAGAAAATGTCAAATCTCAAAAATTTTTTTTTCTCTCCTGACTCGTATTTTGCTGTGTGACTCATGCCCTGCAGTAACTCCTGGCTGACTTGAGAGGCTTTTCGGGACATCCATTCCCCAGGACTCAATTTTCTCTATCAGATTGTTGCAAATAAATCTCATTTTATATCACAGCTCATAACAGCAGTGAAAATGCTTTACTGTGTCTCTGCTTTCTATTGCTGTGTTTAATGCTACAGCTGAGGACTTGATCATCCTCCACGAAACACAGAAGATGGGAATGTTATTTCCCTTCCCCCACACTTTAGCTCCCAGGAGCAACTGAGCAGTAAGATAGTAAATCACCATCATAATTGTCTAGATATATCTAGTCAACAGACTTAATGAGATGGGAAGTAGATGGCAGGGAAAGAGGAATGACATTTTAACAAGACAACTTGAATCAAACTGTAATTTATCCTGAGCAACACATTGAATTTTTCTGGAAACCTAGCAGAGGCAAAATCACCCCTTTAAAGAAGCCAAGCCCTTCTTCACCCTTTTGAATCACTTCATCCAATCCACAGGAGCACACACATTTTTTTAAACCTTTGAAAACACACACTAGTAAAATGCTATCTTCTTCATTTTGGGTGGTTCTGTAGCATTTGGAATTTAAAATATTCCCTTTGAAAAGATAGTAGTTAAATACTGTTCTGTTTTTGTTTTTGTTTTTAATTTTCATTCTGCAAGACTTGCCAAATTCCATACCTGCCCTTCCATATTCTTCTGTTAAAGAAATTGACTGGACCTGAGGTTTCTGTTTACTGTCTTCAAACCTCATTAAATATTCCCAAACCTAAGATGGCTCGGCATCATTGAGTCTGTGCGGGGCTATGTTCAGATTTAGAAACAAATTTACAGGCTTCTCAGGGAATTGTCAGTGCAGTGGTTTCTGCAGGCACATGTGAGGGAAATGTAGAAAGAACCATAGCAGCTTTGTATTGCCATATTTTTTATCTCAATATAGACTGGGACTACATTTTTTTAAAATGAAAATCACAAATGCTTCTCTTAGTTCTCTTTAATTTTTGAGTGAAATGCTTCGCACATCCTCTGTTTTAGCTTGAACGATTAATAGAGGCTGTAATCACAGTACAGCCAGGTCTCTCTCATGCAAGCCTGTTTCTTCACACCTCCCACCATTTTCTTTTCCTCTTTTCCTTCATCCTAACCCGTTCTTGTCCCTTTTTGCTTAGTTCCTCCCTTCCTCCCTTCCTTCCTTTGTTCCTTCCTTCACCCTTTAGGTATCTCAGCTTCACAGAGACCCTTCCCCTTCCACTTCAAATTGCTTGATAGCTCTCGATTTAGATGTAATTCAAAAATAGGGCCCTGGGTGGTGGGGCTCAGTGGATTGAGTGCTGGCCTGCAAACCAAAGGGTCACCGATTCAAGTCCCAGTCCCAGCACATGCCTGGGTTGCGGGCCAGGCCCCCAGTTGGGGGTGTGCAAAAGGCAACCACACATTGATGTTTCTCTCCCCCTCTTTCGACCTCCCTTTCCCTCCATCTAAAATAAATAAATAAATAAATAAAAGATAAAAGATAGAAGTCCCCTCTGCTACTCAAACCCTCCAGGGGTAGGAGAAGAAGAAAAAAATAGGAATTTGCCCTGACTGGTGTGGCTCAGTTGATTGGCTATTGTCCTGCAAAGCAAAACGTTGCTGGTTCGATTACAAGTCAGGGCACATGCCTAGGCTGTGGGCTGGGTCCCCAGTCAGAGCATGTGCAAGAGGCAACTGATCAATGTTTCTCTAGCTCTCTTTCTCCCTTCTCCTCACTCGAAAAAAAAAAAAAACGGGGGGAGGACTTCACATGGATTTTTCATTCAAAATTTTATTGATACTTAAAGCCTGAATTTCTGCTGTGATGTTGAGATTTTAAAGGAATCACTACTCTGTTCCTCGCACTGAAACATGCATCTCCCTGAAGCCTTTGCTTTAAGCAAGAGGCAACCACTGTGGTGCAGCAGCCCTCCCAGTGTCTGGAAAGGGCTGCATGTTCAGCACACCTGCTCCCTTATTGAAAATAGGTTTATCTGCTCATGATATGGGCTTGAAACAATTCAAACAACATAGAAGTAGATAGGCTATGTAGTGATTGTATCAGGCTTGCCCTCATTGATTTCCTCTTCACAAGTTCTCTATAGGTACTATTATTACCCCCAACTTATACCTGTGGAAATGGAGGTACAGAGAGCCTAAATATTTGCCCAGAGATGCACAGCTGGTCTCTTTTAGAGCCAGGATACTCAACCAGCAGGCTAGCTCCAGAGCTCCCCCCTGTAACCACAATTCTGCACTCCCTCTATTGATATGTGGGTATACAGGACACAGATAGAAGGTTTTTAAAAAAAGAAATGGGAGAACACTGTACCCACTATGCTGATATTTAAAAACCATTTCTCAGGGTAATGGAGAACGACTGCTTAACGGGTGTGGGGTTTCTTTGGAGTGATGAGAATGTCCTAGAGCTAGAGAGACATGATGGAACCATGATGCCACGACTGTCCTAAATGCCACTGACTTGAACACTTTAAAATGCTTTAGCGTTCATTTTATGTTATGTGACTTTTTTATCAACTTAAAAAATCAGTTCTCAGTATCCTGGAGATCTTCCCATACAATCATGTAATAATCAATGTAATCATCACCCTATTTATGGACAACCATGTTTTTTCCCAAGTTTTTACTATTACAAATCATACTTCAATAAAACCTCCTTGATCTTACATGTTTGTGCACATGTTTTTCTATAGGGCAGATTCCTTGAAGTGTAATTTTTGAATCAGAAGGTGTGCCCATTTTAAGTTTTGACAGATGCTGCCAAAATTTCCTACAAAAAGATGTGCCTGTGTATACACTTCAATAAGAATCACCGCAGGACATGGAGTTCCACATTGCAAAGCAGTTCTCTCATCTTCAGGTAGAAGTCTGATGTGTTGATCTCTGCAGCCACATATTAAAATAAAATGTATCCTTACAAATTGTGACCTTGCTTTTCTCAGTAAATAAGGCATCGGGGTTGGGGGGTAGGGTGCGCACTGTAGTTCCTGTGCCCTTACCATGGACTTACAGTTTTTTTTAAAGTATATTTTATTGACTATGTTGTTACAGTAGTTCCAATTTTTTGCCTTTGCTCCCCTCTGCCCAGTACCGCCCTTCCGTCAAGCAATCCCACCTCACTTAGTTCATGTCCGTGGGTTGTGCATATATGTTCTTTGGCTTCACCCTTTCCTATATTATTCTTAACTTCCCCCTATCTATTTTGTACCAATTGATTATGCTTCTTAATCCATGCACCATATCCCCATTTCTCCCCCAACCCCCTCCCAGATGATAACCATCCAAATGATCCCCATACCCATGATTCTGTTCCTATTCTGGTTTGCTTAGTTGGATTTTGTTTTTATTTTTTAGATTCAGTTGATAGTTGGGAGTTTGTTGTCATTTTAATGTTCATAGTTTTGATCTTCTTTTTCTTAAGTAAGTCCCTTTGACATTTCATATAATAGTGGCTTGGTGATGATGAACTCCTTTAGCTTTACCTTGTCTGGGAAATACTTCATCTGCCCTTCCATTCCAAATGATAGCTTTGCTGGATAGAGTAGTCGTGGTTGCAGGTTGCCTTTCATCACATTGACTACTGCTTGCCAGTCCCTTCCTGCCTGCAAAGTGTCCTCTGAGAAAGCAGTTGATAATCGTATAGGCACCCCCCTGTAGGCAACCCTCAACCTCTCTCTTGCTGCCCCCAGGACTCTCTCTTTATCTTTCACCTTCAGCATCTCAATCATGATGCATCCTGATGTGGTCCCCTCTGGGTCTAGCTTGCCTGGGACTCTCCGTGTTTCCCAAACCTGTATGTCCATCTCCTTTGCAAAATTTGGGAAGTTTTCCTCATTTTTTTCAATTCTTGCTTCCTCATTCTGCACTGGTTGACTGTTTTTTTCTTTCTTATGTTCCAAATCATTGATTTGAACCCCGGTTTCCTTCCCTTCACCATTGGTTTTCTGTGGATTTTCCTTCATTTCACTTAGCATAGCCTTCACTTCTCTTATGCGTTTGCCATACTCAAGCATATCTGTCAAGCCTGTGAGCATCTTTATCACCAGTGTTTTGAATGTTTTGAATTCTGCATTGTTAGGTTGTCTTATCTCCTTGTCGCTTAGTTCTCCCACTGGAACCTTGATCCATTCCCCCTTTTGGGCCATACTTCTCTGTCTCCTCATTCTGACAGGCTCCTGTGTTTGTTTGCCTCTGCATCCCAGGTAGAGCTGTTGCTCCTGTTACATTGTAAGGGGCAGAGACTTAGGGATTCGTCAATACAGGGTGACCTGTTCCACCACATTGTGGCGCTGTATGTGGGCGAGGGGTGAGAGAGGGAACAATGCCGCCAGCCCAGCTGTCACCCCTTTTCCAGGCACCTTTCCCACTTCCGCACCGGACTGGCGCCCCTCTAGCTGCTGCCCTGGCCATTCCCAGAGTGGGTGGGTCTGAGGATGTTCTAGGACTGTGGGGGCCCTTCAAACAAGCAGACTCTGCTGAGAGACTGGCAGTTTCCACCTCCACCCCAACCCCCACTGGTCTGCACAGTCAGAAGCAATGAGGCTTGACCTTCCCCGGTGCTGGGACTGTGAGCTGCTAGGTCCGGTGAGGAGCTGGGAATGCTCCCCAGGTGTCCCTCCTGACTTTAAAACATATGACTGCACTTTCTGCCAGCCTGCCGCTGCTGCCTCTGCTGTTGCCACCACACCATGTCGTCTCCACCGCAGCTCCGCCCCTCCTACCTGTCTGGATGAGTGTTTCTTCTTTATATCTTTGTTTGCTGGACTTCCATGCAGTTTGATTTTTCTGGACCTTCTGGTTGTTTCTAGTTTTGAGGTAGTTGTATCCCTTCTTAGTTGTGGAGGGGGGCGCAGCATGTCTGTCTACACCTCCATCTTGGCCAGAAGTCAATCAATGGCCTTCATTTCTTTTTGAAGTTATTCAAGTAATATGTGTTTGTTGTGAAAGTGTAAAACACAGATAAGCATTTAAAAAATTAAAAATTTCCTATAATTTCGACAACTGAATAAACCATTGTTGGCACTCTGGTGACCATCCTTCTAGCCTTTTCTCTGTGGTGAGGTGGGTCTTAGAATGAGCTCTCAACATCCACTCCACCCCACACCATTGTGGGACATTCGTTGGACTTACAGTTTTAAAGGCCCTTCTGTTTCCAGATCCTACATGCACACAGTCCACCTCTATTCCACTCCTAGTTGATCAACTTCATTGCTTTCCAAATATACACACACACACACATACATATGTGTGTGTGTATGTGTGTGTATATATATATATTTCTACCAAACATTTTGCCTTTTTAGCCTATCCTGAAGCCCCTCTGAAATATTTTTCTTTCTTTCTCTCTCTCTCTCCCTCTCCTTTCCTTTACTCTTTCTTTCTTTCTTTCTTTCTTTCTTTCTTTCTTTCTTTCTTTCTTTCTTTCTTTCTTCCTATCTATTATCTATCGATCTATCGATCAATCATCATCTCCTCTTCCTCTCAGGCTCCACCCTCTATTAGAGAAAGTTGGCTGACTCTGGCCTCTGAAAGCTGGACCTTGGCCTAGTCAAACCACAGGAGCCACCGCTCCTCCCAGGGGGTCTCATGGAGCAATTCCCCCAAAGATCGGTCTCTCCTTAGGAGGAATTTTCACATCAGCTGCCAAAAATATACACACCAAAATGTGTCAAATCTTTTACCCCCCAAAAAGAATGTGCTGCCTCCTCCGTGTTGGATAAGTATTCACCCCCTTATTCTTATCCGCCTGTCCCACACCTCCCTCCTCCACACAGAGAGGAGATATGTATTTCTCTGGCTCCTCACACTCGAGATCCCTCATTAACTCTCTGTCAGACTGTCCTTCATTGGGATAATAACACTCACCTGGCATAAATACAAAGAATCGTTCTCAGCAGGTAAAATGAGAAAATTGCTCTCCTTTGCCACTTTCTCCTGTGCTCCTCTGTTTTCTTGAAATGCCTAACAATGCTCACTACAAAGATCACATTTCATTCTTCTTAGGCATCTAGAAGATTAAGGCCTACTCATCTTCTTCCACTGCTCACTTTGTCCTAAGACTAAAGTTAGTAAAGAAACAGAAAAAACATAGTCTGTCCATCACACAATTTAGAAAGTATGAGGTCTGTCCAGATGGTATCCAGCCAAGAAATATGAAAGATAGAGACATTTATTGAAGAAGATACAAGATACAAGAAGCATTGTACATAGGACAATGATGCCTCAGTCCCCTTCAAAGTGGGAACCATGGGGCCTCACCTAGTCCTCCCAATTGCCATGAGCTACCCCGTCCTATTTTCCTGAATCTCATTTACAGTCTGAAATCTCTTCCCTTTCAAAGGTGATTTTAGTTTTGGGAAAGGCCAAGAGTCACAGGGCATCAAATCTGGGAGGGACTGAGTCACCTGAGTGATTTGCTGTTTTGCAAAAAACTCTGTACAAGATGTGATGCATGAGTGGGCCCATTGTCGTGATGAAGCTGCCAGTCACCAGTTGCCCATAGCTGCAGCCTTCTGAATCATGCAAATAGTTTCCATGGATGAATATTCAGGCTTAACACAAAATTTGATGCAGAGTCATTGTTCTACTCACTCATTTTGAATGCCACGGCCACACAGTACACATGCTCACTCAACAGCATTATAGCATTTCTCACTCCCCACTGACTAGTACAGTGAAGTCATCATTGTTCACACACTCACATTCCAGTCCACTCTCCTTAGCTGCCAGGTTACATAGATGTTGCATAAACCATTCTCATTGTATTAACAATGACTGGACTTTTTCCAGATAGACCTTGTATAGCATCTTAGTTCTTGCCTTTTCTCAGTAGGAGAGGGACTTTTTTTGTGTGTTTTGTTTTTGCTTTTGCTTTTCTTCCTTTTCCTTTCCCTTTCTCTCTTTCTTCCTTCCTTCCTTCCTTCCTTCCTTCCTTCCTTCCTTCCTTCCTTATAGAAACATCTGAGGAAGTACATCTATGGCATAATCTTTCAAAAGTAATGTCTTCCAAGAATCCAATTATTCAGACTCCCTATGACTCGAAATCTTTAACTCTCAAAGGTTTGGATTTACCCTGCAGAGGAAAGCATCCAAAAAAATGAGAAGGCTGGAAGGAGCAAATAGTTTCCTAAGGGACAGGATACACCTGTTACATCTGAATCCCTGGAAGCACAAAAGCTGTCCTCTAATTTTCTGAGAGCTAATTGTTCCAAGGCCCAGAGGGACCCTCCGTATAATCAATTTCTGCAGAGACTTCACTCCCTGACAAGAATAACCTTTTCCTTTGTTTTTTTTTTTTTTTTTTCTTTCTGGTGAGCATAACCCATTTAATTCCATCTAATTCTTTAATGAGTCTCTGTTTTCCACGTGGACTTCCACGTATTAAAAATATTGCCCAATTCTATTCCAAAAGCATTGACAAATTTGGTTTGCTTTAACTGGATCTGTGCCTACACTCTATTGGGAACAAAACAGACAAAAACAAAACACCCAGACAAAAGCAGTAAATTGATTTGATTGATAACAGACAATGACTTAAACCGATTCATTTACTGAACTACCTAGTGATTTCGTCAATGTGATTAGTTGATTCCTTTAAAACTATCAAACCATACCAATAGCCACACTTTAGAAACAATTCTAAGGAATTTCTGTATCCTCATCCTTTAAAAGTTAGCAGAAATAAGGTTCCTCTGAGTTGGGGGGCAGGGGATTCTGCCAACTCCTGATGAAAGTCATATGGCTAAGAGCTGTACAAAAATGCAACGCAGTGGCACATGCCATCCAGAACCAAGAAACTCATGAAAGAAGTACTGACAACTTAATACTGCAGGAAAGAATCCCCATAAATATAAATATCTGGGATTCTGAGGAATTAATTTTTAGTTTGTCTTGTGAAGAATTCTGTAGAGTCATATCTATGAATTTCAAATAGATTCCATTTTTTTGTGGGGGGGGTAGAAAGAGGGAGGGGAAGGTGGGGGTCAAGGGGGAAGAGAGAGAGAGAAAGAGAAACATCAATCAGTTGCCTACTTCCCATATGCTCTCTGACCAGGGATCGAACCCTATATCTTTTGGTGTGTGGGATGACACTCCAACCAACTGAGCCACCCAGCCAGAGCTCAAATGGATTCAATTTTCATATTCTATAAACGGGAAAGGCAAATTTATTGATTTCTCAATATTGTCTCTGAGAGCCTTTTTGGTAGTCTGCAGCGTGACCCTTGAATGAAAATTTAATTATAAACTGCCACTCTTAACAGCAGCTGGACTCAGATGGGGTCCCTATCAACTAATAGCAAAGTTTCTTCTTTATATTCTAGAAGGTTTTATTCCAAAGGGTATTATTCTTTATTCCAAAAGAACTGTAATTTAGATGATTTCTCATCAGTCCAGCTCCCATCTCTGGCTGTCCCAAGCCCTCTGCCTCATATGTTACAATTTCCAGGGAGACTGACAAGTGTTTAGAATTTTACTTTTCATACCCAGAGGCTACATCAGATTCTAACTGGAATGGAGGCTACATCAGATTCTAACTGGAGTGGACAACTTCAGGAAGATTTAATACTGGAAATTTGACAGAAACAAATGTGTGTCCTATTAGCAGTGAGTATTCTAGTTTTAGGGCCTTTATTTTTTCAATGGCAATGGCTGCAATGAAATGCCCTCGCCTCCTTCCATCGTCCCATCCTTACTATTTCCTGACCCCCAAACCAAGATATACTCACACATGTGCACACACCCGCACACACACGCCTTGTTTTAAATTATTTTAAAGAAGTTGGCACCTTCATTTCATAGCCTTCTGTTAATTTCTCTCCTTTTTGGTGGATTTTCAAACATTAACAATGATCAGAGCAGCTGAGTAGAGGGGAGACCTGAAAATCTGTTGGATGTGATGACATGTGAACCTTTAAAGACCTGTCTCAAAACAGGCATACTCATCCATCTGGACCTCAGTTTACCCTTCTACAAAAGGAAGGCAACTGTACGTGCCAATAGTTTGAGAAGGATGAAAAGGGTAGCGTTTTCAGTTTCCTTAAGCTTCAGTGTAAATGGTATGAGCAAAGAACAAAGTATCTTTCTCCTCTGGGCAGAATAATTAAAACAACATCTCTTGAGTCCCCCTCCCCACACACGTCTCTCCAATTGATCACGCAGTGATTTTTAAGAACAGAACAGCCTGTGTCATTTATTTATAATCGCTTTTCATGGGTACAGTGAGACATTCAGACACATCACCTTTGGGCTCTGGGGAACTGTTCTCATTCATTAGGGAAAGGAAACAGTCTTTCTTTCAAATAAGCAATTTGATTGCTGCAGGAATAGGGCTGTAATTACTGGAGCGCCAGGATTATGTTATTGTTAATCAGATGACAACATCAGCCTTGCTCCAAACCAGAGGGGGTTTGGCCTCTTCTTCCACAGACTGTAATTAAAAGGAATGGTACCGGTCCCCTGTGCCCTGTGAAGGGGCTGGCACCACCCTGGAGACGCCAGGTCAGAGGCACCTCTCCTCCCACTCCTGTCCGTGGAGCTGGTGGCCCAAACAGAGCAGATGTTAGGTTAGAATATAGAGGTGGTCAAGCAGGAAGGATTTGCCTGAAGGCACAGAGGAACCCTGCTGCTTATCTATACACTGAGGTCAAGGGCGGGACTTATACCCACATTCAAAACAGTGTGAGATCATTTGCTATGGGAGCCTGACAAGCGTTTAGAATTTTTCTTTTCATATCCAGAGGCTACATCAGATTCTAACTGGAGTGGACAAATTCAGGAAGATTTAATACTGGAAATTTGACAGAAACAAATGCGTGTCCTATTAGCAGTGGGTATTGTGGTTTTCCGGCCTTTATTCTATCAGCCTTTTCAATCATTTATTCAGTCAGTTAACCCAGCAAACATTTCTTCATGTCGTGTTCTGTTCCCAGTGAAGTACGTGGCTCTGGGACCAGTGGCCTTCTAGCCCTTAAGGAACTTGCTTACTGACCTGCTCCCCATCTGCTGCTGCTTGTTGTTACTCTGTTTGGGTTGTTGGCCTTGCTCTTTCCTTCATTCTTGCCTTTCATGTTCACGTTTAAAGTCTTTTGCCATTTTCCCCCTACTTTTTGCTCAGCCTTATTAAGTGACCAGCTGTAAACAAAAAGGGACATTAGATTGACATAAAAAGCCTCATTTTGTTCCCCTTTTGCTAATCATTAAAAACACCAGAAACAGTACCCAATAAAGAGCAGTTTGGGGAGCATTATACATAGAAGTAAGCCTGGAGAGCAGTTTCGTGGGGTTATACCTGGGGGAGTTCATTTTAGTGAAGGACAGTGCAAATAACCTATGAGGACGATTCAGCTGTGGCTATCTGGGGACACACTCTCATTTTAGCCAAAATCTGCTGGAGTGTGAAGATTCGGAATTGTTATGCAAAGAGCAGATCCTTCGGTCGGTACCTCAGGGAGACTTTTTCTATTAGAAAAAAAAAATTAATTTGGGACTAGGAAGAGGAGCCTTCCGTGCTCTGTGGAACAGATGCAGCTGTCCCTTGTATTTCAGGAGGTGCTTCTGGTGCCCATCTAGGTGCCAAAGGTTGTTTCCACTCCAGTGACAATGGATTTGCACTTCTCTGCATAGTCCTTACTGACCCTCGTGGCCAATGGCATTCCCTGAGGAGATGGGGTACAAGGTTTTGAAGGGTAGCAGAATGGGCCAACCCTAAAATAAGCCGCTCTGATATGTGGATTATTTTAAGCTGCCCACATTTGAAAAACAGATAATGTTGGGAGAGGCTTTCTCAGAACTCCCCTTATCTGCCCAAAGACAGTTTCTCCAAAAGGAGCTCAATTGTCATCAATTCCCTCCCAAGAGTTTTGTCAGCCAGGGAAGATGGTGACAAATGAGAGTAGAAGTTGATACCACACCTAGATAAACTTTGTTACAAAATGCCTCCCATTTATTCTTCTAAGGGCCCATTCATTTTTCCTACAAATCATTCTACACCCCCATCCCCTCTTGTTTTAAGATGCTATTTGATTGTGAATTTTAAGCCAAGTTGGGGAGCTACTCATTTTTCCCTAGGCATTTCCCATGTGTATATGAGGTAAATATGTTAATAAACATCTATTTGTTTTTCTCATTGATCTTTCTTTATTACAGGAGTTGTCAATCAAATCAATTTACTGCTTTTGTCTGGGTGTTTTGTTTTTGTTTGTTTTGTTCCCAATAGAGTGTAGGCACAAAGGGGTAATTTGGTATGAAGATACAGAAGTGTGCCAAAGAATCAAGGGCAGGAGTGTATCCAGACCTTAGGGAAAGGCTGGAATTAAGAAATGAAAAGCAACCAGGTTCCCAAGATGCACTCTTGGACCATCTCTCCTCTGCTTTTTCTTGTATGTCTGCTTCAGTCTCTAACGTTAGAGTCCAGCTTCCTCTGCTTCTGTTTCCATAAGGCTGAATACAGCTGAACCACAGCTAATGAATTTATCTGTGACTGTTCCAGTCATTAGCAGAGACAGGCTGGCTGACTGGCTCTCCATTCCTACTTCTGGTATAGAATATGATTGGCCCTGCTTGAATCATGTGTTCACCTCTTGTTCAATCGTCTGATGCCAAGGACACATAACATAGGCAAAGTCACATAACATAGGCAGTCACATAACACAGGCAGTCACATAACATAGAAAGTCACTAGGAGCCCACCTATGTGGGTCAGGAGCATTTCTTAGAGGAGGTGGAGTGGGTTGAGAGCTGCAATACTGAGTTTTGGTAAAGATACCCCCCAAAAAGTGTCTTTAGGGTAGCCACTAAATTCTGGAAACACAGATAAATACATAATACATGGTTTATTAATATTACATGGTAAAATAATATTTGTGTTTTCATACTCGGTGGCCACCTTGTACTACAAGGGATGGAGCCTATAACCCTAGACTAAAAGGAACCTGCAGGGCATAAATCCATAATGTTGTCATTAGCCTGGCCATCCATTTATCTGAGTTAACCAGTCATAAATGCCCATGTGGATCATGGAAATAGATTCATACATAATAAAGAGATAATTACTTCAGCTTTCTAGTTGCAACCAAATATCCTCTAGTTGCAGAGAATACTTAGCAGGCTAATTAGTAGCATTCATTACGCTCCCCGAAGTCCCCCAAGAATGATTCATACTAAATAATCCAAATCCTAGGGCTCAACATTCCAGCTCTCTACCCCTGGCTAGCATGCTGATCTACCACCCCCTCTGTTAAGACTTTCCACAGCTGTAGCATCATGCTCATGTACAAATGATAAATAAATAAAATGCGGTCTCTCTAGCATAGCCCCTTAGGTACAGCTGGACATCTTATCTGTCAGTTAAGGCCCCCAAGACATGTGGTGAGAGATAAAGAGAAAACAAAGAGAAAGAAAAAGAAAAAGAGAAAGAGAAAGGGAAAAGAGAAAGAGAGAGACAAAGAAAGCAAGAGAAAACCTATATCACCTTTACTGATCTGGCCTCAGCATCATGTTTGTTGTGTTCTGTCTGTTATAAACATTGAGCTAAAGCTGACCCATAACTAAGGAAAGGGGAATTAGACTTTTCCTTTTGAGGGGAAGAGAGTCAAAGAATTTGTGAATGTATTTTTAAATTGCAATAAGAAGTTTATTTTCCTTACATAAGAGTAAGTACAAAAATAAATATCCCAAGGCCATTGCAGTGTCTCAACAGTGTTATCAAAAACCCAGGCTCTTTAGACCTTCTGAACATCTTTAAGGACTTGGTTTATCATGTTATGTTCATATAATGACCGCTGCATCTACAGATATCATATCTGTATCCAAGCAGATGAAGGCAGAAAGTCCTTTGTCCTCAATCCCTAATACCTTAACTGCCTGAGCAAGAAAATAAAAGCTTTCTTATACACCATCCCACTGACTTCCTCTTTGATTTAGGGTCCAAAATTGTGTCACATAGCTCTGTCAGGAGCTCAGATGCTCTGGGAGGGACAGCTGAGCTCTCAAGTGTTTGAGCAGCCAATTAAAGCAGAAATGAGCCAAAATGAAAGCAACAGTGAAGTTAAATTGCTTAGGGACACAGCATAAGCAGGAGGCGAACCTGAGAAAGTTCCCACTCCCCAGCTTTATTTTCCCCCATGGACTGGCACTCCCACACCACTGGAGGGCAGGGAGGGATCAGCACAGACCTGGGTTGTCTTACTCTTGAGGGAGCCCTGAGCAAAAGATTCCTGCTGTTTTATGGACCCATGGGGAGGGAGGAGTGTAAGGAAAAGGGCTAGGAGTGGAAAAGTACTGAGTTAGAGGGAAAAAACGTCTTCAAGTTTTCCTAATGAGGAGATGCTCAGAGGGAGGCCCCCAGGCTAGGAATGCAACTATGTACAAAAGCATGACAATCCAGGGGTCCCTGATTCCTTCACTACAATGCCCCTTAGAGATTGCCACTCCCTAGCTGTGACTAGGTCTAGGGTCGGGCAGACAGCTTTCTCCTTGGAGGTCTGCCAGGTAAAGACTTTGCAATTGCCCATGGCTGAGCTTGAAAAATTCAACAGAGGTTTATAGCCAGGAATCAGGTTCCTTAGGTTTCACCTAGCTGCAAGAGAAGCTAGAAGCTAAAAACAACTTTGTGGAGAAAAACTTATAAACATTTAAAAGTCACTTAAAAAAGAAAGTAATAAACTAGGAAATTGAGAATTTTTCTTTCTAGCTTCTACAATAAAGGAAATGAGGGCAAAGGTGGCCAGGAATGTGTGTTGAATGAACAGGTTAACATCATCTGTCAAGAAGCATAAATTCCCAGAAAGGAAGCTCAATTTCATTACAGATATTTGGATGTTTGATCATGCAACTATAAATTTTTATAAGCATGTTATAGTAGTCCCTCTTTATATTGCAGTTCACTTATCACGGCCTCACTGTATCGTGGGATTTTTTTAAATATTGTATTTAATTATTTATCGCAGATTTTTCACTATATCACGGGATTTTGAGGTACTGTACACATATGTTGTTAAAGTTACGTAGGTTTAAGAGTGTAGAATATCTTTAAGAACATAAGTAGTGTTTATAAAAGTGTGGAAAAGGTTAATAAGGGAGTGGGAAATGTTAAGGGACTGGGGATGGTTTATAAGTGTGTGGGAAGGGTTTATAAAGCCTTAAAATATATATAAATACCAAAATAAATGTAAGGTTTCTACTTTGTGGATTTTCACCTATTGCAGGGAGGGGGTGGTTGTCTAGAATGTAATACCTGCGATAAGTGAGGGAATACTGTATAACGAGTATATGTAATAGATACCAAGTAGGAGAAAGAAAGAAAATGAGTTTGAGGAGAGAAAAGTCAGGAAAACAAATGGGGAGGAAAGAAATGAAAGGAATGAATAGGGACAAAGATGAATCCTCTGAAGCAGAGGACAGGAAGGGAGGTCAGGGACCTGGGAGTCAGTTTCTCAAACTAAAGTTAAGTTGGTGTTAGTTTCATTTGACATGTAAAATGTGACAGGTTCTCTTAAGCCCTGTTCCTTCAGCTTGTCACACAGCATCGCGAAATTGGTTTGGCCTGTTTTTGGCAGTAATACAATGATAACTCCCTTGTCAGAATAAAAGATTTATAATCCAAAATGAATCTTACAGTTTTCCAGACTCCTCTTCAAGCAGAAAGTTCTGAAAATGAATACACCCTAACTCCATATGTTTATTTACCATCCCCTCTGTTAGACTTTCAGCAGCTGTAGAATTATGCTCATGTTAAAAAAGAAAAGAAAAAGAAATTGAAAAATGTTCCTGTTAAATTCCTTTTGGTAACACTTAATTTTTTTTCTGCCAAAGTCAGAGATGAATGAGCAGTGACTTGGCAGCCAATTAAAATTCATGGTGAGCTATTCTGTGACCCTGGGGTCAGAAACAAATTTCCTATAAACCTTAAGAGAGTATCTCTCCAGGGTTTCTTTGGGGTGAGAAAAATTCATATCCTGCTCTCCAGTTCTCATCCTTTGTACAGGGTGATGACCAGCCGTGGTCCTGAGTCATTGTTTGTGAAACCTCGAGACAGTTCTTAATTCCCTGCTCAGTTAATTCTCTGAAATGTGGAGAGAAGATCTGTGACTACAGCTGCCAGTAAGTGATTCTCAGCTGCAAGGCTCTGTGTTGTGGATCAAGAAGAGACATGAATAGAGGGTGCAGGCAAAACTTGCCTGTTTTCCACAGTCCTGAGATTTGATCATTCCGTTGAATGGAGAAAGGACCAGAAGGATACCGTGCCAGGTCTGCAGCAGGTATGGGACAACATGATGAGGTTGAAGTGAGTCTCCCTTGCCATGAGTCAGTGATACAAGTGGAAGTTTTAGGATCCGTACATGAACCTATACGGGTGGAAAAATATATTTCACAAATGCTTAGAACTTCCTGTTCCAGCAGGATTAGAAATCTCTCAAATCCCTAGGAGTTGACAAATCGTTTTTGTTGACGGTCATTACAGTGGGAAAAAAACAATCTCTGACCTTAAGTCATTAACGGGATTGAACATGTATATGCAAGATGTCTTTTTGTGTCTCTGTATTTATATTAGCGCAAACACATTCCAACACACAACATCTGTGAAGATAATATGCTATTTCTGATACTATGTTGTCAAAGGGACAGAAAAAAGAAGATAAATGTAAAATAAATGCAAATATAACCAACGCGTTAGCCAAGAGGGCAAAGGTAGGAGAGACATATTAACCTGATCTTCACAGTTGCTAAAAACCTGACAAGAGAAATATAAATTTTAACTAGCTGCCAAGCAATTGGTTATTCATGTGTGACACGCACAAAAAAAAGGCAAACCTTAATTCTTTCCTTGTCAGTTTTAAACCGAGAGGCTGTCAATTCAGCTGCCAAACATATTACAGAAGGACACCATCCTACCAACCTCTAGACTCAATATAACCTCTAGTGTGAGACCACTGTACCATTACCCACCTATCACTTTCCAGCCAGCCCCAGCCCTGTTATGGATCGCTGCTTTCTGGGTGGCACTGTGGTCCCTGGGCTTTGCATAACCCTGCGGAAGTGTGGCATGACATCAACTCTTTCAACAAGTAGCCATTACGAACTCACCTTCCTGGGCCACTGACTCACTGAAGAATTAATGGGATGCTTTGGTCACGTGTGTTATCTCCCGTTACTGATCTGGTGCTAATTTAATTAATGTCACTTTAACAAAAAGTGCTAAGCTTTAGGTTAACACCAGGTGCTGGGGCTCTGTGTCATGTACCATGTTTTTAAATTTGATTTCTAAAGTGCTGTCAAACCATTGGCAATCCAGTAACAGGCACAGACATTCCCAAAAAACCTTTGGGTGACATTCCCAGTCCCCTTAGGAAATGTGATAGGTAATAATTGATTTAACAAATATTTTTTGAGTCCCACTACTCTCCTGCTCCCAAAGAACTTACATTCCAGTAGGAGGGATGGGTAATAACATGCAATCAAATAAACAAGGTGATCCGCTTGAAGTTCCTGCTATGATGAATATGAAATATGCTAACGTGATACAGAGACTGTGCAGAAAAGGTATGGAACTACTTAAGATAGGATGGTCAGGAAGGAACTCTCTTAGAAGATCTTTGAACTGGGGCCTGAATAATGAGGAGCTAGGCGAGCAAAGAAAAGGTGGGAAGAGTTTTCAGATCAACTCCAAGGCCAGAATAAGCTCTAGAGAAGTTAGTGATATAAGTAGGAGCCAGACTCTAAGGCAGTGCAGATCCTGATAAGGAGATGGGATTTTAATCTCATTGCAACTGGAAGTCATTGGAGTATTTTCAGCCAGGTTGTGATAAAGTACTTTGCCCACTTGTGGAAACTAGGAAGCAAGGACTGCTATTAGGAGGCTTTGCCATGGTCCAGGTAAGCTGTGGTACTCTTCTTCACAGGAGAATAGATACCACACTAGGATTCTGGTTGAGCCTTATGTGAATTTAGTGCCTAGTGTGTGTCTGACTGGATGATTTTCAATCCATTACATTATATCCTTAGAATATGGGGTTCCCCTGACCTATAGTTGAGAATTCCTGAAGAATTTACTCTGATCTATCTCCTCTGCATATAACCCTTTGAAAACAACAACAGGCATTGGAGAAATATCTAACAAGGGCTAGAATCAGAGGCCATGAAACAGACAAGAGTCAACAGATAAAAATGCTGCTCACATCCTTGTTCACGGCTGTATTTCTCATACCCAGCACAGAGGCTGACACATAAATATCTGCTGAAGGATTTAATATATTAGTCTAGTCAAAGCTCAAGAAATGCCACAAGTAAACATTAGTAACATACCACCCCAACCAGCTCAGCTAAGTAGCCTTGGGTACTAGCCTTGGCATTTGAAGACTGTTTTTGTGGAAGGGTGGGATGGAACAGCACCCAAGACTTATTGCCACTTACAGCTTCCTGAATTGCATGACCATGCAGACTATTCTATCACTGGCCCGTCCCTTTGCCCCCAAACCCTCACCCTCCAGAGCATCCTGCAGACCGGCATCTTATTCCCACACAGCACCCTTCCCCCACCCCACCCCCAGGTCAGCGCCAAGCCTCCCATCCTGCTTCTCAGCGGCCTTCTCCTCTGCCCCACTTCCCACTCTGCACAAAAACAGGGGGTCCTTTTGTGGGAGCAATCAAGCCCTAAATCACTATTTATATT
Organism: Furipterus horrens; assembly: GCF_987537825.1. Lineage (NCBI taxonomy): Eukaryota > Metazoa > Chordata > Mammalia > Chiroptera > Furipteridae > Furipterus > Furipterus horrens. The sequence goes on from NW_028327180.1 coordinate 28,900,054, forward strand.
TCTTGGAGTAAACTGAAGACTGAGAAAAGGTTCTGGAATGACTGCCCTGGGGACTAAAGCCCATCTGGAAACATGAATAATGTGAAATGGATCCCTCCATGGATCCCCCCCAAGACCAATTACAATATCATCCTTGCTGGGAATTTCTGCCAATTTTTTATGGGGTCACCAGAAAGTTATATCTTAAGTGAAAACTGCAGAGATTTATATAGGGGGTAGTTAACTGGTGGGGTGAGGTATGTGGAAGTAAACTACAGGAAACAGTGATACTTCACAGATGGAAATGTGTGTAAATCTGGCTCTTGGCTTCAGGAAGTAGAATGGATTTATTCATTCATCCACAGACACTTATTGAGTGACTACTGTGGCCAGGTACTCTTCCAGGCACTGGAGAAAGCGCAATGGGCAACACTAACATTGCCCTTGCGGAGCTGAAGTAAAAGGCTTTTTGCTTTGATTTTTGTTGTTGTTCTTCTCTAAAAAAAATTTTGGAGGGATATTATTTATTGACACCAATGCAAAACAAGCTAAGACTAAAAGTTGCTACTTAATAGAAACGAACATTGGTACCCTTTCCTTCCTGGAGAGGGCATGCCCTCAGATCATGAGGTCTACTGTTTTTTATCGCTGAATCCCCAGATTCAGTATTGTGACCAGGGGGACAGAGTCCAGAGCGGCCTCCAGCTCCTGGCTGGGAAGGTGGCATTGCTAGCGATCCTTGTTTCTTATGCGGTCTCTCTTAGCCACATCTTTCGAGGGCTTTTTTGTTTTCTGAGCTGCCAACTGACTCTGTATTTTCGATCTTCCTTCCTTTATCCCAAAGTGCTTCTTTCTATTTTTTTTTCCCTTTCTTCTTCCTTTAAAAAAAAGAAAAGCCTTCTGTCTCATGGTACTCCATCTGCCCACAGCAATCACGCTCCTTGTGGCTGTGGTCTCTCTCTCCCAAAGTATGAGCTCTTGAGCTCCTTTATAATCTCCCTGCAATCCCTGTCACTCTCATTTTAGGAATCTTAGACTTTTCATTCATAAATTTTCCATCATGGCCCTGGCTGGGTAGCTCAGTTGGTTAGAGTGTTGTTCCTGATACACCAAGGTTGCCAGTTTGATCTCCATCCAGTCAGGGCACATACAAGAATCAACCAATGAATGCACGAATAGGTGGAACAACAAATTGATATATCTCTCTTTGTCTCTCTCTCAGTCTCTCTCTCAGTCTCTCGCTCTCTCTCTCTCTCTCAAAAAAGAAATCAATACATGAATTTTCCATCAGACCACTGGGGCCACATTCAAGTTTGCCCACGGCACTTTCATCATTCAGATTCTCTTTGTCTGATTTCTTGGCTTTTTCTCTTTTGCCCAATACTTTATCAGGCTTCTTCAGCAGTTTAATCTTTGGTTCATTCTTTAATTTGTCCCTTTTCATATCTGGTACCAAAAGTCAATGTAGGATAGACTCATGAACAACATGAAGAAAGCAAGTTTGTTGCTTCATTATAGTTAAGAGTGGGATAGGTGTGCCGCCTTAGTTCTTGAGCATGTGTGATAGAATCGTATTCATTGTGTGAAAACTAGAATAATAAGATATTTGGCATTTATGTGTTCCCTCGTACTTCTCTCCTCAAGCTGCAAAGTTCAACTGAGAGCTATTTGGCAAAAGGCCTCTTTTGCTGAAGCAATCACCTGACAACATGAGTGGGGATCTGAGCCAACCAGGTTCTAACTCAACTGGAGCCGTTTGATTAGGTGATGAGCACACATTATCATAAAATTGCAGAGTGGCTGTAATTTACCACATCACAGCTAGAAATGATCTGCCTCCAAGGAAAAAAATGTCAACGAGCGGTCATCTTCTTTAGTGTCGGTAGTTCTTAAATTTTAGTTTCTGAAAAATCACTCGGTGAGTCTCTTAACAGAGAGATCCCAGCTTCTTCCCCTAGAAATTCAGATTGAGGAGGTCTGGGAAAGAGTCCAGGAATTTGGCCCCAGTCCCTGTTGATTCTGCAGCAGGTGGTGCCACATTTGGAGAGGCCCCATACTTCATTAACTGGAAGATAATGGATACAGACCCCCCAGTTCCCCTCCCCCCAATTGCAAAGCATCTTGGCCAGAATCTCATCCTTGGAAGGGAAGACGGCTGGGACAGTCTCCTCTACTGATTACAGCTCATTCCTTTTCCTCATGCACTCAGAAAACATTGTTTAGCAACTGCAATGGACAAGGTACAGTCTGCCCACTAAAGGGGGGATGTCGTGATGAATAGGCAGAACTTAGGCCCCAGGAGCCTAAACAGAACTTGATGGATGGTGGAATGGAATTAATGGGGCCTGAGCTCGTCTGGCGCTGCACTATGCTAGGTACTCTCTCAGGCAGCCTCTTACTGAGTCTTCCTTCAAGTCTTTACTGCTCTGTCTCCTTTTCAGGGAAACCTTACTGGCACTCTAAATCAAACTCAACATGTCAAAAGCTGAACTCTTAGTTCTTCTCCTAATCTACTCCTCCCAGAGTCTTCTGCCATCTCAGTCAAGAGCAATGGCATTTCTCCACTTGCTCAAGTCAAAATTGGAGTCAAATGATTTCTACTGCATCCCATATCTGATCCATCGCAAGTCCTGTTGTTCCTGCCTTTAAAATATATCACTGCTCCCCCCCTCCTTGCTACCATGCTGATCCCAGCCCCCAGCCCCCTTGCCCCACTTATTGCAGTAGTCTCCCAACTGCTCCCCCAGGTTCTGTCCTAGCCCCTCTTCAGGTTATTGATGACCCAGGAGCCAGAGGGATTCTGCTAAAATGTAAGTCTGCTCAAGGCACTTGTCTGCTCCAAAATGGCAATTCATGTCACTCCAAATGAAAGCCAGGGTCCTCACAGGAGCCTTACCCGCCTCACGGTCCTTACCTACCCACCTCTCTTTCCGCTCTGCTCTGTTCTCACTCACTTCTCCTGCCCACACCCGCACGGTCCCACCGCGGCACCTTCTTACTTGCTGCTCTTGCAATTTCTTCCTCCGTCTGTTCCCATGCTTTTACTCAACACTATCTCCATGACCCTAATTAAATATGACTTTCTCAGCAGGCTTAACTGGCCTCTGTCTAATATTTGAATACTTCTACCCATTTTTCCCATCCATTCTTTCTGCTCTACATAACATCTCCTTGTTTTCCACAAAGGCAGGGATTTTTGTCTGTTGCTTCCTGCTGTATTCCAGGGCCTAGAACAGTGCCTGGCATATTCAATACTATCTTTTTTTAAATAACTAAATGAGTTAAGGAATAAATGAATGAATAAATAAAATTGCCACCCCTCTGCACTCTCTAGCTCCTTCTGATTTATTTTCTGCATAGAACTTACCCTCTATTATACTGCATAATTGACACACTTATTTTATTTTATGTTTATTTTTCCCTACCAGAATATAAGTACCGTAAGAGCGAGGATTTCTATCATGATCACAATTGTATCCTTATCACCAAGAACAGTACCTGTCTCTTATGCTTAATATATTTTATTGAATGAGAAAATTCTTTTTGTAAGAATTTATATTTTTACAAATTAAGAGACTATTAGTAAAATTTTGTAAATTAAGCATGGTCATTTATATGAGGTTTGTCCAGAAAGTATCCCGCCATACACTATGAGGTATTTATTGAAGAAAGTACAAAATACAAGAAACATTGGACACTGATGCCTTAGTCCCCTTCAAATTTATGACCTTTTTGAGGAAATCTGGGTCATTGGTAACAGTTGGAATCAAGTCCTTAGTAACTGCTACGCGATGTTCCTTCTTCGCAGGTAGTAGAAGCCACGTAACAAATTTTGCCACAACCTATTTCTTGCCAAGATCCTGTGTCAAAATCTTGGACACAGTAGTTATCGGAATCCCCAGATCAGCTTCTAGTTCTCCCACTGTCAGTCGCCGATCTTTGTTGATTGCAGCCCATACACGTTCCACATTCTCAGGTGTTCTGCTTGTTGCAGGCCTTGCAGAATGTGGATCACTTTCAACAGATTCTCAACCATCTTTGAAGCATTTGTGCCACACTTTTATTTGTGCTGCACTCATTGCGTCATCCCCAAAAAGCCTTCTGAATCATCCAAATCGTTTCTAAAGAGGAACATTCAAGCTTAACACAAAACTTGATGCAGATTCATTGTTCTACTCGTTCAGTCATTTTGAATGCGACAGCCACACAGTATACATGCTCACTCAACAATATCTACCATCCTGACCGACTAATATAGTGAAGTCATCATTGTTCATACATGCCCATTCCAGTCCACTCTCCTTGGCTGCCAGGTTACATCAATGTCCCACAAACCATTCTCATTACATTAACAGTGGCTGAACTTTTCCAGACAGACCTCATACAACTAGCACGTAGCAGAGTCAGGGTTAGAATTTGGGTCTGTGCAACATTCAACCTGAGCTCTCATAGTACACTTGTCTGTCAAGAAGGCATTTGAGCTAGGTATTAAAGAATGGGCAGGAGTTGAGTAGAACGATTCCCTCTGCTGCAGAATTCTTTCCTCTTCATCTCTTTCTCCTTCACCTCATTAACCATCATAAAGAATGAATCATAATTTGGATGTCTCTTACTGTGGAAGGTTGGCTCTGATCTCCAGGCCTGCATCTGGAGTTCTTGCCTTTCTTTGTCATAGTACTTCCTGCATAGCCCGGAATGTCAGTTGCCTATTTATTCTTTTGTTTTCTCCACTAGGTTGTAAGGTCTGTATAGGCACGAGTTATGTCTATCTTGTTCACGGTTGTACTGTGAACCTGCCATGGGATCTTGTTCATTTTAGGTGCCCCATGAAGTCTGGTTAATTTAATGAAGGAAGGGAAGGAAAACTCAGGCAGAGGAAATAATTGAACATTACTCAGAGAATCATAGAGGGCCTGTGGCAGAGCTCCGGTGGGGTAAAAAAGTGGGAAACATATAGAAAGGTGGGGTTAGAAGATTACAAAAAACATTAAAGCTTCTGAATTAAAAAGAAAAAAATCTGACCTTTGGTAAGCTATGGGAACCACTAAATCACTTTGCACAGAATGGCACAGAATGCTTCTTTTAGAAGATTAATTTGATATTGATAAATAGATTGAAAGGAAAAAGGGGAAAGGCAGAATCTGCTATAATAGCCAATCCATAAAGGTGAAAAATGTCTCAACTTGAATAATAGTAGTGGGATTGGAATGGAGTAAACAGACATGAGAAACATTTTGAGGAAAGATTCAATAGGACTTAGCGAATCACAGGGCATTGAAGACAAAGGAGACAAGGGAATTGAGGCTTTGATTCAGTGAGGCTGGAAGTCTAGTAGTGCCTTTAACAGAAAAATAGAGAAATTGGAAAGGGGACATAATCAGATGGAAAGAGAATGAGTTTAGCTTCAGGCATTTCAAGTTTGAACCATTTGCAGGTATTCTGGTAGAAATGAATCAGACTGGAAATTTAGAGCTAGAAGTCAGGAGAGATGTCTCTCTGTAAAGCCTTAAATACTCTAACCTCTGTCACAGAGTTTTGCTGATGTGGACATTGAAATGTTAAACATCATTTAAAGGGTTATTTAATGTTTCCAAAAATATTTAGTAATCCTCTCATTCAATAAGGCAAGATTCCAAGTAGATAGAGTGTACTTTTTCACACTATAACCTTTGGAGCCAGAGGGTTCTTGGCATTTGGCTGGGATGAGTATTAACTCTATGGACATTTGAAAAACTGGTGGGGAAAGATATACATGTAAATCTGAGAAAATCTGTTCAAGTAATGAGACAAACACTATTGGCAATTTTTCTGGTTGGGGAAAATTGCTAGGTCTTCGGCGCTGTGCACAAATCCACCAAGTTTCCTTTATTTGAAGCCTCAAAGGAAGCTGCTGCTGTGCAAAGCCAAAAACTTACTAGGAATTAAACTTGCTTGTGCTTTTCTATATACTAAAAATAGATATGCATGGGTTTTAATTCTATCTGCAATTTAAAAAATATCTAATATCCATGGATCAAGATGTTAGTATTTGTTAAACCTGGATGGTGGATATTTAGATATTGAATACATTACCCTCTGCATGCTTCCGTATGCTGTAAATACAGTAGTTCATAAGTTTTAAAAAATCCTTCAAAAAACAGATATGCAAAACTGAGCAGAAGACTGAGATTCTGAGGCCTAGGCGAGCCTGGGAAGATGACCTACAGTAGCAACGGAATGACCCTGTTTTCCTAAGTTCCTGTCCTCTCCAAGAACAAAAAGCCATCATGTTGACCAGACTGTCAGGGGTCATGGGATAGAGAGGGAGGTAGTAATTCTTTTCTCAGGAAATGGGTCCCACTGTGTCTATAATAGTCCACTGAGGTTAGCCACCAGCTTGGAAAGTCACAGATCCACCACTGACAGACGTCAACATGCCCCTGTGTGGACAATTACTTGTAACCCAGGCATAGTGACAGAGCAACTTCCTTATGTCCACCCCCATACTGTGCCCCTGAGTTCAGGCTTGGTTCTAAGAACAGGGTCAGTATGTCACTTAATGCCATGGTGCCTTTCTGAGCCCAAACACCAAAGCATGCTGTGAGTCTTAGGGACCGTCATTCTCTTCCCAGGGCGGTGTGTGGGACTGGGTGACCTGAGAAAGGCGGGAAAGAGCCCCCCAGTGACAATTCCCCCAAGTTCTCCGAAGCTTTCCTGTTTTCTGCGCCGTCCCTTTGGACAAGTCAATGAGAGTCTCTTTCCATGGGCTTACAACAGTCTGTCTAAGGCTTATGCTTTAGAAAATTCAGCATTTCCCAAAGCGGACAAACATCTCCTCTGACCTCAGCTTCTTCTTTCATTTAGGCCTGTGGTTCTCAACCTTCCTAATGCCACGACCCTTTAATACAGTTCCTCATGTTGTGGTGACCCCCAAACATAAAATTATTTTCGTTGCTACATCATAACTGTAATTTTGCTACTGTTATGAATCATAATGTAAATATCTGATATGCAGGATGTGTTTTCATTGTTACAAATTGAACATAATTAAAGCATAGTGATTAATCACAAAAACAATATGTAATTATATATGTGTTTTCCAATGGTCTTAGGCGACCCCTGTGAAAGGGTCGTTTGACTCCCAAAGGGGTCACGACCCACAGGTTGAGAACCGCTGATTTAGGCCCTCACTGGAAACACCACTGTCTGATAAACATCAGCCACACCAACCACATGGGAGGCCCAACGTGGCGACAGCAATGTTCTAGTAAATCAGCTTTGCAGGCCCAACACACAGGTAACCCCATCGAGGGAGAAGTGTCCCTGGACTGAACCTGTGAGCTTTAGACTTCTGCAAGGAGGAAGGATCTTGATAAAGAAAAAAGGGTATTTCTTTCAAGCCAGGATCTCAGTAGAAATCCTCCCCCACACAGTGTCTTTCAACAAAGGGAAGCAAACCTGCCTCTGACTTTTAAGCCTCTGAAAACAATTAGCATCTATAATATGAGGTTACATGTTGGGTTTGTGAGAATATTTTTTCCTTAAATTTATTCTCTATACCTTTATTTATGGACAATGAAGAAGACATTAAGGAGTGATGGTATGTCTTTGCCTATTGATATAAATATATACATATATGTATTTTAATGATGATAATATTTGTAAGACATGGTATGTTTTCCTGTGACCCTTATGTTAGAAATGCACGAGATGTCTGTTCCCTTTTCATATCTTATCATTGTTTGGATGCCTTTCTGACAGCAACAAATGGGACAGGAGGAAAAAGGAAAAAACAGCCATCTAGTTCATGACTTATCCCTCTGGGACAGTGAAGCCTCTTCCATGGTTCCCAGGGAAGCTTCCCAGTCGGGAGAAATGAAACCGCTTTCCCCCTGGGCTTTGAGATCCGAGGTTCCCCCAGACCGCTCCTCTTCCTTGTACTCTCACAAGCGGACGCTCCCCTGCCAGCCCTGCTGGCCACGCCCCTCTTGCAGCCCAGCTGCCACTCTGCCAGGCAGTAGGCCCCTCTTTCTCACGGCACAATTGGGAACAGCTTCGGTGTTCCCAGCCTCTCCTTCCCGTGTCTGTCATCCCCCCGCTAACACATGCCGCTTTGCTGTCCTCCCCACACGCACGGCACCATGACTGAGGCAGGCCGGGCGTATGGCGCTGATCAAATTTGCTGTACCAAGCTGCCAGGTTTTCTGGAACAAATAAAATTTAACATTCAGCTCCTGGAGCGCCCCCCAAACCAGACCTCCTAAAGTCTGCCTCCTTTCCAGCAAAACATTTGAGGCCCACATTTCACTGTGGGAGAGGAGTTGGTCCAAAATGTTACAAGTCCCACTGACTGTACCCCTCACTTTTAGCTTCCTGGGGCCTCTGAGCAGTCACAATGCCATCTTGGGCCTCTGGCTCTGAAGGTCAGAATCGTACAGCTCTCGTTCTAATTGAGGAACCTGGAGAGTCACCAACACATATCCATTCTTTTAGTGGCTTATATGCCACTTCTGCCCTGTTTGTTTTTTTCTTCCCGCATGGACAGCTTGTAAGAAAATGTGGCTTCTCTTCTTCCTTGTAGCCAAGTCTGTGCCCATGATAGCAGGCAAAATGGCCTGGAACCGCTCACCATTGCTATGATTGGAACCTGTTAGAGCACAAAACCAGTTCTACACACCTATTGTACATCTGATCATCAGGATAACAGAAATCATCTTCTCAGTGTTGTTGCTCCTTCTTTTGGAGTCAGAGTAGAGGAGCAGAGCCCAAGTCAGGCCTGGATATACATTCATGGAAGAAGCAGCAAGTCCAAGAATCTCCAGTCTTCCTTGGTAAAGGGAGAGTGAATGTACCTCCTGTAGCGCCCAGCTGACAGAGCACAGAGGACTTACAAGGGATGTGTTCTACTGGTTGAGCCAAAGCATTTGAAATCCAGTTGAAAATACTTACTATAACCATGTATGTTCACTACTTATACTGGATGAGGTCTTTAAATCCATACACACAAATGCTAGTTTTAAAAGCAAATGGTGACAGATTGGGGAATAACGGAATTCAGCTTGGCCATCCAACCTGCCTCTTGTTCCAAAAATATATGTTTTGGCAAATAGCTTTTGAGGGACAGAAAGAGGATGCCAGGTCAAAATTAATATTAGAACAAAATAAAGAAAAGAAGCAACCGCAGGTCAAATACCCAAGTTTTATTATTTACAGATGTTTCATGTTTTCAAAGCCCCCATCTTGGCATCTGCCTCCCATAGACCCTATATCGCATATTTAAAAATACTGGTTAAATCTTTGAGTGTCATAGGACCTGTAAACGGCATGATGTGTTTAGTATCAAATAAAAACCAGAGCCTTTCTAAATTAAACCAACACTCCTTTCTCCAAGTTTTATCTTGCTTATGTGGGGCACAGAAAGCTGCAGTTTCTCCAATATAAGCCTCTGCCAACACCAGCTAATATTAAGTAAATGTGTAGGATCAACAACTAAGGCCTGTTCAATTTTTTTTTCAAGCCTCTCCCGTGCTTGGCTCATCAGGATCCAAACGTCTCTCCCTGAGCTCCAACTCTAAAATTATATGACTTTAGTTGCTTTGGCAGTGATTCAAAGGGAAAAGAAAATAGGGAGAGGGGAGAGAAAAAGATAATTATTAAGCATCACTCCTCAAATTCTGACAGCACTGAAGAAGAAGGGTGTTTAGAAAATATTCTGATCACACCAGATAGGCATGGCGCTGCCAGGACGAGCACTGGTTAATAGCCGCACGTATCCACTGTTCCTTACTGATTTTTCGGGCATCATTCTGCCTTGATGATTAAACAAAGACGTTTCTTATGCAAGAGGTCCCCAGACTCATGTGGCTTTATCTTTTCCCGTCTGAATTGGAGGGAGAAAGGGCAGCTCCACAACAGTTCTGTGTATTTCTTATTATGTTCTTTAGTGGTTCCTAAGGTAGTCATAAAGCAAATGACTGTTACATAAGACAGTCATTGTTGAACCAAGATCTCCCAGGGCCAGCGTCCTTTCCTGGTAGCAACCGTGAAACACATTAACTTTTGCAGTCAGAGGAAAACATACCTAATGGGTAGCAACTGTAATTTCTCAGCTAAATGCTGCCTTTGTGGCTTCTAAGTCAATGTGCTCCCCCCACCAAACTCCAGCACGCTAGGACGGCAGAATCCCTGCATTTTGCACGTATCAGAGCACACCCCTTGTTTGCAAGCATGTCATTGAATGCCAGCTGTGCCAGCCATTCGCAGCAGTAACATAGCAGAAAAGAAAAAGAGTGATAACAAACATTACGTCACTTGAATGCCCAACAAGGTAAGGTACCAGAGACCTTGCTTAGGCTGTGCCCATGCTAGTGGACATCTGGGCAAGCAAATGCTCAAGAGCCTGCAGAACACCCTCCTTGTCTCTTTCTCCGTTGCCATGTGTGCTTTATTAATCCTCACCCCTCACCTCTCCTTCAAAATGACGGAATCAGCAAGTCACTGAACTTGAAATGGACATTGCATGTTGTGGTCTTTTTTCTAGTCTTCTCTGCAAAGATCTGATTTCTGTCCTTGCTCTGTCCCCTCCATCCCATCAGATATGGCTGTGCTGTGAAGCCAATGAAAATGAAGCTTCAGAATCCCTCATCTGCAGTTTATTTCCAACATTCTAGGAGGGCCCCTAGCAATGTGCTAATCTGTTTTCAAGTAAAATACACAAATGGGAGATATTTAAACTGCAGGTGGTTTAGACCAATCACATTCCAATCTACGCCCCTTGTGTGAGGTGGCATAGAAGTTGCCCTGAGTGTTTTGGGGATCCAGCTAAGGGGAAGTTGAGTTAAGGACACGCTTAGTTGGACGCAGTGGAATATATTCATCTGGTTCACAGACATGTCTGGCCACAGTTACTGCTAGTCATCTGATGTCGGAATGGCTTCCAGGAAAGCTACCACCCATTGTGCCAATTCACCCGGCATCATGACAAGAGGTACAGGGCCAGGTTTTGCATCACAGTATAGATTGTACTGTGGCTTCTGGCACCCACACGTGTGTGGATCATGAACTTAAAACATAGTTTGAAACACATGGAGCTAGAAGCCAGTCTGGGGGGAAATTCTTCCAAATTTTATAGCTTACATATAAAGAGAACTCAATAGATGCTATCCTAAACTTAACAATAACCCTAGAATTTTAACTGACATTACCAATAACAGTTCTTTCAAACTATCCATGAACAAATTTCAGTCAACCATGCCAGAGGAAAGATCAAATGATTCTATTGTCTAGAGAAAATGAAATTATGAAATTATGTTTATGTTCTTTAAAAAGGGTGACTAAAGAATATACAGCCAAAGGATATAGGAAAACAGTAGTGAAGAAGCACAACAGTCCATTAATTCATAAAAATATTATATTCTTCTTCTGGATTTTTTGATTTTGTATCATTCACTAGCTTTTTAAAATATGTAATTTGTTGTGATTTCTTTACTCATTACATCACAACAATTTTGGTAATATAATTTATTTTTTGGTAAAGTGGGCTCCCCAGATTATGTAAACTTCAGGCTCCACAAAACCAGGATCCACCTCTACCTCCCACAGCATGTAGAAAAATTCTAAGTAAAATGTTGAAAATGTTAGAACACTCTGAATGTTGGCTGAATTAAATGCTGCTCCCTCTTCCTTATTAAAAATCATTTCCCCTGCTTTATTTTCTCCTTCTCCCTCTTTCTCTCCCCCCACCTCAACTCAGACTCAACTCTATCAAACTCATACATTTCTCTAGGTTCCCTAGAGCTGCCTCCTCTTGACCACTTTCTACACCTGTCATCTGGATCATCCACCAAAAGCTTACCAACTCTGATGGGATACCTGCCAACACCTACGAGATTCGGTAGCCTGGGGATGGACTGAGCTTGGTGGAGGGGGGGGGGTCACCTCTGGTACCACCTGTACTAGCAGCAACACTTCCAGGGATGGCTGGAGGGGGAATAACAGCTGTCCCAGTAATCACTGGTGTTGACCTGGAACTGCACCATCCTTTCTACAATAGAAATTTACAAAAATACATCAGACACAACATAAAACTCACCCAAGGCAGATTTGAGGAACAAAAACCTAGCTTCCCTCTAAACCATAAAGTCCTTATAACAAGAAGGCACAGAAAAAAATAATGACCACTGTCCTCATCTGCAGTTGAGTCAGTTCTTTGTAGATGAGAACAGAAATCCCAATGGCATAAATGTCCACTAGACTTTGGTGAAGGTAATGTGATCTACATGTGCTTTCCTCTGTGGGATGATTTAGAAACAGAGCAATAGCAACGAACTTGGAGAGTTAATTTGAGCTATTACTAGGGACACCTGCTTTCCTCACAAGACTGGGAAAAACTAAAACTATACTGATGTCATTTAGACTTTTATTCACATACCTTAGTCTTCATTTATTTAAAGTGGAGGCATATGGGTTATCAAAAATTAAAATAATGTTTTAAAAATTAAATTGAGGTTCTTTTGCTTTCCAAAGTTATTGGCTCTCCATCTTTTGGCTCAATGCCATCCATTACTCAAGGACAAAGTGGAAATAGTTGGAAGAAAGCAATCAATGGAGGTGCTGGATGGATAATTCACAGCATCTGAAGTTGAAGAGACTTGAAAGAGCTAACCATGAGGAGGAGAGAGAGGAGAGAGAGGGGTGAGTGTATTATTTTGAATTCCAACAGGGCTTAGTTTTAAGATGATAGTGAAAGCATGGGGGACCAGGGCATAAAATTTATAGATGTTAATCGCTAAAGGATACAGGTCATGGTACAAGGTCATTTCTCCATTGCAAATGAAGTAATAAAAGTATTTCATGACTCAGGACACAGGGGTAGGGGGTGGAGCCTAGACAAATGGGGAGAGGAGAAAAAGGATTATATAGAAATGCATATTGGCTGAAGGGGGCTGTGCCTTGCCCTGTCACCTGAGCTGAAATCCTGTGGCTGGGAGTGGAGAGTAAGAGAGGGAGGGCAGGAGGGACTCAGGCCATGTTTCCCTCTAAAACTCTTGCTACCTGCCCTGCAAGAACATGGAGAGGCAAGATGCTGATAAAAGGCTGCAAGCAACCACATTGCCTTGAGTCTCCCCCACTTCCTTTCTGTGTGGGGAAAGCAGGAAGGGAGCCCACCGCTCCCGGGGAGGCGTGGGGAAGGCAGCGGAGAATGAAGAGTTGTGGAGAGCAGCGCTGGCCACTGTGGAGGGAGGGGCCTGGCCAGCAGGCAGAGCTGGCCTGAGAGGCGACTAGGTGGGTCGGTGGTGAAGGCAACAGGGACAGAGGCTGACACCCGTGACCAAGGTGACAAGACGTCTCCAAGGAGTCCAGTCCAGGCCAGAGAATGGAAAGCATGGGACTCAGACCCAGGATTCCCCTAGAACTCACCCAGAAGAGGAGAGAAAACAGCCCTGATGGAGTTAAAATCCCAAACTGGCGGTGGAATTACCCAAAAGAGCCTTTTAAGCCAGAAGGGAATCAATTACCCTAAAGTGCCAAGATTGAGTTTTCCACTACCTCATAAGCACATTGAGTGCAGTCAGAGAGAAAGAAAGTTCCATTTTTGCACATCTGAGATGTCACTATAAATTTGAAAACCGCTATACACACTAGCAAGCCCTGCCCTCCCTCTCTTAGGCCCCCAAAGGCAGCCTTGTATGCTGAGAACGTGCCTACATTTGGGGGTATAATTAGCAGGACCTGGACCAGACATACAGGAATATTTTGAACTTCCAGAAATCTACTACTAACAAAGCACTACTTTGAATTTCCAGAATTCTAATGGGCGGGGGCAGGGGTGGAGCGGCGATATTCAGGAGAGAGAAACTATTGTGTTATTTTTTATTTTCAATGGAACATGAACATTGAACACTGATATGAAAATCAATAACCCCAATGTCGTCTAAATTATCATCTCTATTGTGCTGTCCTAATCTAAGACAACAGGATGCACAGTACAGTGTCTACGCTTTTTCCTCATTTCTTCCTGCTGTAACCTGGTATCTGGGACACAGGAAGTTACAATGTAAACATTTGCTGCAACTGTCCTCTTTCAATACATCGCAACGACTAGGAGCACCTCAAAGACACCGGCCCTGTCTAGCTGGGTACAGGCTGCCAGGTGTGCAACCATTGTGACCAGTATGCTTCCCTTTGTTAGGCCTCTGAATTATTTTTCTCCGGGTGAGTGGGTGAGAGGCTCTGACTGTGGTTCTCCAAGGGCCCTGGAGCTAAACGTCCTTGTTGGCTTTCTCTGGAGTAATTTCATTTCTTCCCTCTCCCGTCTGTACAAGGCTGCTGCTCCCAGGCCTATGGATAGGATTGTAATGATTCACGAGTACCTGAGATAAAAGCACCACAAATTGTGTAGGTAAAATGAGGACGTCCTGTAAGTCCCATCATACACTGGGCGTAGCCCCAGTATTCCGCGGAGACTTAATGAGAGATGGCTGGTTGTCTGCTCTGGGTGTCCTCGAAGAGTAGCTTGTTGGCATGAGCCAACACGGAGCTCCTGGGACTGCAGCTTCAGCTCTGTCTGAGCCCATACTTAAGAAAGGACCTGAATTCTTGGCAATTTCTTTTTCATTATTGTGGCCCGCACTCACAGAGCCCAAGTCAAACAAGCCCAGGAAGACCCTTCCCATTGGCCATCTGTGAGCCCTGCCCCATTGCATTTCTACTCCGCCTTTGGGGCTTCCTATGTACATAAGCGGTCTGTGTAGCTTTGGGTCGTCCACAAAGCATCTTTCTGCATTTTTAAATATTAAACAAGCTTTTGAAATGCCCACACATATATTAAAACTAGTTATCTATTAAAACTAGTTATCTTATCTTTGTAGTGCCTTGTATTTTCATAAAAACATAGACTCTTAAAGTTCAAAGTTCAAAGCAAAAACAAACAAGTGGGACTTCAATCTAAAATGCTTCTGCACAGCAGAAGAAACTGTCAACAAAATGAAAGGCAACCTACTGAATGGAAGAAAATATTTGCAAATCATATATCTAATAAGGGGTTATATTCAAAAGATATAAAAACTCATACAACTCAATAGCAAAAAAAAAAAAAAAAAAAAAGAAAAAAATCCATTAAAAAATGGGCGGAAGATCTGAATAGGCATTTTCCCAAAGAAGACATACAGATGGTGAACAGGTACATGAAAAGGTGCGCAATATCACTAACTATCAGTGACATGCAAATTAAAACCACAATGAGCTGTCACCTCAAACCTGTTCCAATGGTTATTATCAAAAGATAGAAAATAACAACTGTTGGCAAGGACCTGGAGGAAAGGGGAGCCTTGTGCACTGTCAGAAATATGAACAGCACAGCCACTATGACAAATAGTATAGAGGTTACTTAAAATATTAAAAATGAACTACCATATGATCCAGCAATTTCCACTTCTGGGTATTTATCAGAAGAAAATGAAAACACTAACTCAAAATGATACATGCACCCCCCCCCCCATGATCACTGCAGGAAATCCCCTAAATGTTCACGGACAGAGGACTGGATAAAGACATTGTGGCATAGACATATATATACAATGGAACATAATTCAGCCATAAGAAGAAGGAAACCCTGCCTTGAGACACATGATACGGATGCTGAGGGCATCATGCTAAGCGAAATAAGCCAGACAAAGAAAGGCAAATATCAGCGGTCTCACTTATATGGGAAATCTGAAAACAAAACAAAACAAACAAACTGAGCTCATAGGTACAGAGAACAGATTGCTGGTTGCCAGAGGTGGCAGGGGTGGGGGAAATGAGTGAAGAGAATCAAAAAGTACACATTTCTAATTATGAAATGAATAAGTCATGGGGAAGTAATGTACATCATGATGACTATAGTTAATAACACTGTATTGTTTATTGAAAAGTTGGTAAGGGATTAGATCTTAAAAAGTTCTCATGAGAAAAAGATATATATAACTATGTATGGTAACCAATGTTAACCAGACTTATTGTGGTAATCATTTCAAAAGATACACAAATATTGAATCATTGTGTCGCACACCTGAAATGTTGCAGCAATTATATCTGAATAAAAAAAAATTAATAAAAATATTAAAACGAAAATGTTGAAAGTTCATTTAATCTAAGCATAGCTCAAAGTCCTTCAACAGCACCTCTTAATGCTGGCCACCAATCTCTTATCTGGACCTCTTCATGACAGATCACTGACTACCTCTCAGCATAGGGTCTTCCCTAGAATATCTACTATTGGCCTTAGGTTCGCCTCTTGATACCCAGTGGGGTAAATCTGAGCCCTCTTCCAAGTGTAATTCTTTGGGTAATCAGTGACACTATAACATGCCTCAGAGATACTGTGGTTTTGGTTGTAGACTGCCACAATAAAGCAGGAATCCTAATAAAGCGAGTCATAATCTTTTTGCTGGTGGAGGGTCTTGCCTTCAAATTGTGAAAAGCACGCTTGTGAAGTGCAAAAAAATAAGGTATGCCTGTCTTTTATCTCTCTCTGCAAGGCCTTTCTTCACAGGCCAGCCTCCTTCAGTTCCTGTGAGCATTCTTCCTGTGCCAGGGGTCTGAGACTGCTTTCGTCCTGGGGCTCCCTTCTGAACACCCTCCGACTTGTCAGGTCCCTTGTCAATGCTGGTGCTCATAGCTTGGCACAGTGCTCAGCTCTGGTCTAGTTAGTGCATAGCGAGGCAAGCTTTGTTCTAAATACTATGCATCTATTCACACAGCCTAGGGTTTAATTAGCTTTCTTGGCAACCACATTCAACTATGGCTGTTTCTTAGCAGCAACTACATAGATGAGTAGCTGCATTTCTAAAACCCCAAAACAGAACCTGCCATTTAGTACTGATGACTGGTCTTGGCATATGGGCTGACTGGTTCAGACTTTAGAGATCTTTTGCGATTCTGAATTCGCCCTTGAATGTATTAGCATTCCACTCTAGCTCTGTGTCACCTGCAAATCAAATCAGCGTTATTTTCTCTTTAGCCAAGCCACTGATTAAAAAATCTCGTGTAGCACAAAAATGCAAAGTCCTGAAGTGTGTCAATAAAAATCTTCTTTTAAATTAAAAAGGATTGATTAATTAGCAACCTTTACTACGATAATCCTTTAACCATTTATAAACCTACCCAACTGCCCTGTTCCCTAACCCCTGTGAGGAGAACATCAGCCACCCTTTCCTTTTCTATTCTTTTTTTTTTTCTTTTCTTTTCTTTAATCTTCACCTGAGGATATGTTTGTTTGTTTTTAAATTGACTTCAGAGAGAGACAGGAAGGGGGAAACAGAAAAGTGGTGGGGGTGGGAGGGAGAGAGAGAGACATTCGTGTGAGAAAGAAACATCAATCAGTTGCCTCCCTTACTCGCCCTGACTGGGGATCGAACCCACAATGTTTTGGTGTACGGGATGATGATGCTCCAGCCTACTGATTCACCCAGCCAGGGCACATGAGCCATTCTTTATGGAAGCCATCATCTGAACTTCTTTTCCATCTGGGGCAATTATCTCCCTTTTGAGTCTTTCAGAAGGCAGAGACCATCTCCCAGTATGAAAGGTGAAAAATGTCGGCTACTGGCTTTCCCAGCTTCCTTTGCAGTTAGGGCATAGGCCTATGATCTAGACTTCAGCAATTGGCACCATCAGCATAACTTTGACCCAGGCGCTAGAGATGCAGAGAAGTTAGGACTTCAAGGATTCCTTGCTGGCAAAGGGTAGGGACAGCTTTAGGCCCTTTTTGGGACATTGGGATCTGTGGCATCAGCAATACAAACAGTGGTATTTGTGCCAGTGTTGAAAAGCTGTCATGTCCTCATAAGATGAGTTCTGTGATTTGGGGATGTGATTCTGGTTGATGATGTCCAAGCCTGGTTATCCAGCCCCTATAACCTTGAATAAAATCCCTTTTTTGCTTAAACTATCTATAATTTCTTTCTGTTGTTTGTGATCTAAAAACAGTGAGTAATACCCTTCTTCCCCACCTTATACCCACAGTACTGGAGCGAACACGTCAGATTCCTTTCTGGAACGTAAACACATTATATCACAAGTTTGTCAGTCCAATAATCCTGTCAAGAAAGGAGATGAGAACAGTCTGACACAATTTATTTTCAGTGACCTCATGCTAGGTCTTCATAATCACTGCTTCCCTTTCTAAGAGCTCAGAAACCACCTTCTATTACTCTCTTTTAAGACTGAGCAAGGATCGATACCAACCTCAGTAACCTATAGTTTACAGAATCTGTCTTATTTCTCTTTTTGAAAATTATAATGAAAATTTCCCCATTTCTTATGGCTCAATTCTTTTTTGTGATTCCTCAGAGATTATACCAAATCACCCTATAGTAGGAGACATTTTTCTTTTAGAGTTCTAAAACATACACACAGTCAGTTCTTAATTGCTCTGATCGAATGTTTTGTTTTTCTATTTATTCAAACCAGTTTCCTAGAGCTGGCTGCTTCCTAGAAGGCATGCTTTCTTTAATTCTGCCTACTTTTCCATTCCAACCAGCAAAACCTGCAGATAAGGGCTTCCTGAGAATCAATTCATCAAACTGTGTCTAGTGTTCTAGGAATGGTGACTCAGAGATGTGGGCAACTGGGCTTTTGTGAGGAATTCAAGACAAGACACTATGAAGTGCCAGGGCTCCTTGGCAGAACAGAGATGTTTCTCCTGCAGAAGTAGGTTCCATAAAGCACTCCAGAAGAATTCTCAATACATCATACCCAGAATGCCCCTTTCCTTCTAAACTCTGACGGAAAGGACCCTGAGAAAACAATGTGGTTCTACATCTGTTTGACTCATAGTAGGTAAGGGATAGTGCCACCCACAGGCCAAAAACTTAACAGGAATTTCTTTAACATGGATTGTGGTCAAGACCAGAGAAAAAGGAGGATCAGCCAAGCCAAGATCCTCTGGGGAAGGTCCTGTCTGAGAGAAGGAAAGCCATTCCCGTGAGAACCCACCAACCTTTCTGGTTTGAGTGAGAGTGAGGTGAGGCTGGAGATGAAGCTACTGGGTGGTTGAAACAGGGTCAACTTGCCCCACTGATGCCTCTTGAACGTTATCAGATGGTGTCCTGGCTGGTGTGGCTCAGTGTATTGAACTCCAGCCTGCGAACCAAAGAGGCCTATGAACCAGAGTCGCCGGTTTGATTCCCAGTCAGGGCGTATGCCTGGGTTGCGGCCTGGTCCCCAGTTGAGAGGCAACCACACATTGATGTTTCTCTCCCTCTCTTTCCCTCTAAAATAAATAAATAAAATATTAAAAAGTTACCAGACGCCAGGGAAGTCTGACTGTAGTGCTTGGGGCTTACATTGAGCATAGATGGGGTGATGAACAAGTCAGGTCCCTCTCTACTCTGGTTCCACCGAGGGCAGCTGTTCAGTTATAGCAAGGTCACCACCTTAGATAGCTTCAAATGACTATGAGGCAGTGTGTGGTAGGGTGCCTTTTTATGGTGGTGCCCTGCCAGAAATTAAGCATTGAGATGATTTCTCCAATTTGGTGACAATTGAAAGAGAAGACCCTCCAAGAGGAGAGTAGGCATAGGTCAAAATCCACAGTGCCTGGAGAAAGGGATAAACTCACAAGACACTTTGTGCTTTGAGGGTTTCAAAGGAAATCTGCCTTGGCCGTCAGAAAGAGATCCCTGAAGAGCAGGAGGGTAGAGGGTGGTCTTGGTCCACAGAGCAGTGAGCTGGACGTCATTCCAGCCCAGGGCTCCTGGCGACCAGCACTGCTGCAGGCGTTACTCACACACAAGACACAACGCCGTGCTCTCTGCAACTGTACAAAGCTGTGGCCCCTCTCCTGGGTGGGGTTATGCCTCTGGGGGGAATGTGCTTATGATGAAAGAGTTGGTCACTAAGGGCTGCAACCCTCTGGGCTTGGGCCTAGTAGGGAGTGAGGTCCCCAGAGCCACAGCTCTAGAGAGTCCCTGTTTCCAGAGCGCCTACAAAAGGCTTTGCTTTAGCCTAGATGCAGCAGCAGGGACAGAGACACAAAATTCGGAGACAGATTGGATCCCTACTCCATTGCCTCCTTCTGAGAAGACCCAACCACTCACTGCTCACGCTTACCACCACCCTCCGCCATCCTGCACCCAGAGCTCACAAGGAATGGAAGGGGTTTGACTTGAAGTCCTGGGGCTGGTGTGGCTGGGAGCCCCCTGCACTGAGATAAGGGTGATGTGGAATGTCTTTAACTTGAAGGTCCCTGGCCAGTAGGACCAGAAGAGATGGAGTACAAACTCTAAGATCAATTTCCGCAGGAGATACTGCCTCTCCCCTGAATCCCTTGGCCACTAGGTGAGGTCAAGGCTTCGTCTGGCACTGAACTCTGGACATAACTTGACAACACAGGCCCTGTTCAGTCAGCAGCTCCTCTCCACCCTAATCACTAACATGGAATCAAGCCCATCTGGTCTCAACTTCACACCCAAACTACCAGGAAACTCATGGACAGATAAGAAGAAAAGAGTTGGAGCATTTCAGAAAGACTGGCCTCTGGATTTCCGGCCATTATGGGAAGTTAGGGGGGCTCTTGAATGCTTGTTCTCAGTGGATGGAATGGGTCATGTTATTCCTCCAAGAAATCTTTAGGCCCAAAAGATATGGCTTTTGGTACCAACAACCCTCCACCTACCCACATCCTTATCTGTAAGATGTCAAAGAAAACGACACTAAATCTAAACATTTTTTTTATCTCTGAAAGGTTTGCAATGGAATCCACACCATTCCAAAAAAACACATTTCAATTCACATCGCCAGATACACACAGACTCCCCTCTTTAAGGAGAAGCAAAATCACAGCAAAAATCACCATACATATGAGAAGAATGAACAGCGCAGAGACTAGCCTGAGATAGCAGAGTAACTCGCCCCTTTCAAAGAATACTGCAAGAAACAATGGAAACACTGACAGAATGTTTAACTCGTATCCTTGATGAGTAATAACAAAAGACAGTTTTCAGGTGAGCCTTATCTAGGTTCCTGTACCTGATTCCAATGTGTTGGGCGAGTGTTGAGGGGCAGGTGCTTCCCACACAACACCAAGCAATTCTCAGAGACCAGCAGGGTGTTCAAGAATTCAATTTAATTCTGACACTCTCTGCTGAAGAGTGTCAGACTCCACAGGTAAAGAATTCAGTCCTGCAAGACTGCCCTGCTTCAGACACCAGGGCAAGCCCAGGTTGTTACCGGTGCTTTTGATCCATGGGCTACAAATTGGAGACTCCAACAACCTCTTCCTTGGGTTCAACTTATTTGCAAGAGTGGCTCACAGAACTCAGAGCAACATTTTACTTACTCGATTTACTGGTTCTGAAATGACAGAACTCAGGAGCAGCCAGATGGAAGACATTTGCAGAACAAGACACGAGGGCAGTGGAGCTCCCATGCCTTCTCCAGGTGCGCCACTCTCCCCGCATCTTCATGTGTTCGCCAACCTTGAAATTCTACAAACCCTGTCCTCTGGGTTTTAATGGTGGCCTCATTACGTAGGCATGATTGATGAAATCATTGGCCACTGGTGATTGAGTCAACCTCCAACCTCTCTCCCCCTCCCAGAGGTCAGGGGGTGGGGCTGAAAGTTCCAATCCTCGAATCAGGAATCACGGAGTTGGCTCCCCTGGCAACCATTGGCCCTCCTTAAAAGCCTCCCAAAGTGACCTCATTAACTTTACAAGAGGCACCTTTGTTGCTCTCATAATAGGAAATTTCAAAATTTTTAGGAGTTCTGTAACAGAACTGGGGACAACGACCAAATATATATTCCTCTTTATAAATCACAATACCGCAGCCGCCCTCAGCAGCGTTCAGCACGGACACCTGGAGGTTACCCGCGAGCTGTGGCGCAGAGCTGAGCCTTGGAGCAGGCCACCGCACTGCCTAGCTCTGGGTACACTGGTAACCTGGACACCTGACGTCCCTTTCCCGTTCGCCGTTGTGTGTGATACCTATCAACCCAGGACAGAAGGCACAAGAGGATCACGTGCAAACACAGGCCACTGGGGAGACTCTGAAGTCACTTCAGATGACACCTACCCTGCCAGTGCCAAGCCCGCATTAGCTTGACAATGTGAGACACAGGCATTCAAGGTTTGACGCGCTCTTTGAAGACTGGCAAAGTGTTTTATGGCTCCCAGGATGTTTTTTGTTTTTTTTTTTCTGCAAGGAAGAAACATAAACAATTCTGGGTACTTCTCATTTTGTCCTGTCAGAAAGGAAACATTTTTTAAAGTCACCCTTTGTTCTTGATCTTGAAAAATCACCAGCAGAGTTAATAGACATCAGGAGCACTGCAGAATCAACAACAATGTGTTTCTTCCCTCTCCGTGGCCACATGCCCAGAGCGCACGATGTAACATAAGAAGCAGAGAAAATGATTAGAGATGGAAAAAAATCGCATAAAGGGAGCAATTGGTCTACATGTGAATCCAAACAGCAAATGGAAATGCTTGTAAGTGTCCGCAGCAGCAAGCACTTGCCGAAATTGCTCCTCATACCAGGGATGTGGATATCGCACGGGATTGTATGAATGGCCCAGGAGGATACGTGACTGGTCTCATAAATGATGTGTTCTTATTCCACACAAGAAAAATCAATGCAAGGAAAACATTGTCCTATTTACATAGCAAATACCATGCTGTGTTCAATGAGGTTTTTATATGATTTTAAAAGACATCACTCTATGTCAGTCCCCACATGATCTGCCAGCAGGATTTACATTTCATTGTACAATTACATTATAGCAAGAACACAGAAATTTCATTTCAACTTTGATTGGGTCTACAAGATCTTTACATTCTTTTCCAGAAGAGGAATAGTTCCCTTTCTTTCTCTTGCTTTTTCTTTTCTTCCTTCCTTTTTCTTTCTTCCCTTCTCTCTCTCTCTCCCTCTCACCCTCCCCCTTCCTCCCTTTCTTATTTTTTTTTTTTTTAAACAAAGGGGAAAGGGTCAGAACGACTGCCAAGAACTTTTTGGTTTGCTTCCAAAGCATTCTTAGCTGAATCTCTCAGAATGTCAAATGTAACGTCCCGCTCGGGGATTCAGTTGGGACTGTCGGCGATGTGAGAAAAGGTTGGGAAATAGAAACTTCCTTCTCCGTTCTTAGGTCTGTGGGGATAGCCCCTGTTGACCTCTCATTCTGGAACAGTGAACCAGCTTTCTTTTGGGATGTGACTTCTCCTGACCCTCTCCTCCCACCCTGTTTATCGAAGGCAGGGCTGCTGTGTGATGTGCCCCCCCACGCACTCAATTGCCTATGAGCCTTTCCCAGCAGCAGCCCTTGGTGCTGGGCTTGCCTATCTCTACTGTAGTAGCCCTCTTCCTGGAAGGAGTTCAAGATCACCCAGCTGAGATTTTTCTCACTGGCACCCTACTTGAACTTAAGTTCCATATTTTCAGTTGCCTACAGGCATTTACAGTTTAAACTCCTGCCATCATTTCAAAGTCAACATTTCCAAAACAAAACGTTCCCTGGAAATGTTCTTCCCATCCAACTTCTGCATCCCTTTCAAAGGCTCCACCATTGCGACAGTCATCTTCATATAGACCGCAGGAGTTATTTTTGTTTGGTTGCCTCCATTTCCTACATTGATTCCGCCATCAATATCTATGGATTCCCCACCCCCAAATGTCCTAAGTTTACTTTCATCATTCCCTCTGCATCCCCCCTGGATGGTATAGGTGCCCATCTCTTCACGCTGTCCCTGACTGCCCCCCCACCCCCTGCCCACCACCAACCCTGGACCCTTTCCATAATCCTAATCTGGCAGGATATTACCAGCTAATCTTTTCTCCACTTCCCTTATGTATTAGGATACCTCTAGCAGCACCAGGTAAATACTTCTGTTTGGTTTTCCTGACGTGCTAGTATCTGGCCCTAAACCAACTACAAAAACAAAAAACAAAAACATTTTCTGGATAAGTCATGGGTTTTCTATTTCCTCACAATTGTGCCTGCCTGACTTCTGCAGAGCCATTGTGCTTGATGTCCTGTCCCCAGAATGTCCTTCGCTTCCTGACACCTACTCAACATTTCTCTTTTTCATCGCCCAGGTCCTATCACTGTTTTATCTAAAACTCACTCCTGCCTTCCCCTCTCCTCTGAGCTCATATTGTATTTGTCATCTCTACCTTAAAGTGATTATAATGATGCATTGTCCTGTGATCCAGGGGTCCCCAACACCCCCCACCCCAGGCCACAGAGCAGGAGGTAAGCAAGCAGGCAAGCGAGCAAACTGGTCCCTGGTGCCAAAGCGGTTGGGGACCACCGCTCTAATCTTAATTTTCAGTTTGTATTTTCTCCCCAGACAGACTGTAATCTCCTTGAGGACAGAGACAATGCCTTTTATTTCTTCCTAATTATTCCCTCCTCTTGAGAGCCTACTTGTTTTCCATGATCCCATGTTTCACCTTTTTATTTTTACCATTTTTATCGTACACGTTCTTGTAACGTATTTCTAAATATTTGTAGGATTAAAAAAAAAACCATTTCTTCTATATCTTTCATAATACTTATCATTGTGCTAGCTAAATACACAGTGGGGGGTTGTGAGGACCCACACAATAATTTTGAAAAATAGTAAGACCTATGTGTATTCATTTCAGACAACTAAAAAATATAACCAGCTCCTTAAAAATATGACTCTAGATGGAATTATTTAATTCATTTTCCCCTCTGACTCAGCTATGCCGTCTTTCTTTCTATCCCAGGACCCTGATCACGAATCGACACAAAAAAGCAAAGAGAGAAAAGGTAAAAACAACAAAAATCTCAAAGGTTCTTCAGATGGAGACTTAGAGGGAGTCGTTGATAGACTATTTCTAGCTGAAGACGCTTACTTGTTCATGGAATATCCCACCATACCCCAAGCTCCACTACCCAATGTACACTGAGAAGAGTGGGGCCTGGGGCAGGCAGCGGAGAAGGGCATGGAGGCAGAGATGCAGACAGAGACGGAGAGACAGGAAACAAGAAATAACTAATACAAAACATAGCTTTTCTTAAGAAAAGGGGGGAAAAAAGGATCCTTCAGCATAAGGAACAGTTCAGGGTCCAAGGCTAAGATTCTGATGTTACAAGTTTGGAGCCACTGGGTGAATTTAGATGGTGGAAGATATTATTACAGCTTTGCTTTAGTGAAGCATCTCTTTTGCCATTTCTTCTTTCTTCTTGAAAATTTCAGTCACTTCAGTGTTATTATAGGGACTGACTGATAATCTGCCAATCCCACAAATCTGTCTTGGTGGGTAAATAAATCACAGGAAAGAACATTTCAGTTTAAAGGGTAGAAATTCAAGCCCAGCTTTGATTTCTGCAACCGTCACCACATCACAGGAATCCACAATTGCTACCCAGAACAAGCCGTGTGGACTATATATGGAGACTGCTCTATTGCCTTAGTGGCCAGAGCAAAAGAAGGATCAGACAACTTACCAGATTCCCTCATTTTTGCGAGAGCCCAGCTCTTCCTTTTCATGGGAATGGAGGAGCCAGTCCTCACTCCTTACCTTCCACTTGTGTCCTAGCAGGTGGTATTGTGTGGTCTCGGACTGCTTGAGCAACATGGGGCCTACATAATGTATGAGCCACTTGTAAGCACCAGGTCTCTTAAGTTATTCTCTTTGTCCATCTGTTACTGTACACAGAGGATTCCCACAGCCAAGGCGGTCCCATTGGATGAGGAGTGCTTTAAAGCCACCAGTTGCTTCACACGAAGACCTGCAGAATTGGTGGTGCTGTCATCTGGTGTCTTCCAACACAGAAGAGGGACTTTCACCCACAGCATGCCCCTCCCCCGCATGTCAGGATTCTCAATCAGAATCAGTTCTGAACAGAATTCTTACTAAACCTTTGCTAAAAAGGAAAATGAAAGGGGTACAAATTGAGACCGCAGGCGATGATGGAATTAGCTCGTATTAAAGAGTGAACTGGCAGCAAGGCATCAGTCTTTACTTTGTTTCTGCCTTCAGGGAGTTTATTGAACGTGCTTTTGTGATATAATTTATAAGGAAATTGGTTTTACTCAAAAGGACGTTTTTGCTTTATGTCTTGTAGCACCCTTGAGTGCTTAAAAAAAGGAAAAAGGTAATTCCATTAAGCTTTCAATTTTCACTGGCAAAAGAAATGAACTAGATGTGACTGGAAAGATAAGGGTTGGCCTTCACTTGAACTGACCTTGCCCCAGGGGTTGGGAAGCAAGAAGCATGGCCTTTGTTCCAGAGGTGTCATTTCATGTTTAATTGGAGGGCTAGAATTCCTTTTTTTTTTCCCCACCTCTATAAACCCCAACCTCAATCTACTGAGCAAATGTTCATTAAGTTCACTGTAGGCAGATCATCCGATCATCATCTTAACAGCTTTGGGAGCCATGTGTTTATTCTGGTGATCCGTAGTGGATTCAAGATCATAGCAAGTGTTAAAATCAGGACACACTTAGAAGAGACAAGACCTGACTTTTGACGGATTTACAGGATCTCTGCTTGCATAGGAGGCGCCGGTCTATTCAGCCACACCAGAAGGCTTCAACAGAATCCTCCAATTTTCTTCTTGAATCTAATCTCTAACTTCATCTATTTTTTTTTTTTTTTTTTGGAGAGCAGAGGAAGGATGAAACCATTCAAAATTAAAGAAACAGTCTCTACAGCTCAAAGATAAGATGTTTTCACATATCTTGGGAGGGTTTCTAACACAATTAAGCTCCGTGTTCTTGAACTTAAGTTGGTGCCTGCAGAGCAGAGGCTGGGTACAGTAGAACAATATGCCACATTTTCGTATACCTCTTTTTTGGATGCTCATTTAACAACAGATTTTTAATTCTCTAAAACTGAACTAATACTGTAGCCATTTACACGCATATGGATATTTGTAGTTAAATTTTAATTAAAATTAAATCAAATTAGAGATTCTGTTCCTCAGCCACAGTAGCCAACTTTCAAGGGTTCAATGGCCACATGTGGCTTAGGGGCTACCGTAATGGAGAGCGCAGATATAAAACATTTCCGTCACTTCCCAGTGCAGACGTTCTCTGGAACACCACTGCTCTAGAAAACATGTAACGGTGGAGTTAATTATTCTGTGCTCACACATACATATGTTCAGAGTGCCTAAACATTTAAACAGCAATTCAAATGTAATTTTACAACAACTGTTAGTCTGTTTGAGCTATCGATTAGGTCTTGTGATTGAATGGCCACCTGGGTTGTGCCCAACTGAGCTCTATCTCATACTGGGTCTTTCAAAGACTCCACTTTCAAAAAGAATTGAAATTAAAAAAATAATACAATTTCTTGAAAGGTAAACTTGAGAATCTGCAGAAAGAGCTGGAAAAACACTCTAGCCATAGTGCCAGCAAGAACTCTATGAATTTTACATCTTCCTTGCTCCCACACTTTCTGCTTTGTGAAGGAGGTCTTAGTTTTTTTGTTACTACTCAGCCTCTTGCCTACAACAGCTCTATCAAGAGGGTGTGGCACTAAGGCTAAAAGTGGTCGGACCCAATGATGATATTATTGGATGATGGCACAAAGGTTAGTGCCAACTGCAGGTCTCTTCAACCTGGTTCCTGGGAATATGGGTCATTGCAGTACAATAAGAATTTACATTGAGTGAGATCAAGGTGACATTTTAGAAATGGAACTAGCCAAGTCAAAAAGTTATTTATAAAAAACACAAAGAAACGTTCATTTGTAAACCAGAGAGAGGGTATTTCAAAATGGCTATGGTTCACTTTGGCTGGTTACCACTCCAATAGCTCTGTCCTATCTCGGTGATTTACTATCAGGAAGAAGCAAAGCCCCCTTGGACACCCCATTCCAACTTGGAGCACACAGGAGTGAGTGAAGAGAGAGCCCTTGCTAAGCCTGGACGTTGGCCAATATCTTCTGTAAATATCCTCTGAATTACTCTGGTAGGTTGGCATATTCTTTTTCCTCAAATAAGGACATAGATTAATTGATTCAAAACATATTTCTAAAAATTTCACACAGATACATACAATGAGTTATACAACTTAGTCTATTGAAAGCATTTTCCAAACTTGAATTCTAATTATTAGAGTTCTGGATTGAAATTTCCACCTGAACCTCTGGAGGTATGAAACCGCCTTTTCATTATGAATAGAAAACTAAACGGGTAGCAGTTGGAAACATCACCTTAATTATTTCCTTCTAAATCCAATTAGACCAATAAAGGCATTATATTCATACACTGCAAGGGAGTGAGATAAAATATATGAAACAAGCACCACATATTAAAACAGCGTTTTTCAAAACAGTGACATTGTCTCCTTGGCTCCTTATCTTCACCAGGGAGGTACACAGAGCAGCAGCAGGAAGAAACTAAGTAATAATTGACTTGTTCAGGTGGTTACAAAGAGTTTCTTGGCAAAGCTATGAAACAACCTAGAATTCATGATTTTTCATCCTGATAAGTAATTTGATAGTAACTAAAAAGTAGGAATATTTATATATATATGTGTGTGTGTGTGTGTATTTTTTAACGACATATTATACATGGTCCTTTTAAACTTACGACTTGTTGGCATTCCATGGAAGATTAAAATCATAGATCATGTTTCCGAGCCTTGCGAGGGTGATCCCACAGTTGGTTGTGGGTCTGGCGCTCCTTCTATGACAAAGTCAATACTTCCAGGAGTCATCAGACTATTTTATTTAGTCACCATAAAGAGGGAGAGGTGAAACTCCCCCCACAAACTCTTCTAAGAAGACTTGAAACTTCTTTGGGAACTAACCAAATAAAGTTTGTTAGTTGAAAAGATAAAATGTAGTATAACCACCAAAATGACTATTATGGACATTTTCTGTGAGGTACATGCAAAGAATTTTTATGAAGTAGATATTAAGTCAAATGTGCCCCAGGCTAAAGAAAAAAGAAAAGGAAAAGAATAGAAAACAATGTTAAGGACTGACACAAGGAACATATAAAGGATGAACATCAAATTTTAATCTTGAACCTTTTCTCCAGTCTTCAAATTATTAACATGATAAATTGCAATTTTTTCATTACCCTATCAATGTGTAACAAGTCCTTGTTACAAAATCTCCATCTATTGTCTCAAAAAAAAAAAAAAAAACCACAATAGAAAACCCATACATTATATTATCTAAGTGATCTATTAACAGATGAAATTTTAACCAACTTCATACCAGGAAACTGTTAACAGAGGGACTCCAATCACAAGGCTTAAAATATGGAGAAAAGACAGGTACAAAATTACCTTAAACTGTAGTAGTCTTTTTACTTTTTAAAATTTTTATAAAATACACTAATTTCCCAAAATAAAGAATATTATGACACATTGGTGTCAACTTACACAGATGAAAGCTGATGCCAGCTTTTTTTTTTCTAACTAACGTTCATTTCACCAAACCTTTATATATTACATGAATATCCAAGTAAAGTTTTTTTTAAAAATTCAACACACAGGAACATAATGTACAGTGTCTTATAAAAAAAATGGTTCATTTAGGAATGATTTCACTTCAACCACATAATATATCTTTTTAAGACCATGAAACCTCTTGCTATTGCAAGAAAACTTTTCAGTTCATATTTCTATTTCCCAGTTATAATTCTTTAAAAGTAAGCAACGACAAGGTTTTTGTGTTTGTTCATGAGAAACCTGTAGCTAGGATTTTATTTACTACCAGCTGTCTACCCTCCTTCTGTTGTTTAGGATGGCCAGGCCCATGGCTGTGTGGAACGGGAACAAAATGGGTAGGAGAGGCCAGTGACATCAAAGAACGGATATAAAAAGACAGGCTCAGCTGGATCCCGCCACAATTGCAAGGTGTGGGCACCCTCCTGCGCGCCAAGCCTCCCAGAGCTGCAAGAGAACAG
The DNA here is from genome assembly GCF_987537825.1 of Furipterus horrens. NCBI lineage: Eukaryota > Metazoa > Chordata > Mammalia > Chiroptera > Furipteridae > Furipterus > Furipterus horrens. Next base: position 28,929,893 of record NW_028327180.1, read on the forward strand.
TTTCAGGAGCAGCCCCCTGGCTCACCCTTGACACCCATCAGCTGGGAGGACATAGAAAGGACCATGTTCACTCATGACTTTCTGTCATGGCTGATGGACACCTCAGCCAGGGAGGGAGTAGGTGCACTCAGAGAAAGTGGTCAGTAGTGGTTCTGGGGAAGGAGGGGGAAAAAAAAGTACTGTTTATTTTACAGTTCCTGTGTTGGTCAACTGAGTGCAAACTCACCTCAACAGGAAGTTGCAATGAAATACATAGACCATGCACAGCCTAGATTACTGGGGGAATCCAGGAACACATGCAAAACGGTGGGAGAAGACGCATGGGTGAACATAAACGTTTCACAGTGTTTCTTACAGCCTTTGACTTCAGCACAAGGGCATCACTTACCACCACTATCTCACAAATGCTTGGTTGTGTCCTGGGCATGCAGATCACTTAAGGGAAAATGGGCAAATTACATTTCACAGCCATTCTCAGGCAGGAGTACAACTTCAAATTTTCCAATCCCCAGCCAATGAATTGGCTGCTTCTCTTAGAAAACTAAATATATTTCTGAATACATTTTTGTTCAAGGGTTGTGCTTTCCTCTTTCTTATCCTTTCACTGATTTCATTCTAGGAAAATTAAAAGCCCACAAAATTAAATTGAGGACTAGGTCTTAAGGGTGATTCCTGACCAAACCAGAGAGATAGGTAATCGTTAACTTCTCTTTCCTCAAGTTTCTGTCTCCTGACCCCAGGCCCTTATTGATATTGATTCAGTGGCATGTTTTGGTTTCCTGAAGAGGAAAACCAAATCAGAGAACTGGCATTTCTGTCTTAAAAAAAAAGCCAAAAACAAACAAACAACAAAACAAAAAAACCCAACACCGGTGCGGGGAGAGGAGGCGTTCATTCTCTGTTACAGAGACTCTCTTGCTCTCAACAGGAGATAATCCAGCTTCTCCTTAGCTATCATTTCATAAATTAATAATTCCTTAAAATCATAATCCAAAGAATGTATCTATTAGAAGAAAAATTCAAGTTTAAAAAAAGCAAATAAATTAGTTAAGCCTTGTAAACAATTGTCCACTTTAGCTATATCTCTTTAAAAAAAGAAAAAGGTTTCTCTGTATAGTACATCAGACAGAACAAGGCACACCTTATACATCAGAATCTCCAGAGTGACAAAACCCACATCCAGGTCTTCTTCACACTTCCTGCTGGTCTCAATGTGCCGGGGGCTCTGGGGTCACATGCCGATCCTTTGCTCATCTCCTCACCACCTGGAAGTCCACAGATGTGCTCTTTCCATTCCATTGCGTTGTGCTATTTTGTTGAGTATGTGGTTTTAAGCCTTCTCAATGTTAGTCTGTTCAGATGTTTTCCACGAAGCTTCCGGGGAAGAGGCCAGTTTTCCCATTACGTTGTAATGTGCCTTTGAACCAGCCATCCTCTCGTTTTTTATGAACAAACACAATATCTCCTTCCTTGAGTTCAAGTTCGGCCTCACTCTGGGGAGGATAGGAAACCACCACCCTGTGCCTGGAAAAAAGAGATATCCTTTAGTTAAGGCCATTCAGAGTAGTGATAAAAAATGGTGTATACAAACAGAATAGGAAGTAGCATGAGTTTGTTCATAATGTTTATAAAACAACTCGAAATTCAACTATTCCCTGTTAAGTAGACTTGGTAGTAACAGTTTTGTGATGCTTAACAGCCCACTATTCATGACCCAGACTGGTTTTCTGAATGCCATTCTTGTCCCCTTGGAATCTCCATAATGCAGAAGAAAAGTTCTATTCCATTTCCCTGGAGGAAACGTCCTTTCCTTTTCTTTTCCCCAAGAAAGGAGCAGATTTATTTGATTGGTGAGACTGGGAAGAGTAGCGAGCAGGTGGGTTCCGTCCTCTCTGAAGGCCTGCCCCAGGCCCAGGGGGCTCTCTCCGCCTCTCCGTCCCACTGAACACACAGTGGGCCAGGGCTCAGGCCTACCTGCTAGAAGCGGGACTGAAAGTCCGTCTCTCTGTGTCCCTCACACTGGGGCTTGACACAAACAAGGCAGCACACCTGAGGGAGCTCATCTGCTTTACATTCTCAAATCTTCCCCACACCGCCCCGCCCCGGGGCAGGTTGTCCTAAAGTCTAGACAGGGAGGGGAAAATTGTGGCCACAAATTCAATCCAAATCCACCAGTAATGAGACTAACGTTCTTATCTCCATTAGTATAATAGCGGTGTCTGTTTCTCCATTGGTTCTCAACTTGGACATCAGAGGGAAGAACTGTAATTATCACTTAAAAACCCCAGAAGCCTGGTTGGTTTAATGTTGTCTATCCCATTTACATGCGGAGGAAGATGACTTGTTTCATGCTCTATATCCTTTTATCTCTTTTTATTTTTCCAGCATTAAGGCCCTCCTTTATTCTTCTCTTGCTTTTTCCAACCTCCAAGATGGCCCCGGTGAGCCTTGCCCCTGGTCTTCATACTCTTGTGTAGCCTTCTACAACAATCTGTAGTGATAAACTGTGTGGTCAGTAATATATTGTGAAAATGACAGGGTGTGATTTTTGAGGCTAGGTTATAAAAGGCACGTGGCTTCTATTTTACTTTCTCTTGGATGTGGGCTCTGGGAAAAATCAGCTGCTATGTCGTGAGAAATTCCACATCCCTGTGGAGAGAACCACGTGGTGGGTATCTGACGTCTCTTTCCAAAAACCAAAATGAACTAGCCAACAGGGATGACAGTGAGCCTCTTTGCAAGTAAGCTCTGCAGCTCAGTCCAGCATTCAGAGACCTGTAGCTGAATCTGACACCTGGACTGGAATCTCAAGAAATATCCTACGCCAGAACCACCCGGAGAAGCTGCTCCCAATTTCCCAACCCACAGAATTTGTGAGAGAATAAATGTTTATTGTTTTAAACCACTAAATTTTGGGGGTAATTTGTTACACAGCAGATTACAGAATCCACTCTTGATTGTAAGTAAATAATGTTATGACTCAAAAACATGACAGTGAGAACAATTCTACAGAACTGTCCCCCAATTCATAAAACCCATTAGAGTATCATCCTTCCAGAAGATTGCTAGCTTCACCCATCTCCAGTCCATAAAGATCATAATCCATTCTCATTAAAAAGGACCAAGCAAGAGTTCCAGGTTGTTACTCTATTAAAAAGGCATCTCTGCAAAGGTCTAGTGGCTGCCCAAATAATTCCAGAGCTTCTTTGAGCACACAGACCAAATTATCCTCCAAGATGTGAAGCAAAGGCACAAAAAGGAGGCTGGCTTATCATTTCTAAGAAAGGTTTGGTTAATTCAAACATGAATATTTATAGACAACAAGGCGTAGGGTTCAGTCAAGTATGGAATGAAGGCAGAGGCAATGCATTGTTGGGGAAGCCTTGGCCTGGCGTCTGACACAGTCTTAAAAGTAACTTGGGCCAATTATCTCAGCTCTCTCGGTCTCAGTTTGCTCATCTGTAGAATAGGACTGGACTGAGTTAAACAGGTATTATCATGTAATGTAGTGAGAGTGTGAGATGCTCACATAGTTCACACCCCATTATGATCATATGGCTGAGGTCAATGCAGGCAGGGGTCAGGTGCTTCAAGGAGGTGAAGAATGGGCCAGACTTAGTAGCTAGCTGGCCGCCACCACCACCCAAGAAACAGACTCAGAACACAACCTAAAGGAGCACTGCCTGATACAGAGATCTGACAAACTTTAGAATGGCATAGTTAAGGTTTTGGAATCCCTTCTCTGACATCTGTAAAAGGAAGACAAATAATTTCATCTTGGACTTATCTGAAGGAAGGCACCCAGACGAGATTTCTCAACTCTGTTGCCGATCTGCTAACAATCCATGTAAAAAGCAATGTAAACAGTTGCCATTTGGGGAAAATAAAATTTGGGAAAAGCTCTACAACTCTGGGAAACAAAGTGTACCAGGGACTCACATCATTCAGAGTAGATATCTGATGAAATATGTTCCCCACTAGATCTCTGGGAGTTGCCTTCCAGGGAAAATGAAACAAAATTAGTTTTTGAAAAACTTAAAGCGAATTAGATGAATATTTGCATTTAATGAAATGCACTAAACCAAATTTTGTCAAAAACTTTTTGAACTAGAACTGCTGCTGGGCTATGAACATTATCTTCCTGCTCCGTTCCCGGGGGAGCACATTTTCATTGCTAAGTTATAAACCTCCAGGGGGGTGGAGTGAGAAACTATGTGCATAATGGAAACTGTGACACAGTCTTGATTGTATGAAGACTACCAGGTGCAGCAGTCACAGGCTCTACTTAGAAACTGTCCAGCTCCGATTCTGGCCTGGAGCCTTGTGAGGTAGTCTGCATACAGATTTCTAATACGAACTCTTGGAGCCAGATACTGGGCACAACTGGCCAGCTATCTCAGGCATGGAAAGGGTTTGCCAAGTAGAATGTTTACAGACCAACAAACAGATGTAAAGCACAGCTGTAGAGGTCCTTCCCATCTGCTGCTGGACTCTGCCTCACTCAGGTTATGCTTGTCTTGATTTGAATAGGGCTTTTGGGAAGTTCTGAATCTCAGGAGTCAAAGACTTCTCTTCCATGACCTCCATGGTAGGTCAAAATCCTCCCTCAAAATCTGTACCCCGTCCATTCCTCTTTATTGTCATTGCCACCATCCTTTATGGACAAACTCATTACTTTCCACCTAATCAAATCATGTACCTGTTCTCCTTGCCTCAGATCCTTCCCAGTCTCCATTCCATTCTACACTGACCATATTTATCTTCTTAACTGGAAACTCTATTTGTAATGACCTGCTGCTCAAAAATCGTCATCAGCTTTGCAATGCCTGTGCATAAGGTAAATCCCCAGACTGGTATGTAAGGCCGTACACGATCTGGCCTCAGTCTCTCTTTATAGCTCTAGGTACTATTATCTCCATGAATGTACCAAACAGGTCTCTAAACCTGAACACGTCTCCCAGATAGGACCTTTACTTCCCTGACTCCAAACCTGGGGTCTTGAGGTTCTTTCCACTGGGAACTGCCTTTGACGGCCTCTCTGCCCATCCACACCCTGTCAGCTTCTCAAAGCTGCGCTCCAGTCACCCCCTGTGAAATCTTTTCTAGCCTCAAGGCTGGAAGTAATTTCATGCTTGACCAGATCCCAGAGGCCTCACATATATTTTGTATGGCACCTGGCCCAGTCTACATTGTATTATTGCCATCTGCATCCCTGTCTCGTTTATTCTACTGGACTGTAAGCTGCTCGAGGGGGGAGAGGATGGTAATTCACTTATGTGCCTTGTACCATTTGGCCGAGCACATATGATAATTCTCAATCAGCATGCTGAACGACAAAAAGAAAAGGCCCAATTACAGTGAAACTATTTTTTAAAATGTACAAAGGTCTTTAAAAAGGAATGTAATTCTGACCAATAGTACAACGCAGATGAACTGTGAAACATTATGCTAAGTGAAAGAAGCCACCCAGAAAAGAAGAGCATCACACAATTTCACAAATGCCCAGAACAGTCAGGCTCACAGAGACGGAGTGCAGAATGGTGGCTGACGGGCTGGGGGAGGGGGAGGGAGGGAATGGGGAATTGGTATTTAATGGGTGCAGTTTCAGTTTGGGATGATGAAAATATTCTAGAAATGGATAGTGGTGATGGTTACACAATGATGTGATATATTTAATGCTACCATATTTGAAATAGGAAAAATGGCATATTTTATATATATTTTACCACAATTTTAAAAATAAACGAATGAATGAGCAAGTAAAAATAATGGAAACATTAGAGAGAGAGAGAAAAAAAAAAGTAAAAACATCCAAAACTGAGTGGTAACTTGGTTGTGGGCAAGTACTTCCTGCTCTCTGTGAACAGCGCACCGGGGAGGCAGTGCGGCGTGTACAGCGTGGCTCACAGCCTCGGCCCTAAATGGGCCTCTGCCTCTTGTGGCTGTTGGACACTAATTCACTTTTTGGTGATAGTTCCCAGGGTGGAATTTGAGAGACAGAAGCTTGCTCTAGAAAGACACTCCACTGACTTCCCAATGCCAGTCTTCCTGGTTTGGGCTATGGTGTTCCGGCTTCCACCTAAATGGGCACTTGCAAACTTTTATTAGTACACATTTTCTATTTCCTTCATTTTCCTGGCCCCGCTTGCATTCTCTGTAGTTGATACATTTTTGTTTCTAATCTCTCCTGATATAGTCCAAATTGGACCCCCTGTGGCTCTGGGAGGCATTCTGCCCATCACCCTGGTCTGGGTGGGTATCCATTTACAGCTTTCTGTTAGCTGCTACAACAATCTAATAGCCAATTAAGTATTTTACTGACAAAACCATACTAGCTCTCTTTGCCTTTTGCTGGAAGTCCAAGTAAATTATGTCCATTGCTTCACCCAGTGGGTTCACTGTCACTGATCCCAATTAATCATGCTGGTTAGGCCGACTACCTTCCTATAAACTGGAGAGAGATTTCCGATCCCAGTCTATTTTGTACATTTCCAAGTGTTCTAGCTTAATCCCTGGTCAGAGATCACAGGTTCTCTTCTAATGCAGGAGATGGGTTTATAGGTATATGGTTATCCGTTTAATTCCTAAACTTACAAATATACATGGATATGACTTGCTACATCTCCTTAAGCCCTTTGCCTATATATTTTTTAGTAGAAGACAAAAAAAGCTGTCATGTATACTTTCTTTTATTTGTCATCCCTTCTGAAATATTTTATTTCTGCTGTTTGCAATTTCCTGATTATTTTTTCCTCAGTCCCTGTAAAATAGAGCCTAAAATATTTGCTCTATTATTTTGGCTGTCATCAATTATACATTTGCTGCCCCCAGGATACAGCGTTATTTCTTGCTTGTTTTCTTCAGCCTCTCTGACAAACACAAAAGAATCCTTTTGTTCCTCAGAGAATCCTCTGGGCTACAAGACCTGTCAACACACCTCAAGGTTCATCCCTCCTTATTGTGAGATCGTTTTAAGTCTCTCTCTCCCGGGAAGGCCTCTTCCACTGACAGCGGGCTGTCCTCCTCACATTCTTCCACTTTAGATTTATGGGACAGGGTCATGGTTCGAGAAGAAATGTTATGTTTCTTCTCATTATAATCTGCAGATGAATCCTCTCTTATACTATACCAAGACTATGCACTAAAAAATAGTTCTATGAAATTCTATCAGTAAAAATTCTACCAAAAAACCCTAGGCATTCCATTCTGCACTTTGCCAGGGCAGGAGTTGTTGATATTGAGACTGTGAATCAAGGAATCTAGGATCCTGCAATGCTTTCTGAAACATAATGATGTGAAAGTTAATTGTTCCCTCCTCTGTAGCATTAAGCACTTTTTTTATTGTGCTGAAAGTTTTGAAATATCGAAAGTGACATAGTCGGTAGCTTGTTGTTAATGAAAAGATTTCATTCCCAGTGAATAATAGGATGTTGTCCCCTACTACTTGTTTCCACACATTTTCCTATTGTTTTTATAGTGAGGCAAACCTAAGACTCCAAGTTAAATAAATATTATCACCATAATTGTATGAAGGCAAACGGACTGTGAATAGATGGCCAGGCTGGCAATCACATTTAATATTCCACTGAACACATGGATTATAAAAATATAAACTGGGGCAGAAATCTTCTCCAAAGACTCCTTCCCCACTTGTAAAAATGGGAACGGTTCTATAAAAAACATGCCAGAGAATTCCAGAGTGCCCGTGCCCATCTGTCCCATCATTAAAGTCTCCATGTTCCCTGACTGATGCATCCCGCGCTCCCTGAATGCTATCACCTGTCTGCTCTCCTTTTTCAGATGCACCGAACAGTGGGAGCCTGCTGTTAGAAATGAGCTCCTCTTGAGGAAGGGGCTGGGATGCAGAAGCCATGGAGACTGAGGACATCTGGCAACTGAAAAGGAACACATGGGTTGGGGGGAGGCAGGGGAGCAGTGCCGGGGCCAGTGCCGGGGGTGGGGGGGGCAGCGTCTGGGCAAAGCGAATGAGCACTCTGAACAGTCGCACCAACACCACAAATGACAGGGAAAAGAAGAGAGCGACTCAGGGCATGAAGGGAAAACTGCAGATCAATGCCGGGGGGTGGGGTGGGGGGGCAGAGGAGGAGCCTTTGTGACCAAAAGAAAGTAAACAAGTCACTGGACTAACTCCAGGGATAGAGGCTCCATCCCTGGAAAGCAGAGTGATACTGCAGAAAATAAGGTTGACACTCAGAAAAGGAAATTACGTGAATTCAGGACAAACTAGCAAAGCTTTACAAAGAGCACAATAGATGAGGGGATGGACAGAATTTTATTTGTGGGGAAAGAGCACTTTCTGGGGTAACATCTCATTTCAAAACTGATTTTATAAGGGTTTAGAACTACAGAAAATTATCTCACCTCATTATAAAAATATACAATAAGTTATGTGTTTTATACTTAATGTACATAGTTTGTTTAAAGTTTATTCTTTTATAGTTTATTTTTTGGGTAAAATATATGCCCAAAAATATATGAATGAAGACCTCAGACTTTGGTGGGTACAAATGTTCATCTGAAATACTGAGTTAAGAGGAATTCAAGTCATTTTAAAGTATAGCACTTTATAGCAAGATTTCAAATCAATAATAGGAAATGCTCCCTAAAAGGCAACACCCCCACAAAAGAGAAATGTCTCTTATTTATGAAATGCAGGTACAAAGGGCATAAAACTTATGAAAACAGTCCACTATTTTTAGTGTATTTCATGATGTTTTCCTGGGGAACGTACAGTACTTCATTTTTAATTCAGAGAATCCTAGAAGATATTTGCTTATTAAATATATTTTCTTTCCTAATTTACTCCTATACCCTCCAGCAGCTGCATCAAACAGAACTGCTCACACTTCTAATTGTGATTCAAGGCCAGAATCACAGGGCTATTGCTCTGAGTGTAACCGAACCAAGTCAGTGGATCAGGATGGGTAATAGGTCTCTCATAACTGAGCCACGCTCTTCTGCCTCAGGAAGAATAAAAAGAGAATCCTCTTGGTTGGTGGAATTCTCTAGCTGCTTTACAAGTAGCAGGTACTAGTGAAAAAAGGCAAAGGATGAAGCAAGGGAGCGATCGCTGGCAACAGAAGAGAAGCAAGAAGAAGGATGAAGTGAACAAGTTTCCAGGGATTGACCAATTTCATCCAGATACAATTCTGGAGTGGTAGTCTGGAGAAACTACACAAAAAGACGGCTGGAGGCCTAAACCCGCGGAACGCACACAAGAGGGAAAAAGCAGACGAGCGTAGGCTACACAAGTGGTAAAAGAAAGCCAATGCTAGGCTGTTATTACATACTTAGTTTTAAAAAACTTAGGGGGATGTGAAAAAATATCTTAGATATCAATAAATATTCCAGCACGAAGCTTGCCACGCAGTTCTTAGTTTTCTCTTGGAGAAACACTGAACTCACCTTTCGCAAACAACAGGCCTAGACTCATTCATGACCGTGCCCAGGGAGGAGCAAGGCTGCCGAGGAGGTGGGGCGATGGGAACAGCAGAGTCCAGGGAGCTAGTCTTGCGATGAAGAGCCTCCTGGGCCAGAGCTGCTCCTGCAGCCACTGCCGAGGAGGCGGAGCCTTCCCCGTCGGCGGGGCAGGAGCCGGCCCTGCCGTGGGCGCCCCCTAGCGGCAGCTCCGGACCCACCGCTCCCTGCAGAGGCAACTCGCTGCCCCCCAGCTCCACCTCCAGGGTGGGAGAGGCTGGAGGGGATACTCGGGGCTTCCGTTTGGTGGAGGCGCCAGACAGCAACTTCAACAAACCCTTTCTTTCTTTCTGGAAGATAAAAAAAAAAGGTACATCAATTGAAGACAGACAGTAGTACTGTTGTGTTGTAATCTACAGGGCACCGTAGTTTCAATTTTTGGTTTGATATTTTAAAATTATTTCTGGGGTGATTTTGTTAACCATAAGCTACCTGTCAGTTCTGTGTGGTATTAACCAGACAGTGTGCTGCTCTTTCTCCCCCCTTTCTGCCTGCCTGTTTTTGCTTGTTTGGGGGCATTTCATCGTTCATCACTATCTTCTACTGAGGTAGGATGAGCAGATAAAAAAGACATAAAGCAAAAAATTCACCAATTCACATCTCAGGCTTGGTGACGGCAGGAGCAGACATTTTAGGACAGAATGGAAATTTCAGATTATGGATTTAATCTCTTGAAATTTTGCCTATCCTAGTTCTTGTATGCCGAATTAAACATAAACTTAAGGGCATTTTACTCTCTATCCACAGACTTGACTTCTTATATTTATAGGTAGTGATGTCTTGATGAGAGTTAAGGGCTAAGCTACTTCTCACGTGTCACTTTTATAAAATCTAACAAGCCAAAACTAACAGAAGTCAAACCGTTTGTATTGTACATTCTTATTTAGAAAGCCAAAAACAACTCTACAAAAAATTTAAAGAAAGCTTCAGTATAATCAAAACCAGTGTATGTCTCTTTTTGCAAGCAAATGTATAAATAGGAATTTTTCCCCAGCAGTATCACCCCAGAGAAGCCATCTCTTGAGTCTTTGTCTCTTTTGGCAGTTTTGTTCTTTGCTCCTCTCGGAAAACCAGATCTACAGCTAGCTCCCCTTCATTCCCAAACCCAAAATGTTAATGTTCTTTCTGATGACCAAGAATAGGTAACAAGCATCACTTTACAATGTTTTACTAAGATGTCAAATACATCAATTAGTCCCCTAAATGGAAATATGGCTTGAAAATAAAACATTTCATAGAGAAACAATTCTTTAGAAAACTCTATTAGGCAAATTAGAATTATTGAGGTTCCACTAATAGAAAAAACAGAATTATGAGGGGCCGACATGGAGATGTAACATTGAGGAATTTTTCTTGGGAATATGGGTTAGTTCACACTCAGGAGAAATCCCTTGGGGAAAAAGAGAGTCTGACTCCATAATAATACAGTGTCATTAGACACAGAATGGCAGGAAAAAAGGAAGAGACAGAAGTAATCATTTATCAAGCAATGAAAAGGCATCTGGGGAGACGGCACCACCACATGCCCCATTTACCTAACGCAGCTCACAGGATGTGCCAACTCACGGGTGAGAAACAGAGGAGGGGTGAGACAGTGGGGATACTGTCATTTCTGTACACGCTCAACTCAGGCTGCAGATGAGAAAAGCCAATCAATCAACTGCAGAACCTCTTTCTCCCCAGCGCAGCCAGAGGAATATTCTTTGGCATCTCTCCTTTCAGGCCTGGCCTCAGTGCACCTTACTAGCTATTGCTTCACTTATCTAATTTCACAGTAATGACCCTCAAAGGTTAGACTACCTGCTCGAGTGCAGTGCCTGAACCTCACCAACTCTGTATCACATCCAGGTGCAGAGCCTAGAGCCTCAGGAGGATGAGGCAGGAGGAAGGAGGGGAAATATTTAGCTCATCCCAGGACTAAAAAAGTAAGAGGATATTCTGGATTATCCAGTGGTGATGAAGACTTCCCTCTACACAACAGCCAAGGAAGTGACCTGATGAAACACCTGCCAGAGCAGCTGCTATACTTCTTTAAGGGAACCTGAGGTGTGGGGGGCCGGAAAAGGAGCTGGGAAAGAGTAACATCGAAAGCAGCAGTCAGCCACAGCTTCCAGCTATGTCTGCCATGATTTGAGAAAGCACTCTCTAATCCCTGGACCCCTACAGATGTACTGAGAACATCTAGTCCATTGATAAATTACAGTCTCAGCAAGCCACAGCTAAAGAGGTTTCTTAAAAGCTCAGTCTAGGCACTCAGAAAAATATCAGCTAACTGAATGGCGCTCAGGGAACAGCCTCTAAAGTGATTAAGAAGAGAGATGACTTGCTTCATTTAAAATGATTAAACACATTAAATACAGATTGCTTTAATGATTTCTAGGGGACATGTTATCATCATTAGCTGATGTCAGCGGCCCACAGAGCAGAAGGCAGAGGATTTAGGTGTTGTCGTGGGGTGTGTGGGTAGGCGCGGGGGTGGGGGGGTGGGGGGGTGTTAACATGGAAAAGATGCTGCCCGAATTCCAAGGAGCTGTGCTTTTAATATCACATTCTGATATTCTCTGAGTGAGCAGAACAATGTGCCACATGAGAGAGATAATTGTGCAAACTCATTGTTATCATCTAAGGGCACCTTTGTTTTTGGTTTTTTTTTAATCCAATGGCAGAAATGAAAACTAGATGAACTAATAAAGCAATTTTTAAAATGTAACATTAGCATGCATAAAAACAAGGGGCATATCTTTTAACATAACCCTTTATAATTCTTCTCTTGTGGGCTTCCCAAGAAATTATGCTCAGATGAAATGATGACTTATAGTCATAATTTTCTCTTCAGAAGATTTGATGATTTAAAAATTCATGTCAGACAAAAAAAATGAAAACTATTCATGTCAGAAAATCATCACCAGATACCAGAATGAGTAATTTTTACATATAAAAATAATTTCTGAACACCAACTTAATAACTTTCTATCAGTCACATTACAAAGAATAAGTACAATACGGGAAATACCAAGTCAGAGATCCTTTCCAAGCAAAAATACATTTCATAAGAGTGACAGCCAATTAACCACATTCTACCCCTGAGTCTTCCTCTTATTCTTCTCCATGACCTCTGATGTACAGAGTAAGCAACAAAAGATAAACAGTCTTCCAGGCCATTGGTCATCAAAACTCTACGCAGTCAGACTCCTAATAATCAGAGTTGTTGTTCTCAGGTAGGGGATTTCAAAAGCTTAATTCATATGATTGTCCACTCATTGTTTCAACAAATATTTCTTGAGTGTCATATATGAACCAACAATGTGCTCGGCTCTGGGAATACAATAGTGAGCGACACAAGAAGCAGTTCATATACTCTAGCACAGACCCCAACATGGCTGTAAAACAGGTGCTCTGGAGAAAAATAAAGCAGGGTAAGGGGCGAGAGAATGACTGGTGGGGGCAGGGGTGCTGTCTGGGGAGGGGCAGGAAAGCATTTTTTAAAGAAATGCACAGAGAAAGAGAGAGGCCAAGTGAAATTCTAGAGATGGTTAAGCACCAACTGGATTCAAAAAATCTTATTAAACACATTTATAAGGATTCCCACATTTATTCTTCCACATTTATTCCTCACATCCACCTAATGAGCTAGGCATCCATGGTATTCTCATCGCCTAAACCTCTCTAAGTTTGCCGACAATCACACTGCTAGTAAGGGGTGACACCTGAACCAAGCCCCACTCTTCTGTGAGTTCAGCACAGGCGTCATCTCTAAGAGCAGACACATTCACCTAAGGCTGCTGGTCACAAAGGTCTCCCAGAGCTGAACACTGTGCTCAGATCTACACTGTCCAGACCTAGTCTGGATCCCAGCTGTTGGCAGGGGCAGAAGCAGCGACTCCGACCACTTACCAGGAAGGGTGAGCTTCTCCTTAAGAAAATGAAATGGCGAAGCTCACAGACCACCTTGTTTTTGACAACAAAATGAGAACTGGGGAAAACGGAAGGTTCTGTGAGCAAAGAAAGTGATTAGTAGGGACTTCAGGACATGTGTTCAGAATAGAAGAAAATGGGCATTTAAAAACTAGATGGATCCTCTTCTCGAGAAAACCAAGACTAACAGCAAAGTTCCCCAGACATTAGCAGGTTGATGGAAGAAAACCTGTGGGTCATTCCTTAAGGAAGAAAGTCATTAGGAATTTGGGGAGTGGGGTGAGGCACTAAATGCTGACCCCTTGTAGAAGTGCTGTCTTTCAGGAACACATCTGGGATACGTCAGAGAGCATAAGAACCAACACCCACTCCTGCTGATTCCTGTGGGAATGAATCACAATGTCACAGCAGACTTATGAGGCATCTCCACACTAGGAAGGCAGGGATAGGAAATGGAAGCACTTGGCATGGAGCATTAGAGGTGGTTTCTTTTTTTCTGATGTGAGGGTTAAAACTCTTAAATTAATTAAACCATTCGAGGTTTCACTAGAGGCCATTAGACTGAGGTTGTTCTAATGCTTTAGCAGCCTACCATAGCACATCAAAACCTGAACCTGTAAATGCCTCATGATTAAGAAATCAGTACCTAAGGGACAATCAGTAACAAACAGCCAATGAGGCTTTCCCAAATAAGGAAACTACTCAAATTACAGCCAATCAAATAATTTCCTTGCTTTGCTTCCTCTCTTCTCTGTAAAAGTCTTGCCCCTGACTCCTGTTGGTAGACCATTCCTGACCACTTCTGGTTTGGTGTTGCCTAACTTTAATAGACATTTAGTCAAATAAACTCTTAAATTTTTAATGTGCCCCAGTTTATCTTTTAACAAAATTTAGAGAGTATAAGAACAGCTAATTACATAATTGGTGCTGATGGAAAAGATTTGATTTTCTAGATGAAAGCTTAGTATACCAAAATAATATTTTTTTATATTTTGGCATATAGGGAAAAAAAGATATACATAATAATAATAATAATATTAATGGTTTTCTTTGAAATATTGGATCATATTTAGGTTTTGTTTGGATGTCTGGATTTGCTCTAACTTCTAAATAAATATGTAGAATTAATTTTTTATAAGAAGAAAACACAATAACAATATATATATACAGATACATGATTATCTTATAAGGATTGGGAAACACATTTGCTTGGAGACTAGCTAACCAAATAATGGAGCCTTTAAACTGAAAATGAAGTTAGAAAAATGTCCAGAAAAAGCTGTTAAACTGGTAATTGTAGAAGACATCAGAAATCTCACAGAAAGAACAACAGTAATGGCAAAAAGGCCCAGGATTTCAATCAAGAATTAAATGAAATGATGTTTGGGAAGATATTACAAAGTTTCAGATGCCTGCTCATCAAATCACAGAATGCAGTTACCAGACTAAATTAGCTGGAGACTTTAAATCAGGGACAAAAACACATTTTCTGAGCCTCTGTGATACAGGAGTTCCAAATAAAATATTTCTCAAAAGGAAGTTAAGGTGCAGAGCTGCCAATGGTCCTGTGTGCACATCAGAAGGCACATGCCGCTGTGGCACATCAGTGGTGGCCCACAGCAGAGCACTGGGCACAGAGAAGAGAAGAGGGCAGTTGACAAGCTATCATTTGGGGGATACACCCCACAATGCCTGGAGAGTTTAAGTAAATGGGTGATGCTGATCACAGAATGACAAAGGAAGACAGAAATAACAATGGAGTGGCCAAGTGCCTCAATATTTGCTGGAAGTCTCAACTAAAATTAGAATCTCTGATATACTTTTTCCTTGACTTTCAGATTAGTTAATCTCAAAGAAAGTTGAGCAAACTGCAACTTTGGATCTAATTCTGATCAACTGGGGGAACGCTGAGACCAGGTAGGGGGTGAAGATGTTTGGCTGCTGAAGCAGAAATATTGAGAACTTAGAAGTGCTCAAAGAGAAGTTAGATTTGAACTCTAAAGTTTAAAAGAACGTATTTTAAAAGTTCAAAGGAAATACATGCATGTCCTGAAACTCAAAAGGAAAGATACTTCAAGAGGGCGGGCTCTCCAGAATTAAAGTCTAACCATTCAACTGCAAATTATCCCAACAGAAGAAAATGTAGAGGCATCCAAAGGTACTAATGTGACTCCCCCAGGAAGCGGCCTAATGGGCTCAGATTTTTAAAAGACTCTTACAAAGAGATCAAGAGAAGGGCCTATATGAAAGAACATAATCATGGCCCGTATGAGCTTAAAGTTGCAAAAAAAAAAAAAATGCTAAAAGCCAAAAAAAAAGAGGGTAGGGGGCCTGCATTGCTTTAAAGTTACGTTTGAAATGAGAACAAGAAAGACAGAAACCTGCTGTTTGGGATGGACTGTGGTTCTCAGATGGTATGAAGAAAGGCAAGGATATTCTTCAGACTGGAAAGGAAGGACAAACCTTGATAAGATGAAAATAGATGAAGAGACTGGGATTTAGAGATCAAATGACTACTCTTGATAGGCTGAATTTACCCCAGTGTACAGAGGAAATTTACAGCTAACATAAAACCAATGATCTTCAACAGATCCTGGTGAATCTGGGATTAGATCAACTCAACAGGCCAGAGAAGGGCATGCGTAGCCCTAATTTTCAAAAAACAGACAACAATGCACTTTGAATACCATCTGGAAAAATTCTAGAATAGTGTATCGATGAAAGATTTACTTAGGAAAGGAAATGAGACTTTGAGGGGGAGGCTCCTGTAGGAGATGCTCGCTAACAATAAGTAACAGCCCAATCCATGTGGCCACTGGGGAACTGTTTGGATGGGAGAATGTAAAAGACATTTGGATCTCAATGGGGGTTGGAAAGTTCTTCCATGATATCTTTGTAGACAGGATGGAGAAATTGCTAAATGACACTCCAGTCTTGTTAATCATGGAATTACTGAACTTATATCGATCAGGAAAAGTCCCGTTAGTGGACTTGGAACATTAAATGAGGTAGTATATAGGAAGGGAAAATTTGTAACCTGTAGCACAAAGAACAGTGAAAAAAGTTCAAGACTGTATCCACATACAAAAAAAGAAAATAACTCTGAAATACCTTAAGGCATCCCATATAGAATGGAGACCAGCATTTTCCACACAGCATCTTAAAATAAAATGGCATGGGACACTCTGAAGCTAGGGTGCTCATGGTCAATATGGTACCCAAACAGAGGCCAGAGGCCATTTGTCAAGGGTGGGTACTCAACAGTATACCCACGTAAGGTCTTGTATTAATTTACCACATGGGATAAAAATCAGGTCCTAACATCAAGGTGTTGGCAGGGCTGCATGCCTTCTGGCGGCCCTAGGGAAGAATCTGTTTCATTGCCTTTTCCAGATTCTAGAAGCTACTTGCATTTCTTGGCTGTGACTCCCTCCTTGAATCACTCTGATTTCTACTTCTGAGGTCACATCTTCTCTGGCCCTGATCCTCCTGTCTCCCCTGCATGAAGATCTTTGCGATTATATTCACCCCACCCTATCCAGGATAATCCCTTTAAAACCTTTAATTTAATCACACTGTAAAATTCCTTTTGCTGTGGGGGAAAACATTCTGACATGGACATCTATTGGGAGCCATTTTTCTGGCTAGCACAGGTCCCTTTCATGCGGCAGAGTCAATGAGATCTTTTCTGGGAGGGCAGGGGCTGAAGAGTCCCTGCTCTCCTCAGTGACAAGGGCCCGGAGACACACTCTTCCAAAACTTTAAAATCTAAACTATAAAATAATTCTTTTAAAGATATTGACAAAACTGAACATGTCAGCTTGAGTACAAGTTTAGTGTAGTTAATTATAAACGCTGAACAGATACCAATCTTTTTCAAACTGCTCATGTTAACCCAACAATTAAATATTAACTTTTTAGTAGGCTGCAAAGTTTATTTTCTTATAAATCCCTATTTACAGGCTCACTTAAGCATTTAAATAGGGCAACATCTATTACCACGGAACCAGGTGGCTAAGAGTTTATGATTACCCTAGAGTTTCCTAGAACGAGTTTTATTGTATAAAAGGAGAAACACATAACATACTGAGGGAAAGGTCATGACTATAACACAATTATCCAGCCTTTGTTATCACTCTTCTCTTTCATCAATTTCCAAAATCATCATCAATTTCCCTTGTCTCCAACCACCTGTCTCCAAACTCAACCATAGATTAGTCTTTGAAACAAGTTTTCCATCTATAGTTTGAAATCCAGCCCCAATTGAGAGATTTTATAAAGATCAATGGTTTTACAAAACAATTTTCCCCTATATTTCAAGTCAAGAGAAAACGATCCATGCTGATTATGATCAAGTACTTGATAGAAAACAATAAATCCACAAATAACACTTCTGATCAACAGTTTTATCCCCTTTGTAAGACCTTCGTATGTCATATATACAGTATACACACACTGAAGGCCTACTAACAAAAAGCAAAATTGACTGGACAGGAAGAATTAAGGACAGAAAAACAATGAAAGAGTGAATAAGGGGAAAGGGAATTTCTCCATGAGATGTAAGCTGCAGGTGCAGAAGTGACTAATAGCATCTAACGCAGGGCCTGGCAACCAGTGGGTGTTCAAATGCAGAGAAACACGAATCTAGCACCTGCCCAGTGACTGTGCATGGTGAGCACCTGAAGGGCCGCTGAATGAGTCCTTTCATTAGTAGAAATGACGGGACAAAATATAAGCAGAGAAAGAGGATGGAGGTCTTACTTTACTATCCTTGTCTGGTTTGGCTGCTGAACTGTTCCCACAAGCTGAAGAAGTGCTGTCAGGGGAGGTGGGAAGTCCAGAGAGAATGGCCATTATCTGGCTAGTGGGCTCGGTCTCTAGAGAGGCGGCGGTGATGCTGGGCGAGGTCATCGGAGCAGCTGCAGTGCAGGCTAGGGGGGCACCAGCTCGACCCACACTGCCAGCAGACATTGGAGGCGGAGGCTGTGGGGAGGCCATGGGATGATGGGGCAGGCCCACAGCTGCAGGCCCCAGACCTGTGGCGTTCTGTACTTGGATGGGCGTCACTGCTGCCGTAGGGCGTTCTTGGTTGTGTGCCAAAACTAGTCAATGACAGGAGGGAACACGGTAAAATTCAGCTTTCCAGTAAATGCTACTCATCAAAACATGAGTCATTTCATTGCATCAGACCATAATGAAAGGATGTTACTGCATTTATTACAATAAATAATAGATGTATGGTGGTTTAAAAGCACTTAATCTTAGCTGGGTCCCTAGATGCCATTTCCCTTCCAGAACAGCCCTTGAGTCTGTTGAGTGCCTGGAAGTTCAGCTGTAGCCCTGAGGCCCTTCAGTTAGAGAAAGGAGGCCTTTCCACCACAGTTAGAGACATGCCAGTTTCTGGTGGTGGTCTTCATCATCAAACTACACTGGCCTCCAGTCCTCTAAAAAAATTAATCTCTCTCTTTTTATTAACCATTTTCTTTCTTTTGGTTTTTCAGATATAAGTCACACATTTACTCCCATTGTTACACAAGACTCTTGTTAAGTTTTCAATGCTATAGAAGGAAAAAAACTATTTAAGGTCCCATTGGGTCTAACATAGACCTGTGACTAAATTCATAATAAGTCATTAGCACACTATTACGTGGTAGACACACAGCTAGCAGCAGTGATATTTGAGATCGTATGATCTTGACGACAGAAGTCATATTCCCCAATATTACTGATGTTCTTAGGATCAGCCTAATTTTTTTCAGGCTTTTAATCTGTAGGTCAGGCTTGAATTAACCTGCGGAGCAGGCTTAGCCCAAATGAGCAGGTGTCAAGTGCCGTTGCTTAGACAGTGCCTACTTCTAGTTCCTGTTATTTGTTATTTCAGTATCACAACTGCTTTTCTCAACATTTGTCATAAAAGGTCTGATATCAGGCAGGCAACCCTCTTTCTGATCATTTCCAGTCTGGCTTCCTCCTTACCTGTCCTCACAACATTGCGGGCTTGGTTGACTGTCATCTGCCCAGTCATGTTCAACAAAACCTTAGCTTGTGGACTTGTGTGGACGTGAGCTGCTGACACCACGGCTGTGGGGACAACACTGGGACTCCCAGCCATACCATTTCCCTGGAGCTTCTGGGCAGACCCTCCTCCAGTGGAAGGACTGACCATGGTCGCCCCCCGACTTGTCTGACCAGCTGTAGACACAGGAACTTTAGCTTGGGAAGCATTTGTCACCGCCCTGCCAAGACAGAAACACAGACAGTCCAATCAGTCTATCAGCAAAGTGGGAAACAGAACAATTAAACATCCCCTCTCTAAAAGGGACGCAAAGCTTTAAGGCAAAACATTTTAAAAATGAATGGAATTATTTTTATAAAGTGTAAGAATTGCAAATTCAAACAAACAATGGCCCTGAGGCAGAGAAAGGTCTTGAAATGTATTCTGAGTCACAGAAAACCATACATCATATTCTGCTCAAGAACATACAGCTGCTGAGCTCAGCATTCCATACCAAGGCCAAACCTCTCCACTGACATTAGGCCCTGGATTCCCCTTCATCTATCCAAGAAGCCAGGTTTGTCACCTTACAATCACCACACTTCCATGGCCTTGATCATGTTTTCTGCCCTTCTCCCTACTTGCCCCCAGCCCCACATCATCCAGTGCTTATGTACATGCATGTGTGTGCAGAGACACATATATATATACACTCTCTGTGAAGTTCGTTCTGTCTTCTCTTAACCTCACCCTAATCTCACTTACGCTTCAAGATTCAGCAGAAATCCCATCATTTCAAGAAGCCTTGCCAAGGCTCAGGCTTAAGACTTTATGACTCTATTTTATATGCATTTCTTTCTTCTATGACGCTGATTATAAAATGTGGTGTTATGTTTTAGTAAATTCCTCATTAAATATTTCTGACTCAATAAAAGTTACTTGAAGACAGGGCCAGCGTGAAATAGTTCTTTTCCATTTCTCCAGGACTCACAGTTATAGTGATACACCCAGCCCTGAACAAATCTGGTTGAATTTAATTAAATAAAGTTTGGTAGGGTTTTGTGTAATGTAATGTTTTTGATATCCTAAATTCACTGAAACAACAATTCTATTTATAGTATCTTTCCACTAAGTAAAATATTTCATTAACTTGAATGTCCTTATTATTTACTTTGATGAATAACAAAGAACTCTAAGTACGCATCTCTCCAGAGGCCTTAAATCATTTGTTTTTGAGTCTTATGAAAATGTTTTCTTTTATTAACTTAATATTTTGTTGTTGTTTGGTTTATTTTACTTCCCTTACTTGTTTTTGTGGTTTGTTTTTGTTTTGTTTTGTTTTTTTCCCAGCAGGGAGGATCTATCTACCATCTTCTGGATCCTGAAAGTAGATTTTAACATACACAGAAGAGAAGGTTTATCTTGATTAAAAATCTGCAAGTCTAATTGAAGCTAGCATCCTGTCACCATCTGCAACAATACTGATTTTCATTTGATTAGGCTGCTGGCCAACCTATAAATCAAGGCCAACATCTGACATACATGTCAATTCATTAAGCCATTTATTCAAAATCAGAGGGTTTAGGGAATGATTTAACACAGTTAATCCTGGACTACTTAAGAGCCCAGTGGCCAAAAACTGAGGCTCCCTCAATGTCAATGCCATCCATTATAGGTCACTTCATTCAGTTTCCAAGGCTGCTTTCCTAAGTCACCAAAAGGTAGACTTCTCTCTAAATAAAAAAAGAACATTTTGTGTATCTAAAAGCTCTTACTTTCCATTACCCTATAACAGAGTTTCTCAACCTCAGTGACATTTGGGGTCAGATAATTCCTTTCTGTGGAAGGCTGTCCTGTGTTCTGTTGGGTCTTTAGCAGCATCCATAACTTCTATGCACTAGATGCCAACAGCAATGTCTCTCCCCTCCTCCCCTCTCATAATGACCATCAAAAATGTATCCCTAAGTGCCAAATTCACCTGGGGAGCAAAGTCACCTTCAGTAAAGAAAGATAAAGGATTTGTGCTATATTTAAGGAATTTTATTTGTCTGTATTACAGAAATTATTAATAATTGCCTAAATTTAGAGGTAATCAAGCTATTGGAATTTAGAGCCAGACCACCTGGGTTTGAGCACTTCTTCACTATGTCATATCCGACAAGTTATTTAATCTCTTTGAACCTCCATTTCCTCATCTATCAAGTGAGGATAATAACAGAAACTACAATAATAAGTTGTTTAAGGATTTAGAGTTAATGTGTGAAATGCATTTAGAAATCTCCCTGCCTGGCACATAGTAAGCATTATAGACACATAAGTATTAATAATAAAGCTTTTGTTTATATCAAACATTATACTTTTTATTTTCAAGCAGAAAAATATTGAAAATGGTCTAGTTGAGTCTTCTATATATCACTTAAAGCAAATAACTTAAAACCCAGTACCTTTATTCATAGAAACCTACAATTTCACATATATCCATGGGAACAGTAAGCTAAGACTGCCAGAGTTAGAAGGGATCTCAGCACACAGAGATATGGATTTTTTAAACGTTGGCTTGCAATAAGCAATTATAATGTGAGAAGGAATCTGGATAGGCTGAGAGCCATGAAAAAGAACAAAGCTTCTCTGTGTAGAACTTAGTAAACCATTTATTCAAAACCATACCTTGTGACTGGTGCCACATAATTACCGGGGAAAACCCCTATCTTGCTGGTATGCATCGATGTCCCTTTGAACCAGCCATCCTGGCAACGTTCAAACACTAAAAACATCTCCCCTTTTCTCAGCTCCAGCTCATCCTCTTTCCGGGGAGTGTATGGATATATAGCAACATACCTATAATAGAAAGAATATTTTATTTTGGGCTGAGTAACCGACAAAACCCAAGATGCTCAAAACTTGCCTTTGATATAGTCTTGAACATCTTGTACAAATATAAACAGAAAGTGTAATCCTTTAACTTGTCAGTAGTATTGGCACCTGTCCATTTAAAAAGGTTTTCCCATCCACACTGAAAAGGCAGAGGCCTTCCTGATGAAGAACTGCCAACCTGGTCCTCCCAGTGGGAAGGAGACTATCCACCAAATGCTGTTTGCTGGGTGTGGAAGAATTAATGCAGCTCCCCAGAGTGCTTACCCTGCTGCTGGAAATTAGGTGCCCACTGGGACAATTGAGCTATTTAAATGGCACTTGTTAGACTTGGGAAGTAGCCCCAAATGAGGATATATGGTAAAAAAAATCCCACTGGGAAGCACAACATGCTGCCTTCCACACACAAGCTGGACCTAGAGGTTTGGGCTGCACCTGCTTTTGTATGCTCAGCCAGGAACAATACTGAGTTTGAAAAAAATCAAAGGAAAATAAAAGTCCAGATCACAGAGAGTACAAAACAACCCCACAATGCAAGGTGACCGTGCCCCCAACATATGGAAACCAGGTAGGCTATGCAAACCAATTGTTCTTACCAGGGCTCTAAACCGCTCTGTGTATTGTATAAACTCACACAATATAAGAGCCACAAAAATCGAGCTGTATTCTGCCATGGATCAACCCTGAACAAGATCTCCTTAGACCTTTCTGGAGACTTCCTGCTGGGGGTTTACAGCGTTTCGCATGCATACTACGGACAGCTCTCTCTGATGTGGGTGGAATAGCTTCCCATTCCTTAGTGTCCTAAGGCAGAAACAAACATGAAGACAGGAGGCTCCAAAGGCAGTTCCTTCCACATCTCAAACGACGAGGAAGCAAACGGCTCTGCCTCCCTCCACTGTGGAAGGCCTGCCCTCAGCGGGACGGCTGCCGGCGAGCTCCTGCGTCAGGCCCACGTTGTGGCAGCAGTTGCCTCATTATGGGCATGACTGGGTGGGAGTCCGCAGAACACAAGCCACCCTGGTAAGCCACACACCTGTCACCAGCTCCTATCAGAAAGATGTTTCTTGACCTCTGCTGTGGGGACGTAGCCTGCAATGAGCATTTAAGCAGTAATAAATGACACCCTCACTTACACGCTGGGGCGAGTTTGAGGTCGTAAATGTGCAATCTGGTCGGTGGGTCCCGCTGTGGGCCTCAGTCCCATTCCAGCAGCAGCAGCAGCGGTGGCGGCGGCAGCAGCACCCGGTGGTGTGGAGGCCAGAAGAGGGGGCGGTGGAAGGGGAGGATTCATAGTCTAATATAAGAAAGAAACACAGGGGGCAAAAAGGAACAAAACATTTATTTACATCTCTTAGGCAAGGTGGGAAGGAAAAGGAATCAGAAATCCAAGGGAAAAGTTTTTAATGTAATCCAAACAGAGCAGAACCAGCAGGCTACCTAATAGGAAAGCCTCCTTAAAAAAACAAAACAAAACAAAACAACAAAACTCCTATCTTGTCCTCCTATAACATCTTAAAGCCACAGCAACCTTTTCCAGCAAACAGGTAAGTAATCACACTCGGGAGGAGGGAAAGAGAAAGAATGAAACAATTGCATGTAACTTAAAGATTAATAACACTTTTAAGCAGAGACTTGGACAAGAATCCAAATGCCTGTCAAGGGGGCAGCTATAGTGTCACACAGCTTGCTGGCAATTAATTTGTGGTTGTTTCTGTAACCTGAAACTTAAACACAACACAAAACAATGGGGCCGACTCTATCTCCAGCCATGCCTTCAGAAGAAAAATTCCTTTGATGCCTGGTCTCCAAAAAGCCCAAACAATAGCAAGCCCCAATCACTGGGCTGTTGTTGCTACTTTCACTTATTCTTTTCTTAACTATGCCAGCTTTTGAAATTTAGTACTATCAAGGCTGGTAATCTTTAACAAGTACACCAGTGAAAAGCGGCTGGTTCTTTTATGGGCACAGACTAATGGGGTTCTGCCTACAGGATTCCATGCCTTTTGAAAATCAATGGAGCAATTGTTACCTTCTGATCTATAAACCCCAGATAATTCTTTAGGGTCTGTATACCGAAACTCCTGGGAAAAGAGGCACACAAAGACCTGCCTGAACCTCCACCTCGCCCTCCCCAAATCTTTGAACCACTGGATGTAAAAACTGAGTCAGAGGAGAAATGAGAAGAGTCAAGAATGCACCTAGGAAAGTGTAAGTGGCTTTGACACATCAGCATATTAATAAGAAAAATTCTAGGACTTCTAAACATAGTTCATAACAGACACTTTATGTCTATTTTTTGGAACAAAAATCTGAATCTCATCAACACTGACTTCATCTGCCTATTAATGTACCTAGTTCCACAAACATAAACTGTGTAGAAAAAATTTCAAATTTCTATACATATGTTGCAACTGTTTCACACATTATATTTAATTTTCTTGCTAAAGCGACTTTCGGGAAGACTCTTTCCCAAACAGCAGCTGAAGCTGTTGCAGAAGTCAGCATAGAAATAAATGAGGCGTAGAGCTGCTTACAGAGTTCTAACCTGGACAAGGCAGAGGTCAGCTCCAAAGGCCAGGGCTTCGTGAACATTATTCATGTTCTCCATACAAAACACAGCAGCATGAAGATGTGTTACAGCTTTGGAATGTGCAGACTTAGGCTTAGAGCCTTCAAACCCTTTAACCAGGAGAAGCTCAAACATCCATTCCATTTGGTCTCCTTCCAGGGACGAAGTAGAGAGAAGTAAAGCTAACCCTTGGTGAAATACTCAGCAAATGTGTGACCTGGGCAGTTCATGGGTAATAACACACCAGTGGCTTGACAGGTGAGATAACAAGTCTAGACTGTACATCCAATAATATACAAAGACTGTTAAATTACCACTTAACTGATTCCACTTAAATCTTCCTAAACCCAATCTCAGAACAGCACGGCTGTGGAAAGGCAGAAGGCAAATGGCACATGCTCAGCGGGAACCCGACAATAACCATCCTAGAAATTACTTAACATAGTACCGAAGGCACAGAACCAAAAAGCTCCATTTCACACGCTGTGTAGAATGGCATTTTCAAGAGCAAAGGAAATTAGAATCACCTGCTATATTTTAGCTTATTAAAACAGAGGATGTATTAAATTGGTCCCAAGAAGAAGAAGGCAAGGACATCTATAGACCTGACAAAAATATGTCACATTTTATTAACAAAATGTAAAAAAAAAAAAAAAAAAAAGGTCACCTCTCATAGTTAACGAATGGAGTAAACAAATGTTTCATGCACATCACTTTTACAAAGAGTGAATAATAGGCATTTGAAAAATGGATAAAGGAGGATATTCTGAAAGCTCACAGAGGTTGTGCTTGAGAGAAAACACAGTTATAGCTCCCTTTATACAGCTGAAACAAACAATCTAATAAAATTGGGCAGATTTTTCCGCAATGCTGGGTGACCTATGTTTGGGGGGGAAAGTGCATATGTGTGTGCATATGCATTCATGGGTATATCAGCACACAGACAAAGACCAAGAGAGAAAGTCTAATTAAAATCAGATTCCTAGATGTTGCTCAGCCCCGCGGGGTTGGTAAAATGATAGGGCTCTTGTGAGTCCAGGGCTGTGACAGACTAGGAAGCTCTGTGGGTTGCTTTATAAACAACCTAAAGTGAAATAATCTGGTGATGTGGAAGTTCAAAAGGTAATCCACTGTGTGCTGTGCTTCAGGCAGTTTGCTACCCTGCAAGACCTGAAATTTCTAGAGCAAACCATAGCCTTTCATTCACCCAGAGCTGACCTAGAGACCTGCCTATTATTTCATAGGTCAGGCTGGCCACGACTCCAGAGGCTAAGATGTACTTTTTACCAGCAGGCAAAATACAAAAACATCTATGGTTCTGCTAGGAGTGTAGGTAACACTGTGCTAACAATATTTTGTTAACTTACTACTGTACAGAACCAGATACCATACTTAAATGCCATGTTCACTAGATACTGCATGCTAAATTAATAGGGGCTTAAACAGTGCTCATCACCTGTAGCTTTATGGAAATGCAGCAAGTCTATATTATCGAGGTAAAGCTGTCCATAGCTATGGCCCAGGCCACAGAAATACTGATGTAGAAAACAGGATGTTATTCTGATAGTCATTAAAAATGAGCTTCCTGCTTGTGTTCCCATAGATTCAGACCTGTTTACCAGTATGTGGTAATGATCTCAGGCAAGAATGGCTATTTCTGAATAACACTTAACTCAAAAACAGGGCTTTGTGGTGGTCTGCTAATGTAAATTGGTCCTATTTTGCCATGTCCAGGTTCCGTCCCACGACTCACTGACCTTGAAAGGAGAGGCATGGTAGAAGCAACACAGGCTTTGGGGTCAGGAAGAACACAGACCCTAACCCTGGCTCAGCCTCTCAGGCATCCTTGACTTCCCTCCTTGTGTGAGTGAGCAGAGGAGAGGACTGCCCTCTCTCAGAGTGGGCTGGATGCCTGGCCACGGCCAGAACACATTTGCCACTGGACATACCCTACCCTCATCCTGATTCCTGGCACTCCTATTGATTCCAAAGGCTCTGTTTCTTCCTCTCACACTACCAAGGTTGGCAGCCCCATCCTTCCGACTCCAGAGGCCTTCACCAATCCTGTTGACAGCAGTAAATTCCGTTTAGCCTCTATCGTGGGCTATAATGAATTAATTACAAATTGGCTCTTCTGGGAACCTGTCATCATTTAATCTTATTTCCTTAAACAATGTGTGTGTGTGTGTGTATGTGAGCGCACATGTAAATTTCTTTTTTAGTTAGGGTTGCACATTTTTGTCATGTAATCTGTTTATAAGTTGTCTATGGGCCATATTTGGTCTTTACTGACCTGGGCACCCTGTGACATTTTACAGCTAAGCACCCCTCAGCTGCCACAGAGGATCAAGGGTTACGAATCACTTGTTTAAAAAGTTCTTCTGCCATTGTACAGAAGATTCAAGACTAAGATCTTCATCCTCCTTTCCCTCAACATATTAGCTGGAAAAAACCCTCATTACTATTAACAGTCTGAATTTGATAGATGTAATAACAGTTTTGTTTCTAATATTAGATAGTTAACATTTTAACTGTGAGATATATGAGACAATATGTTCATAACTTCATTCGCATAAAAGATTAAAGTCTCAAGTCATAAAAATACTAGAAATAACATTCGATTTCTATTCTAGTGGTGACAATAATTACCTATAAGTCCAGACTATGAAAAGCACGGTTTCCGTACTACTAAACTGCATTCTATTGCTGTGATACTGCTCAAAGTCTTGGGATATATTTCAAATTTCAAAAAGGACACTTGCCATAATTAATGAGAGATGCAGATGGCACATGCCACTGAGATTTTTTTCACTTAAACCTAATATATTAAATGCAAAACATTTCTGCCAACCTAGCAGGGGATATATCTGTTTATAATTAGTTTTTCATTAAATGAAATTGGCGCCATAGACATATCATTTAATAAACCTTCCTCTTGCTTAACATGCAAGCTTTCTCCTGTAATTCTAGGGTAAAATCGAATGTAAATTAGTTTTTGTATACTCATGCACTCTTGTGACAGGTCCCATTGATTTGCCCTGGAGTGTGCCTCTAGCTAAGAGCAACTGGCCATTTACTATATTTTAAAATTTTTAGCTCATGAGGGTGAAACTCAGTCAGTTCAATGTCTTTTCCACTACTTAATTTTTCTAAGATCAGGAAAGCTACTTTTTTCCCCCCTTAAGAAATCAAGTTAGAATTTTTCCATGTGAAGTAGTCTTCTGGAAATTGGAATAACAACTGATTGTGAGAGAGAAGGAAGGGAAAGGAGAGTCTTTTCTAGAGGTGAGAGGACAGGGTGGTAATGGAACTCAGCTCCAGTCAAAATACCCAGGGACTACCAGAATGTCAGGAAACCACATTTCTGTAAGTTAACTTAAATTTCATCTTATCTCCAGATGTATCAATGCAACATACCTTCCCGCACCAAAATCTTATACTATCAAGGAAGCTATAATCATTTTGGGAATATAAAAAACTTTAACCTTTAACCAGAACATTATTAACTTCCATTTAAATACAAGAACATGCTTCACTCTATAAAACATTTTCAAAAGTCTAAGTCAAGCTAGGTTATAACTGCATTTATTTTATCCCACCTTGTTTCAAAGTCAGTTTTCAATGATTTATAAAATGCATCAAGACAAATATAAAAGGAAAAATGAGGCAACACGAAAGTGAGAACAATAAAACTAGGTGGGGCCAACATTTTAACTAATAACATTGAGAGGTCTCAGCTAGAGAAGGGTACCAATTTGGCTCTAAGCATTCTAGCAGAGGGGAGCTATAATCTTTACAACATATATAAAATCCACAACCTAAAAACAAACCAGCTGCTTAGAAGCCTCTCTATTCCTGGTATAGAAGGCAGAGAAAACTGTAACAAAATGAACCAGGCTCTCCAAGGCATCCTTGGAGTAAACCAGTGGCACATGCCATAGGCCGACCTTGAAATAGTCCTCAGGAGAGATTGGTAACAGGATCAATGATAGTCACCTCTTTCTATATTCTAGGCATCGCGCTAACTCTCTGAAGTAAGTACTGTTATTAGTCTCATTTCATATGTAGGGATGTGGCGGCTTACAGAGGCTGGGTAACTTTTCATGGTCCTATAACAAGTAAGTGGCTGACCTTGGCTACCAACCCAGGTCTGTGCACCCTTCACCTGGCCACACCATGTCTCTGAAAGCATCACAGTCAGGTGAGATATGATAAAGCAATTTATAGCGGTGGGATCCACTGGGGACATCTGATTTGGTGATCTTTTCTATCCTTGTTCAACTCAGTACTGAAACAGTCTGAAAGAATAAGCCCAGGCATTGGCCTAGATGAGAGATGTCTCACAATTGCTGGTTCCTTGTAGTTCAATTGCCTATAATTTTAGGAAACATGGTTTTAAACTATTGTGTTTCTGCTACCTGAGGTTGCATTTGCTGGTCTCTTCCCTTTTAATTTTCTCTACAGAATGTTTCTTCTTTGTATCTACCTAACCTTGGCTGCCCTCATTCTTCCTATTAATTTTCCCTGTTAGGATGTTTTAAAGCAATTAAGAGTTTAGATTCTCTCTGCAGGATGCTAGTTTGTAAAAAGGAAATCAACATAATCTGGGGGTCCTTGTAAGGCAGCAGGGACCTCTGGGCAGCGATGGCTATGGTTATACGGATAGAAGACAAGAAACTAAAAAAGATGAACCGTAAATGTAGAGATTTGAAATCAACTTATGTGTGACTGAAGAACACCATTTAGCCTGAGGGATGCTAGCTTCCTCAGCATTTCTATTAATGTATCTTTGTAAAAAGTAAGCAAGGTCTAGGAACTCAAAAGAAATAAAGGTTAACCCTTCAGGAAATCAGGATGAACTATAATGAAAATTAAAAGTATTTTATAGAGTTCTTCTAACAGCTTCAGGCCACTGACCCTCACTGTTAAAAAATTACACAGGCTGCAGGCGAGAGACTTTCTAATTTTTTCGTAAGGTTAACAAAGATAATAGATAATAGATACAAGAAACACCCCACCTAGCAAGTTGTCATTTAAACTGCAGGTGTTATGAGGTGAAGGGTGCCAGATTAACGTGACTAACACCTAAAAGACAAACAGAGGTGGGAGGAACTATACTCACGCCAAGTGCAGCCGGGTAGGGAACATCGGATGGGAATGTGAAGGAAGGGCCAGTCGTCACTGGGCTGCTTGGAGGTGGGGTCACGATCAAGCCCGTGGTACTTATGTGAACCTGCCAAGAAAAAAAAAAGTTAATAAAAAGACTATATTTAATAATACAATAGATTACACCAGCTAAACCTTGGGAAGGCAAGTAACATTTTTTTTTTTTTAAATCCATAGCTTCTATTATTTTTTGGAAGGCAGAATCCCTTTCAGTTTATTCAACCAAAATTTACTGCTCACCTAATTTGTATTAAGACACTAGGGAGTCACGTGATAAGTACCGGTCACTACAGTGTTTTACGCACAGAAGTCAGCTGCTGTTGCCTTTCATGATAACATGCTGCCTCACGGGGATGCCACCGCCAACTAAGGTGGCTTCTCAGATGGTCAGGTCCTTCCGGCTGGTGTTTCACCAGCCTGCTAACAATTTCCCTGAAGATCCTGTTGAAACGGGTTGTAGCCGAATACCCACCTGTCTATCCATGTGTTAAATCTATATGAAATATTTAAGGTGTTCTGTTATTTCAGAATCATTTTCATGATTTCTACCTTTTCAGTGGGGACACATAATTAAAATGCAGCTGCCCAGACATGCCTATAGCAGGTGATTACTTACAGAGCCTTTAAGAGAACAATGTCAAGCCAAATTAGCTATTTTCAGAGGTGGCTTACCCAGGTTCCTACCTAAGATTAATTTACTAGAAAGAAATTGAGTTAGGTCATTTCACTGCCTGTGTTAGGATACTCAATCAATTTCAGCCAAGTTGCATATCAGCTCGACTGCAGAATGCAATGGTGTCACCTGAGGCTGCAAAACAAGGAATGTGGGCTCCTGTACAAACGGCATCTCTCCTTCACTAGTAAAGACAACGGTGTTGGCTGGTACCTTGTTTCTCCATGGAAATAATGCAATATCAAGAAATTCTAGGCTTTTTGCAGTAAAAATTTAATTCCAAACATAGTTTCCTCAATTCCCACAAATTAAGAAGATTACCAGGGCAAAGAAAAGCTCAGAGATTAGTTAGTTCCCAGAGGGCTTGAAGGAACTTTCAGTTTCCCCCTGGATGAGCCTCTGCCAAGGCTGGGAGATTCAACATCTTAGCACATAACTTCAGTTTCACCAATAAATCTGCATTATACATGGAATCCATATCTTTTAAAAATTACCTCTGTACCTGGTAGCTCATATATTGACTAAACCTAAGCAGATTCAAGGGGTGCCACTAACGAGAGTTTTCTTCAGACCCTCCTTTTCTGTCTCTTCTGTGAATCCAGGTCTATTTCTAAACACTGGATTTTCATTCTTGGAATAATACCTAATGGCCTTCACCTACTTTATCCAATAAGTGTTGATATACATACTCCAAGGACACCTGCAAGTTGGCACCACATAAAAGATGGTCTTCCTTAGAAGAAACAATGAAGCTTACTTCAAAGTGTGCACCATTATTAAGGAAGCTTTTGGGGCAGAAGAAAGCTCACCAAAATACAGCCTCCTGGGCCTGGACCTACAAACATCTAAAAAAAAATCTCACTACAGACTGATGTTGCTCTAAAATCCCCAGACTGGGAATCAGGATAATTGGCTGCTATTAAGTTCACGGTCTGGGACATGTCACTTCACATCATGACAAACACAGGAGTAAAGCACTGAACATGGGGAATCCTGCAAGCACCAGTTCAACACAAAGCTGCTCCTGGCACTGGAGTTAATGAAGGGAGAAGTCACCAAAGAATGACGAAAAGCAGAAGAAAAGTGGCGGAAGGTGGGCCTGTCCAACACAAACGCCCTGAGGGAGGGACAACATGACTCTATGCTGGGCTCATCCTTTTCTCATGAAACTGCTAATTAGGTGGGTCCCCCCCCCCCTACCAGAAAGGACAATGCAAAGAGGAGAAACAGGTGGGGAGAGCAAATGGGAATGAGTGGGTGGATTTTCTTGCTTTCCCTGAAGCCACTGGTAATTTAAAAAAAAAAAAAAAACTGCCACGAAAAACTCAATATGATGAATTACTCCTCCAGCTGGCAAAGGCCAAAAAAATATCACAGGTGTGGCATCATGTGCTTTTACAGGTGTCAGTCACAGACCTCTGTGCACATCTGTTTTGATGGCCCACCTCGACAGCAGAGCCTGCAAATAATCTTTCAGTTGGTGTATTGGAAAGTTCAGTCTTTACTCAGTAGTCTCTGAATAAAGTGGCATGCAAGCCCTTTGCTCCTTTCTTCAGTTCATTTCCCTATCCTGCTGCCTAGAATTTGGATGGGACAGAGAGATCTCCAACTGCCATCCATAAACATGAGGATAAAGATCTACATACACGGTGAAAAGGTGAGGTGGAAGGCACCGGCCCACCGGCACTGAACTGTCCATATGTGGCTCTCACCTGGGTGAGAGAAAAATGAACACTCATTTCTCTAGGCCCCTTACTTTGGGTTTTTTAATAAATGCAATCAAACCTAATTAAAGTAAAGCAAAACCAACATCAGATCAATAGCAAGAGACACATTCAGCCATGGGCCTCAGCCAAATCTAGTGAGCAGTCCTTTCCGGGGCAGACTGAAGGAGAGCCTTATTAAAAACAGTCTCACAAGCACCACCGTTCCACGTCCACTCATCTTCACAGTTAGGAGGGTGATTGCCTGTCACACACGCTACACATACTCGTTGCTTTACTGTGGGCTGTGGCTCCCACCAATGTACACAGTACCCCTGATAAGTAGTGCTTTCTGTAAACCTAGGCCGGAGAAACGAGGCGGCACTTCAAACATCTCCCATCCTCTTCTGGAAGTAACTTCTCCCTGAGGCAACACGTTACCACTGAAAACAGAATGAATCAGAATACGCGAGGAGGGAGGAACGGTTGAAGGGGGAACTGTTTTAGTGGAACACAGAAAGAGCCTTGTTTCCTAAGCTACTCAAACCCAAACAAAAATAGCTCTACTTTTATAGTCTTCATTCCCAGCTCTGGTGGGGCAGCATCAGGCATGCTCACACCTGACTGCCGAGTTCTCCACAAGAGATACAAACACTAAGTGTATCTTCCCTTCTCTTTTCGTTTTCTCTACTGCCAAAAGATTACTGTCTGTTCTTTTAAAGCGATTTCCCACTGTGAGTTGCTATTATTCTTAACAGAAACGTATCTTTTTTTTTTAAGTTTTTATTTATTTATTTTTAGAGAGGGGGAGGGAGGGAGGGAGAAAGAGAGGGAGAGAAACATCAGTGTGTGGTTGCCTCTCACACGCCCTCAATTGGGGACCTGGCTCACAACCCAGGCATGTGCCCTGACTGGGAATCGAACCGGCGACCCTTTAGTTTGCAGGCCAGTACTCAATCCAGAGTCACACCATCCAGGGCAACAGAAACTTATCTTTTATTTCAAGAAAACATCGCTGTAGCCCTGATTAGTGTGGCTCAGTGGGCTGGGGATCATCTCACAAACCCAAAAGTCACTGGTTCAGTTCCTGGTCAGGGCACCTGTCTGGGTTGTAGGCCAGGTCCTTGGCTGGGGGTGTGTGAGAGGCAACAGATCAATATTTCGCTCCCTCCCTTTCCCCTCCCTTCCCCTCTCTGTAAAAATAAATAAGTAAAATCTCTGAGGAAAAAAAAAAGTCACTGTGCAAATATTGGTAGGTCACAAAATAAAAAATACACTCAAATAATTCAATTTTCTATTAGTGAAGGACCATCTTTACAAGCATCCTCCATCAGAACCTGATTCAAAACTCTTCAGTTCTGAACCCTTGCAGAGTAACCTCCCTTGGTACTTTATGCTCTGATCTATAGTCTATTTTTCATATAGTATAATTAGTGACATGTAGAATAACATAGTTCTCCTGTCTAGCCATTTTTCAAATGAGTCATTCATTCAACAAATATTTATTGTCTGACATTTGAGATATATCAGTGAACAACATAGACCCCTGCCTTCATCGCCCTCATGTTCTAGCACAGTGTGTATGCGTGTATGTGTGTGTACGCGCTTGTGCATGTGTGTGTCTGTGTGTTCTATTTCTCTCATAAGATCAAAACTTTCATGGCCCTGCCACCTAAAAAACACTGACAACATGCAATCTTATTCAGTGTGAAAGCATTTAACTCATAACCTATAATATAAATCTAAAGGAGCAGGGTCAAATAAATGAGTCAGAGAGAAAATAATTTTCAATAATATTAGCAAGGAATACCAAAAAATGTTGTAAACAGTTTTTCCGTGGTCCAAAACAGATATTAAACTGTGCAGGCTTCTTCAGAATAAGGACTGTGTGTTTATCCATTTCTTTCTTTCTCCTTTCCTTCCTTTAAGGGAAAATTATTTATTTTTATGATTAAAAATAAACAACAAAGCTATAGTCCTGGCCAGCTAGCTCAGGTTAGAGTCCTCCGGATACACCAAGGTTGTGGGTTTGATCTCCGGTCAATGTACATACATGAAATAGCCAATGAATGCATAAGTAAGTGGAACAACAAATTAAAAGTTTATTTTTTTCTCTCTTTCTCTAAAATCAATAAATTATTTTTTTAAAAACCCACAGCTATAAACACTACAGAGTAGAATATAAAATCAACATAAATTTTTAAAACAGAACATGAGACTTGAAAGAAATTTCCCCCACTTGTGGCCGGCTCCTTTGGACTAGGCTCTGGCCTCTGGATTGAGAAAAAACAGCTGTCCTCTAACCTGATGGCTACAGCAGGGCCTCAGTTATGCTCATGTTTCAGTCCAGGGCTAAGGCCAAAAACAGGGAGGTCCTCTATCGTACTGCCCAAAGAGTCCGTTTAGTTTTTTCCATAAAATAAAAGCCACATTTTTTCATTTTCACCAATAACTTTATTGATTTGGATATTCTGATATATTACGTCAGCTGTCTCCCATGTGGTATAATGTTGATTGTTCTCAAAGTCTCGATATGATCGCTATCAACTTCAACTGGTCTACCTGACTGTGGAGCATCGTCCAGCGAGAAATCTCCAGCATGAAACTTCACAAACCACTCCTGACACGTTTGATCAAACACAGCACCTTCTCCATTCACTGCATGAATCTTTCTTTGCGTCTCAGTTGCATTTTTATCTTTCTCCAAATAATAAAGCATAATATGCCAAAAATGTCACTTATTTTCTTCCATCTTTAATATTAAGATGGCCACACAGAAATTCACCAATTTTAATATATATTTTTAAATGCACACTGATATGACAGCTATCACAATACAATCTAACTCGAATGAAGTTAAAGACAACTACGCGCTACTAGAGCCATCTTATGGGAAAAAAACCAAATGAACTTTTTGGCCAACTCAGTATTTTGCTTGGTATACACAGTTCCATGAAGAACCTACAATAAGGCGCCCAATAAATGGTTGCTAAATGAATGAATCAATGTTCCCAATCATCTTGAGCATTTTTACTAACACAGGAATAATGTGTTGCTATTTTTTTATGAATTAATGAGATATTTTAAAATGCGAGGCCGATTTCTAATTTAAATTAAATGTTCTTCCATGCCCTATTTCTATAACTCTGACTGGGAAGCCTGAATACGTATCAAGGTAACTGACACAGATGTAGGCAAATGCACACTCTAGGAGTTTCGACCATAGCATCTTCAGTTTGGATGGAGATCAAGTTTTAGTTGGCAAGATCTCCCAAAGCAGCTTTCTGTAAAACAGAGTGATTGCTTAGTGAAAACCATTTTGTAATTTCTGATCTTTTCTTTGAAAAATGACTGTACTGCTCTGGATTAATATGCTCAAGTTACTTCTCCATTTTTCCCCCTACAAAATGAGGAAGGCTTTGCTCTCCAGAAAAGCTGCTATCTTCGGCTAAAATAAACAATACTTCTCCGCTGATGCACACACACACGAATCCAGTCTGCGACTAGAGCTGGCCAACCTCTTTTCATGCCCTCTGGACAACGTACCTGAGAAGGGGCACTGCAGGAGAGCCCAGACAGCTCGCTGATCCGCGCGGCAGCCGTGGGGTTGCTGGAGCTGATGAGGACAGGGGGGCTGATCTCCATGGAGTGCCGGTTCTGGGACGCCTGGGAGGACTTGTTGGCCATGGTGAGGGACGTGAAGGAGTGCCGCTTTTTGGTGTTCTTCTTGGTGTCAGAGTGCTTCGGGGCAGCGCTGCTCTGAGCTGCTGCTGAGGTGCCTTCTCCAGCGTCAGCTCCTGGCACGGGAGGCTTATCCCATTCTATCAGTTGCTTAGCAGCTGAGTTAAACTGTGAACCAACAAATCAGCACGAGTTAGATGATTCTCAAGGTCTCCCTGAGATGGACTTTCAACACAATTTTATCTAAAATTTAGCATCAATTTGCATATCAAGTATACATTTTTTTTCCTCCAAGTGAAATACCTTTTCTCTCAATAGTAGGATTTCTTTGGAGTATCTATGCCATAGATAAGATGCGAAATCAAGGCTAAACAATTCTAATGCAAGACGGACAAGGTTAAAACAATTTTTTTCCCAAGGAACTTCGTAATATCTAATTTTAAAATTTGCCATTAACAAATAAAGATTTATTTCAGTCTACTGATGAAATTTAGAGAAGAGCAATGAGAAAAGAGTACATTTGTCTGACTGAAGACTCTGTTGTCCAACACTGGCTGGGTATTTGAACTGAGCACAAATGAACACTGAAGGCACAACTTTTGGCCTTGGTTAAAATGAGGAGGACGATGAAGAATGAAACCAGAAATGTTAACTCATACACTTCCATATAAATGTGGGGAGCCTCACAAAAAGGATGGTAGGAACTCTTAATATATTTTTGTCATGTCACTGTGTCAGTTATTTTTATATATGCTTAAATTTTAAATCCCAACAGGGTAAGACATGAGATTCAAGTTCTGCTGACAAGCTAATTTCCTCTATTTGAAAAGTTGCCTGAGTGTGAATGAAGTAAGGGGCCAAGGGGTCAAAAGCTGTGCACTGGGCTGATAACGCCAGCAAGAAAGGAAAGAACATAAGGTGTTTGTTTTCCCTGAGGTAGACTGTCTCTGGATAGCTTCATTGAAAATAAGCTACTTAGAATTTACCAAGCCATTACAATAACAGGAAAACATTGAGTCTAATTTAACCTTTCATAACACATACTAGAAAAAAAAAATAAACTTTTTAAAGGTTAATTCAGGTAATATGAAAAATAATAGAGACTTTTCCCACCCCAGCATCACGTGCTCAGCTCTTCACAAATACCTTTAGATAAAATAACATCATCAAATGTTATTTTTCACCCACCTAAATAAATGGTTAGGATCATGTCTTTTCATCCTGTTGATGTGAATGTCCTACTAGAAGAGTGAAAATCCTGATAGTCAATACTTAACGGTGAACTTGCTTTGGCACAAATGGTTGTTCACAAGGCCATATTAATTGCAGCTCAGTAACCAGTGCTTCTGGAGATGATTGCAAATTGATTAACAATTTGTTACTGTGGCTCCCCCAAGGACTCAAATTTATCTGGCCTGTCTGATCTATAATTAGTAGGGCATGTCTTTTTCAAACACGAGCATACTTCTCCTTGGGACTTCAAGGATTTCTTCTGTGTGAGAAGTTGGAATAATAGGCAGGAATACCTCAATTACACCTAACATGAACCATGACTCTGTGTGTGTTTAGGGAGGAAGAAATGAGGTACTATTAAAGAGTGGTCTTATAATAACATTATGATGGTATTTGACCAGGAGATCTGAATTTACCAATCTCACCTTGGTCTAGCCACCCCACCTTCTGGTTGGCCCCTAAAAGAATCAATGAGTCAAAGAAGCAATGTAATTTTTATGATGGGAATTGCCCAAACCTCAGTGTGGAGTGCTAACAAACAGCAAACCATCTGGTGGTAGGCTCCTCATTCCTACACAAGCTGGGTACAAGGAGCCTGAAACCAAAGCAGACAGAAGAGCTACTCCATTTCCCTCATTCCAGCTTATCACCCCAATGAATTGAAGGACCAGTGTACCTAGCAATGCCAGAGGACAAGGAGTAAGAGAAAGCCTTCTTGCAATATAAGCTCACTTAGTCCCCACGGCACAAATCCTCAAAAGCATGACCTCACCAGTCTGCTAAAATTGGACCAATTAACTCAGCAGCACTCCTGCTGCAGAGTAAGAAATAGGGGAAGAAATTGAGAAGACTTCCTAAAATATGAACAGGGGAAACTATTACATCTGTTTGCTTTCATGGTTGAATTAATTCTGGAGTCAAACCATAGGCTCCATTAACAGTACCTGTATTGAAGTAGTCTGAGGTATTACCATAGTCTAGTTATGGTCATACCTAGCCAAGTGTCAGTTACAGTTAATATTATGTTCATATTTCAGGTTTCCATATGTTGTGCTCTCATAAAAACATCTGAAAATTAACCATTAGTCCCTCTATTTCCTGCTGTTTTTCTCAATAGAGAAATACTTCCCTTGTGTCTTTTTCTATATCATATTCGTTCCATTACAATATACACTGAGCACCTGTTATTTGCCAAATAATGCGCTAAGTGCTAGAGATCTATAGATGCAGAGAAATGGTCCCTGACCTTAAGGAGCTTATAAACAGACATATAAATAACACAAATGCCCTCCATAATTTCCTGTCTGGCTTCTTTCACTCAACAATATGCTTTTATCCATATTGCTCCATGAATCAGTCATTCTTTTTAATAGCTGTGTCATATTTTATTGTGTGGATATACAATTTATCCATTCTATTGTTGATTTATGTTCCCCTTACCTCCCCTTCTTTCTTCTCCCCTCTTCTTCCTTTTTTCCCCTCCTCCCCTTCCCTTCCTCCTTCCCTTCTATCAATTTTGGCTATTAACAACAATGCTGCCATGAATACTTTTGTACGTGTATTTTTGTGAATATTGGGTATATGTCCAGAAATGGAACTGCTGGGCCACAGCGTTGGCATATTTAGAAAAATATAGTCTATGTGCAGAAGCATGTGTATGTAGGTGGACACATGGTGTGATCAACTGCAGATAAAATACCGCAGTTCTAGTCCTATCATAGCCATTCACTTTGAGACCTCTCTTGATGGCAGCTTCCTCAGCTATAAAATAAGGAAGTTGGAGCCAGTGATCTTTTTGTCCCTTTTAGCTTTCCAGGTGTATAATGATCTCACTTTAAACAGATACAGTTCATTTTCCCATTTCATTCCTTTTATTTCTACTCCTCTAGATAGGCTAACACAGTTTTCCTACATTTCATTTTTACACACAGATGCTAATATTTGTTAGAAGAATGTTGTCATATTTTAAAATTACTTCAGAGTTCTTCTAAAGAAGCAGAGGTTAGTATTAAGGAACAATATATAAGTTACAAAGAAAATAATCAAGTTAGGGTTATTTGGTAGAAGCCGTAAGTAAATCAAGCAGGAACTTCAAGAGGATTTTGTTGTAAGTATTATTTAACCTGGAGAAAAGCAAAGACCTGACAGCTTTTAATGGAATTTTGATAAAGTTCTTTTATGAATGTTTGAGCTCAGCAGTGTAGGCTGTTCATGACATTTACCTAGACGTGACCTTTAAGTTGAGGAGTGCACTCATCACCTGCAAAATAAATTTATACCCTAAAATACCTTCTTCCAAGAACTTAGTAAGGAATATTTGATAAGATTTAGGTTGGATAAAAGGTAAAATTCAGCACATGGGAGCCAAAAGCATGGATGAGTGGGATTTGTTGATCTTCAAACTCTAATGTCCCTTTTTGGTAAACCTTAAAATTTAGAAAGAATTAGTCTTTGAGTTTATCAAAAGTATAAAAAGGAAAAGGAAATACTGATAAAATAATAACAACAACAACAAGGCACTTAAGAAATAGCAAAATAATTTTTGAGTATGTGCCTGTTTTCTTTGCTAAAGAGAATATAGCCTTTACAAAAGAGAACAAAAAAATTAATGAGAACTAGAATGAACACACATATTTTATATGAAGCGCTAGAGATGAACAGTCTCTAGCTTTTGAGCACCAGAGAATACAAATAGTAGGTCTGAGGAATTTATAACCCACTAGAGTGCCCTGAACCTAACTAACAGTTTCTCAATAAAAGGCAAATACTTTAAAATATATATTATGAAAGTAATATATCCTCCCACATATTTTCCATGTAACTGTTGTTAAATATGCATCTACTTTATTAATTTTAACACAAGCAGCACACACCGTTTCTCTCCTCTAGTATCTCTGAACATTTTCTCGCATCAATAGACAAAGCCGATAGTGCACTACCCCATGGTATGGACATGTCATCATACATCTGGCAAGCTTGTGCAAGCATATCTGCAGGGTAAACTTCTACAAGTGAGATTGCTAGCTCAAAGCGTAAACTTAGAACATTGTTTTGAAGGATCTTGTTATACTGAACTCCAAAAAGTCAATTTTCACACCTCCAATAGTGTATAAAAAAGCCAATTTCCTTATAATGTTAATAGTGTTAAGTGTTATCAATAACTTAAAAATTTCTATTAGTTGGAGAGGTAAAAAAAAAAAAAAACAATGGGGAGACTTCCAGTCAAGATGGCAGCATAGGCAGACAGGGCTCACCTCTTTGCACAACCACATCAAAATTACAACTAAAATATAGAACAATCATCACTCAAAACTGTCAGAATCGAGTTGAATGGAAGTCAGACAACTACAGAATTAAAGAAACCGCATCCATCAAGACCACTAGAAGGGGATTAAGAAGTACAGACAGGTAGTTACAGAATAGCCATGGGGATGTAAAGTACAGTATAGGAAATGGAGAAGCCAAAGAACTTATATGCATGATCCATGGCCACAAACAATGGTGGGGGAACTGCCTGAGGGAGTGGGGGGTGCTGGGTGGAGGGGGGGAAAGAGAGAAAAATTAGGACAACTGTAATAGCATAATCAATAAAATATAATTAAAGAAATAAAATTAAAAAATTTTAAAACTTTTAATTTGTGTTTCTACAATTATTAATGAGATTAAGCATAATGTTATGACCCCAATAAATTTAATTTAAACAAAGAAAAAGAGAGAAATGGAGCACTTCAACATTCTGCTGCATTGCTAGGCTCCGTGTGCCTTCTCCAGAGAGTCAGACAGTGTGAAGAAAACCAATAAATGAATGCTATGGGAAGGAAATTCATGGCATTTACCTCACATTATAATCCTCTGAAAATGTTTTTCACATAATGGCAATGAGGAATTTGTATTTCCATTAGTCTTCTAGTCTTTTCTGCAATTTAGGTAACAAGGTTTTTGTTTTGGGATGACCTAAGTACAAAAGTAAACTCAGTCTTCATTTATAATACAGGACTCTCCCCACAGAAGAGGAATAATTAGAGAGACTGAAGGGATTACTCGGGAGTCTTTTTAAATGGATCCAAAAGCCTCTCTCAGGTAGCAGCTCCATTTAGGCCTCTGTAAACATTTGTTAAGTGAATAAAAATGTTGTTCTTTTAAAATTACCAAGGGGCGCTGGCTGGTGTGGTTAAGTGTATTCAGTGCCTACCTGCAAACCGAAGAGTCTCTGGTGCAATTCCTGGTCAGGGCACAGGCCTGGGTTGCAGGCCAGTTCCCCAGTTGAAGGCGCACAAGAGGAAACCACACATTGATGATTCTCTCCCTCTCTTCCTCCCTTCCCCTCTCTCTAAAAATAAATAAATAAACAAATAATCTAAAAAAAAAAAAAAACCAAGGAAGGAAGAAAGGGCTGCCTCTAGTCCAGCACTGTCCAGATGAAGTATTGGGTTGGCCAAAAAGTTCATTATGCTTTTTTCTGTAAAATAAAATATACACTTTTCATTTTTACCAATAACAATTTATTTGGGTATTTTGAGTACATTGGCTATCTCCCACCATTGGCTTCTACTGGGTAGAGAAGCCAGGGGTGCTGCTAAACATCTTCCAATGCAAAAGCCACACAGCAAAATAGTATTTGACCAAAATGTCAGTAGTACCAAGAAACTTCGCAAATCATTTTTGACTCATTCAACCAGTCACAGAATCTTCTGCACATACTGCACAAGTATTTTTTGTGTTTCAGTTGCATTTTTTACCTTCCTTGAAATAATAAAGCATAATATGCTGAAAATGTTGCTTATTTTCTTCCATCTTCAATATTAAAATGGCTGCACAAAAATTCTCCAATTTTGATGTGGGTTTTTTTGTGTGCTTTTTTTTAACGAACGATGATATGACAGCTGTCACAATACAATCTAACAAAATCGTTTCTAACGAAGTTAAAGACAACTAAGCACTACTAGACCCATATACAGAAAAAAATGTAACAGGCTTTTTGGCCAACCCAATATAGTATGAGTCATATTGTAACTTTAAGTTTTCTAATAGCCACATTTTAAATAAAAAGATAAAAAGAAACAGGTAAAATGAATTTTAATGCTATATTTTATTTAACCTAGCGTATCTAAGATATTATCACTTTACCATGTAATCATTATTGAGATGGTTACACTTTTTTTTTGATACTGAGTCTTTGCAATCCACTTATATCACATCACACTCTGGACTAGCTACATTCCAAGTGCTCAGTGGCCCTATAAATGGGACAGAGCAGATCGAGACCTTAAGCACCCAAGGTGGCCAGATCCAGAAGCTCCATACACATGACAACTTGCTGAACTTAGAAAAGTATGGAAGAAAAGAGGGCCACAAACTGAGGTTGACAGTCTCACAGGAGGCCTCCCCGGTGGGCCCTACACATGCAGAAACAGAAATAACTACATACCAGGGTCTGAACATAAAAACTCCCAGCTAAAAATGGGTCATGGCAGGTAGTCAATCCTAGGCCTGTCGCTTCCCCAGCAAAGGTCAGTCTTTACCATAAGTGAGCCTGTCTGTTGTCTTTTTGCATCTATGATAACATACCCTTGGAATGTCAAAGTAATCTTCTGTACCCTCAGGGTATCACA
The DNA here is from genome assembly GCF_987537825.1 of Furipterus horrens. Lineage (NCBI taxonomy): Eukaryota > Metazoa > Chordata > Mammalia > Chiroptera > Furipteridae > Furipterus > Furipterus horrens. The sequence continues at coordinate 28,972,812 of NW_028327180.1, forward strand.
TTGCACTGGAGCAGAGATCACAAACCCTCACTATTATCTTGTTCCCCAAATACCATCTCCATGTGCTGTAAGTGTTAATTATTAACTATCCTGTACCCACAAGATAATCATGACTCTGTTTTACTCTTTATCCAAACTCAGAAATTTCCCCAGTTTGCTCTCTCTCGCCTCCTTAATATACACCCATGAATTTCATGTAACCCACCCTTACGCCTCCAACTTTGATTCCAACGTATAAAACAAGCTATAGAGCTGCCATTCTCCAGAGCATTTTCACAATGCATTGAGATATTGCTTCGCAGCAATTGTTGTCAGTCTGGCTCAAATACTCACGAAAACTCTCTGCAGGTTAGGACCTTTCTTATGTCAACAAAAGGATGACTGAAACTCCTCCCCTGACCTCCCCGCCCCCCATCTCTGAAGCCTCCTGAGCCCTGCAGCAGCTCACTAGGAAGACAAGGGTCACTCCTTTTGGCAGTGGGACAGTGAGAGACACAGACTCCCAATACAACCCTCAGGACTTCCTGCTGGGGGAAAGGGATTTTCAAAATAACTGTCTCACTGCACTAGGTTAGAAAGATGAAACCTCACTTACTCAGCTCATTCTTTATTTTAATTATCTTCACCCCTGTTGGCCCCGGCTGGTAAAAAATAAATAAATAAACCAGAATGTTCTTTTTCATGTTTCTGATTTTGAAATGTAAGGGGTGAAGGGAGAGTATATTTCATAGACATCGTCGTCGGCAGCCGTCTGTCTCGAGAGACGATGGTGTAGCTTCTTAAGAGTCTATCTGCACCCCCGAGAATGGTTGTGCAGTCCGACTCGGGAGTGACACGGTATCTGTCTCCTCCCGTGTTGAATCGACATCTTGCGATGATGCTGGAGTGTCCTCTCCAGTGAAGCTACAGAGCCTGGGCAGGGTGATATGGAGGGTCTGCTGTTGCCCATGCAGCAGACCCCCCCACTCTTCGCAGCTGAAGGGTCCAAGGGAAAGACGGAGTCAATACAGCTTGGCTTCAGGTGCGCCGCAGGAGTTGCCGGTGTTGACTACAACGTCAAACCGCCTTAGGGACTCCGGCTCCGGATTTTCTGTCAGGGTTTACTCCCTTAGCCTTTCCCCTGAAGAGGTATGCCGCAAGGCAGCGGAGGTTTTTTGGAGTCAGAGTTTTCCTTCTCTGATGTGCCCTGACTGGAAGATTGAACCAGCGACACTTAGCTCGCAGGCCGACGCTCAATCCACTGAGCCAAACCAGCCAGGAGATTTCATAGACAACCCAAAAAGAATTTTAGCTTAAAGAGCTGAATAAAAAACTGTCAGAGAAAATCATAGGGAAAGCTCTGAACTTGAAAGATCTAGACTAGAGTCAGGTCTCTGTCCTCACTAGTTAAGTCATCTTGAGTGAACCATTTAAATTCTATGGCTTCAGTTTCCTTAGTTGTATAAAATGGCGAAGGTACAATAATATCAGTTCTGCGCACCCCAGGTAGAAATGAGAACAGGATACGCAGCTACGTGAGTGTGAGTTATACTCACTATTCACTGAGGGGTTCTAGCCAGCCCTTAATTTGCTCTGTTGCCTTGGGCAAGTCACATTATCTTGTATGTGTCTTCTATTTTTCATATGTAACATGAAGTTGGACTTAGTGATGTCAGGTTTTATGCCTACGTAAAATACAAATAACTTTTCTGAACCCCAAACAAAAATACTCAGAGACCTCTGTCAAGTATAGAGCTCTCAGGTCCAGAATCCAACCCAGTGGAGCCTTTTGCTCGTCCAAATGTTGAGTGACTATTAAAAGCTAGACATAGTAATGGGTGGGAGCAAGAGGGAAACACAGAAACGATCCCTCTGACTCCTGAAAAAGAGAGGGTCTAGCAATAGCACTATGAATTTCTAACATTAGGGGAGGAAAGTGCAAATGCACATGTCAGCAGAGCTGGAGCAGGTGAGGCCAGTGAATGAAGAAGACCATTCAGAGATCAACGGGTACAGCAGATGCTATGGTGAACCCAAGAGCATCTGACCTCTCTCGGAGGGCCAGCTGCTTGCCAGTGTCCTCTGGTTTTTGTTTGTTTGTTAAGAAAAGGAAGAAATTTAGGCCTTTGTAAAATCTTCTGATTTTTCCATCTTAACAACTAATTAAAACAAAACCACTCTGTAAACCAAGCATAAATGTCATGCGGGGTCAAATTAGTTGGTGTTCTCTGACTTAGAGAGGAGAAAGTAGAGCAGAAAGCAGAGGCAGGGGGAAAAACAAAAGGCACTTAGAATTCTGAGGCTATGGGAAGAGCTTGCCAAGTTTCCCACACCAACCATCCAGCAGATGCCCCAGAATGAAAAAGGCAGAGTTTCAGGGGGATGAAGAATGGTGGTTGCAATGGTTAATTTTACGGGGGAAGGAAGGAAGGAGAGAAGGAAGGAAGGAAGGAAGGAAGGAAGGAAGGGAGGAAGGGAGGAAGGGAGGAAGGGAGGGAGGGAGGGAGATACAAGAACAAAACAAGAGCTAAGCAAAGGCACTGAGTTGGCAGCAGCCAGAGGGCAACTTCCGGGACTGGAGGGCTGAAGACACGGCGGGGAGTGAGACAGCAGAGGCAGCGAGCGGGTGGGATTCTTGTGAGGATTTTGACAAGACAAGGAAGGAAAGAGTAGAACCATGACTGGGGCGGACTGGGTGGGTGGGGGTGTGGGGGGTGCAATCAAAGAACAGAGTGTAGAGATATATATGACGTGACCGAGTTCCTGGCAATGAAAGATGCACAGGAGGAAGGAGGTGGCAAAGGCAGAGAAACACTTCATCCACTGAGATGAGAGGCTGTGAACAGTGACTGTGCAGAAAAGATGTCAAGAAAGAAGAAAGCTCTGCCCTGAAAGTTAAAGTTAAAGAGGCAGTAATACTTAGCAATACTTCATAATATAAGTAGTCTGTTACTTCAGAAGCAACAGATAGATCTACATTCTAATTATGTTGCTGAAGAGACAGACTAATGAACAATTTAAAAATTGGGCTCAGTTCAGTTCAATGCTTATAGGCTCTGACAATACACTAGCTTCTGTGTATGTTTCTTTCTATTTGGTATTTGTTGACCAAATGCACACCATAAATAAGAAATATCTATAAACCAAAAAGATACATTTCATGGATACAATTCATTTTCGAGGGCCTCATTATCAGATGTAGGAACTACAGAAGAAATATACATATATCTCAGGAGGTAAGAATATGGAATTGTCATTAAATTCAAAGTAAAACTTTGTCAATGTAAAATGAAACACTGACAGAAATTCTATAGTGATGTATAACTGGTTAATAAATCAGTTAATGAATAGTTCCCCTGCCCTGGTACCTAAAATGTGTGTGCGTGTGTGCATGAGAGAGAGAGAGAGAGAGAGAGAGAGAGAGAGAGAGAGAGAGAGAGAGAGAGAGAGGTGAAGGACGTGGGTAAGGGGGTGATCACCAAGAAGGGATTCAGCACAGAAAGAGAATACTGAGGGTATTAGCCATATTGACTTCATACTTTTGTTTAAAACCTTCCTTTTTCTCCACACATAGCCACATTTTTGTTCCATACACATGTGAAACCTAATAGGTACATTGCCACTAACCTCTATAATAAAAGGTGTCATTTTACAACACTTAGGAAAATTTTTCCTGAAACAAATATTTCATTACAGAGAAACTTGTTCCCCATTGGTTTAATAATTAAGACGCTTCATCTGTTCATGTTATTATATGCTACATATGCACACTAGAGTGTAGAATAGTATAGAACATTGATTCAGTTTTCTTCATAGAATACAGACATGATTTAACACTTGGTTAATTAAAGTGAACCTCCTATGCGTCTTAAATCCTTAGTCACTAGCCCTGGCTGGTGTGGCTCAGTGGATTTGGCACAGGCCTGCGAACTGAAAGAAAGGTTGTGAGTTCGATTCCCAGTCAAGGCACATGCCTGAGTTGCAGGCCAGGTCCCCAGTTGGGACATGTGAGAGGCAGCAGTTCAATGTATCACTCGCACGTTGCTATTTCTCTCCGTCTCTTTCTCCCTCCCTTCCCCTCTCTCAAAAAGTAAATAAATAAGATCTTAAAAAGAAAACCTTAATTATAATTACTAGCAAAATTGAGGGTGTACATTATTTGTCAACGCAATAACATTTAAAAATAATAAATACAATTTATAAGACCTTAAAATATTAAGGTTTGAATTAATTTGTGATTTTCCTCTTTAAAAAGAAAACTTCAGATATTTGAAACTGTTGAGTAATGAAATCATTTGTGAAAATTAAAGTAATTAATTAATTAATTTATTTATTTCCACCGCTGGTTTTGGACAACCAACCAAAATGAACCTTTAAGTGTTAGAACTTGAAGATTTGTCATTATTTTTGATGAAAAACCAAAATGTGCTACACGCATTTGAGGGAAGTTTTATAAAAACAGTGGTTCTGTACCAACATCAGGAACACTAGCATTGCATGTGCTCTGGGGCTAGTGAAGGAGTCTAGGGCAGTAATGGATAGAGACCATGGCTCACTTCTCAATTACTGGGTGTGTACTCCCAAACAAGACACTTAACTTGTTTAAACAATGGAAAAAATAATTAACCAAATTATGGTTTAGCTACTAGAATAGTTATTACACGGTCATAGAACCTGATGGTTAGCAGTAAGTACTATAATAATGTATAGAAAGGCAAAATCATGTGTGCCATATCATTAAAGCACAAGGAAAAAGAATGGAAGGATATTTAACAAAATTATATGTGATGGGACTAAGGGTTATTTATTTCCTTTCCAACTTTTCTGGAATGTAATTATATTCTGGAAATTATTTAAAATATTTTCATTTAAGATTTGGCTCCCAACAGAGGAAAACACCAAATCATCTACACACAGAACTATATACTCTTAGCATGTGCCAAATATATAAGAATGGTACAAACTGAGCATTTTGTAGATGTTTGAAGCAAGGAGAGGGTTGTTCTTCGGTGTTCTGTTTTGTTTCTGTACAACAGAATTAGGAAAGAAAGGCTTCATGAGAAATAAAGAGTATTCATTAGAACCTGGAAAAAAGGTTGAGCTTTCCACAGATACAGGTATAAAGAAATATCCCAGGTGAGCTGTAAAGGCAGCAATTCCAAGGTATATATTTTCCAGGAATGATCAGCAGACCAACTTTGTTGGGGCTCCGCGTATGGGTAAGGGAATACGGCCAGTCTAAAGAATCAGAGGATTCCTCGGGGAGTCATTGTGGACATCAGACACCATTTGGTCATTATCCTCGGCCTCTGATTAAGACTCTACAGGAGACCTGCATTTTTATGTTCCATAAAACTACCCAGAGTACCGGATACTGTCCATTCATGCAGTGAAAACTCAATAAACATTAACTGATCTTTAGACTTTCAGCTCCCTGAAGTTTTCCTAATGGAAAACAAAAGGAATCTCTTAAATTAGTAAGAGGCTGCTGAATAACAGATGGAGCATAAACTGCCCTAAATAAAATTCCTTATCTAACTGAAAGGACTCCTTTTCAGATTGAGTCTAGTCCAGTTGCCTCTAGATGTATATATTAAGCAGATGTTCTTGGAGCCCAAAGGAGAACAGCCTTTGCCCTTAGAAATTCAGGAGCCAGTGGGCATTTTTCCTTCTATCATTGTGGCAGAACAAAAGGCACCAATTACCTGTATCAAGCTGATAACATTCAGAAGATATGAAAACCTGTACCATGGGACGGAGCCCACAGTGCTAAAAAAGTGCTGCTCCATAGTATCAACGAATCAGAATTAAAGATGAACGTATGATGCTATGATGCTAAGCAACAAAATAATTCTCCTATATTAATTTCTTAATATCTCTAACTTCTATTTATAAAAACTAATTTATTTCAGAATTGAAGGAGAGTGTTAGTGTGGTAAGCAACATAGTAATTCTTTCTGATTTTCCAACAATTTCTCCAAATTACTTTCATAAAAAATTTATTTCAGAAATAAAGGGGGAGGGGTTGCATGCTAAGTAATATAGTAATTCTGTCTTTCCAACTTCCCCAAATTTTTTAACAAAAATGATTTCAATCAATTGAACATTTCACTTTTTAATTTTAAAGAAAAAATACATTCAAAATACAAATGATAGTATATATTTGTATATTATTAAGTCAACTGATTATTAAATCAAAGACTATTATTTAGTCTTCTACTATCATTATTTTCTAGACAAAGGCTTTATGTTAAGAAATAAAGTTAATATTTCTATTCTTACCTCCTCCAAGGGTCACCATGGCAACTTCAAACTACATACCTAAACCTCCATTTCTTATTCCTCAGAACACAGATATCTCCCAATTCCCTAACTGCTTAGAAGAGGAAACTTCACTCCCACCCTTCAGCTTCAGTCCCCTTGAGACCCACACATATAATTTTCCCCTAAGACTGATAACACAGTTTTATTCCCTAGCCCTAGTGTTACAGAAACAGGGGAGTCCAAAAATCCCCAGAGTTTGCGGCTGGGGGATGGGGAAAAGGAAGCAGCTTTTAGAATGCCTCCACATGCCTGAGGCTGGTGGCTAGTGTCTTTTTTATGCAAAATGGCTTTAATGCATCCAAAGCCTCAGGTAGATGGGAGGGGACTTGGACCAGGGGATGGTATGGAGAAAGCACAGGGAGCCTGCGTGAGGTTCCGTGAATGGTCACAACTGGTTACCGCACCCACTGCATCAGAGGACGTAGTCAGGGATTTAAACATAAGCGGCAGACATTTTAGCCAGACGAACGGTGCGCATTTAACTAAGGCTAAGGCTGACTATGTGAATTTAACTGGGACTGACGATGCAGTTTTAAGGAAGGGACATAACTTGCTGCTTTGAAAAGGAACAGACTGACCGTGCGGATTACAAAAGGACTAACTATATAGTTTACAAGGAGGCCGAGAATCCACGAGGTTCTGGATTAAAAGCTGGTGGACCCCATAACACAGACGCAGTCTCCCCAATCAGGACTGAGTGATTGGCAGCTACTGGTAAAGCTGAACTGTGTTTGGAAAGTAGGGAAAGGGTTTCTCTGACTTCTAAAACTAGCCTGGTTTGGTAGCGGGGGGAGGCAAGGATATGTGTTTATGGGTGTTTTAAAGAACATAAGACTTAACAGAAATCCGCAAATAGCTAAATCTATGTAACTGTTAAATAAACAATTCTTTTTCTTTTCACTAAACTCTGGTATTGAGAGTTATAATTTTGGCGGCAGGCAACCGGGCCCCTAACTAAAGAGCCCGTGGGTTTGTTTTCAATTGGAGCAGCCCAGGGGTTCTGTAACACTAGTAGGGTCTCCCAAGATTTGCCTATGGGTTGGTTCTAAAAGTTGAAAACAACGAAGTGTACACTTTAAATATGTGCAGTTTATTGTATATCATTTATAATTCAATACAGTTATTATCTTTTTAATGAGGCTCCCTGACAATAAGGCCACCCTAACCAAAGAAATAATCTCAAGCAAGTGGAAATTCATCTCAGAAAGTATCAGGGAGAGTTCTCTATATTAGAGATAAAAGATAGAGGCTCCATGATCTAATCCCCAGAGTGCCCCAAATAACCCACCATTATCTTAGTCTGGAAACATTCATTTTTGAAAGATCTCACTAAGGTCACCCAAGAGACCTTCTAGCTTTGAGGACTATTAACTTCCTGATAAACTGAAAATTAAAATATATGCTTAGGTGGCGAATGATGGGAATATTCGCTGAAAAAATATAAAAGCTGGCAACATCTACAAACCAATTTGTTTTTGGTTTAGGTTCAAAAAGCCCTTAGGTTGCTCATTCATTCATTCATTCATTCAGCCAACATTTACTGAGAGCCTACTAGGGGAAGGCGCTGTACAAGAATCTCAGGAGACCAAGGTAAAACAGAAAGACAAGATGCTGGCCCTCAGGAGTTCACATTCTCATGGAGGCCCGGAGTATTGGGAGACAGTAAGCACATTAACAAATAACTTAAAAGAGTTACAGAGAGTAACTCTTGAAGGCATAATAACAACATTGATGATAATTCTAGTTATCACTTACACAGCCCTTACCAGGTGCCAGGCACTGTGTATAAGTATCATTGGAATTAATTCACCCTATGAAGGGGTTATTTTATTTTACAAATGAGGAGACAAGGCCCAAAGTTACTCAGACGATTAGTGGCAGAGTCAAGACTTGAATCTCAGCCACCTGGGTTCAGAGTCCAAGTTTTTCCCTCATGCTCACACCACCTTGTGTGTCAAGTGCAGAAAGTGGAAGAAGAATTACTTTAGCCAAGGTGGTGAAGGAAAGTCTGTTGGAAGAAGTGACATTTGAACAGACATCTGAAGAACGAGGCACGGAGCCCTTCTTTCAGGCAATAACTAAAGACTGAGAGTACGTGACTATTAGGCCTGCTGTATGGCACAGGCGCATAAGGAATGCTCATTTTTATTATAGCTACAGCAGTGGAGCAAGTTGCTAAATATTATTTTTTAAAAACCGGGCAAGTGGCATTTTAAACCAATGACTAGAAGTCAAAGTAAAATGATAAACTTAATGAAACTTTATAGTTCATCATAAGCCTGCAATACACAAGGATGTCTGAAAAATGTCCAAAACCCGATGTTTAACACTTACTTCATTCAAACTTTCTGCTTGCTGAGAATCATGTCATCCTCACCCAAGTGACTGCTAAACTTGCATGAGTCAGCTCTGAATAATGAGGGTGTTAACATCTTCCATTCTATTTTGTGGAAGACTGGTATTTTTGAACAAAGATTTCTTTTTTTAACTGCATTCACTTCTTGACAGATGTACTCTTTTATACATACGCTGGCATGATGTTGTTAAGAATCCCCTGGCTTTTTCCAAGAAACTCTTACCCCTCACTATTTTCAACTTGCTCAAGTTTAGGAAGATCCTGTCTAAAGAGCATAGAATCCACAACTTCTATGACAACCAGAAAGGGTCTGATAAGAACCTCCAGAAGGGAAGAGTGAATGTGATCAAAGCAAGAGAACGCTATCTTAAGAATTTAAAAAAGGCTCCAAGGGACAGAATTTGAGGTCACTTACACAGCCATTCTTGCCTCTACTCACTCCCCTCAACCAATTTTCTCTTGGAAGAGTTTTGTACTTGAATAGAAGGTCATTTGTTTGCAAGTCATGATACCACTACCACCATTTAATTACCTATCCTAACACAGGTAGAGACTGTAGTCCACAGTTACAGGAAGTTGAGGGAGAAGAGAAAGGACAATTGAAGACAAGAAGGGAGGGCCAACTATTCCAGGAGCATTTTTCACTATCTCAGTCCTCCCACTCAGTCCTCTCTTCCTCTACCTCTAATGCTCAGCTCCTTTCAAATTACCCCACCACTGGCTTCCACAGCTGAACCTCTGACCACACACAATCTACTCCAGTCCAGAATCCCACCCCCAGGACCACCCAGTTTAGTTTCTGCCACAGGCAAGTTCCTTGGGCCTTTCCATTACCAAAGCCAACCAAGGAGCTGAGGGGGAGTTCCAGCCTCTGCTGACAAGTCTGTGGCAAACAAAGACATTTCTCTGGAGACTCGGAATTCAATTCTGAATTCATTACCCTCGTTATATATGTGGTGGTGAGATTCTTTTATTTGATCATGACTACACTCTGGCATACTCTGAGTCACTGTCTAATCTGAGCTCCAAACCACTGTGCATAAGATATAGCAGTACCAGACCCTTTGAAATATGTTATCACATTTGATCTTCTCAAAACATCTGAGGTGGGGAGGGGGTCAGTTTTTGGCAGCACTGTGAAAAAAGGCAAAAGTAGGTAACTGAAGGAGATATAAATGTATGTTTACAAGATATAAGAAAATAATTCACAAATGAATTTTTGTAACACAGCTTGTTTTACATTGGGGACGGTCTGGGACCTGAAGTAGTTTACAGAGCAAAAGAAAAAGCAATATTTAGAAAAAGCCCGAAGTTTGACTCCTAGAGTTGGCTTTCCTCTATCTGAGACCGCCCCGAAAGACAGTCTACACTTTATTTAAGTAGTAGAATTCTGGTAGGGTACTATGGAAATCTGCTTCCCCTTTATCACATTAAAGCCTAAGCCCAGTGTCACTAATCCCAGGATGCTTTGCTCACCATCAGAAACTTCAATCTGATGGCCTGACATCAAAGAAATAATCAGTCTCCAAGAGACAGATGATTTGTTTACCTGGCAAAATTCTGATTCAAATGAGGAAAATACTCATTTGAAAGAAAAGAGGCAGAAGAGTGAAAATACTTTCCACTTGGGCAGCAGTTTATGTTTCCAATTTAAGCCAGAGTAAATAATCCAATAATTTGAGTGACTCCAAGTGACTCTGGACTTCCCCCAGGTGGATCTTTATGCCTATCTTAGCAATTCTACACCTGTCCAATAATAAAAGTATAGCAATCCTTTTTCATGCGTTGCACATCAAGTGTTGGCATGCAATACTGATAAAACCTAACAAGTAAAGACAGGCTTTCATTACTAAGTTTGGGCTTACGCATGCTCTTCAGTGTAACTCTTGGAAATGGTTGTCATTTTCCATGACCCAAAGTTATAATACATAAATAATATACAGGAAGGGCTGCCTGAGAGTTAACAATTGTTTTCAGTGTTTACTTTCAAAAAAGGAAAAAATATTTCAATAAAAGAGGACTATTTGAAGGGTATGGATAAGTTCAAGGCTTGTAGATGATTTAAATTACTTTTCCAGGGATATACAATAGTCAAACTGATTTTTTATGAAAACTCTGGCAATCTCACTCTCTGTGGGAGAGACTGAGTGTCATTTGAGTTTTGAGAATCATTCCAAAACAAATGCCTCAGATAAAAAGATGGGAAAATGAGTGATGATGGTTTTTCTTTTTTATGTGCTTTGATATCTTAAATAACAGAACCGCTCTCAGTTCCCTAAGCAGTTGGTGATGCCCCTTATTTTTTGGCTTTTGCACATGCTGGTCTTCCTGCATAAATATTCTTCATGCCATAACAGTTCACTTTTTCCATTTCTCTTGGTTAACCCCTTTTTACCCATCAAACAGATACTCACTAAGAACTCATGTTTCCGGAAGCCTCTGTGGCCTCAGCTAACCTTTTCTGGCTGTTTGGGCTGTGTTCCATTCTTTGAAAATGCCTTCAGTTTTGTTTTCAGCAAGGAAGTCTTTCCATTAAAGGACATAAAAATTTATGATATATCATATAACGAAGGCCTGTTGTACATTGCAACTTCCTAGTTCATTTTTAATTTGCATTATTCTTTAAAATAATGCAACCGTGTTACTTTAGACATATTCTCTAAAAAGACTTCATTGAATCAGGTTGGCCATAACCTTTCTGAGTAAAGCTGATCAAAAAGGGGGAGAGGGGCAAGTTGCTTCTGGGATGGAATAGAGATTCATTCACTTATTTGAAGTTTATTGGAGGCCTCCTCTGAAAATCACTATTCTCATTCTGATGACGTGGCAGATAATAAAAGAAAAAATTAAACAAATAAAAAGGTACACCCACCTTCCACCTTACTCAAGAACTTTATCAGCCTTCTGAACCCAAAACTTGCAAATGAAAAGAACACCTGGAAACAGTAGAGGTGCTGACAGGAAGCATACAGTGACATTTCACAAGACACAGGGACACTTTGAGCAGGGGAACAAAGTGAAGAGTTTCAAACATTTCATAGTCTCATAAGCTTCCGTTATTGTAGGACAAGAGGAAGGAATTCTTCCTAATCTATCCAATGATCTGGAACAGGACATTTCCAGTGCTTTGGGTTATGAGGACTTTTTAAAATAAACTAGGTTTTTGTCTTTGCTCCCCTCCCCCAGTTTTATTAAGATATAATTGACATAAAACATTGTATTCTTTAAGGTATCCAACATAATGATTTAATACGTGTCTATATTGCAAAATGTTTATTAGGACTTCTTAATACTTAAATGGCATAATTAAGATTTGATTGCTAAGCTGAATATTAACATGATATATATACGTTACTACAGATTAACTTACCTCGACATATGAAATCGGAAATATTCCTATTTTGTCTGCCAGCATGCCTTCAGCCCAGTTTTCATCCACTCTGCGGATCACAGTCAGAACATCATCCTAAAGAAACAATAAACATCACTCTACCTCTTCCCATCAAGCTTGTCACTTCATTATTCGTTTCAATAAAGAAACTAAAGTTTTAAGAGTACATGAATAAAAATGCTATGACATATCTTTGCCACATGAATCCAATGTCTTGATGAACTAAATGGTAACTTTCAGTCAACCTGGCATCCTTTCAGAAAGTTATTAAACTAAAAACCCCTTCTCTACAAGTGTTGGCTGCTTGTTTTGTTTAGATCCACAGACTGCAGTCTCACATGTTACTCAGTCTCTTGAACCTGTTTTAGATTGATTCTCAGGCTCTTGTCACTTCGTCTCCTGTAATACACAAAATGCCTGTTTAAATTCATATCCTACTGGTTTTCTTTACAAAAAATACAATATCCTACTTAAAACTCCAAAGCATACAGGTATTATCAATTCAGGAGATATATCCCCGTGTGCTTTTTAGCAAAGACATTTACATATAAAATAAGGAAGTAATGAAGTTTCATTATGTTATTCATAATTCAGTGAATGAAAACCCCTGAGTGGCCCACCTACCCTGTAAAGTAGCTTAGAATTAAACTTAGGATCTAAATATGAAAATAATACCACCTAGAGCATCAACCAAAATTATCTTTCATATAGAACGATCCAAGCACAAAATTCCTCCCTATGTGACTTTAAGAAGACTGCTTCCAGGTATTTTTAAAAGCACAATGATATTAAGATATCGTGCCTTTTCTGCAACATGAAATACAAGCCATGCTGCCACGTATCCAGGCGCAGAGGAACAGCTGACGGACAGAAAACAATCTCAGGCTAACTTTACCTTTGCAAAGGGAAGGCAATCTTTGTCTGCTTCCTTGTCTTTCACCTCGAAGTCATACAGTGCTTTGCACTGAGGTGGAGGCTGAGGTAACGGTTTGATGATCTGCACAAAGCTGGTGGGAAAGAAGCCATGGACCCCGCTGACTTCCCCGTGGTACCAGTTCTCATCCACCTGTCGCCGCAAAATGATGATGTCACCTTTGCTGAATTTAAGGTCTCCGGGTTCCTTCCCTTCGTAGTTATATAATGCTTTGGCACATGGTAACTGAGGTATACCCTTAAAGAAAGAGATGAGGTTTAATGAAAAAAAGTCCCAGAGATGTCTGAAATTTTAACTGTGTTCTTATTTTTAAGCCATGGTCAAAGTAACACTGAGCCCTAGGAAGAAAATCTCACACAGAAAAACTATACATGCACCTCACCAAGATGGAGGGCACAAACAAATGTCACACTGGAATAAGAACAGCAGCCCACTCACGCACCCTTTGTGACTTAGCCTTCCACTTCCAAGTCTAATTTAGTGCCATTAGTTTGAGGTATTCAATACATGGAAATACAACTGCTGAGTCTGGCTCCTTGGTATAAAATTCAAGAACTTATAAAAAAACAAACTTATTTTCTGATAGTGACTATTTTATTCAGCAGGATAAATGGTAAGTACAGAGATGAAAAATTTTGACTCTGGGCAAACTTTCCCAACTGCTTTTGATGTGGACCACAGGTCCTATTCTCTCATGAACTCAAGCATTATTGAGAGTCTACTATGTGCCAAGGTCCAGAACACATCAGTAAGACAGCCACAGTTGCTGCCCTCTCAGAGTTTATCATCCATAATCATACAGACATACAGTCTTCTATAATCTGTATTAGGTCGTTCAACTTTGCTCATTCCTGGTTACAGAGCACTGTTAGGCTGATATGCTAATAGCTGTGGTTTTAAATGTTACTGCATTGCATTATGATTTTAAAGGACAGGTTTAAAAATGCATGTGTGTGTCCCAAGACAATCTAACCATCAAATGGATTAAATATGATATTTCCCAATGGCATTGGAGGTACCCATTATTGAGCATTAGTTGTCACTTTAAGAAGATCTCTGGCTTCTCTGGGACACTGCTGTCTATCACTGATTTGAAGAATAAATGACAAATCAAACGTATTTATAGTAATTGGCTAAATGAGATTACAGGGCTCCCGCTTGTCATAAACTTATTCATTTACTCATTCATCCAGCAAACACACATCAGCTTTTTCCTTTTTACCAGGCAGCGTACTAGTACTGAGGATTAAAAGAGGAATAGGGCTCAGTTCTTATCCTTAAGGGATACGACATTGGAAATTATTATAATACAGTGTAGTCAGTGCAATGATAGAACTCTGCAAGGTGCAAGGATAGAGAAGGCACCGACAGAGGTATGAGAGCAGAGCAGAAAGTATAGCCCTTTCACAGATGGAAAAACGAAACACTTCCTGGAGGAAGTGACACCTGAGTCCAGTCTTAAAGGATACAGAGGAGTTAGCCAGGCAAAGCTGGAGTAGAAAATGGAAAGAGAAAAGCGAGGGTGCTGCAGGCAGAGAAAAGAGCATCAGCAAAGACACAGAGCGTGCTGTGCAGAGGGAGTGGGGTTTTATAGAGAACACGATGTTCCTGGAGCAGAATTATGGAATATGAAGTACAGGAGAGGTAGGCAGAGGCCAGCTTAGGGAGAGTCTTGAGTGACATGTTAAAGCGTCTTGAGTGTCGTATCCTCCAGGCAGTGATCAGCTACTCCCAGGCTGGAAGCTCAGACAGCCATGGTTAAGAACCTTGAGCCAGGCAGATGAGTCTGGCAGTGGGTGGGAAATGGACAGGAAGTGGGCTGGCAGGCAGACAGCTATGTGCAAAGCACAGGCCTACACTAGTTGAAACAGTTTTTTTGTTTTTTTTTAAGTTTAATCTAATGAAGTAGAGCAATGGGGAGCATTACTCATATTACTACTTTCTCTCTAGCACCCCACCCACCCACAAAAACAAGTGGGTCAAAGTTTTATACCCTTGATGGCAACAAACCTTCATCATATAGTTTTTAAAAAGTTTGGTTTCTAGTCAGAGATTTAGAGGCTGACCTACTTATAAAAGCCAAAATTTTTTTGTTAGTTTTGTTTGGCTGCAGGGGACTAGCCAATTCTTGGATCCCAAAACGCTATTGGCAGTCCTCTTGTCTTGGCTCGGTCCGCATGATGTTGCATTGGGTTCATTAGAGATGCTCTAGAGGCCAATATCCCGAGAACACAGAAGGTGAGACTTCCAGAAGTCCTGGGACCCGCATGTGCCCTCTGACTTTTGAACCCTGTCTTAAGATCCTGCCTCTAATGGCTCCTGCTGCCCATCCTTGACTTAATCTTATAAACAATCCTGCTGTGCCATTTGGTGTCCCCAAAAGGGGAATGCCCATCAGGAACTCCGGTGCCTCACAATCCTGTGAACTTTGGCCATATTCCACTCCGTGTCCAACTCTGTGGAAGGATTCCAATCTCTGTCTGCCCTCGCAGAGAGATGCCTCACTACATTCCCTGCCTTATTACGTGTTTCTTGAACTCTGGCTATCCCAGTTAAACAATATTTCCCAAGAGAGGTTTGAGGAAGTAACAGTAAATAAACACAGCAATAATTATTACTATGAGAGAGAGAGCAAGAGTGATTGAGCCAGAGACAGGCACCGACAACTACTGCACTGAACCAACTCTTGGAACGCAGCTGATGGGGCCAGGATCCGGCAGGACAGGGCGCCTGTTGGGAGCACAGACTCCAGGGCCAAGTGCTTGCAGTTGAATCCCAGCTCAGCTGTGTGATCTGGAGCAGGTTAACGTCTCTGTGCCTCATTTTCTTCATCTGGGTTCTTGGGAGGATTTAGTGAATTAATATATGAAAACCACTACAAATGGCTCAGCAGGCAGAAAGTGCTACAGGCATGAACTATCATCATCATCGTCATCACCCGGAATGAAAAGCCTGTTCACCAGTGAAACGCAGCACCTGACAATGTATTTGTCTCTATACAGCTGGGTGCTTTTGTTTTTGGACAAATTCACATAGTAATTACATTTTAATACATATTCACTGCATAACAATGCAAAGAATGTTCCTCCTAGGAAGTGTTCGGGATTTGGAAATGTGCACTTCAGAAGCACACATTTGTTTTCTGAGTGGAATCCATTCATCTTCTAGCCGAACAGAAGAAATTACAAATTCACTGACATGCACCGTTTAATAGGGGATGGCATCTTAGATGGGGCTGTAGTTCATCCTGACAGGGCTAATGTAAGGCGCTGGATGCCTGCATGAATTAATTGAAAATCCTATTACAAACTCGGTGACAAATAACTCTATTCACCATTACGGCCTGTTCTCTCGATTTTTCCCCCACCTCAATTAGCTCTGTTTGGCCCTCTCTGCCCAAATCCATGCCAGCCAAATCCATGCGTGGAAATACTGATTTAGCACTCTTAGAAACCATTCTGAACTGCTCCTTGAGGAGATCTGTAAAATTCCAAACAATCCACAGTGTGCTGGTTCTTTTGTGATATGTTGATGTGGGAACTGAAGGAATTTATTTCTCCACAGATCACTTGTACACACCAGTGGCTTAACGAACTTACTAACTTCTCCACCAAGGCAAATATATTAAGTGTTCCTAAAATCTCTAAACACACTTAACCCTATGAGTGGAAAGAATAAAACTTACAACAGCGCTATACATTATGGTTAGCCTAGTTATATGCCCTTGACTGCAACCTGAAGTTCATTCATTCACGCTGACTTGCTAAATCTTGACTGCTAAGGTTATTTCAATGATCAATAACCACAGAGAAAGAATCCTAAAGCTTAGGGCACTCTAACCCATGAGCAGACATTTGTGCATCTGGCTGTGTTTTTCTATGGTGTTCTTTTTCAATTCAATTCTGAGAGGCTAGGAAGCCAGTCTGTGTCAAGTTTCTCAAAAGGAGGTTTCCCACATGAAATGAAATGAATTCTGCTCTGATTTCAAATCAAGCAAAGTTCAGTGATCTTTAAAAGACTTATTCCCACACAGGCTGCAGATGATTAAGGATGAACGGTTAACGACTTGGAAGAACAATAAAAGAATGTGTTTTTCTTTTGCAACCTCTGAAGGAGAAAGCCAAAACAATTGGTTTGCTAGCCTAGGATTACTCTCGTGAGTAAAATACATCCAGAGCTCAGAGAGGCACTGGCTTCTCATTCATCTCCTTCGAAAGGTCTGGGAGTCATGTCATCACCTGGGCCCTTTGCCCTCGGTGCCTTTGGCAGGCTTTCCAAACCGATGCCTTTCTTCTGTGCCCTCTCATCAGGCCAAGGCCCCCGGGGATCTGCAGAGCTTACATTTCACTTGGCTACACATGAAAGGGAGGCTTAAAAGGAGAGAAAGCCAGAGAGAAACCAACTCTGCAGCCTAACCTTGGGTTTGCAGCTGTCACTCATGCCGCCAGCTTTATCAAAAATCTTGGCAATTTTGACAGGTGAAGTAGTAGAACGATTCTTAATCTTGAATACATTTCAATAAAAAGTGACTATTTTGCTCATACAAAAAAAGAATCCATATGACAGTGAGCCAGTTTTACTTCTCCAATAATTTTTGCTTCTGTGTTATATGTACAGGTATTTTATCTGACATTAAAATCCTCATGAGATCGGCACACAAATATATTTTTTTTTAATTTTGGTTTTTCAATTACAGTTGCCCCCTTTTCCCCTAATTTCTCTCCCCCACCCAACCCACCCCCCCTCCCGCAATCATATCCCTCCCCGTTGTCCATGTCCATGAGTCCCCCACACGGGTTCCTCGACTAAACCCTTCCAACAAATATTTTTGATTAAATGCTTTACACTCCATTTCTGTGCCATCAAGTGTATTCCAATATATCTGGCAAAGTACTACCTGATGATCTAGCTGAGATTCTCACAGGTAAATAAAACATTCACTGCCAATTTATTTTATGGACTCTAAATGCCAATGCTCAGATATAAATGCAAGACAGCCTCTTGAAATTCAAATTCCTTCATGCATTTCTTACTGCTCCATAAAGAAAAAAGATTCAATGACCTACTAAAAAGAAGATCTCGAAGATACTCTTGTCGTGGGAACAGCAATAAAATGTGTATAATTTAGTAATTTAGTTACATCTAAATTGGCACAAACTGGCTGATTCCAACTTGACTTTCAAAAACTATCCTGAAAGAGGCACACGGAAATCACAGTAATAGAAGGTACTGCTCACAGAGTAATAAATGGCAAAACGGGTTGAGAAAAAAAATTTTTTAATGTCCTTTATACAACAAAATACATGTTTGGCTTTTCCCTACAAAGTGAAATATCTATCAGGATGTAATAACAATATTTCATAAAAATACTAGCTAATAAGTCCTAAGTATTAATCTCAATAAGTCTAGGCTGGACCATCACTCAAATATTATTAATCATCACTTGAAATATTACAACTTCAATATAACAAACATCTAAGATGAATACTGAGTTGTTTTCCCAAAGCAGTATCAAAAGGGACTGAGAATCCCATCATCCCACAATAGTCCATCTTTCTATTTGTTCTTTCCTTTCTTTAATATTGATTAGTGGGGAGCACTGTATTGGGCATTTTTACCTGATGATCACTTTCTACTCCCCACCCACCCCAAATTCACCACATAAAAATGTTCTAATCAGACTAACTTTAGTCACATTGACCAGCACTTGGCAGACAGCAGTTACAAATAAACAAATGAAGAGAAACATATTTTCTTCATTCACATTTATTCTTTTTGTCCTCAGTCTACTGTCCCACTGTCCCCTTTTCTGGCATATCATTTTCTTCAGAACCCTCCATAAGTAGTTTCCTTCCAGCCTGCCAGACCCGGTACCTCTGCTCCAGACCCAGTTCTAGCTCCCTGCAGCTTGGAGAGTGGGCTCCCCAGGCCAGGCTGTGCACTGCCAGAGCACCCTGGTGCACTCGGCTCCTGCTCACCCCACGTGCCAGCCACCCCCCTCTGCACACTTGGCTCCGGCTCGCTCCACACGCTATACACCCCCCCTCTGCACACTCAGCTCCAGCTTGCTCCACACGCTATACAGCCCCCTCTGCACGCTCGGCTCTGGCTCACACTCCATGCACATCTCCCCACTGCTTCTCACTCTCAGCTCCTACAATCTGATCCAATCCAGTCCACCAATTCTTAGGGAGTTTCTATCCCAACTTGTGAGCAAATAGCTATCAGCCTGTTGTAGTTTTCAGCCCTGTTGTGTTAGTGGTATGAGTGGTTTCGGGAAGGAGTGGAGGGAGAGGAAAAAAAAACCTAGGGGTAAAAGGAGAGGAGACACAGCAGCAACTTTACGTCAGAAGCACCCACCTCGGTGTCTATAAGTCAATTCATGCCAGATGAATAAATATAAAATGTTATCTCTACCGGGCTGAGTGCTCAGATGTGAACACCTAAGTGGAAAAAACCATATCCAGAGCAAAGCAACCTAGAAGACAGTGCTATGACAGTCAGGCTCACCAGCTTTGAACACACTGCGCCATACATGCACCAATGTGTTCATGCGTCTCTGGTACTCGTGAATGGCAGACCGTAAACCTATGTTTCTGAAACGGTCCTTAGTGCCTCCGTTGGTACACAGTACCTGGTGGGCACTCAACACTGAGACGTGAGAGGAGCAAGGATATGGAAGGAGGAATGTCCTTCCTATTCCCTGAGATCACTGGGAAACCCGGACACACAAAGGTGGTATAGAAAAGCCCGGGGAAATGAGACCAAGGACTGCTAATTGGTGTCCACTTCAATATGCTCTGGAAACACAATATATTCTGCAAATGGGCAGTTGAGTGCTTTGTACTAAGCAAATTGTTGGTGTTTGAAAAATGTGAAACAAATTATGCAGCAAACCACAGCAAACAAATATTTTCCTTACAGCCTCATTTGGGAGTTATGAGGAAATAGTCATGAAAATGACAGATAGCTTTTTTCTGGATGGCCTTAAAAAGGGAGTATTCAACAGACAGACAAATCATTAAAGAAAACAAATCTTATTAATTTCTCTAAGGGAAGATAGCTATTGAGAATGCAGTCGTTGACCTAAAATGCAGGAAATTCATACCATTCATTGCCCTGAATATTTGCTTTCTGTTTCATCACGTGTTTAATAACGACAACAGTATTTTGTGAAGAACAGGAACATTCACTGGGAAAATTTCCTGTAGTAACTTGAGCTACCATCTTCAGAACTTAAGGCAAGGTGAGGGATAATTCCTGGTAAAAGGTCAAGTTTCTAACTATTTGGAAAACAACTTGATTCCTGGCAAGACACCTGCCCTTCCCTTCCCCCTGCCTAAGCCTCCCACCTGCCCCTGGAGAAATGACCCTCTGAGGAACTCTGCATGGATGGCCCTTGTCTAATCCTTAAAGAAACCCAGGAGCATAGGGAGAGTCAGAAACACAGAGGGAGGAGGGTATGCGGGAGCAGGTTTTAATATTAAATAAAAAGGGCAGGAAAGGTCTTAATCTAATTCAATTGCCTGGTTTTATTTATTTATTTAATCCATTGTTTTCATTAATATCCTGGAGAGAGTATACTCGTATAATTTAAACATGACATTAAATGTGAAAGATGGTTCACAATTTCAGAATTCAAACAGCAGAACAGACCCACCCACACCTATGTGGACAATTAGATAAAAGTGCTAAGGCAATTCGACTGGGGAAAATAAAGTCTTTTCAACAGCTGGTTCTGAAACAATTAGAAGCCCATAATATGGAGAAATAAGTATTGACTCCTGCCTCACAAATCATATAAAAATTAATCTGAGATAAATTCCAGAATCATATGTAAAAGCTAAAACTGTAAGTTTTCTAAGACAATATCTTAGTGAAGAGGTAGGCCAAAAAAGAAGCCTAATTAACGCTAAAAATGTATAAATTGGACTTCATAAAAAAATTCTGTTCACTAAAAGACACAATTAGAAAGAAAAATTTCAAGCCACACACAGGGAAAATATTTGCAATACATATATCTGACAAAGGACATGGATCCAGAAATATAAAGAACTATACAGATCAACAAACAACCCAATTTAAAAATAGGCAAAATATTTGAATACACTTCATAAAGAAAGATATATATATAGCTATGAAAAGGTGCTCAACATAGTTAGTCATCAGGGTAATGCAAAATAAAACCACAATGAGATAGTATATCACATCTGTTGGAATAATTAAAATTTTAAAAAGACTGACAACAGAAAATGTTTTCAAAGATATAGAGCAAACAGACCTCATAAAATACATTGCTAGTGGCTGAGTCTAAAATGTTACAACCACTTTGGAAAACTGTTTGACAGTTTCTTATAAAGTTACCACATACGCTTGCTCTGTGACTCAACAACTCCGATCCTAGCTATTAACCCAAGAAATAAAGATATATGTCCACACAAAGACTCTACAGAAATGCTCACTGCAGCACTATTGCTAATATCAAAAATTGAAAAGCCAAATATCCATCAGGACAGCAGAATGAATAAACACTGAAATACTTAGGAAAAAAAATGAATTATTGATACATGAGTGAAGAAAATCAGGATAAAAACTATATGGTTACATTTACATAAATTCAAGAATAGTTAAAACCAATCTACTACAATAGAAATCCTAACAGTAGTTGTCTATAGGGCATGGACAATAAATGGAAGAGGACATGAGAAGAATTTCTGTTATTATACAGTAGTCTCCCTTCCTTATCTGCAGTTTCGATTTCCATGGTTTCAATTAACCTGGTGAACTGTGGTCCAAAAATATTAAATGGAAAATTTCAAAAATAAACAATTCATACATTTTAAATTGAGCACCATTCTGAGTAGCTTGATGAAATCTTAAACCATCCTGCTCCATCCCACCCAGGATGTGATTCACCCCTTTGCCAGAGTCTCCACACTTTATATGTGACCACTCATTAATCACTTAATAGCCGTCTCAGTTACCGGATTGACTGTGAGTACCAGAGTGTCTGTGAGCCCTTGTGTTCAGGTCACCCTTAGAGTAGCCTGGCAGTCATCACAATGCCCAAGTCATTCCCCTCACCTCGTCTCATCACTTAGACACTGTATCCGCTCACACCATCACAAGGAGAAAGGTGAGTACAGCACAATAAAATATTTTGAGGGGAAGACCACATTCACATAACTTCTATCACTCTATTGTTATAACTGTTCTACTGTATTACTAGGTATTGTTGTTAATCTCTTACTGTGATTAATTTAGAAATTGAAGTTTATCACAGGTATGTACATAGAGGAAAACACATAGTATATTTAGGGTTTGGTACTATCTGCAGTTTCAGGCATCCACTGGGGGTCTCTGAACATACATCCCTGTGGATAGAGGGGAACTACTGTAATCTCCACTTTGACTGGGGTGTTGAGTTGCCCAGATAGAAATGTGTCCAAACTTAATAGATTCCACAATTAAGAACTACAATTCACATATGTGAATTTTACCTCAAAATTAAAATGTTTAAAAATAAACCAGTAGCAGCACTTCGAAAAAACTGAGATGTGACCACATACAGCAGATACACAACTGTGTATCCACATGGAGGAAAATATATAAAAGTTCCACAGGAATAACAAGCTACACTGGTACTCAAAGAGAATGGCAAACTAGAAAAATGTGCAATCTTAACTCCAGAAGTACACAGATTAGTGCCTAGAAAAGAAATCCATCACTAGAGCACAGACATGGATATCCGTAATGCAGGGTCTCTGCTACAATCTGACCCTCAATTTACCATTACTCAGTCTCTCACTAGACGTCCAGGATATACTCTGAATCCTATAAACAAAAGGAATGGAAAACTGCAGTGTATTCAGTGGGGAGAGATATAGATGATAAAAGCGTCTGGAAAATATTATGACAGACAAGCTGCAGAAACTGCGATGTATTAGTGGGTTGTATTAAAGTAAGTCTTCAAGTACAATGAAAATGTCTTACACAGGGAAAGTAAATCAACTCCACAGTCACTGAAGAAAGAACACAGGCTTAAATCGATGCATGCATTATTTAAATTGGATAAAGGAATTCCTTGATGGTGAACGTTGTTAAATATTACAATAGATTATGATATCATTCACTGGAGCCTTTTAAAATAGGCCAGTTTCACAAGTTTGGTTTTGCCCCAAAGCAAAGGGACAGATTATAACTTATGATCTCTAATAATACTATGAGTTCTCTGGCAATCATATCATTTGAAAGAGTAATTTTAGTCTTGATAATTGTGTCCTTTCTTTTTTAGGAGCGGAATCTCAAGAATAATTGTAGTGATGAGGTATGGGAGAGTGAGCAGGGAAGGGACGTTTGGGGGGATGGAAAATGAGAATATGAATTAGCCTACAGAAATCAAATCAAGCCAGTCTCAATACTTCAAAATCTATCACAACCTATTACAATGTTGTTAGGGAAAAAGACATGCTCAAATGTGGTCAAGCGTACCAAGCTGTCTTTTATCTTATTATTTTTACTTATGTTGAAAAATGTAATACATAATGTGTGTTTTACTGTACTACTCTTCAAAGAAGTGTTCTGCTAGTCAGTTAAGTGTACATAGTGATAACTGAATAATTACCGCAGGAAAACATCCTCTTACTTTGGAAAAAATCTATTACAAGGATATAAAATCGATCCTGTGAAATCCATAGGATACAATGAAGGTCTTTAAAATATAATTAAGTCTTTTTAATAAAAATATGCATATGTTTTAAAATTTTGTCTTTAAAAAGTATTAAAAGTATTAACTGAATATAGTGACGTTATAGTTGTTTCAACTAAGCAATTTCACCTTTGATTAAGTCTACTGTAAAATGATGCTTAAAAAATACTTGCAAATATCTGTGGTAATAAAATGAGTGTTACTCGGAAATACTAATTACCTTCAGTTTCTAATTTCTCCATATACGACTGGGCAAGAAATGCTACTATAAAGAAAAAAAAATCCATTTACAATAAATAATTTTACCAATGGTTATTTTACATGCAGTTTTATTGAAGCTCCTTCCAAAAAAAAAAGTATTCAAATTCAACACTAACCACCAAAAATAAAAAATAAGAGAAACATAAGGGGAAAAGATCTACTAACTAAGCCAGTTCCGACAAGCCCAAATACAAGTCTTTTATTTTCGCTTACATAATTAAACAGTAGGATACGAATTACAGTATTTTTAACCAGCATAACCATTATATAAAAGTGATATATTATTTTTTACATTTGTAGGTGATTAAACACATAGCAAAGAATATAAAATTAAGCAAGAGTCCACATGTGTACCTGAGCCTACTTTCACTAAGCATTTAATATACATTGCATGAGAATATCATTCCACCCGTATTCATAATAATAGAAAATTTGAGATGAGAAAACTGGTGATCTCAGATGATCATGGCAGCAAATTACTGTTTTAAAATGTCTACTCATATAACATACTATATTTGTATATACATTTTAAAAAATTATTTAACTAAATGTTTCTTTGGGCAAAACAACTAGTTTTTCATGTTCACCAGGCTGTGAGCAACTTGAGGGCAAAGAGTAGATCTCATTCATTTTTGTATCAACACTGCTTTTCTGCTGCCTCTTGCTTCATTCCATCCTACAGAGATCTGCCAGATTCATCTACTTAAAATACATATAGACTTACCAGATCATCTGTCTGACCTGCATTTTCTAATTCCCTTTCTAACTCTCTCAGGTCAAACCGTATTTGGCTCTTAAGATGCCCATACTCTGACGCCAAATTGTTTTATCGATAATTCTCACTCCTCTCCATCAAGTATCCAGTATTCTAACTAAGCTAGATTCCCTCTGGTTCCTGGAATATGGTCTCTCCTCTCCCTCCTCTGGGACTTCCCTCTGCCATTCTCTTCCCACAAAGAGCCCTCGTGTCCACTTGTCAGAAGTCCATTCACCTCTCCAGACAACTCGAACACCACATTTTCCAAGCCTTTCCTGATTCCCTAATACAGATGTAGATTCTTCTTTTGAACCCCAGAAGGTTTTGTTTCTCGTTCTCTGTCGGTTTTATTGTACCTTTTATTATATACACCTGTGTGCTTAACTCATAACCCTACCAGACCAAAACCCTTCAATGGCAGGATGCTCTAGTATGTCTTCTTGAATCCACGTGCAGAGCCTAGTACTATACCTTATATATAGTAAGCATATTTACTGAAATGAATTAGATCAATCCCTCCCTCTAAACAATTCTTCTTCCCACCTACAAGACAATCCTAAGAGGAGGAAGTGGTTCCACTCCAATCTTGCACCTCTGTTCAAGTTGGCAGTCTATGTCTGGGGACCCACTCTAAGGAATTCTGCTTAGGAAGTGAGTAGAGTGGCCCAACTGCTGTCTGCCTTTGTGTACCAGCCAAGCAAAAGGTCAGGGGACTGACATGGGGTCAGCTTGTGTTTTCGCTATTATACCTGACCTAGGCAGGGAAATCAAAGGAGAGACTTAAATCAAGGCAGTAGTGTGCAGTGGTGGGCTACACATGTGCATTTAATTTCCTGAGTGGCCTCCCTCCTAAGGTCAAATTGAAATAACAAAAAGTATTATTTAAAAAAAAACATAGCGGTTTTATAAAATAGAGAAAACATTTATTAGCATAATAGAAAATTTTTAGGAACTTCTAGAAGAATGATAGCAAGTGGAATCAGAAAAAATTCAAAGGCTGGATTGAAAAAATATATATGAAGCATGGCTAAAGAAATGGTATATATATATATCGCAAAACATGGGGGAAAAAGAAATGAAAAAAATTTAAAGTTAAGAGAAATGAAAGATAGCTGCAAAAGGTATGATATCCCATCTGAAGTGAATTTCATAAAAGAAGAAAATGGAATAGAAACAATAAGAGTAATAAGAATCATGAGAGAAATACAATCATGGAAGAAATTTGTCCTCAGTTCAAGAGACCCAAAATCTCAGCTAAAACAGTCTCCTTAAGTACCAAGCAGGATTAATAAGGAGGGGCGGTGGGGGGGGGGATTCATATTCATACACATATCATTACATTTCAAAACTCCAAAGATAAAAAGAATTCTAGAAGATTTAGGGCAAAAGGGTTTTTACCATTATGAAGCCAGAATGTGATTTCTCGGTAGCCACATTGGATAAAAGAACACAAAGCAATGCCTTTAAGTTTCTAAGACAATATGATTTAGAAAAACTTAGCCAGCTAAACTGTTAAATAAATGTGTGAACAAAACAAAACCCCATATTTTGAACATATAACAACTCAGGGAATTTATCCCCTGTACATTTCAAATGACAAACACATTATCTAAGGAGGTATCTTCCACTTAATTCCCAGAACACCACAGGAGACACCTAGGGTGGTGGGTGACATATGATAGAAGAAACATGGATGGCTAAGAAAATTGAAAAGAAATTTAAAGAGGATCCACTGGCCTTAGAAGCTGGATTTGTCCCACCTGCCGTGAGGCAGGATCTGGTGACATGGGTTATAGTTCCTTCTTTATGGAACCAACTACACAGCAATAAAATAGAGTTTATATAATCATAATACCGCAAATGCTGTTTTTATGGGGTTTCAATTTTCAGACTCAATCTCCACACATCACAAAGAAGAATTAATTATACCTACAGAATAGGATGTTATAAACCCTGATAACATAAAAAAAAAAAAAATAATAAGGTACTGAGCAAAAATCGGGTCAGGGAAAAAGGGAGAATGAGACAATGAAAAAATAATCTAAATTTTTTCACTTGGTATCTGAAATTGATATTGTCAAAGCCCCCCCCCCCCAAAAAAAGAATAGATATATATTATTTGAGGTTCGAAAGGTAACAAGCAGAACTAAAAAACAGAAAATAGTGTAAGCACTTAGCTCTGGAAAACAGGGCTAGCGTATAAGAGAGACATTTTTACTTTAGAATCTTCTGTGTGTTATTTATTTTCTATCGTGAACAGGTATAACTTTAAAAAATGTATTAAAAAAGAATGAAGTGTGCAAAATTCTAATGCACTCACTATAAATTTAAGTAGATTATCTTGTTTATTAAATAATTCTGACACACAAAGAAAATGAGAAGAAAAGCTAGGCAGCCCCTAATGATGCACCTCCTACTCCCACTGCTGGTTACTCCTAACAGACTCCGGCACTTTAACATCAACAGAACCCGGCACTTTAACATCAACAGAGCATCAGTAAGATTTCCACTACGCACACTACCCCTACCTGTTATTCAGACTCTATCTTTATGATAAATACAGACTTTTTAGTTTGCTGTGCTCCTTTCCTTACTGACAATATAAATAAGTAAGTCAGTAAATAAATATATAGTAAGTCCAAAAGGGAAGGCATTGGTTGTCTCTACAATCATGCTCCCCACTTTTGCAAGATCTTGTGATTTGATTAATCACCTGGAGAATTTATGTCTACAAGCTGGTGACCCTGAGACACTGTGCATGGAACCTAGAGAGTTAAGCGTGTTAGCGTGGGAGAAAATAAAAGTGTAAATACCTTCTCTCCATTCAGAAGGGGTTTGTTTACTGAACTTGTGAGATACATGGAAGTCTCTTGACGTGTCACCTTCTAAAATACTTTCTTCTTATGCAGACTTGGGAAATCAAAGTATGATCCAAACTACCAGTTATTTAATCATTTGGAAGCTGCTTTTTAAAGGGGGGAGGGATAGCAAGTTGGCAGTATATGAATTCTTAGAACCACAGTCACAAAAACTTGATTAAACCGAGATAAGATTTTTAAATGTTTAAAATGAAGCCATTTCTCTCTTTCTCACAATGTCTTTTAGAAATGTAAGAGCAACCCCCCACCACCACCATTTATGTGACACCACGGATATATAGCATTAACTTTCATTTTAATTTCCCCTGGGTCATTTCATATACAGAGAGATCCGTATAGACATATAGCTTCTGGTTCTTCTACCTCAGTTGCTCCAGGGCTCAATCTCTCTATTCTCTCTAAAAATCACTCCCAAGGTGATCTCATCTATTTTCTTCTTTTAAAACCATTTATGCAAGCTGTTCTCAACCCTGGCCTCATATTAGGATCAACTAGGGAGTTTTTCTTCTTCTTTTAAAGCCCTATCGCAAACCAATTAAATAAAAATTTCCGGGGTTGGGTCAGAAGTGCTTTCTAAAAGCTCTTTAATGGCTCTCATATAAAGGGCTACGACCCATTGATCTACACACTGATGTCTCCCAGACGTGAGCTCAGCTACGACCTCTCCGCTGCACTCCAAGTGCCCACTCCACACCTCCTCCTGAATGTCTAATAGGCGTCTGCAAGTTGACTTGTCTAAAGCAGACCTCTTGATTTCCACGTGCCCTCACTAAACCCTGATTCTCTACCAGTTTTTCCCATTGTGGTAAGAGGCCCCAGCATTCACAAAGCTGCTTGGATGCAAAGACTGAGTTGGACCATGATGCTTCCATCCTTATTCTTTCACATCCCACATTCGGCAAGACTGCTAACGCTCTACCTTCAAAATTGAACCAGTCTCTTCTTGCAACTCCCACTGCTATCAGCCTAAGCCCAGGTAACACCATCTCCATATTGCTAGCCTTGAACACCTAGCATCTGCTGTTCACACTACTTCCGCTCACCTCCCAATGACTTTCCCTCCCACTTACAATAAAACACAAACTCCTTCCCTTGGCCCCAAGGCTTTCTAAAATCTGGCCCCTACTTAACTTCCTGACTCTCTCCAACTTCTTTCCTTCCTTTCCCTCCAATGTCCGCTGGCCTACACCTAACTGGCCTTGTTGCTGCTCATGACCACTGCAGGCTCTGCTCTGCCTCAGGATCTTTCTCTTGTTATTCCTAAGGCTGCAATATTCTTCACAGGCTTATCCTTGCACATCGTCCAGGTCTCTACTCCAAAGTCACCCCAGACAAGCCTTCCCTAACTGCACCTGAATAGCCTCATACAACCAGCACCCACCCATAATCTCTTCACCCTGCACTTGCAACCCTCCTCGTTTTCTTTATGGCATTTACACCACCTGAAGTTACACTAGAGTTTCATTTGTTGGCTTGTTGTCTGTCACTCCCCACCTACTCCATAGCACTAGACCATAAGGTCTAAAAGACAACGAGTTTGTCTTGTTCAAGGTAGGGTCATTGGCCTATGTCTGTACCCAGCAAGTTGTGGGCCTGGCATGTTGGTTGTTATGAACAGCACACTCATGTCCTCCCCAAATTCATATGTTGAAGCCCTAATCTCCAATGTGATGGTATTTGGAGGCAGGGCCTTTGGGAGGTAATTAGGTTAAATGAGGTCATGAGGGTGGACTTCTCATAATGGTATTAGTATCCTTACATGAGGAGACACAAGACAGCTTGCTTCCTCTTCCTCTCCTCCCACACATGTGCACCAAGAAAAAGCCATTGAGCACAAAGCAAGAAGCTGGCCATCTACAAGCCAAGAAGAAGGCCCTCAGTGATAACAAAATCTGCCAGAATCTTGATCTTTAACTTTCCATCCTCTAGAATTAGAAGAAATAAATGTCTGTTGTTTAAGCCCCCGAGTCTGGCATTTTGTTATAGAGGTCCGAACCGACTAAGACATTGGTAAAAACGAGTGAGTCAAAGTAACTTGGATGGAGGGCTCTGTGATATTGACCCAAAGCTCTGTAACTGTCTATCCTTTGAGATGTCCAGCATTTTAATTAATAATCTGAATGAAGGTATTTAGGGCATGATTAATGTGCTAGTGACACAATCCCAGAGGAGAGAATTAAGTAATATGTTGGATGACAGAAATATTATTTTGAAAGATTTTCACTGATGATTGATGTAGACCAAGCAAAGCAGATATTTACTGGGATGAACATCAACTTGTGTATTTCATTGTTTAAAACCACTTACACGGGTACAGGAAACTACAGAAGACCTGCCTTAATAGCAGATTGAGTAAAAGACAAGAGAACAACAGAAGGAAGTTACCATGTGCCCAACTCTTTTCCAAGGTAAGGAAGACATTTTCCAATAATGAGCTCTCTGCCAACAGCAGTGTTGAGTACAGGCTGGCTAACTATTTGTCATTATGCTGCCCAGAAAAAGGCCATAAGGTGGGGGCTCTTCTCATCACTATTCTTCAACAATACATGTTTTCTTTTCCATCTAAATGCCCACTTCAAACCCACAGAATGGAGATTTTAACAACTCTTCAGAAGCAGTGTTAGCTAGTTACATTTGAAGGGATGATCAGCCGTCTTTAAGTACAGCACTTGTATAGAATTCAATTATTATAAAACAAATAAGGGAAGTTATGCCATCCTATATCAACCCCGCACACAGCTGCCTAGTTGTCACAAGTGCACTCATAATTAGGGTTTTTCTTACCCCTTCGTCCTCCAATTTAAACTTTATTTTTATAAAACACAGATCATTTCCTAAAGATTTCCTCAGTTTGAACCCTAGAGATCTTTACTTTATAAACACACACTTGTACCACAGGGGATAATTTGTATCCACTAATAACTGTATTTTTCGCATTATAAGATGCACTTGACCATAAGATGCACCTAGGTTTAGAGAAGGAAAACAAGAAAAAAGATATTCTGAACCAAATGGTGTACTAAAATATTTAATAAAATATAACAGAATAATATTTCAACTATGTAAAGAGAACAGCAGTCAACGGTGGTATTAAGAACCATCATCACTGTCATTAACAAATGAGGAGAGACTTTAAGGTTCAAGCACTCTTCTAGTTTTCTGGGAACCCCAAGAACTCATCATCGCTAGTGTCAGAATTTATGAAGCTCAGTTGCTCACACTGATTTCACTTTCTTCGCTATCTTCATATATGATACTATCTTCAGTTCCATCTAAGGCATTGTTAATGCCACATCTTTTGAATGACTGTACAATGGTTTCATCCGTCACTGAGTGCCATGATGTTTTCACCCATTCACAAACTTGGGTGATAGTGAGCCTCTTCATTCGTCCAGTAGGTGTCAGATCATGGTTACCAGCAGCCATCCATTTGTTCCACTCTTCTCGCATAAAGACTTTAAATGGTTTGTTGATGGAAATGCCGAGAGGTTGTAACTGGCTGGTAAGACCCCCAGGAATTACAGCTAGATGAGTCTTCACTTCTTGAGAGCTCTCTTTTGTAGTTTCACTAATATGTGCTCTATACTGGTCAAGCACTAGTAAGGCAGGTTCTTTCAGAAGCCCTCCAGGACGTTTGGACCACACCTTTTCAACCCATACTCTCATTCCATTTTCGTCCATCCATCCTTTCTCATGAACATGCACGACAATTCCTTGCGGAATCACTTCTTTTGGAAAGTTTTTCCTTTTGAAAATTAACATCAGTGGCAATTTGGTGGCATCTGCACAGCAAGACAACACAACTGTGTAATGGGTTTTCTCATGTCCTGAGGATTTCATGGTTGTGGTTTTGGCACCTTTCAGATCGCTGTCCTACACAGCACCAGCCACCCCACCCTCCTGCATAAACTGACCACTTTTGGGGGGCCACAGACTGGCACTGAGATGCTGTGAGGCCAGGGCATTACAGAATAGGAGCTAAGAGGTTAAAAAGTACCTCCAAGCTTCTGAAAGCTCCACTTCCCCCCACTTCTCCCTTGGCAGTTAGCCTGGTTCGGGCATTCAAATAAAAAAAAAAGTTCATCGCTTCTCGTTCTCTCCCCCCCCCCCCACTATCCATTTTATGACAAAGATGAGCTTTTTTTTATTTTAATGCTCTAACCGGGCTAACCGCCAAGAGAGAAGTGGGGTTTTTGGATGGTTGGAGATACTCTTTAAGGTGGGGCCTTTAATAGCAGGCATTGAGGGGGTTAAGAGGTATCACTAGTTGTAGCAGTCACTGAGAGTATCACTATCCTAGTTACAGGTTCTGGCGGACCACCCCCAGTGCCTGTTAGGGCTAGTGATACCCCTTAATCCCCTGAGTGTCTGTGTTACTACTAGTGACCCCACCATCACTCCCTTTATAAACTATAAACTTCAGCATTTATGGCTGCTCACCCAGTTACTGCTGGCCTCCTCACACAGAAATCTGATGTGCACTGGAAACAGCATGGAGGTAGATGAGACAGCTGTAGCATCTAATGGAACCAGTAGCCAGCCAAGAACATGTTACTTCAGCTCCACCCATCTGCCTCTCGTGATTGGCAGAGCTTAAGACACAGTGATTGGTGATTAGAGGTGGTTCTACTGACACAGACCCCACCCAGTGTCAAGGACAATTGGCAATTAGCACTGTGCCTCATACCTGTTATTAGTCTCAGCTGATTCGACAGGTCCATGGTTGTAGCTGCACTCTCCCAGGTCCTGGGTGATGGGCACAGGCAGACGGCAACTGACCAGACGCCCTGAGATTCAGCAGTTAAGTGGGGCATTTAAGCGTCCCCAGGGGTTTCACATGGGCCCACCACTTCCTCTTCTAACAGCTGTCGCCACCGCTGACAGGTCAGGTAATACGCATCATGGTCTGTGATGCAATATTTGATCCATAAGATGCACAGACATTTCCCCCGACTTTGGGAGGGGGGGTGGAGTGCGTCTTATGGAGTGAAAAATATGGTAAATAAGAAGACATCAACTAAACAAAGAACAACACTTGCAAGAACAGAAATAAAGAGAAATTATCAAAGTAATCACTGAAAGATCCCCAGATTTTACCAAACATACAAAAAATGTGTAAATGCAGTACTTTTATTAAATAAACAAAAAAGGACCATTCATAATCCACTGTATATGTCCATAACACTAAAAGGATTAGTCTAATATAAGCTATTTTACATGTTAACAATTTTACAGTAAGGGACATTTTAATTATGCATTAACTGTGTGATCTATTTTTAAAGTAAACTATAATAAATATTCAAATGTTTTAAAATATCTCTATATTTTCAAATTGCTTACATATATGTAAACAGGTTTCCATGGAGTTAAGGAGTTAAAAGATAAAGGAAAGATTCTGTATGTACTTCAGAGGTACAGTTTCTCGTATATTTGAGTGAAAAACATTACATATGTGTGTATACGATGTGAATACATACACAGATACTCACAAAGTTGATAGATAAAGGTGTAAGGTTTTGGTTCTCACAGATGACATCCTTGAGGGTTTTTTTTGTTTTTTTTTAAATTCAGTACTATGAACCTGACCCTGTTTTGAGGTACATAATCACAGGACATTGGGGCTGAGAGGGATTGAATGATTTTCAGCCCAACTCACACACATCAGGACAGGAAGGTGAACTGAGGGCCCAAAATCACAAGGCTAATTAGTGGCAAAGCCAAGACCCTGAAACTTGAGATGTTACTTTAACGGCAAAAGTAACACTGCAAGTGAAATGCAGTTAAGAACTTTGAGATCCTGGATTATCTAGGTGGGCCGAATGTCACCACAGGGTCCTTACAGTCAAAACAGCCCCATCCAAATTCAAAGTCAGAGGCCAACAGGACTATGGAAGAACACTGCTGGCTATGAACGCTGATGCAGAGAGATGCAACGCTACCGGCTTTGAAGATGAAAGGCCACGAGCTAAGGAATGTGTGCAGCCTCCAGACAATGGAAAAGGCAAGGAAACAGAGTCCCTTCTAGAGCATCCGAAAAACAACACAGCCATGACTACACCTTGATTTCAGGCCAGTGAGACCTGTGCTGGCCCTCTGGCCTACAAAATTATAATAAATTTATGTTGCTTAAGTCACTAAGTTTATGGTAATTTGTTACAGCGGCAAAAGAAAACTAATTTACTATGTGAATCAATATCCCACATTCTCATCTCTTGGCCAGTCTGATACCCAAGGCCACATAGGGTGAACCCAGCCTTCCATCACATCTCTCTTTGAGGAACTTCCCACAGTCCTTGGGTTATACAAGGGTAAGTTCAGGAGAACCGTACACAGTGTGACAACGGAAAAGAAAGGTGCGGAAAGCCCTATACGAAGACAACATTACACAAACTTGGAGTGAGTTAAATTTCACTGTTTACTTTAGCCCATTCTTTGAACTATGTTTGCTTCCAAGTGAAATAAAATTGACTTTGAATAAATTTTACAGTGTTCTACTTGAAACAGCTGGTTGGACTTTTCAAAAGGCATCTTGTCAGAATTATGTATTTTTTTCCTAAGACATGTTCCACCCACTAAGTCATACCAGAAGCCTTAGTAATCATGGTAAATTACAGTGTGAACGCAAATCCTTTAGATTTCCATTCTGCACTAAGCTTCTTACAGGAAGGTGTGACTATATCAAATACCTTAAG
Organism: Furipterus horrens; assembly: GCF_987537825.1. Taxonomy (NCBI): domain Eukaryota; kingdom Metazoa; phylum Chordata; class Mammalia; order Chiroptera; family Furipteridae; genus Furipterus; species Furipterus horrens. Next base: position 29,007,093 of record NW_028327180.1, read on the forward strand.
TTTAATGCAAAGGAAATCTGCATAAGCCTTGGTCATACCCATTGCACAGAGGGGCAAGCAGAATTAAAGGAAAACTTGTAGTTCTTGTGTTGAACAACCAAAGCCAGACCATCTGCATAACAGCAAAGGCAAAAGAAGCAAATGCAGCAAAATGGGACCCAAGTCTTAACTGATTCTTTCCTTTCTCAGTTCCAGTTTACTGTGTCCCCATTTGGAAAGGGATTATCCATGAACAATAAAGTAGTATGGAGGCGAAAAAAAGTTCAACAAAAAACTTGCATATGAGAAATATGTGTCCAAACAAGAGAGTCTAAAGGCTCATGTTCCAGGTCCCGCTTGTGCAAATACTGATCTTCCACCTCACTGAATTGTTGACATTACATGATTAGCCAGTTACAATAATAACACTACAGTTTAACACACTGCCACAACCAGAGGAATTTTAACTACTCTACAGTCAATTGCCCGTCACCAGCTACATTTGTGCTGAGCTTCAAAGCAAAAATGGGGACAGAAAAGAATGAACGTTTAGTATGCAGACTAACACAGAGAAAACAAGGAGTCTGGTCCCTCCAGGAGCTGGATTCCTGGGTTCCCCCTCATGCACCCCAGGTATTTTTTAAAGTTGGTCCAGCCTTTGGGTGTTGCCTACTTAAGTAAATAAGATTCAGTAAAATCCCTCCTATACACAGTGATATGGTAAATATATATGTATATATATATTAATTTACATCAGATTACTTGTGTATATGAAGCAAACTCAGGCACTTTTATTCTTCATCTTTATAAACTTTAACATACCCTCCCAAATAACTTAAACCCAACAATTTTAGACACTTCTATTTCTCAACTTTTAAAACTCTAAGCTAAACAAACAAACAAACAAAAATGCTTTAAAAATTACCATTCCCCTCACTAGCCAGAGGAAGAGTTTCACCTGCCAGTGACCCTTCCTTTTCTCTTTAATTACACATTTGCTCAAGGGAAAGGAGTGTGCTGCATTCTTTTCTTGGTAAATTAAATCTGAAATGTTGCCCAAACCAGGTAATCATAAGGTATTCTGAATGTTCTTAGAAACACTGTACAGAAATGCTCAGTCCTTCCATTGGGATGACAAGTATTTCTTTACCATTGTTTGAGACCACAGCCCTATTTAACTATCAATTCTGGAAGTTTAAAGATCATCTGTTCCACTCCTGTTATTTTACAGAAGAAACAGAACTATGATCTCTTTTCCCTCCTGCTACAATTAAACCATAAAACCCTGTCCCACTGTGGGCTAGTCCCTTCTGCCGTTGTTCCAGGTAAGGACAAAAACAGGGCTGTGGCTCATGTTCCACCTGGGGAGCCATATTGAAAGTAATGGCCTTTCTGTGTAATTTAACCTGTTTCTTTCCACCCTTATTTTTATGGTACTTCATCTTCTCCTTATCTCTTCCTACCTAGGTCCCATATCCAAAACTGTTTGTATAAATACTGATCCTCCAACTCACTGAATTGTTGACATTACATACTATACGCACTTACGAAAACCTTTTACTAGAAGACGCCTAAAGATTAATAAGATCTTTAGGTACCAAAGAAATGAAAATAATGGTGAAATCTGAGGCACTCTGATGATATCTGAGTGTGTAGAAAGAAGTACCCCCAGCACATTACATCTATATCATATGGTTATGTATTGACTTCATATAAATTTAACTCCTCCCGCTCAATTTTTAATTTTATTTTATTGTGGTAAGAATGCTTAACATGAAATCTACGCTCAACAAATTATTACGTGTACAATACAATATTGTTAACTCTAGGCACAATCTTGCACAGCACATCACCAGAACTCACTCTTCTTGAATAACTGAAACTTCAGCCTCTTAAGATCCACTATTGTGCTCACTCTGTCCATTTGAAACTGCTAATATTTTCCTCTTAATCCCTCTCTTCTGAGATTGTGGGACCAAACAGAGGGGAGTGGAGAACAGGGAGGCCTTAGCCCTCTCTGAGCGGAAAATAAGATCTAAGGTAATCACCCAATTGGTCATTTCTGCAAATGGTCTCAGAGAGTTCACCCCTCCCTTCAGAGTTTCACCAACCCTACTGGCAAAAGCCATCAGTGCCCAATAGTCATTTTTCCTGACTAAATTTTTCAAACAAAATATTAAGATGCATGGTCTGACAAAAATGGTTTGATGTTTATGTTCCCACCAACTGCTAAATCCCCTTCTTCTGTTTTATTTTTCTTTATACTACTTACAGTCCATTTCATGCTACCGATACACATGTACTGTATATGATAATCTATTACATATCTAGTTTTTGTTGTATATTGAGTCTCTCCCACTAAAATGAGAAGTGGGACCATGCTTGATTTATGTACAGCTGTATCCTCAGTGTCTAGACCTGTGCTTGGCATAATGTAAGTACCAAATAATATTTATTGAATAAATAAATGGAGTTTTTTAGCTTATGTGGGAGAATAGAATAGAATATTTAAAATGAAGGCTATTCTGGAAAATACAAATATGTGATTGTCATACTTACACAATATATATTCTTGATTTCATGCAATCAACTTCATAATTTAAAGTTATTTGTATCTTATTCTATCAATGAAAAGAAATCAAATACATTATTACAACTGATTTATAAAAAATAGCCATTTTTTACTTTGAGATCCGGTAAAATACAATCAGTGACAGAAGAAGATGACCAAGAATAGTCATTTACTGAGCACTCACTTGTACAGGAGGACACAGAATAGCATGATCCATGTGTTTCAACACATGTATAATTAAGAATGCCAAAATATGCAAAAAGACTGAACAGACCAATAACAACTAGTAAAACTGAAACAGTAATAAAAAAACTCCTGGCACACAAAAGCCCTGGAATGGATGGCTTCACAGGTGAATTTTACAAAATATTTAGAAAAGAACTAACTCCTACCCTTCTCAGATTATTCAAAAAAAT